>NC_056499.1:46041704-46054721 GCF_014905685.2 Nematolebias whitei | reverse complement strand
CCTCACAGCCAGTAAATTATCCAGCATTCGCTTGTTCCTAGTTTCTTCATTTTTGACCACAGCTTCCCTCTTGACTCCTTGCTTTGACTTTGCCCCTGTCTGGATACCACGCTCTCGCCCTACATGGTACAACCTCGCTCTCCTCTTCGACCACGACTACGGATCATCCTTTTGCCTGTTCACACTGCTCCTGGCTCTCGACCCCTGCTACGCCCCTGGATTCTGTTTCCTGCCCAGCCCTCCAATGTTCCCTGTCTCAGTTCTTGCTCCTGCCACAGAAGGTTAGTGATGTGCACACCACCTCTCTCAGCTCCCAGAACCTTTTTGCAGTCACTAACCTGTCTGTCTTCATAGATTGGACCAGAACTGAGGCTCTGATCCTCCCCAGACGAACACCTTTAATAAATAAAACCTTTTTTTTAATATTGTCCCGAGTCAGGTGTTGTGCTGATCCATACAGACTCGTTACACTGGTGGGGCCGGGCTTAGGGCTCGGGTTAGAAATGACAGCTCTACGTATAGATGTACATTAATTTTTCTCTTTAAATTTAGTGTGCACAGCTTATATTCAGGTGTGCTTTATAGTCCATAAATTACCGTAATTATTACATCAATGATCAGCTCCTGCAGAGTCTGTTGAGAAAATTTCATGCCCTTGATGATGTTTAATTTACTTTTTTTTTTTTCAACTGAACACAGTTTAAAGATCTGAACTATCCCTTTACTATAGGGGGCCGAGATGGTGTAGAGGCAGGGCAGCCGGCCCGGGACCGAAAGCCCCAGGCCCGATCCCCGGCCACCGCACCACCCGGCGGTGGATGGGCCAAACGTAGAGACCAATTTCACCATTGTATGGAAACATACAGTGCTGACACTGTGATGACATGATACATGATTATACTATGAATAATTACATTCTGGTCATTCTTAAATACTGTAAAGAACTTGAAGCTATGGGTCTTTGCATACACTCCAGCTCATGTGTGATTGTAGGTTATTTGTTTTCATATATTTTGCTTTTTTTGTTTGTTTTGTTTGTAGCAAATTAGTGCTTTTCTATCCATAAAATTGAAAATTACACAATCTGCACAAGTACAGAAAACGAGTGCACACAAACTCAAAACCACAAGACTAAAAGGCACAACATTTAGCCGTCATGTTTTGTAGATTTTTTACAAGAATGATTTTCATATGAGCCACACAGAATATTTTCTTTTACAGCCGTTCAGCTCAAACTTTGTGGTAGTAGCCGAGCATCATTCACAACACACACTCAGAAATCACAAATGTTCTGATTTGACCAAAACGACCACAGCTTCATCGTTTCTCAACATGAGACGATCTGAGAATAAGACTATTGATATAAAAAGCTGTGGATGATTCCTTCAAAGAACACCAGATCTTCGTAGTTCACATCACCGAGCGAAAGAGGGAATTGGAAAAACTGTCTGTCCATGCAAGGTGTGAGCATGACCTAAAAAAGAAATCAGGTACTGACTTTCATTTTGGTTTGAGGCTATATCTAAGCGATATTTCTTTGAAACGACAAAAGAAAACTTCGGACAGGTGGTAGTTTTCTTTCAATAAGCCTGCACTGTAATGCATGTCAAAAGAACTACACTTCCTTCCCAGAAGCCAACAGTGCTTCCAATCGCTGTTTTCTGCCCAAATTCAAAGAACAGCAATGGAGGGAGCGAACACTAGAGGAGAAACTGATGTGGTAAAAATATTCAACACAAAGTCAGAAGTAACGATGTATCCATGAAAATAATCCTGAAGCTGAACTCATCCTTCAAGATGATCCTGGGGCTGCAGGGAACATGCAGACAGTGGCAGGGTTCGCCCTGGCTCTGATTGCCGCAGTGCTGGTCTGGACCCGGGCTGAGGTGGAGGACTACATCCTGGGCAGCGTAGCGTGCAAAGTTTCCTTCCTGGAGCGGCAGCACATGCACATCAACCTGGACAGGGTGGTGGGCTTCGCCATGCTGCAGGGTAGGTCTGCCAAACCAGAACCAAACCCGACCCAAACGGAGCTGCTGGTCTGCAGAGCTGGTGAGTACTCATAAAATGTTACAGTACTGTACAGTACATATATGTAGGTTGTTAAAATGACGTAGGTTAAGAGTTTAGAACATTGCAAGAGTGCGGGAAGGGTTTATAAAGCCTTAAAATACAAACCGGATTCCAAAAAAGTTGGGACACTTAACAAATTGTGAATAAAAACTGAATGCAATGATGTGGAGATGGCAAATGTCAATATTTTATTCGTAATATAACATAGATGACAGATCAAAAGTTTAATCTGAGTAAATGTAACATTTTAGAGGAAAAATATGTTGATTCAAAATTTCAGTGTCAACAAATCCCAAAAAAGTTGAGACAAGTACCAATAAGTGGCAGGAAAAAGGAAATTGAGCATGTAACTAACAGCTGAAAGACCAATTAACACTAATTAGGTACAATGAAGCTTTTGTCCTTGGGTACTCATGTCCCAGGAGAAATTTGATAGTCAGCCTGTCTCCAAGGCCGTTGGGAGTCTGATTCAGAAAAGCTTGATTTTAGTTTTTTCTTCAGGCAGACAGATTTTTTTCTTCAGCCTTGAGTCCATCTGGGCGTTCTGGTTCCGAAAATGCCTAATTGTGGGATTACATTCCACTGATCCATGCTATGAGTTTCCTTCAAGGTCGAACCCACCACGCTGACGAGTCCAGCCGCAGGTGGTCTGCGATTCTCAATCGCCTCCACCTTTAGGTTAAGCTCGTTGACCAGACGATTTAAAGTTCCCAAAGCGAGGACCAGACCTTCACACTGACTCAGAAGCTTTTCCATGGTCAAAACTGCTCCCGCTGTCTTCTTCAAAAGTCGATAAAACAGAGCCCCGCCGATGCCAAAAAGCAGAGACCCTGCTATCATAAATCCAAATATGTAAACGTCTTCAACATCCTCCTGAGACAGGACTGTAATGCACATCAATTGCCACACACCCCACGAATCCATGACGTACCCCACAGCGTGAGTCTCAGCTGGACACGCCGGTTCCCCAGGACCTTGTCGTTTTGATGAAAAAATCTTATCAAAAGACTTGAACGCCCACAATACCAAATCCATAATCTTCTTAATTTATGTTCGGGAGATGAGACCCATGAGCTTCAGACACACAGAGAGCAGAGCAGGAAGAAGGAAAACGGGGGGAGGAGAAACAGAAGCTGCCACCTTGATCAGAGCCTGGGAGGAAGAGGAATTGACATGATTGGGTATAAAAAGAGCTTTCAGAGCGTGTGTCTCTCAGAAGCCAAGATGGTAAGAGGATCACCAATTCCACCATTGTTGCGCAGAAAGATAGTGCAACAATACCAGAATGGTGTTACCCAGTGTAAAATAGCAAAGACTTTCAAGTTATCATCATCAACCGTGCATAACATCATCAAAAGATTCAGAGAATCTGGAACAATCGCTGTGTGTAAGGGTCAAGGCCGTAAAACTCTACTGGATGCTCGTGATCTCCGGCCCCTTAAACTTCACTACACCTCAAACAGGAATGCCACTTTCAAGGAAATAACAGAATGGGCTCAGGAATACTTCCAGAAAGCATTGTCAGTGAACACAATCCACCGTGCCATCCGCCGTTGCCAGCTGAAACTCTACAGTGCAAAAAGGAAGCCATTTCTAAGCAAGCTCCACAAGCTCAGACATTTGCACTGGGCCAGGGGTCATTTAAAATGGAGTGTGGCAAAATGGAAGACTGTTTGGAGGTCAGATGAGTCACAATTTGAAGTTCTTTATGGAACACTGGGACACCATGTCATCCGGACCAGAGAGGACAAGGATAGCCCAAGTTGTTATCAACGCTCCGTTCAGAAGCCTGCATCACTGATGATATGGGGTTGCATGAGCGCTTGTGGCATGGGCAGCTTGCATGTCTAGAAAGGCACCATTAATGCAGAGAACTATGTTCAGGTTCTAGAACAACATATGCTCCCATCTAGACGACATCTCTTTCAGGGAAGACCCTGCATTTTTCAACACGATAATGCCAGACCACATTCTGCAGCAATCACAACGTCATGGCTATGTAGGAGAAGGATCCGGGTACTGAAATTGCCAGCCTGCAGTCCAGATCTTTCACCTATAGAGAACATTTGGCGCATCATAAAGAGGAAGGTGCGACAATGAAGGCCCAAGACGATTGAACAGTTAGAGGCCTGTATTAGACATGAATGGGAGAGCATTCCTATTTCTAAACTTGAGAAACTGGTCTCCTCTGTCCCCAGACGTCTGTTGAGTGTTGTAAGAAGAAGGGGGGATGCCACACAGTGGTTAAAGTGGACTTGTCCCAACTTTTTTGGGATTTGTTGACACCACAAAATTTGGAAACAAGATTTTTCCCTTAAAATGATACATTCTTTCAGTTTAAACGTTTGATCTGTGATTTGTTTCTATTCTGAATAAAATATTAGATGTTGGCACCTCCACATCATTGCATTCAGTTTTTATTCACAATTTGTTTAGTGTCCCAACTTTTTTGGAATCCGGTTTGTATATAAATAATAAAATAAATATAACGTTCCTACTTTGTGGATTTTCAGTTATTGCGGAGGTGTCTGGAACATTAACTCCCCCAATAAGTGAAGGACTACTGTAGTTTCCTCAAATGACTGGAGTGGCTGAAGATTAATTTTCGATGGCCAAGGCCCCCATTGGCCACACCCTGGCTCCACCATTGCACCTATGGTGGATAAAGTTGCTCCCTCCACTCACCAGGATCCACCACTCTGCACCTCAAGAACCCCAACCCCCCCACCAAATAAAACAACCCATCTACCTCTGTTCTTCTAGAGTAACTCCTGCCCACTTGAATATCTTGCACCATCAGAAAGGTTTACTTTTATTTTGTGTTCAGTTCCAGTCCAGAAAAATCACTCCATTCAAAAACTACAAATATTCACTATTCAAATCCCTCTGCGATGGCGGACATTGTTGTACAGCTCGTTTTAAATTAATTTTCGTTATATTGCTTAATATATGGAGTGGCAAGGTGGCTCAGTTGGTAGAATTGCTGCCTCTCAACAAGGTCACTGGTTCAAACTGGGCGCCTTTCTGGGTGGAGTTTGCATGTTCTCTTCGTGCATGCGTGGGTTTTCTCCAGGTACTCCGGTTTCCTCCCACAGACCAAAAACATGCATGTTAGTCTGATTTGTAACTCTAAATTGTCTCTAGGTGTGAGTGAGAGAGTGAATGGTTGTTTGTCTCTATGTGTCCCTGTGATGGACTGGAGATATGTCCAGGGTGTCTCCCGCCTCTTGCACAGTGACTGCTGGACATGGGCACCAGTGACCCCCCGTGACCCAAAAAGAAAGAAGCTGGTAAAGATGATGGGATGGATGTTTATATATAGTTTTAATCAACAGGATTTAAGAAACTCAACATGAGCTTCTCTCCTTTTTTCCCTTTTTACGTAATTTTTTTTAAATAAAAATCACACATTAAATATGAACAAATACATTTATTAATTGGTCAAATACAATAAAAGTTTCTAGAAAAGTAAATTCAGAACGTCTTCTTTATGTGACGGATGTATCCGTGTCGTTTGTGACAAAACGAACATCAGGACATTCAGTTTTTGTTAAAAGCGAACGCCGACAGCTTTGACGAAGGATCCAGGGTTTTTTTCTTCTTGGCATCATTTTCATCAGCTTCTGCAGCTTCATCCTCTCCTCCTCCTCCCTCTGCTCTTTTTCTCTTCTTCACCTCTGCACCGTCTCCACTTTGTCCTTTCGCTTTTTCCGTCAACGACTGAAACAGAAGGAAAAACAAAAAACAAACGTACGCATCAATTACCGACGGAGACGAATCAGAAATTGTTTGTTGAGCGTGGACGCAGGCTGCGACCACCTACAGGAGGATGACTAACCACACACACGGACACTCAGGCGTGCACAGTGAAATTGCATCCTGTCATGTATAATCACTATTGACAGCTGCATCACTGCAGCCTGCCGGCTCTTTTCTCTTCAGGCTGAGACAAAAGGAAGCTCTTTCCTGGACGTAATGGAGCTACCATGACTCATCAGGCCTTCTGATTGGACACACACATGAATGAACACACACTTCAGCTGCAGCTCTTGATGAAGCTCTGTCATTAACCCTGAACATAATCACTGGAGCAAACGCCACGAGTGGAGCGCTCAGACGTGAAAGGCCTTTTAGCTTTCGTTTTATTGCATCTGAACAGAACCTGTGGCTCGAACATCAACAGGTCTTATACAGTCACATTTGTCACTCGCTGCTGAGAAGCAAAGGGCAGGACGATGTCTTTATTTGTCCGTCTGTTAGCAAAAAAAGTTGGTTACGTACTGTAACCCCAGATTCTGAGTATAGGCGTAGCCCTTTAAGGCTGTCGCTGATGGGTTTATCCCGATATGCGAAGCATTGCACTGAAAAATTTAGTCCACGCCCACCTGCTGTGTGGGCTGTATAAATTACGTTAAGAGCGGGTAATCGGCTCCCAAATAACTTTTCTACAGCCATTTAGGAGCCAGTGAGGCCCGACGCTTAAAGGGCTACACCTATACTCATAGAATCTGGGGTTACAGTACGTAACCAACGTTCTATTTCGTATAGGCTTCGCCCTTTAAGGCTGTTGCTTAGTGGGTTAAGGGCGAAGCAGATGTGGTCCTCGCCTCACTGGGTCCATTCGAACACCGTATGAAGCAGAAGCTTGCCCAAAAAACGTCTCGTCACTCAGCTCCCCATGTGCGTAATTACGCATTGCGTAATTATGTGTGCCATGCACAGACGCACGTTGTGTAACCATGCGTTCTGAATGCATGAACGCCCCGGAAAACTTCAACGGGGAGGGAAAAAAAATGCTGAAAAAAGCCATGAACCAACCGGTTTACGACTGAACAGTATGAACAGATTAATAATAACAGGAGAGCTGATTATTAATCAATGAACTGATTGGTAACAATAGTCGCAAACTGATTGAGCTGCTTGCGCGCTTTCATAACGCAGCGCCTTATAGGTGAAGGCTGCTCGTGCCGCGGGAGCGCGTGTTGGCACCGCCGGCAGTGAATGAAACAACCTTAAAAGGCTAATTCGTGATGAGTGTGTGTGATGGGGCCGCTGTCAGATCATCCGTGCTGACAGCCTGGCTAAAGGACACTTCATCATAAAATGATGTTTATTCCACATCGTGTCATCAACACACATCCAGCAAACCGACACCTGGTCATCTTCCCCTGAGCTCCGTGGTTTGTTGTCCTAGAGGGCCCCCTGTTGGCGGAGTCCGGGAAAAGTTGAACTTCTGGATGCCGGGGACGTCTGACGAGAGGGACTGGCGTAGCAGAGCTGGGGAGGCGTTGTGCAGCCGTGGAGCATCTTGAAATGATCTCTCGCTGATGAAAGGCCCTCCAACAAAAAACTTCTGCAGCTCTCCTGAGAGGAAGGTGGAGTGACAAGCCAGGAGAACCTCTGGGACCTCGTTCTCCAGCTGCGATGCGGGCTGGCAGAGAGCAAAAGAGGCGCACCTGTTGGGGATGACGTCAGCTGCCTTGCAGACGGAGCAGGGGCCGACGGCGCCGTTAGCAAACAGCTGCTACGACAGCGGAGCGAGCCGAAGGTCAGAGGGCCCACGTCTCTTCCCGCCTCTGAACGTGTACGCCAACAGTGTAACGTGTTGTTCACTGCGGCCGTCTGGAACGCATGCTGGTGAGCTCAGTTGGAGAGCAATGTCACCATCTGGGTTACGCTAACCAGAGGCACGGGACGCTGGTCCACCTGGACATCTTGCTCCGATGAAGCCTCCGTCAGGTTCGGCTCCAGGGGGCACTGAGGGAATTTCCGCTCAGTGAACCCCTGCTCTGGAGATGGGCGCGGTCTGTGGAGACTGCCCCCCCAATTTACCAGGAAAGCTGGCTGTTTCCTCACCCGTAGGACATCCTGTTGGGAAACCGAGGCCAGATGGATCAGGACGGTGAGCCGGAATGGAACCTAGAAAAAAACCGTCCCGCCGGATCATCCAAACTGGCGGGAAAGGCGCGGGATGTAAAAAAGGGTCCCTTCATGCCAGCGGCTCCTGGGTTACGCCGGGCAACCCCAGAGGGCGCCGTCGGCCGGGAGCAGTGTGATCGCCGATGCGAAACGAGGTGGGATGAGGTGAGCATTCGCTCAGCCCCCTTCCACCAACACTACGCTCTCCAGGAGGGAATGAGCAGCAGGGGGCTGCAGCTGACGTGGCCTGTCCTGGAGGAAGCATCCGATTCGCTCCAAGTGTCGGCGATAAGAGGGAAATTACAAGATGGCGTTGTCCAGCGTGTAGCGACCTGTCACTGAGAAATAATCCTCGGCGCTTACCTTGAAACAAGACTGCTCGTCAGCTTCTCCTTGGGGAGGAGAGCTCACTGGGATGACCGGAGGTCGACGTGACGGGCCAAGCATTCTTAACAAAGGTTGGTCATCTACACAACTTTCCTTCTTCGTTCTTCTGACAGTGCTATTAGCTCGCTGAAGAAAAATGGGAGCCGATTTCCCGCTCTTAACGTAATTTATACGGACTGGGTGGGGCCCACTTAGCAGGTGGGCGTGGACTAAATTTTTCAGTGCAATGCTTCGCATATCGGGATAAACCCATCAGCGACAGCCTTAAAGGGCGAAGCCTATACGAAATAGAACTTACGATTTGCACAACAGGTATTAATGAAACTCTCACAGATAATAATCCAGGTATAAAATCCAACAATGTTCAGTCATGTCATCTGGACAGTTTCTTTTCTTTCTTTCTTTTTTTTGCTGAGACGTTTCGTCCTTCATCCAAAGGACTTCCTCAGTCCAAGGAGCCACCCAACAAAACTGATTCCCACAAACAGCACACTCCATAGTGGAAAAAATCCACTGATTAACTTTCGGTCAAAATGGGCGCCACAGCTACAGTGACTGTTAATTGATTGATTGATTGATTGATTTGATTGATTGATTTTTATTGTCAATTCTGCATATGTACAGGACATACATAGAAATTGAAATTGCGTTACACTCCTACTCAAATTGCAGCAAACAACAACATTAGCAAAAATAAACTAACACAACTAGTTATATAAAAAAGTATAAAAAAAAAAATATAAAAGTGAACAGCAGCAGGACCTCTGATGCAACGTGCTCAATAGTGACTAACAGGAGACAAAGGGACGCTGACTGAAGACAATAACATGATGAGAGGTAGATAATGGATGTGCAAGGCCAGAGTAAACAATAGTGCAATATAAAGTATAAACCTGAGAAACTTAGTAAAGTGAAGGTGTGCATACCGGTTCTATATAGTCACAGTTATGTACTGATGAGGTGATTAAGTGGAAATGACAATACCAGAATTACCAGAATAAAGAATAAACAGGACGAGTTGATCATAACAGTAGTGCAAAATATAATGCAATAAACAGTAGAGTGAGCTTGTAGGCTGTTAAAGTGACCGATTCATGAACTATTCATAAAACTAAATAAATGTCCCAGAGCAGTTTTGAAGGGGGGGGGGGTGAGGGGGGGGGTGTCAGGAAGCTGAGTTAGTGTGTGCAGGGTGGCAGAAGTGGGAGAGGGGGCTGAGGGGGGGCAGGCAGAGAGTTCAGCATCCTCACGGCCTGATGGACGGAGCTGTTCCACAGTCTGCTGGTCCTAGAACTGAGGCTACGCAGTCTCCGCCCTAATGGCAGCAGTTTTATTAATGTTTTTGCCAACATTTGTCAACAGACTTGAGCAAAAACCAATTTGGCTGTAACTCAGTCATTTTTCCAGATACAGAGCTAAAGTTTGAGGTGGTAGTAGATGAGAGTCATTCACAGACCACACTGAGCATCAACGCACTGAGCGAGACCTCACAGCCGCGCTCGAAATCATGCACACTATTATTTTCACGTCTAACGAGGTGCAGTCAGGTCGTCTGGATGGATTCTTCTTTGTTGAAGAATCTACCTTGACCAGACAGTTTTATTTTCGACTAAACTGTTTAAATAAAGGTTGAATGAATCAATATTTTATTTAAAATTTTAAAATGAAATGTTAGATTTAGTCTTATTTACTGAGGACGTCTGGTCTAAAACCAGTGTCTACAAAAATAAGATGCAGGTTTTATGCAGCTTATATTTTAATACATATAATTGCAAGTTTTTGTTGTTTTTTATCTCAGTTTTAGAAATGACAAAAGTCTAATTGAAGAGCGGTTTATGGAGCTACACGTGCCTGTAAAGATCCAGACCACAATAAAACTGGACTGTTGTAAAACTCTGAATGTTCTCTGTTCTGGTCTTCAGACATCACATCATCAGAAATATCAGCTGCAGTAAGGCCCTTAACCCCCACCATCTGCTCCCTAAACAGGCCTCTCTTGAAAATGAGTTCTCGTGACTCAGTGAGACTACCTGTATAAATGAAGGGTAAATAAAATCAAGGAATGTAAAACAACTCACTCTGAGCTACGACCAATCAAAATTTCAGCTAAATATGTCAAAGAAATACCGAGTTATAGTCAGTTTTGTGTTTGCTGAGGTAGCTGTGGCAGCCATCTTGAATCAAAATGGCTCCCAACGTTAATCATTTCTAGAGATGCATGTGATGAACACTTTGTGAGTTTCAAACAAATCCAACGAGCTGTTCATATGATGCTAACAGAAAGACCAGCTGTTTACATGTATTTCTAAATGTGTGTTCCTGATGTCAGAGGTGCATGTGTGTGTGTATGTGTGTGTGTGTATGTATGTATGTGTGTGTGTGTGTGGGGGGGGGGGGGGGCACAGTAACACAGACCAGCTGTTGTGTGATAACTATAAGGTCTTTTGAATAAATTCTTCAAGTGTGACTGACACTAGAGATCTCCAGAGCCAGTGTCATATATTAGCTCTGGAGCTAACGTGAAAGCTGAATCATTCTCTATTCTCCTCTTTGTTCACGTGCTCTGGATCACATTAAAGGACTAAACAACTGGTACAACTCACAGTCCTGCCATCTGCACAAGTTCTGGATGACTCTGCCATTGTGGGCTGCATCACTGGTGACCAGGAAGCTGAATACAGAGATGTGGTGGACAGAACCATCTGCAAATCAACGCAGGAAAAACTAAAGAGCTGCAGGTGGACTACAGGAAGAAGACCAGCCCCCCCCAACCCTATCAACATCAAGGGTACTAAGGTGGACACTGTGGACTGCTACAAGTACCTGGGGGTCCACCTAGACAAAAAACTGGACTGGACAGCTAACACCAATGCCCTCTACAAGAAAGGACAGAGTCGCCTTTTTCTTCTGAGGAGACTCAGGTCCTTTAACATCTGCAGGACCATGCTGCAGATGTTTTACCACTCGGTGGTCTCCAGCATCTTTGTCTACACTGTGGTGTGCTGGGGCAGCAGGGTGAAGAAAGCTGATGCCAACAGACTCAATAAACTCATCAGGAGAGCTGGCTCAGTTCTGGGAGTGGACCTGCAGTCTCTGACAGAGGTGTCTGAGCAGAGGATGCTGAGGAAACTGCTCCAGATCCTGAACAACACGTCACACCCCCTGCATGACACCCTGGACTCTTACTGCAGCACCTTCAGTTGTAGACTGAGACACTGAGGTGCTGCGCAGAACAACACAGGAAGTCCTTCCTCCCTGTGGCTGTCAAGCTTTTCAACTCCTCCCCCTTTCTGCACATAGGACAATAAAATTAATCCTGTATTACAATAAACTCTTTAATGTTTCTGTCTGCACCTGTTGAGAACTTAATTGTTGGTATTTTTATATTCTCTGCTATTTTTTACATCTTGTGTGATTCTTGTGCATGTTCCTTTGTACTGAAACTTTGGCACAACAATTTCCTGCAGGATCAGTAAAGTTCCATCTTATCTTATACGTCAGATAATGTCTAAAATTACCATTCAAGCTGAATGGAGCTTGCACTGAAGGAACCTGTCTTCATCATTCATACAGATGCATAGAAACGTTAATAAAATGGTGACTGTGTGTCAGAAACCTTTAAAAAGAATGAAACAGCCTACATAACTTATTGAAGTAATTGTTTATCAAAGAAGGTCTATGGTTTCCATTGGTCGGAGATCCCTTTAATACTTGGTCCCTACGACAACTACCGGTAATCTGTTGTACCATCATTGTTTTAGTCCCATTAACAGTAACAGGAAGTGTAAACTTACTACGTTTCAGCACAAATATTTGCTTTTGAGCAAAAACATCAGAAGCAGAAAACGGCTGGCGACAAACTTTAAAAGATAAAAAGACAGAATGACTGAAAACCGCAGTCAGGATCATCTTCCTGCAGGTTGACCAGCTGACAGCATCATCATAAGATCAATGTCCACTCAAACACACTCAGCTGGGTTCCCACGGCAACAGGACCACCCCCTCCATGCTCACACCGACCTCCTGACGGACTTGATGTATGCAGGCTCAGGAGCAGGAAGGTGAACGTGTGAAGGGTTTTATTACGGACACAGCTGCCCTCACTTGTTCACCTATCGACAGGTGAAAACTGGTCCCGGCGTTTCATAAACGCTTTCTAACGACGGCTTCTGTTGAGGGAGGAAACTCGTGACTATCAGTAAAATATATGTCTTCTCTTACATATTTAACATTTAAACCACGAGTACACAGCTGCATTGGGTCATTAGGGGCTCCGTCTGCTACCACCTAGAAAACAAACTTAAAAAACACGATTTTACCATATTTTATATACACTGAGTATTACAGATAATAACACGACTGTGTGTTTCGTAAGGCCATGTTACTGGTTTGTTAACTGCGATTCTTTGTAACTGAGCCTGCAGCAAGTTTTGCTTCCTGTGTCAAGTGTACACAGGTACAAAGTTTAACACCGAGGTACGACGTGACCAAAAGTACAGTGACCCCAAGCAGAACTGCTCAAACAACTGAAGTGTGTCGTGTTTACAGCTGGAGTCTAAGGAACCTCCAGCAGAGCACTTATCATATATACATATATATGTATATGTATATATACATATATATATATACATACATATA
>NC_056499.1:46041237-46041604 GCF_014905685.2 Nematolebias whitei | reverse complement strand
TATATATATATATGTATACATATATATGTATATATGTATACATATATGTATGTATATATGTATACATATATGTATGTATATATATGTATATATGTATACATATATGTATGTATATATATGTATATATGTATACATATATGTATGTATATGTATACATATATGTATGTATGTATATATATACATATATGTATGTATATATGTATGTATATATATATGTATATATATATATATATATATGTATACATATATGTATGTATATATATGTATATATGTATGTATATATGTATACATATATGTATGTATATATATGTATATATGTATACATATATGTATGTATATATATGTATATATGTATACATATATGTAT
>NC_056499.1:46024865-46040837 GCF_014905685.2 Nematolebias whitei | reverse complement strand
AACACTTATTCCATCAGATGTCTATATAAAGCTATTATAGCTTTGACTTTTGATACTGGTATCACAGGGTCAATGATCAAAGGCTAAAAACATATTTTCAGTGTTCTCTTACAAAATGTCTAACATTTCAGTTTAGTAAAGATTGAACCTGTCAGAGTTTCTTACCAGTCTCTGCTCCGCTGACAGTGTCCTGAACCGTGCCATCGCCTCCTTAATGATGTCCGTCTCATCCAGGTCTGGATTATCAGCAATAATATTCTTCCTGTTCTCCTCTAGCCACAGCTGGAAGCCCGTCTTTGGCCTGAAGTTACACAATTAAAAGAGTTAAATGTTTTTCTTTGTAATCTGAGAAGTTTTAATAATCCAAACCATTTCTCCTCAGTTAAATCAACTCAGTTCAGTTTATTTATATAGCACCAAGTCACAACAGAAGTCATCACAGGGCACTGAACAGAAACATTAAATCAGGGATTAAAGAAAATAAAAATCTTTTGACTGAATTTATTTTTCTACACCTACAGATTAGGGTGTAGAGCAGCAATCCCTCCCAACCACCCCCAGAGTACATTTCTACATACTGGTACTACAGTTGGATTACAGGTCTCTCTTGTAGATGAGTCCTCGTGACTCATTGAGGCTAACCTGTATAAATAAAGGATGAATGAATAAATGAATGAATGAATGAATGAATGAATGGTAACTTACAAAAGGTTTTCATGTAAAGTGTGTACTGTAGACAAAATACAAAAAAATGTTCACTAATGAATTGTTCAAGTCACAAGAAGAACCTGCACCGTTTACGTCCTCAAGACCAACGGCATTCTGATGAAAGACGGTGATTCTGAACAACATTTTAGAGTTAGTTTATGTCACGTCAGTGTTTTCACATATATTATACGTAGCTCTTTGTGAACAGATATGTGATGGTCTGCACCTTGTTAATCTGAGGAAACATCGTGGGTGAGACGTTAATTATTTTGCGGATCCAACACCGTTGTCTTCTCAGGGAGAATGAAGTGCCCGTTTGCCCATAACATTTGATAGTCGTGTCACGTTTTTGCCCATTCCTTCCACAGCTCGTTTGTTTAGTTTTCCATGCTCCCCTCGTTGTCTATCTCCATGTTCAGTTCAGTGTTGCCCGTCTCCCTGCACCACGCCTACTCTGTCCTGTCACAGCAATCAGCTCTCATCATGTTCACCTGCTCTGCACCCCTCTCAAGCCCAGCTCCACTCTCACTCAGTGCCAGATTACTGAAAGCTTTTTGCCAGTAGAAATCCAGCGTACCTTGTTCCGACTCCTGACCACAAACCTCAGCCTTGTTTCTCGATTCCTCACCTTGGCCTTTCTGGATTTGTCTGCTACATCTGACCACGGTACCGACCTTATCTTTCTCCTCCTTCGACTACGCCTTTGGATCACGTCTTGGTTCTGGTATCGGCTCTCTGATCTTCTGTGTATGACCCCTACAACATTTACTGGACCCTGTCTCTGGATCTGCTCTCCACGGACCATGCTCAGCACCACGGTCTGTTCTCCTGCTGCAGCTCTCACTGCACAAGTGACGTCACCAGGTTCAGCACTTCTTCAGCTCTTGCCCAACCACAGACTGAGAAGGTTAGTGACTTATTCACAGCAAGTTTCAAAACTCCTCACCCTCTTCATAGTCACTAACCTGTCTCTCTCTACAGACCGGACCTCCACCTGGACCCTGACCTCCACAAAAAGCTGCACTAAAAATAAACCTTTTAAACCATTCCTGAGTTTGGTGGTGTTGTGCTGATCCAAAACGGGTTTTTGTCATGTTATGCACTAATGATTGATTGTTTTGGACATATGGTCCCATTGTGCATGTGTAAAGCCAGTTTCTGGGAATTCCACAGCAGACTGGTTTGAAACACGTCAATCAGGTGCTATAAAAAAGATGCAGAAAAACTGGTCCATGCATTTGTCACGTCTAGACTGGACTATTGCAATGGTTTATTATCTGAATGTCCAAATACTTCTTTAAAATGTCTTCACTTGATCCAAAATGCTGCTGCCAGAGTCTTAACTGGAGTTAGTAGGAGAGATCATATTTCTCCAGTTTTAGCTTCTCTCCTTCGGCTCCCTGTCAAATCCAGAATAGAATTCAAAATTTTCTAATCTAGAAAAATTCTCAACAACCTAGCTCCATCTTATATTACAGATCTTATTGTTCCATATTTTTCTAACAGAGCACTTCGCTCTCAGACTGTAGGTTTACTTGTGGTTCCTAGAGCTTCCAAAAGCAGAATGGGAGGCAGATCTTTCAGTTCTCAGGCTCCTCTCTTGTGGAACCAACTTCCAGTTTCTGTCTGTGAGGCTGACACATTGTCCAGTTTTAAAACTAGGCTTAAGTCTTTTTGATAAATCGTATAGTTAGTGTCGGCTTGGGTTTCCTGAGCTGTCCCTTAGTTATGCTGCTATAGGCTTAGACTGCTGGAGGACAAACTGACCACACTTCTTCACTCTGCTACTGTCTTTACTTACTCTGCTCAACCTGTTATATATTTGTAATTTTCTTCTATCCTTAACATGTGTTTTTTTTTTTGTCTTTCAGGTACACCTGGACCTATACCTGGACCTACCATTCTATGTACGTCTGTCTCTCCTTCCTGTCCTCTCAACCAGCCGGTAAAAGCAGATGACTGCTTGTCCTGAGCCTGGTTCTGTTGGAGGTTTCTTCCTGTTAAAAGGGAGTTTTTCCTTTCCACTATCTCCTTTGTGCTTGCTGAGGATGAGAGACTGCAACAAAGTGAAGATTCAACAAGTCTGCTGGATTCCTTAGATAGTAAACATTTACTAATTGGCTTTTCTATGTATGTGAATCGGCAGCATGGTGGAGCAACTGGTAGAGCTGCTGCCTCTCAGCGAGAAGGCTGTCAGTTGAAATCCTGGTCCAGGGCCTGTCTGGTTGTAGTTTGCATGTTCTCTCCGTGCATGCGTGGGTTTTCTCCGGGTACTCTGGTTTCCTCCCACAGACCAAAAACATGCATGTTAGACTGATTGGTAACTCTAAATTGTCCCTAAATGTGAGTGAGAGAGTGAATGGTTGTTTGTCTCTATGTGACCCTGTGATGGACTGGAGACCTGTCCAGGGTGTCCCCCGCCTCTCACACAACGATGGCTGGATATAGGCACCAGTGACCCCTGTGACCCAAAAAGGAAGATGCGGGTAAAGATGATGGATGGATGGATGTGAATGTTTCTGTAAAGTGCCCTGAGACAACTTTGTTGTGATTTGGCGCTATATAAATAAACTGAATTGAATTGAACTGAATTGAATGATGACAGATCCTGTTGGCAGGCCGCAGACTGATAAAATCTTTCAGATGAAAGACGAAACGGTTCTTCCAAAAAGAAACCGACTTGATGACATGATTCAACTTTTTGTGATGCTACTTACACAGTTCACACACATTTTACGCACCTCGCAGGCGTGTGTTTACATCTACCTGTGACATAAACTTAAGAAACTTTACAGTTTATGCTGAAGTGCGGTTGTTTTGATCATTTTTGAGGCGTGTTAGATGTTCTGTTCTTTGAGACTAAATGTAGTTCAGTTTCATTGAACGGATTTAACTCATAAAAACCCAAACGCTTGACAGAACATTGTGTTTCAATAACACAACAAGTTCAGAAAACCAAACTCAGTCTTATTTCAGTGTATTTTTGTTATGTTTCAGTATTTGTACTCTGATACTGCAGACTGAAAACGTTTGTGTGGAGGTAAGCACATTCTCACAGCAGGTCAGACATGTGTGTATCTGTACGCACACCCTCACAACATTTATATTGATACATCCTCCTGATGTGTGTGGAATTTGGTGCACGCGACCTTTCCATGTTTTATGCAACCTGTCCTGCTGATCATCCATGCTGCTGATTTCTTGCCTTTAAGCTGCTGTATTCATACCCATCTACTCACAACAGACTCATGTTCAGGCTGCTGTTTAATACACCATATTATTTTACATTATTGTTGGTTAGCGTATCTTAGATCCTTATATACGGTTTCTTTTTATACTTTTTGTACTTTATATTTTTGGCTATTGTTGGATGTAACTGGAACCATGTGTACAGTTTCGTTCCACCTCATGTACCACATGTGATGTGAATGACATTAAAGAACCTTGATACATGAGGCCCCTGAAACTGACTCTCACAGCAAGAACTTTGTGAGTTTCAAGGGAAAAATAAAACTAAATGAAGACAAGTCTTTGCATCTGATCTATGATCATCTTAAATTCTCCTCTTACCGTGTACGCTGATGATACAGTTCTATACGTCAGCGCACTCTCTACATGCCGCACACTCGAATCTTCAGACTGATTTCAACACCCTTACTTACAGAATGCTCTTCGTGATTCAAAACTAGTCCTGCATGCTAGCAAGTTAGTTTTTTTTTCACAGCTGGACTATGGAGACGCAATTCAGTTTATTGATATTATAGCCAAGTCACAACAGAAGTCATCTCAGGGCACAATTTATAGATTTGACCCCCGACCCCCCACTACCTTAGCTAAACTGGAGCCCATTTACCATGTTGCTCTGACAGGTTCACCCTCTAGGACTTACCATCATACTTTATATACCCTTGCTGGACTTCACTCAATATTTGAAGGATGAAGCGTTGGTATATTTACATATACAAATCCATTTAAGGAAAATGACCATAATATATCAACTCCAAGTTCATTTCACTGCAGAACACACAGTCTCAGGGCTGGCTGTGGTTTAAAGTACACTTTGTGTGCACAGAATCAGCAAAGATGAGTTTGTCTTATTTGGGCCCTTGGTCTTGGAATTATGCAGCTTAAGTTGAGGTCGGAGTCTTTTATTCCTTTAACTGGTTTTAAACAAAAACTGACAGAGGTTTTAGTCACATCTTGCACCTGTAACGTTAAGTGTCTTAAATTGTGATGTTTTTTAAACTTGCATTGTATTTTATGTCTTATTACTGGATATTTTGTTGTAAATATTGTAATATTACTGTTATTAAGACTGTTGCTTGTTTGCATCTTGCACATCCCCAGGACATCCTTGTAAGAAGATTAATAATCTCATTGGATTTCTTTCCTGGTAAAATAAAGATTTAAATTTAAAAAATAAATTATATATGTAAATATAAAATCTGGAGCATATAAATATTTGTCCTTTAGTGTTAGTTTTAATTAGACGAAATAAAGCGGTGGACACAGCCAGTCTCACAGAGACTGCACCTGTGCACGTGCGCACCCACACTCATGCACACACTCACTCACAAGATGGAGGACGGCACCAGTGCATCTGTGGCTCAGGTAGGCATTACTTTATGGTTTAGTGGAATGTTTTGTCCTTCCAGGACCTGCAGCTCAGTAAAGCTCCGCCCCGACAGCCGAACATTCTGCTCTCTGATTGGATTGTTCAGTATGTGATTGACATGACACTGACCAATCAGCTGAGAGGAAGAAACATCCCGTCAGAGTTGGAAATTCACATATGATTTAGAGAACTTGAGCGCAGATGTTTACATAGTTTTTTGCTTTTGTAAACAGACCTTAACAAACAAAAACTTTGTAACTTGTGTAGTTAATTTTTACAGATTTCCTTTTTTTCTTCTTTCAGCTGCTCCCTTCTTCAGGGGTCGCCACAGCAAACTAACACATGAAGACTTGGCGATTGTTTTTACGATGGATGTCCTTCATGACTCAACCACAGACACCGAGCTACCACAGCCCTCTGTGTGGAGCAGAGAGCTCCTTTCTAGAGCACCGGGGGAGCAGATGATGGGGGTTAAGGGCCTTGCTCAAGGGCCCAGAGTAGTGCAAATGAGGATGGAGGCAGGTTTGGGTGCTTCATCTTTCCCACCCACATTTTGATGTCGTCGGTCCAGGGAGTTGAACCGGCAACCTTCTGATCACAGGCTCGCCCTCTCGACCTCTGTACCACCACATCCCTTTAATTTTGTTTTTACAAATACAAGTTTTTTTTTACACTCACAATCCTATGTACAGCTGTTCAAAGCAGAACTTTGACATTTTATTTTACATGGTTACAAAACTCAAATCACAACTACAGTCTGATTTACAAACACAAAATATACGACAGGAACTTGTGTCCATATGATGGACAACTTTAATCTTTGTAAATATTTTACCTCTTGGTTTCCGTTTCCTCTGCAGGGGAGGTTGGAGGTGGAACATCTGCTGGTTTCTGCTGCTCTGCAGTGGGTTCATGGTTCTCCTGGGTCTTCTTCTGAGCCGCTGTGGCGCCGGTCATCTGCAGCAGAGTGGACTGAGTCTGCAGAGACGAGTGGAAAGTCCCAAGTTAAACATTTTACACTGAAAATATCCCAGAAAACATAGCAGTGCTGAACAGTTCACTGAAATAGTATGGTTTGGGTCGTTCTAGTCAACACTAAAGCTTTACAAACTAAAAGAAATAAAAGAAATAAACCTTGTAGCCGAGTCCGAAAACGTCAAAAATGCATCTAATCAACACAAACATCATAAGCAGCTCAAATAATAAAGCAAATATAAACATAAGGGACATCAATACACAAAACAATACAGTAAGATTGTTTAAAGTACAAAATGGGTAATTATAATAAAGTTTATTAGACTGGTCATGAAATTATTTGATCATAATTGATTCACCTGCATTTCTCAACAGTAGGAGACAACTTTTAATAACTTTAATCAAAGTAATTCACCTCAGTCTCAAGATTTATTAAAACAAAATGTTAAGTAAATAAATGCATGTTTTTAAACGTGCACATTCTCTGTGTGGGTTGGACTCCACCAGGGCTGTTCCTCATCTCTGATGTTGTTCGTGGTGTTTGTTCGTGTTAGGGGGTTTTGGTCAAAGGTTATGGATGTTTTTAACTATGGCTGAGAATGTTAACTCTGCCCATGAACCATATGTTTGGGTCAGCAGAGGGAGCTGGACGAGGAGCTGGGTGCAGCTGTCACTCCAAGGACGCCTCTGAGTCTGAACTCAGCTGAACTGATAACAGTATATAAACAAGCTGCACACACGGCAGATTCTTGTGACTGGTCTTCATGTGTGTACTTCCTGTATATCTGTGTAACCGGTCCTGAAAATATGAGAAACCTTCTCCTGTGGTCGAGTGTGGCTCCTTTTTGAGTAAATGAGATAAAGCGAGAATATTTTTCTCCAACATTTAGCACGTCGTAGAGAGGAGGGTCCTCAGGGTCTCATCTCTGCTTTATGCTGATGATGTGGTTCTAGTGGCGTCTTCCGGCCATGACCTTCAGCGTGCGCTGGGACGATCTACAGCCATGGTTCTCCACCGGGAAAAGTGGAATGTTCCCTCCAGGTCAGGACAAAGTCTCAAGTTCAGTTAAGTGGGAGTCTTGTTTACGAGTGACGGTAAGATGGAGCAAAAGATGGATCGATGAATTCAAGCCTCGTCCTCGGTAATGAAGGTGTTGCTTTGGTCTGTCGTGGTGAAGAAAGAGCCGAGTCAAAAGGCAAAGCTCGTGATTTACTGGTCTGTCTGCGTTCCAGCCTCCATTTATGGTCAAGAAGTTTGAATCATGACTGAAAGAACAAGATCTTGGCTTCCTTCACAGGGTGGCCGGGCTCAGCCTTATGGAGAGGGTGAAGGAGCTCCATCATCTGGAGGGACCTCGGAGTAGAGTCGCTGCTCCTCCTCATCGAAAGGAGTCAGTTGAGGTGGTTCGGGCATCTGTTAGGATACATCCTAGATGCTTCTCTTTGGAAGTTTTTTGAGCATGCTCCACTGGGAGGAGACTCCAGGGAAAACCCAGAAACCACTGGTTGGGTTTTACATCTTCTCCTTGGATTGTCCCAGGAGGAGCTGGAGAGTGTCGCAGGTGCCTCCACAACCCAAACATGAATAGATTCAAGAGTTTTTAATCAAAAACTCTGAGTCGCTGAGATTTTATTATTATTATTATTATTATTTCATTCATTCATTTACTTTATTTCAGACACAATACAAGATCCATATGAAAACATAAAATCAACAAGAACACAGAGTTAAAAAGCTTTTCTATAGAGGCTCAAATGCCAGTGAGTCCATAAAGTATTAATAATAATAATAATAATAATAACATAATAATAATAATAATAATATTATACATCTGGGGGAAAATGTTTGACAATTTTCATATAAACTGCATATGACAGTCGTGTATTGCATTCTGTAATAGTATTTATGTAATGTGACTGCTTGAAATGATTATTTTTTATTGAACTTGTCCAACTGGGCAGGAAGTAATGGTATGTACCTTCACTGGCTGTTTTCAGACTGGTAAATAACAACTGTGCTGATATAATCACTTTTATTGTGATGAGCCTGCATGAGTTCACAGTAACAAAATGTCACATTTTTTTGTCTTTTCCATCTTTATTTAACTAGGACATGAATAATATTTTAAAAAAAAAGGTTAAAAACTAAAGCTCTCCGTGCATGCAGCAGCTCAGAGACAATAAAAATCAAAGTTATGATGAATGTTCAACGTAAAGACCGGATCAGGCAAACTACTTCAATCCTCCGTTGTTACCTTGGTTTTGGACCTGGGGGGCAGTGGTTTGAGGACGGGGTTTTTATTTGGTTTCCCCGCAGGCCCACTGGTTGGAGCAGACTTCCTGCTGGACGTCATGTTGTCCAGGATGTTCGTCACTCGAGGCTGACCGGATGGAGACGTGAGTTTTCCAGAAGCAGAAACCTGAACGGACCAAACGTGAGGAAGAAGCTCAGACACCCAGGAGTCGAACACAAGCAGATCTGAACGTCGTTCACCTCAGTTACAAACAACGGAGCAGGTCGTTCACATAAAACAGCTAAAAGCAGGAAGTGGTGCCACACATCGCAGCACGACTACTGTTGTTTTGTCTTAAAAGTGATGGATGAATAAATATAAATCTGTATATTGAACTATATTCAATTCTATATAATGACAAAAGTATTCTGATTAGGAACTTGTATTGTGTTAAATGCTTCAACATCGCCCCCTGCTGACATAAAATGACTTCATTATCTTTGCTAAAATATCAAAAAACAGATAGTTTTACACTTTGGATAATATGAATCAGTAGTTTTCATTTTATACAGTCAGCTACAACAGGAAGCTTTATGGTCGGCACTGATGTAAAATCATCTTTAATTTGTTGTTCGACTAATAAAAATGTTACATAAAATATATGAATTGAAGCTTCAGTGGTTGTTTTACTGCAGGGAAGTGATGAACGTGAACGATCAGATTGTTTCAAAACATCTAATCTGGTGTTAAAAAATGACAGGAGGTCCTTACCTTGAAGGGATTTGCTCGTCCACCTTTACCTACTGAAAATAAAAGTACAGAAATCTCTCAGATGCAGAGAACAACAGCACCATCAGCAAAATAAATAACGTTCCACACTAAATATTACAAAATACAACATGAACTGGGATAAAAATGATTAAACTCATAATAGAAGGAAAACCTTTAACTGATCCTACTCAGTTTTCAATTATTTTTTCCATTCATGGGTTAAAGATTTAGCATCACAGTTTCAACAAGTCCAAACAAATATCCTTTATAGGAAACCAACTAAAATGCTTCTGATTTGTTTGAGATTAGAGGTCGATTCATCTACTGTTCAAAGAGCTATTAATAGCATGAACATGTCCTCTGCTAAGAACATGTATAACCTAGATGCTGCGTTTCAAAAATAAAATACAGTAATATCCTAGTAGAGCCTCTAACTTGTGTAATTAATACTTCCATCAGAACAGGACAATTTCCTGATGCACTGAAACAAAGCACCAGTGAAATTATTTCTGAAATCAGGGAGCCCTCATGAAACCAGCAGCTACAGGCCAATAAGCCTCCTTCTGGTCATGGCAAAGGTGTTGGAGAAGGTTATCTCAGAACAGTTGATAACATATTTAAAACATAAAAATCTTTTACTTCCTCTCCAATTTGGCTTCAGACACAGTCATTCGACAGAGACCACCATTTATTTATTGCTAGAACAGGTTAAGCAATCACTTGACAAAGGACCAACTGTTGGCGCAGTCTTCCTCGACCTAAAAAAGGCCTTTGATACTGTGAACCATAATTTACTAATGTCAAAGCTTTCATCATTTCATTGTTCAGAACGATCACTCTCTTGGGTTCAGTCATATTTAAGATCGTGAACAACGTGTGGTCATCAACAATAATAAATCTTCTTTTCTCGAAAATCAAAACGGGGATTCCTCAAGGAACCATCTTAGGCCCCATCTTTTTCAGCCTGTGTATTAATAATCTTCCTAAAATTTGTCCTGAAGTTAATTTGCAAATGTATGCTGATGACACTATCATTCACGCATCAGGTAAAAGCAGTGTCGTAGTCAGTGAAAAACTGAACAACAGCTTACAGAAAATATCAGCGTGGCTAAATGACTCCTGCTTAACTCTTAACACAAAAAAAAGTGTATTTGCTTTCCAGTAAAGAAAGCTTCATCACAGTCCTTGCATATTCAAATCAACAAAGATTCTATTGAACAAGTATCACAGGAAAAATATTTAGGAATAATTCTGGATGCTCAATTAAACTTTAAGAACCATGTTGATAAAATCTGCAAAACTGTTAGATCAAACATAAATCGTTTTAAAAATTATTAGAAAATGTTTGACACTTCACTGTGCAGAGATGTTCTTCAACTCAATGATTCTCTCACATTTGTCTTGTGGAGCTACTGTCTGGTCACAGACTCACCAAACTGCACTTAAACCATTGGAAAGTCTCTACAATCGGGCGTTGAAGGTTCTATACCAAAAACCAATCCGGTTTCAGCACTGTAATATTTTAGCTAAGTTCGGTATTTTAGAATTTTCCAATTCTATAAATTGCAATTTTTTAAAATTGATCTTCAGATGCTTAAATGGACTTGCACACAACTATTAAGCAATTGTATACAGAAACTGCAGGGCTACAGCAGATCTACAAGAGCAGCGGTAAATGGCGACTGCAAGGTTCCTTTTCAAAGAACCACTTTTGCTCCAAGTGCTCTCTCTGTGAGAGGACCTGCAGTTTGGAACTCACTCTGCCAATTTAAAGTCTGTAACCAGACTTAATATGTTAAATAATAAAAAAAAAACTAAACTCTGGCTGTGTCAAAAACAGCATTGCACTCATGTTTAATGTATTTTATTGTTTTAATCCATTTGTTTGATATGTATGACTCTGTTTATGTCGTTAATATTATTTTTTAATTCTTTTACTCTTTTATTGCCATTCCACTTCTTAATAGTATTTTAGATATCCTGTGTATAAAAGTGCTGCAAATTAGCTCACGCTATAGGCACCACGATACAGGCATTGAACTGCTGTTTTATTCAGTTAGTCTACGTTAATGTGTATCAGTCACTATCAAATAAACTTTAATAATAATAATAATTAAAAAAAAAAAAAAACACTTTATATGTCCCTGACTGCAGCTCTGAAACAAATATAAATAAACATTCTTTCAATTCAGCAAGAAGTCACAAAAAGAAGCAACCGAAGAGGTTTTTGTGTTTTATCACGCCGTTTCATTTGTGCAGAATGTGAGACACGTCACAGTCCACCAACACCACGTTACAATAAAATAAAAACTGAAATTTTGATATTTTACAACTAGTTTTGAGTGACAGCCGAATTAAGATTATTACTGTAAGTGATGAACCCTGCCTCTGTCTGAGGACCCAACAGGACTTAGACAAGACAGGTCCATCCCAAAGACAACCCCAAAACCCAAATGTTCACATAGGCTGTCACGATAATAAATTTTGATGGGCGATTAATTGTCTCAGAAATGTTTGTGATAAACGATAATATTGTTTGAAATTTGACAATAATTAGTAATTATTGTCAACTTTAAGAAGAAATGTTTGTTAATTTGTTTGTGTCTAGTACCTTTTTTTGACAACTGGATGACAGTATAAGACTGTTTGAACCAAAGGATGGATAGTGATGGAGAGAGCAGCGTGTCTCTTTAAGATAAATGGGAGGGAGGCCCCTTGACGTGACATGGGCTGTTGCTCTTTCCTGTTTTTTTCAGTTCTCAGAATGGCTGACGCTCTGTGTGGTTTGAGCTCTTTAGTATAACATTTGTCACACAAAGCTTTTAATAAAAAAAAATCAGTAAACAAGTTCTCAGCTTCTTTAACAACATTTTAGACGAAGGCACGGGTTTCAACCGTGAATTTTGGAGCTTTGACAAGACGGAGGTGTTATCACCTGAGGTCAGCCTGTTAGCTTAGATTGTAGTTCAGCTGCTTTTAATGATCCAAAAATGCAATTTTGGACGGTAAAAATGGATTTTAAAGATAAAAGAGAAAGGGAGGGGTCAGTGAAGAGCACCGGAGTTGAGCCTGTTGTCATCCAGTGTCTTCAGTAGAAAGAGAGAGACATGAAGAAACAATACAGCTGATAAATGAAAATGAGGTTGATAATTTTCATTTATCATGTGATCAATTGATTTATTCATTTATTGCAACAGGACTATGTTCACACCTCTTAATTGGAGAAACTAAACTGTAGAAGACAGTTTAGTCTGACGGATTTTATTTTTTCAAACCTTATAACAAAAACAAATGAACTAAAGAACAGAACAATGTTAGTCTGGTGTATTGCACATTAAAACATCTCAAATGTAAATAACTATAACAACAGTCAGTCTGACTGCTGTTGAGGACGGTTCAGTGGAGGTGGCTCGTCCTGACCTCCACACCAGAGGAGGCGTTGTTCTGTAGGGAGTGTTTTTAAACTCTTAGGTTATTTTAAGATAAAAACACATTAAACGCTATAATATGCAGAGTTGATAATGATGTGCTACAGAAGGAGAACATTCGAAGACACTTTAAAATGCAAAGTTAATGTGTATGAAAATTTCAAGCCATCCTCAACATCTGGCAACGTTGCTCCACGCTCTCCAGACTTTGAACTAAGAAAGCTCCCGGATGGGAAGCAAAACGTTTTCACCTACAGAATATAGACTGTTTGTTTTGTTTTATTTCAACTCTTTTTGGAGTCAACAAGCCTGTTTTGTAGTTGACATGGAGTTTCTTTTTGGATTTCTGCTAAAACTTGACATCACTTGAGACAAAAAACATTATACCCGGTAGTTAAACCAGTGTGTCCCTACCATTATTCAAGAAGTCCACCTCACCCTGTCAACAAACCTGAGCACCCTGCCTACCTTCACCCACAACCCCCCCACCCTCGTCAACAGCTGCTAGCACTGACATAGTGCTAAGCTAGTGTCCCACAATACAGACACGCAAACTAAAAAGCTACTGACGTAGCGCTCGCCTTCTCTCACGCACCCTCTTACAACCCCCCCCCCCAACCACACTGGCCATGAGGTAGTGCTCTGAAATATAAATGAAGTTCAGACAATTGTTGTTAAAACAAAAAAAAAATAGGTTAAATTGGTTTCTCATGCAAGTATTGGCCGATTTCCATCCATCCATCCATTATCTTTACCCGCTTCTTCAATTTTGGGTCACGGGGGTCGCTGGTGCCCATGTCCAGCAATCACTGTGCGAGGGGCGGGGTACACCCTGGACAGGTCTCCAGTCCATCACAGGGACACATAGAGACAAATGAGACAAAGAACCATTCACTCTCTCACACCTGGGGACAATTTAGAGTTACCAATCAGCCTAACATGCATGTTTTTGGACTGTGGGAGGAAACCGGAGTACCCGGAGAAAACCCACGCATGCACGGAGAGAACATGCAAACTCCACCCAGAAAGGCCCCTTGACCGGGATTTGAACCAAGGACCTGCTCGCTGAGACGCAGCAGCTCTACCAGTTGCTCCACCGTGCTGCCCTCGGACGATTTCCCAAAATTACAGAAATCGGGGCCCCTAGAACTGCCCGCACAAAAGTAGCGCGCAACTCAGACCCCCACCCCTCACCACTTCCTGTCAGCAAAACTCCTTGTAGAGATGAGCACCCTGTCAAGGCAAGTGACCTCGGGGAAACGCTGTAAACAAATTAATTTTTTAGTAAAAACATCGCCCCTTTTCAAAAAACTTCACTGATCCTCTTCAGCTACAATTCAGAAATTAGCTGCCAACATCGGCTGAACATCTGTCATTTCAAAGCACCTGACAAAAGATTTGTGCAGCTGTCAAGGGAGTGTGTATTATATGCATTAACCATGCTCTATAATTTTCCCTGCTGTGATTGTGAATAATATTTAAACATTCTATGTAATAATTAGTCTTGGTGTGACCGGTCAGCTGCAGCTGGGTTCTCATAACAGCCGTACAGGGTGGGGAGGAGTCTGGCTGCTTTAAGTTCGACAAAACTGATTGTTTTTTTTTTGTTTTTTTGGTTCAAGAAGTCGGGTCAGAGCCTCAGACAGGTGAAGGCATTGATAAGCTATACTTGTATTGATCGTCTGTGATTGCTGGCTGCAAAGCTTTGTAATGAATCTGATCACGTCTACACTTGGTTGTTTTGGGAATCCCTTTTTTCCACGACAGCATCCCTACAAATAAAACATTTAAATTCTTAAAATGACAACCAGTGCTGGAAATAAATAGAGCTTTGACTCACTTGGTGTCAGCGATGGTGTCACAGGTGAACCTGCTTCTTTAGCGAACGGATTCACGCCTAAACACAGCAAACAGAACAGCTGTTAGCTCATGAGCTGGAGTGGGTGATTAAAAAGGATAAAGAAACAAAAAAAGATTAAAACTTACGTTTTTTTGTTTCAGCTTCCTCCTCCATCTCCTTCTCCTCTCCTTCCACTCGGAGTTCACCTCCTTGCTCCTCCTCCTCCTCCTCCTCCTCCTCCTGCTGATGGTGTTTGGTGCTGTGACGTCCTCCACCAAACCTGTCCAGATCCAGTCAGACACACTGATCTCACTCCGTGCTGCAACAACTTCTTTTTGAGGCACATTAGGAAAATGTCTTCTCTTTTAGCACCAATGTGAGGGTGAAGATTGTGGAAGAGCTTTTTAAACTGCATGAGAAGCTCAGATATGTAACCTACATTAATCTATATGCCTCAATACCAATCAGTCATTTAAAATGAAGTGAAGGCTAATAATGAGCCACAGTCTGAAACTTGCATGAATTAGCTTGTTTTATTGAAGGATGCAGTTTATACCAGAAGTACATCAACGTTACTACAATTAATGTCATTAATGGCACATCAGGAGCTCATGTTGTTCCTTGAGTTATTTGTATTATTAATAAAAATAAAAAAAAACAGGTGATGGCAAACTGTTTTCTGCAGAAGTTCTCTTCTTTTGGGCACTTGTGGGGAGGGCTGGACAAACCGTAGCTCCACAACACAAGAGAAACATATTATGTCCAGTCGCTGTCTCGTTGAAACTTTCTTCCCTTTACCTTGTTGTTGAGCTCTTCATGACTTATGTTGCCTTTCTTTGAAGAAAGTCTTCTCCTTCAGCTCATCTCTTACAGTTTACTCACCAACACCGACTCCGGTTTCTGCTCATTAGACTTTTGTGAGGTTTAGTTGTAAATTTTCTACTTTAAAGTCGCAACGCTTTAATTTTTAAAAGCTTTCTTGATCACAATCCTTCTGGGGACTGTAGTAACTCGGGGTCGGTGCCGGCTTTTGTGATCCTGAGGCTGCAGGTTCGAGTCCAGGTTGCATCATTTAGGGCATCTGGCATAGAAAAATTGCCAAAACTTGTGCAAGTTCACTCATTGTGGTGACTCTTGGAGAGGGGCTCAACAGAAAGAAAAACAAAAACAACTTGACAATATTCCTTCTCTGCAGAGCATCGACATACTGGAAGCCATATTTTATAAGAGAAGATGAGATAAGGTAAAACTACGGATGTACGATATTATTGGCATGTATCGGCCGATATTAGTGATAAAGTTAAATATTGGACATCGGCCATTCCTTCAAAATAACTTACCAATATAAAAGGCGCTGTTTATATATATATATATATATATATATATATATATATATATATA
>NC_056499.1:46023606-46024765 GCF_014905685.2 Nematolebias whitei | reverse complement strand
AAAAAAAAAAAAAAAATTCTGTGTAAATATCTCATGTAACAACATGGACACCTGTGGTTTGTAGATAAGTGTGGCCTATATATAAAGTTGCATTCAGGCCCAAAAAATCAGATCCGACCCGGCCCCAGCTCGCATCATTTCCGAACCCCACCCGACCTGACGAATTAACAGTAATTACAGGTCCGACCTCAGAAAAAAAACAGACATTTTTAATTAGTTTTTAATGGTCAGGGACGCGCAGCTGAATAAAAGGGGCAGAAGTTCGGAGCTGAGGGGGTCTTTGTCCTTTCATGGCCGTAAAAGAACATTTACACCCTGTTTCTGCTGCATTCGGATTCATTCAGACACAGACCCAGCTCTGACATGTCTGCTTTGTGATCTCACCTGTTTGGGTCATCGGCCGCGCACGTCTGCTGAGTGCAGTGGCTGAATGAACGTCCATTTGGGCGATTGATCACTTCCTGGCAGTATAGTCCCATGAAGCTTAACTGAACTTTTTTTACCTCTTTCAAGGCCGGTCAGCTCACGGTGAAATGGCCATGTGCGACTGGTGAATGTATGGCAGGCCATGTTATCATATAATTGGATTATGGCTGATCCTGACCCAATTGAAAGCCCGACACTGACCTGGCCCACCCATCCAGCACATTATGATTGCCCGGCCCACCCCAAATTCGGGTCGGGTTGTCACGCTCAGCGGCCCCCGCCTCCCCCCCATCTGCCTAAGCCTCTGCTCCTCATATCACAGCCCCTGTTTTAAGATCATTCACGTTTTTTCCTGCCTCAGTTTCTGTTTATTTTATCCTGTTTGGTCCTGCACTGCCTATCACCCATTTTCTGCTCCTGTCACTCTCTCTCAGCAATCTGCACTCATCTGCTGCACCCTGTCTCTGCAATCACCACTCACCTGCCACACCTGTTCAGCTCACTACTTAAGCTCCACTCTCACTCTCCTCAGTGCCAGATTATTGAAAGCCTCACAGCCAGTAAATTATCCAGCATTGACTTGTTCCTAGTTTCTTCGTTTTTGACCACAGCTTCCCTCTTGACTCCTCGCTTTGTCTTTGCCCCTGTCTGGATACCACGCTCTCGGCCTACATGGTTCAACCTCGCTCTCCTCTTCGACCACGACTACGGATCATCGTTTTGCCTGTTCACA
>NC_056499.1:46016630-46023506 GCF_014905685.2 Nematolebias whitei | reverse complement strand
GCCGATATTAGTGTTAAAGTTCAATATCGGACATCGGCCATTCCATCCAAATAACTCACAGATATAAAAGGCTTCTGTTTTTGTATGACAACCCAGTGACAAGGATGCCTGCAGCACCAGCACAACAGTATGACATCACGCGCGCTGTTGAGTTTAGATTTGTGAAAATTTACAGATGTGTACTGTTCGAGTGTTAGAGAGTAAATGTCATGAATAAATTTGACATTAAACATAATCCAAGTTGAAGTGTTGCATCATTTTCAGCTCCTTTTTCTCATCTGCATTTGGTAGCAGCCAAACTGACAAAGACCAAGCAGCATATAGTATTTTAATTCCACAGCAGAGAAAGATATGTAGTCTCTGTAAGTAGGTCTAGGGAAAAAATAAGTAAGTAAATAAAAATCGGTATCGGTTATCGGCCAAATAAGTTTTATCATATCAGCATATCGGCCCAAAATCCAATATCGTGCGTCCCTAGATAAAACTTTCTTGATCCCGCAGGAAAACCAACATTTAGGACTGTATCAATATCCATCATCACTCAGGGCTCTGGAGTCATGCAGCCCCATATTATGACACTCACGTCTCCGTGCTTCACTGTAAGTTCTTCAACAGGTCAGGGTAACTCCAAATGTTCATCTGAGATAAATAAAATCATCTCCATCTCTTCTGGCCTGATCTCAAGTCTAACTAAATGTATTCCTACTGGTTGCTTTTGTGGTACTTGAATACATTTCATTGGGTTTATGTACCCCCCCCCCAAAAAAAAAAAAAAACCTAACAAAAAAACAAACAGAAAAATACAACAAGAAGGAGGGATGAGTTTTAAACTTACCCAGAGGGCCGTCTGATGCCGGAGTAGTCCGGCTCCTCCTCCTGCTCCTCCGGCTCGTCTTCCTGAAGCTGGGTTGTCTTTTCCAGAGCGATCTCACTGAGCCGCTGAGCCAGGGCCATCCTCCGGGACCGGGACGCGTAGCGAATGGCCAGAGTCACCACGTTCTGAGTCATCAAGTCTGCCAGCTCCACGCAGCGAAACTCTCTGTCCAGTTTACAGGACAGCTGCAGACACAACAGGGCAACGTTTCAGGAGAGGTGGAGGGCACTCTGTACAGAGTCGGAGCTTTGGACTCGATACGGCTGCGTTTTAAAAGAAATACTAAGACGAATCATGTCGATCGTACTGAAATAACTGACACAGGTTTTTATTATTTATTTAGTCTGTTTTAAAAGCTAAATGCAAATCTTTGGGTAATTTGCAGCTTGGAACAGTTGGAGGTGGAAATATTGTTTGGACAGTGAAAACAGTAAATGGATTTAGTTATCTAAATCTTTCAGTCCGACCAGGACACTCAGAGCTCTTCACAGCACAATCTGTGCTTTCATTTACCTCCATACACTCACACTGCACTCTACCAGGTCTGTACAAAGATCATCTGAATCTGTAGGGACCAACCACAGCTTTAGAGCACATTCATACACTGATGGGACACACATCAGAGGAAATGACAGGTTCAGTGTCTTGCCCAGGGACACTTCAGCATGTGACTGTTGACTGGAGGAATTGAACCTCCAACACTCACTGGAGGACAAACGTTCAACCGCTCAGCCTCAGCTGTTCCAACAAAATAAATAAACTAAATGATGCATTAAAGTTGCACAGCAAGGATCTAGCTATATAAATCTTGCCTTTTATTTCTCTTCTTTAAGGTAAGTTTAGCAGAAAACAGAAGAGAGGACCGAGGGTCTGTCCTCAGAGACATGTGGTCATACTCAAGTTTAAAGAAGTGAACCATGACTAGAAGAGCTGGGCCTTCAGCTTGGATAATATATTGTTTGTAACCTGCTAAACTCGAACTCTGAAGACCCTACAGTCCAGTTCTGATCACATCACTCTACTTACAGTTTCCTGGTTTAGACACTAAACAGGAAGTGCTTTCCTTCTCTTCATACATCAGGAACAACATCTGACGTATGGTTTCCTTGTAGTTACACTCACTCACAACAACCTGAACATAAATGCCAACACTAAACAGAACAAGGACGACCCATCTGAACACATATCCTAAAAAAAGTCCACCAGTTTCTGTCTCAAGACTACCCAGCAGCCCCTGGGGCTCACAGAGCCTCTTGCGTTCAAGTACGTGTAATTTCAAGAATTCAGACGGAGCAGTAACCCACAGAACGTCCTGTTTCTGTAAGATTTTATCATGCACTGAAACCAAAACACAACATAAATGGGGTATTTAATTATTTTTGGGGGGGGCGGCTACAGTTTGTGTGGATTTTCAAATTTATAGGTTGCACTTGAATGCATCAAAAACCTTCATATTTAAACAACTAAATAAATAACATTTTAACACCAACAAGACACCATGTGTTCTCCTGACATTATGAGACAGAACTTGGTAGTGGGGCCACTAGTCCAGCTAGTGATCCACGCCATGGTCTAAAAGCTTTGAACTTCCCTGCAGCCTGCAGAGATGCTGCCTTGAACGGACCATCACATTAACAAATCCAGCTCTGATGATGATCTATCCATATTTAAATTAAAACAGGCAGCTCCAAAAACACAATTTAGTTCTTTTCAGCAAAACAAATAAAAAGACTACTGTAATTTTCACTGAATAAGTTGCAAGTTTTTTTGCATAAATTTGCATGCCTGCGACTTATACAGGAAAGAGACATATTTATGTTTTCTCTCCAAATTTATAACCCAACTTGTGGCTGACGATTTCATTCATTCTGACATGGAAAATATTGAACACTACCACTAGAGGGCCCTTGACTCATATGACAAGCCAAGTGTCTCATTAATGTGTAAAAGTGGCTATTAATGAGACACTTGTCTTGCCATACCAAGCCACCTTCGTCTCGCTCTGGAACTCCTGGAGCAAACGTCAAATCAGCTGCATTTCACCTGGGCGGTGAAATGCAGCTGATTTGACAGTCAAAGTGCATTTATTAAGGAAATGTTCAACTGAGACACATCTTTACTATAATGCTAAGCAAACAAATAATAGTTTTTAAGTGTTAGTGTTGTTAAATTATTGTTAAAGTCCTCCTGTGCACACTCCTGTGGCTGCCATTTGCAGCCAATCAACTTTTGACGCAACACACATTTCCAGGTTGTCAGCGGTGACGCATAATAGATGCGACTGAAATGGCAAAGTGACATATTTATGGTTTTTTCCACTTTATTAGACATTTTTGGACTGGAGCAACTTATACGGCGGTGTGACGTGTACGGCAGCAAGTATGGCAGTAGAAAAAAAACAACAACTCATCCATGAGTAGTGCTGATAAAAAGTTAACTCCAAAGCAACTTTCACCACATTTTATTTTCTGTCAGTTCCACTGCTGGAGCTGGTCTTCCTGTTCGGAATATTATCATGATCTCTGCAAAGACCACCCTGGAAAAAAGTTCACACATTGCTCAGGCACCGGTAAGTGCTTTGAACACACTCAGCAGCTGTTACAGCACCGCCTGCAGGGGAATCCTGAAGTCGTAGCTCTGTGTGCTTTGGTCCCACTTTACATTAACATTGTGACTGGTTCATTGTCCTGTCAGTTATTAATTAAAGTCATCCTGCAGAGATGTTGACCGAGCTGTGCCTTCTCTTCTGACAGTCAAGTCTTAACCAATGAGCACTCCTTCACACATGGTTCAGCCTGGAGGTGTAACTTTACAGGAATCTGATTGGATAACATCACTGTCATGAATCAAAATGTTTTTTATTCAACTGCAAAGTAGTTTACAGATAATGGGGAAGAAATGAGCAAAAAAAAAATACTGCAAAAAAAAAAAAATACTGCGAATACATATACTTTATATAAAATGTATATGTATATGTTTAATGTAACAGTTCATATGAACTAAATTGATGGGTCTTCTCTGAAGGTGTAGAAGGCCCTGAGGGTTCCCCCCTGTTGTTTCAGCTTTACGTTTGCATCAAACTTGTGTTGTGTGAGCCCAAAGACAGTATTTTAGGAAAACATTGACAAACTATTTTAAAACACCACCATGGCGTTTTCATGTAGACAGCCAAAACACAACTTTTTGAAAACAGTGATGTCATAGCCCCACCTCTAACCTAACCTATACTAACTAATCTATGAAATGAGGGCGTTCTCTTCTTGTATTTATGTCGCACACAGCTTATGTGCACGCTGAAAGCTTTTGGTGTATTCTCAAGGCATCATTTACGACAGCGTTTTCAATGTTTTTGATGTTTGTGTGCGGATGAAAACATTGCTAGAAACACAACTGCGTTTAGGAGGATATTATTAGAAACAACAAAATAAATAAAGTGGCTTCAGAAGAACTGTTTCCATGTAGACAAGGAAAGAAGAACCTAAAAAAATCTATTTTAACCTCTTAATGACATCATTTTTCCTCATATGGAGAATTTACACAGAAACACACTTGAGACAGTTTTCAGTGTAACAATTTATGTTCCAGCGTTCACCGCCCACTGCCGACGTGTGAACACAGTGTTCGTACTTACAGCGAACATCTTCATGAGCAGCTCTTGCTGCTCCTTCTGGGACTCATTCTGAGCATCTTCGTTGATCTCGTAGCCGTTGGAAGACAGGAAGTTGTAGTGGTTGTGGAAGAGGACTGAACGCCAGTACTGTTCCTGGAAGACAACAAAAGATGGCAGAAAGCACAGTGACAGAACATTTTAATCTACAGTATGCAGAACAATCTTCAACAGAAGTTCAACGAGAAATTTAACGTGTTGCAACTCCACCTCCATTTCCTTACCTCCATTTGGCCTTTTTCTGTGCTGGTCTGACACAGAGGGAGTTTAAAGGGAAGAATGGCGACGGCGGGCCGAGGCAGGGTGGGGGGATACCTGGAGCCTTTGCAAGGTATACACCTGACAGGACAGGAAGGGACAGGATTCAAGGATAAGGGGAAATGAATAAAAATACCATCAAAATCTGGATTATGTTGGTTTAATGAGTAGATAATAAATATATTAAACAAAAACTGAAACTCTGTTGAAAATTTGATTCTCATTTGTTGTTTGTGAGCTTTTAAGTGATACAAACAAAAGAAGCAATAAAACATAACATCAATGCCTCAATCTGTTCTTAAACAATTATTTTCACGCCTTGTATTTTCACCTGTTAAAAATTAGCATCCCTCCACTCTAAAGACTCAAAGTGTAGCGTGCACTGAGCTCACCTGAGCTGCTGAGGGTTTTCGTGCACTCCGACCACCCAGTAATGATCCGATTTGCTCTTACAGGTTTCCCTGGTGTTACAAACTGGTGTCCACGTGTTTCCCAGGGAGCGGTTCAGCATCCGTACCACGCCATCTGAATCCACATAGCAGGGCGTCCCTGAAAAACAACAACCGCTTTAGAATCACGAGCATTCAAAAAAATAAACAAATAAATAAATAATTAAATTAAATTTAAAAAATATATACATATATAATATATGCTTCAGACCTTCGGCCGTGAATCCCAGCCAGGAGAGGTATGATCGGGGAGAGAGTGGGAGGGGTTCTCCATTGATGAGTTGCTTCTTTCTGCGACTGAACTGCAGCAGCTGAACACCAAGAGCCTGCTCTCCATCGAAACCTGTCGCTGCAAAACAAAACGGATAACGATGTGAGACATCAGCGCAGCTGAGGCTGATGGTGCGATCCTTTACTCTGACATGGTTCACCAAATGACGGAAGAAATTGTGTTGGTACATAAATCTTTGACGCCTACTTTCGCGTTCTGAAATGTTCTGCTTGGAGATTTTAACGTGTCTTAATGCAGGTAAAACAGCAAAAAGGAATAAATATTTGTGAGCAAAGTAACAAGAAAATAAAACAAGCGTCATGGATTTTAATGTACGGTAGTTGCAAATATTTATGAATTTACTTTGCTCACACAAGCTGCTTTTGTTTCAAAATGGATCATAATGTTTTACCAAATGTTCAGAAAAATCCAAAAGATAAAAAGTGAATAAATGCCTGTTTAAACCCTTAATTGTTTAGTGATTATCATAAATTCAGTTCAATTCAGTTCAAAAATACACACTATATTAAAGCTTAAATCCTCTAACTACCCAGTTAGAGAGTGAGTGAGTGAGTGAGCGAGCGAGTGAGAGTTAGAATGAGTGAGTTAGAGAGCATGCGTGAGTGGCGGCGGTCGTGGGTCACCGATCTGGTAGCCTGGCTGTGCTGGTGTGGGTTCGAGGTGGGCGCGGGGGCTTGGGGTTCTGGGGTCTTGTCGCCCCCGGACTTGGGCCTGTGGGGATCGGGGATCTTGGGCTCTGGCGGGCGGGTTGTCGGGCTCTGGGCCGGCTTGCGCTCTGGTGCCCGGTTCTGGGCGGGGGCCTTCGGCTCGCTGGTGAGTTGTGGGTTCATGGGCTGGGGGGGTTGGGTGTTTGGGGGCGTGACCAGTGGACCCTAAGAGGGGGTAGTTTGACCCAGCCTAGGTGTCTAGTGTGCTATGTGTTTTGAGAGATGTCCGAATGAGGGGTGGGTGTAGTATTTCTTCTGGGGTGGGGACGGGGCGGATGTCCTTGGGGGCGGCCCGGGACCGTGCATGGCCGACTGGCTGGCCCCTTTCTTGTGGTGGGGGCTCGCTCCCGGAGCTTCCTGGCACTGTCGGCGGTTGGGCGGGCGCTCTTGGCCGGGTCGTCCTGGTGGGGTTTGGCTTCATCTGGTAGCGGGCTGACTGCGGTTTGTGGGGGTCCTGGTGGCCCTCGGGTGTGTAGGCTGCTGGTACTGCTTCTGGCGGCCCTCGGGGCTCTGTCCCTCTCTGGTCTGGAGCTCAGCGGGCCTGGCGGTCGGTCCAGATGGAGAGGTGTCTTGGCCTCAATCCCTGGGTGGACCTTGGGGAACTGGGGGGGTGGGGGGGGGTGGGGGGG
>NC_056499.1:46014757-46016530 GCF_014905685.2 Nematolebias whitei | reverse complement strand
GGGGGGGGGGGGGGGGGGGGGGGGGGCTGTTGGGTCAGTGGGGGAGCGGATTCCCTGTGGGAGCATTTGCTCTCACAGTTATTTCTCCCCATCCCTCACCATGCACCTCCACCCTCTTCATTTCAATTCCACACATTTAGGGTTGTTTGGGCTTGGGTGTGCTGCAACAATTTTACATCTCTGTTGACCATAGCCATCTGGGACTCAATTTTATTGTACACCTTAGACATTCATTCATAACATCCTCATGACATTCATATATAGGAATTTGAGGTGGGCACGTGGCTATGGGTGGTGGGATGACCTTACTCTCACCCCCTGTGCCTGTGCTCACTTACAACGGTTGCATTTAGACACTAGGGTTTGGATAGAGTTGGGGTGGAGGGGAAACTGGCACCATGCCAGCCTTTGCTCCTTGTTCTTTCCTTTTTAATGGCACTATACAACAACACACATCAACAGCACATCTAGGGGCGGGGGTGTATGTGTCGGGGTCTTATTTATTTATTTTTTTCCCTCCCCCACTAGTTCCTTAACTGCCATTCCAGGGGTGGGGTCCGGGAGAAGGGCAGGCCGTCAGGTGTTGACCAGGACTATGTGGGGGTTCGGGGTCTGGGGGATTGCCGTGGGCGGTGCTGGCGCTGTGCTCTCCCTGGGGTTGTTTGGACCCCCTGAGCTTGGCTCTTGGGTGCCATGGTTGGCCCGCTGGCCGGGGTGGCTGCCGGGACCTGGCGGGCGGTCGGCTGGGGGCGCGTGCTTGGTTGTTGGCGGTGTGTGGGGGTGGTCGGTGGCGTGTCCTCTTCATGGTGGGGGGGTGTCCTGTCAGCGGGGCATGGCCTGGGCCGGGTCTGGGGTATTGGCTCTTCTCCGCTCGAGAATGAATGGGTTTACCTCCTGGGTTTGGGCATGGGCTGCCCCCTGTAGAGGGCTGGTACATGTCTTGGACCTGGGGGGTATAGAGTGCGTATCGGGAATAAGAATGAAATGTATCGTTATTGTATGTCTTTGAGTGAGTGAGTGTGAGAATGAGGCTGGGACTGTGTGATTGTGTCTGTGTATGAATGGGTATTTGTTAGGCCGAGACTCGGACTGCCCCCTCTTTGATACAACTGCGGGTGCTTGGCATCGCGCCCCTATCGCGCGGCCCCCTGGTGGGGTGTGCCCTTGCCTGCTGGCGCGCTTGGGGCCCTTGGAGTCGGGGGCTGGGCGCTTGGCCGTGTGTCGACTCTGTCTGGTATCTGCCTGGTGGGGCTCGGGTCCTCTGGCCCTGTCAGGCCTTGGCCTGGGTGGTGTGGGTCCTCGGTGCCCGGGCCTCCGTGCCCGGGCCTGGACCTGCATCGGTGCGGCGTGTTCCGGCGGGGGCCTATGAGTTTGTCGCTGTTGGCCCCGGGGGGTCACTGTATGTGGTCGCTGGTGGGGATCTTCCGGCTCTCCCCTGTGGTCCGATCTGGGGGGTGGGCGAGTGGTTCGTCCTGTGTGGGTGGCCCTGGGGGCTCTGCGGTCGGGGTCCCTCCTGGGGTCTTGGGCTCTGGTCCCCCCTTTTTTCGTCTGCCTCTGGTCTTGGGGGTCAGGTCTCTGCTGCTTCACAGTTACTATTAAATGTTCTATTAGAGAAGCCTTATACACTTATGCATGCTCACAACCACACACAAATAGAAGCAGGGATGCTTATGTAGGCTTTATATGTAGATATATAGATATGTATATGAATGTATATTCATGTGTATGTATGTATGTATGTATATAGGCGTAGGTATGGGTATATATATTTAT
>NC_056499.1:46004761-46014657 GCF_014905685.2 Nematolebias whitei | reverse complement strand
GTTCTTTGCAGGTGAACAGACAGTGGCCGGGTGTTTTGCCGTGTGCTATCTTTGTGTATATTTCTTATATTTTGGAGTCTTACTTTGTCTTTTCTTTCTTTCTATCCTATTAAAAAATAAAAAAAAATAAAAACCTACACTAGATAGTCACTAGAATAACTATTTCATAATAATGGTGTGGAGAGGATGGCTGTAAGGGGAGAAGGGAGGCCATCAAAAAAAAAAAAAAAAAAAAGAGAGCATGCGTGAGTGAGTGAGCGAGCAAGAGTTAGAGTGAGTGAGTGAATGAGCGAGAGTTAGAGAGCGAGTTAGTGAGTTAGAGAGCGAGTGAGATAGAGCGAGTTAGAGTGAGTGAGTGAGTTAGAGAGTAAGTTAGAGAGAGTGAGTTAAGCCTCCAGTATACCGGATTCGAGTCGAAGTGGATGCCTGCAGAGCATGTCCGTGCAAAGCTCAATTTTTACGACTGCATACGCGTACTCTGTCGCACAATAAACTGCCCGGCGACAGACTGTTTTGTATGTGACACCAATGTATTAAATTCCCCTTCTTCATCCGTGGTCTGGTTTAATGGCCTTTTCTTTTCGTTTTTTTCCCAAGAGGCAAGCGATCTCTTCCTCCTCCGTTGACGCCATGACTGAAATGGTGAGAAATGAAGGAATTTGTCACGAGAGAATTAAAATCAGGTCCAGCGTGGCTGCGGGAGGGTCTGGAGATTTCCTGGTGGGCTGGTCTGATGTGTGGGCTGCAGGGCTGTTTTTTTTTTTTTTTATTTAGAATTTTTTATTAACAACAAATAAACACAGAACAACGCTGCCAGCTCTCGTTTTTTTTGCGACCTGTCAATCAATCCAGTAGGCGTGTCAGCAAATGACCAATCGGCGACCTCAATTTGTCCTGAAGGTAAATGCCCCTTGTCTGCGGAGCTGCTCCGCAGCCGCTCAGGGTGGACGTTCAAGTATGAAGTCTCAACAATCTGCAGACAGTGCACGTCGAGTCCGCCCGGAAAAATGTCCGCCCGAGTATACTGGAGTCTTTAGAGTGAGTGAGAGCCCATGTCAGTGAACGAGCAAGTGAGTGTGTGTGTGACTGACCTCGATGGTAGACCACGAGTAGCTGCTCTCCGTGTCCGGCCATGCACACCACGGGTCCCGGCACACTGAAGAGTTGTCTCTGGACTCCTCCGATGGAGAAGAGTCTGATCGTCAATGTGCTGGTGGCGACTGCAGCCCAGCCCTGTCCCAGAGACAGCGCCTTTACATCCTCACCCTTTGGCAGGTCCACCATCCACTCCTTATTTGTGTCCCATGATGAGAAGTGAAGGCACTGCAGCTTACTGGAAGGACACCGGTTGTTTGAGAGATTTATTCTGGAAAGTTGAACTCAAATCACCGAAGCCCTGGAGACTCACCTGGCAAGCTCATCTGTGCCGGGGCAGGCCAGCAGCACAGCCTCCTGAGACAGTTCAGCCATGGTGTGACCCAGAGTGTTGGTGAGGTGCATGGCGTGGTGAACGGCCGTGTCGTGAAACTCCACGTCGATGGCATTGTCCTGCTCGTCATTGTAGCCTCGCACAATCCCCACAGAGTTCCACATCTAAGATAAAGTTTGGTCATCACACCACAAACAGAAATCGACATCTTAAACATCAAGTTTAGAAATGGTTCTACCATGAAGCGGTGTGTGAGGTGGGCGGGGGTAGAGCCTGGCTGAAAGGCCTTCTGGGGAGGGGTCGGCAGCGGCCCCTCATACACGGGGTGCAGTGGGACCAGAGGAACGGTGTCAGGGGCCACAGTGCTGCCTGCATCATCATCATCCCTGAATTTGTCTTGACCGAGCTTTAGAGATCCTGTGTCTGCAAAACAAATAAACGTGTATTTGTTTTTCTTTAACCCGAACAATGCAGGTTGACTGTAACATTTATCAGCTTCTGTGAGAATATTTCATCAAACCAAAGAGAGAATAAAGATGGTCAAAACAAACAGGATGGAATAAAATGCTAGTTTAATATTGAAGAAGAGCAAAGCAGCAGCAGCAATATCCAGGTTCACCAGGGTCAATCAATCTTTAAAAACTGTTGCCTACTTCATTATGTCTGCCACTATGAATTTAGGAAGTACAAAAAGTAGTATTCAATTGGTACAACCATGGGTGGAACTACGAGGGGGAGTTGAAGCTTAAACAACCCCCATAAAAACGGGTAAAACAAGCAGTACACTGATGTTCCCCATCACTGGGGGATTTGAACAGTGAATGTTTGCAGTTTTTAAGATCAGCATCGTTCTCTACAGGAAATGAACAGGGAATGCAAGTAACCTCAATGTTTTTGGTGCAAGATAATTAAATTTTATTTATTAACCTTTATTTAACGAGGTAAATCCCATTGAGATCACAGATCTCTTTTGCAAGGGAGGCCTGGGCCTGAAGGCAGACTAACATGCATGCTTTTGATCTGTGGGAGGAAACTGGAGAACCAGGAGAAAACCCATGTAAGCACAAGAAGAACATGCAAACTCCACACAGAAAGACCCAAGGTCCAACCAGGGATTGAACCCAGGACCTTCTTGCTGTGAGGCAACAGTGCTAACCACTGAGCCGTCATGCTGCCAAATGGGTTGGAGTTGCACCGTGTAGAAGAACAGAAGTAGTTTTTGTTTTCTTGTTCGAGACAGTGCAGTGACGGATAGTGCAGTGACGGATACTTGCAGGTGAATGGAGCAATTTAATCCACCACCAGGTGCAGTGGTGGAGTCAGAGGGTGACTAATTAGAATAATATTTGGCCACCTCAATCATATATGAGCACACTATACTTTTAAACAAAATGTTTGTAAGCTCTATCATCCAGGTAGATAACAACAAAAAAGGTTAAATCATGTCATCTGGACCATACCATACCATTTTATTTATAGAGCACTTAAAACAGCTACAAGGCCAACCAAAGTGCTGTACAGACAGAACAACAGACAACACACGAAACAATATACAAAATGAAGTAAATCAAAAATATAGACATAAAAACGATGCAGATAATAAATATGACGACAAACCAGTGTGGAGCGTACAGGTTCAAAACACAGATCATCTGGTGTTGAAAGCTACTTAATAGTAGTGAGTTTTTAAACGGGATTTGAAAACCGAGAGGGAGGGGGCCAGTCTGACAAGCAGAGGTAACTCGTTCCAAAGTCTTGGTCCAGATACAGAGGAGGCCCTGTCACCTCTGCGCTTAAGACGAGTTCCTGGAACTGTGAGGAGCAACTGGTCCGCTGACCTCAGGGAACGTGGTGGGATATACGGTTGTAGGAAATCAGGGGGGGGGGGGAAACTGTTCAGCGATTTGTAGACATACAGGAGTATTTTGAACTGGATTCGAAGGTGAACCGGTAACCAGTGCAGTGAGGCCAAAACTGGTGTAATGTGCTCTCTTTTGCCTGTACTGGTTAAAAATCGGGCTGCTGCATTCTGGACAAGTTGTAATCGTGCAATGGAGGTCTGACTGATACCAAACAGGAGCGAATTGCAGTAATCAAGCCTAGATGTAATGAATGCATGTATTACTGTCTCCAGGTTCTTTTTGGACAATATGGGCTTCAGTTTAGACAGCCGCCTCAGTTGGAAGAAGCATGATTTAACAATCATGTTTACATGATTGTTAAGTTTCAGGGAAGGGTCCATTATCACACCCAGATTAGTGACTCTTTGTTTTTCTGACAGGGTTAGAGTGGAGAGGTCGATGCAGTGGTTTGTGATAGTGTCATTGGGAGGGAACAACATGACTTCAGACTTCTTTTCATTGAAACTTAAGAAATTTGGTCATGGTCGATGGTGTCAAAGGCGGCTGTGAAATCCAACAGGACAAGCAGCACAGAATCACCAGTATCTGTGGTCAGATCAGATCCCATAAGGATGGGAGACTGCAACGAAGCCAAGATTCAACTTGTCTGCTGGATTCCTTAGAGAACTTTACTAATTGGCTTTTATGTGAATGTTCCTGTAAAGTGCCCTGAGACAACTTTGTTGTGATTTGGCACTATATAAATAAACTGAATTGAATTGGATCTGAAGATGTCATTAAAAACCTTCAATATGGCAGTTTCAGTGCTGTGGAGAGGTTTAAAGCCAGATTGGAATAGCTCTAAGATGGCGTGATCCTCCAGGAAGCACTTTAACTGGGACTCAACTATTTTCTCCAGTATTTTAGAAACAAATGGGAGTTTGGAGACAGGCCGGAAGTTGGAAACGACTGAGGGGTCAAGGTTTGTTTTTTTCAGGAGAGGCTGGACAGCAGCATGTTTAAAGGATTTTGGCACCACACCAGTGGATAAACTACTGTTTACTATATCAAGAATGGACGGACCTAGAGTTGGAAACACCTCCTTTAGTAGTCGAGGGGGGACCACATCAAAGGGGGAGCCAGAAGGTTTCAAGCTGCACATGACCTGCTCTAGAGAAGATAGAGTGATGGGTTCAAAATGGTCAAAAGGAGCTACAGATTGAGGTGGGATGGATGGGTCATGAGTTGGAGGGGAAATGACAGCCCTGGTGGTCGCAATTTTTTCCAAAAAGAAATGTAAGAAGTTGTTGCACAGCTCAGTCGAGGCTTCCAGAGGTGATGGTTCAGTGAGGTGGAGAACAGAGTTTAGGGTGGAGAAGAGGACACATAGGTTGTGAGAGTTTGAGGTAATTATATCAGAGAAGTATTTGGATTTAGCAGCTTTTACTACTTTCTGATAACGGTGCCAAATCTCTTAAGTATTTGAAAAGAGACCTGCAGCCTGTCTTTCCTCCACTTTCGCTCCGCCCTCCTACATTGCTGCCTAACGGTCTTGGTGATGTCACTCAGCCACGGTTCTGCTCTCAGTTTTGATTTTCTAATTTTAACAGGAGCAACATGATCCAGAGTCTTTAAGCACACAGAGTTGAACTGGGATGTCAGCTCCTCAGTGGTGGTGAGAAACACTGGGGGCTGAATTATCATTTCAGAGTTATAAACATCTGTGAAACGTGCAGCAGTGAAGTGGTTAATGGTCTGAGTCCTACGTGCAGGAATGCACGACTTAAGAGTTAGATGGGGGAGGGTGAACTCAAACCGGACTGGCATGTGGTCTGAAAAAACATCATCACCAATTTCAAGATTATTAACAGTCACATCATGAGTTAAAACAAGGTCCAGTGTATGTCCGCGCTCTTGGGTGGGACCATTTACATGCTGAGTTAAATTAAATGAGTCCAATAAATCTAAAAAATCCTTAACCAAGAGCTTCTCCGGACAGCACACGTGCAAATTAAAGTCCCCAATAATGAAAACATGCTCATATTTTGGTGTGATTTCAGCCAAGAAATCAGAAAACTCATTTATGAAATCCTTAGAGCGAGGTGGGCGGTAATCGAGTGCGCATATAGTCGAAGGCGAATGGCCGAGTTCAAAGACGCTCAGCTCAAAGCTGGCGCAGGAAACTGGGATGGGCAGTTGTTTACAGTCAAAAGTTGATTTGAATATTGTTAATAATCCACCACCACGCCGGCCTGATGGCCGCGGTGTGTTAAAATACAGACAGTTCGGTGGCAATAATTCCGACCAGTTTCTTTAAGTGAGAAACGTTTTGTCTCCCATCTTTTCATTCATTCAACCTGTATTATCTGGAGGACTTCGATGAAGTTTACATATATATGGTGGTGGCCATCTTTGATTTTGAAGTCTTCCGTCTTCTACTGCTTATCTGTAGTTGGGTCGCAGAGGCAAACACGGGAAACACACATATTCTTCTCCCCAGCAACACTTTCCAGCTCGTCCTGGCGGGCCCCGATGTTTTCCCAGGCCAGAGAAGATACACCATCCCTCCAGTCTTTTCTGGGTCTTCCTCGTGCATTTCTACCAGTGGAACATGCTCCAAAATCTTCCAAAAAGAGGCACACAGGAGGCATCCTAATAATGCCCAAACCACTTCAACTGACTTCTTTCGATGCAGAGGAGCAACGGCTCTACTCCGAGACCCCTCCGGATGACGGAGCTCCTTCACCCTCTCTATGAGCCCGGCCACCCTGCGAAGGAAGCCCATTTCAGCTACTTGTATCCAGGATCTCATTCTTTCAGTCAGGATCCAAACCTCTTAACCATAGGTGAGGGTTGGGATGCAAACAAACCAGTAAATCGAGAGCTTTGCCATTTGACTCAGCTCTTTCTTTACCACAACTGACCAAAGCAACACCCTCATTACTGAGTGAGGATAAAGCCCCAATCTGTCGATCCTTCTCTCGCTCCATCCTACCATCACTCGTGAACAAGACGTCCAGATATTTGAACTCCTCCGACCCGGAGAGGGCATTCCACCAGGACTTTGATCTGGCAACCCAATTTTCTATAGTTAGCTGATGCATCCATACACTAAAATGGAAGTCAGTACCTCGTTTATTTTTAACGTCATCATTCCTAAAACTGGTCCTGTGATGGACTTGCGACCCGTCCAGGGTGTACCCCGCCCCTCGCACTGTGATTGCTGGACATGGGCACCGGCGACCCCCGTGACCCAAAATGGAAGAAGCGGATAAAAGATAATGGATGGATGGATTCTCAGAACTTGCACAGATGGATGAACAGTATTTCTTATTCACCCCCCCCCCCACTTTGTTCCACGATAATATCTATACTCTGCATTATCTATAATCAATGACTTTAAACTTTATTTCTCATAATCAATCATGCAAAAACTGACATTGTTTCAGTAAAATAAAACCTACTAGCCACTGTATGGGCAGCCAAACTCATTTTGAATGATCTTGATGGTCAAAGAACCACCAAGGAGACACAACACCGACCGACCAGTTTCCTTTCTGAACAGCCAACGCATCAGATGGCGTAGTAACCAACGCCAGCGTGGCGCTCCAGAAAGTTTTCACATTAAAGTCCACATTGATTAAAACAAAAATAAGTCAGTTGAGCAGAATAATGAATTAGGTTGAGTATTGATTTGTTTTGTTTTTTCCTCATATGCTCATAAATCAAAAGAACAGCTGACAATATTCATATTTATTCTGTATTTTTTATCCCTTATGTTGACTGAGGAACAGATCTTATGAAATGTTGTATTAGACCATGGTCTCTGTTTGTCATGTTGGTGCTGATGGCTGGAACATTGTGCAGCTCTAATCTTGGCTGTTGAAGTACTATTCTGATCGTTTTAATCCAGAATATTTTGCAACACTGACTCCAAAGATTATAGTGTTTTGTGAACTGAAAGACCTAATGTAATTAATCTACTGTATATCTAGAGTATAGATGGCATGCATCACATTAAAACAAGAAAAACTTTTGGTAGAAGCACACGCCCCTCCTCGATGTGGATAAATCCACCCTAATAACAGACTTGGTGTTGTTTGTTTGTTTATCATTCATCCAGACTTTCAATCCAGGTTCTTTTCCTCACCCATTGAGTTCTCATCATCCAAGATGGCTGCTCTGTTCCTCACTCGCCCAGTGGACGGCACCAGGAAGTCGTCATCGTCCTCGTCCTCACCAACGACCGGCTTCTTAGCTGGAGAGTTGGTGTCGCTCAGCCCTTCGTCCATTTGTCTGCCATCATCATCCTCATCAAACAGGTCGTCGTAGTCTTTTGCAGGTTTTGTTGCAGACACCTGCTGAGAGGCCGATGAGGAACTGATCATGAACAGCTCAACAATAACAGCAAAGATGATGCTTTATATGCTTTGTCATGAAATTAATAACTATGGATTTTAGAAAACAAGATTCAGTTATAATACGCCTGTTTACCATCATCATATGAATCTTAAAACTATTTAGTCTCAACATAACAAGTATCAGCAGAATGTAACAGAATCGCTCCTCCTCAAAGCTCCTCGGATGAGGAGCGAAACGTCTTCCGTTACAAATAAAGTCCAGTTATTTTTGTATTGAACGCTTTTTGAATTAGCAATTTTTATGTAGCTTTATAACTCCTGGTTGCATAAGTTTAGTCTTTGTTTGGTAACAAGTTTTTTTACGAGAAACGTCTCGTCCCCCATCTGAAAGACCCCACCAGTCCGAGGCCATGCGACAAACCCAGTCCCACAAACAGCATCCGCCAAAGTGGACAAACCAGTTTGCTGGGAACATCCAGAACCAGCCCTTTCAGATGGGGGACGAGACGTTTCAGCCAAGGGTGGATCCGTCCAGATGACCTAACATTTCTACATCTCTAACTAGAGTTAATTATAGTTATACAATCATGTTACAGTTTAATAAACTGTAGATATATTGAGCAGTCGGTCAGTTTCATTAACTGTTTACAAGAAACACGAGTTCTTGGTTCTGACCTCATTTTGTTTATTTGTTGGGATCACCATTGTGATATCTGAATTTGTATTTCTGCACAAAGAGCTGGAGAATGCTCTCCTGGGTGAACGATCTATGGATGGTTTGTAAAGAGAAAGACTGAAGAAGACAGTCAGAGATGCAGGAGAGGCCGGAGGTACCGTGGTGGTGCTGGAGGGGCTGAGTCCGTCCAGCAGACCCAGGCAGCCCTCGGTGTCCGTGTAGGCGATCTGGCTGCCAGACGGATGCCAGGCCAAACTGCACACCGTGAAGCCTTTCTCATGCTTCTGCCTGCGGCAAAGACAACACGACCATCAGACATGCACATGCTCGCATTTCTATCTTCTTGTTGTTTTTCTGGCAGCTGCATTTTATAAAGATGGTGGAGAAAAAGTTGTGAGAAAACGGACCCCCCCAACCTTAGGCACAAAAGCAGGGTTAGAGCTGAAGTGAGACACAAGTTTGGTGCAGGAGGGGTGCACTGAAAATCTACGGACATCACACAAACAACAGCACTGTCATAGACAGATGTTTGAGGTTAGCCTCCTGCAGAGGCTCAAATGGGGGACTGGAGACCCAACCACCAGCTCCCATGCTCCAGTACTGGGACCTCTTTAGTGGAAAAAAAAACTACCTGTTGGAAACCAAGTTGTGGCTCAGAACTGAAACCAGAACAGTCTTTCTTGGTAGTTTCATATTCTGTAATTTCCAGACGATAAGCTGCTACTTTGAACAAAGTGCATTATACAATAATACTATAAGTTATAGATTTTTTTTAACCAGCTGTGTTAAACACGCTGTTCAGAAAAGAACATTTATTGTACGTATTTGTGTATGTTACCAGTACATACTCATTTAAAAATTTTATACTCTTTCAGTGTAAATACCTCATGTTACATCATGAACACCCGCAGGTTATATAACCAAACCTATATAAGTACCGTATTTTTTGCCGTATAAGTCGCACCTTTTGCATAAATTTGCACGCCCTGCAACTTGTACACTGAAGCGACTAATATATGCCCCCCCCATATTTATAACCCAATTTTTGGCTGAGATCTGACAATTTCATTCATTCTGACATGGACAATATTGAACACTACCATTTTCAGCAACTAGAGCCTTATGGCAAGCCAAGTGTCTCATTAATAGGTAAAACTGACTATTAATGAGACACTTGGCTTGCCATACAAAGCCACCTTCATCTCGCTCCAGAACTCCTGGAGCAAACATCAAATAGCTGCCTTTCAACGCACTGCCCAGGAGAAATGCAGCTGATTTGACCATTAACGTGCATTTATTAAGGAACAGTTCAACTGAGACACACCTTTACTATAATTTCAAGCAAACAAATAAAAGGTTTTTTTTTTTCTTAATGGCCTCCCTTCTCCCCTTACAGCCATCCTCTCCACACCATTATTATGAAATATTTATTATAGTGACTATCTAGTGTAGGTTTTTTTTTTTTTTTTTTTTTTTTTAATAGGATAGAAAGAAAGAAAAGACAAAGTAAGACTCCAAAATATAAGAAATATATACAAAGAGAGCACACGGCAAAACACCCGGCCACTGTCTGTTCACCTGCAAAGAAC
>NC_056499.1:45987340-46004661 GCF_014905685.2 Nematolebias whitei | reverse complement strand
ATAAATATATATACCCATACCTACGCCTATATACATACATACATACACATGAATATACACTCACATACATATCTATATATCTACATATAAAGCCTACATAAGCATCCCTGCTTCTATTTGTGTGTGGTTGTGAGCATGCATAAGTGTATAAGGCTTCTCTAATAGAACATTTAATAGTAACTGTGAAGCAGCAGAGACCCGACCCCCAAGACCAGAGGCAGACTAAAAAGGGGGGACCAGAGCCCAAGACCCCAGGAGGGACCCCGACCGCGGAGCCCCCAGAGCCACCCACACAGGACGAACCACTCACCCACCCCCCAGAACGGACCACAGGGGAGAACCGGAAGATCCCCACCAGCAACCACATACAGTGACTCCCCGGGGCCAACAGCGACAAACTCATAGGCCTCCGTCGGCACCCGCCGCACCGATGTAGGTCCAGGTCCAGGCACCGAGGCCCGGGCACCGAGGACTCACACCACCCAGGCCAAGGCCTGACAGGGCCAGAGGACCCGAGCCCCACCAGGCAGACACCAGGCCGAGCCGACACAAGCCCAAGCGCCCAGCCCCCGATACCAAGGGCCCCAAGCGCGCCGGCAGGCAAGGGCACACCCCACCAGGGGGCCGCGCGATAGGGGCGCGATGCCAAGCACCCCCAGTTGTATCAAAGAGGGGGCAGTCCGAGTCTCGGCCTAACAAATACCCATTCATACACAGACACAATCACACAATCTCAACCTCAATCTCACATTCACTCACTCAAAGACATACAATAACGATACATTTCATTCTTATTACTGTAGTGAACTAAGCCTCAGGTCAAATCTGGCCCTGAGGGCCTTCCTGGGACAAGAACTGTATTTCATTGATTTGAGTCCAGAAACACAAAATCAAGTCCATCCAGAAACTTTCTAAGTGTGTCCTGCACTGATCAATTGAAAGAACACTCTCTTTTTTATTATCATTACTATTTTACAAATGTCTTGATAATCAAAGTGTGTTTAGTTCAAACCATTTTAAATGTTGAAGTGAACTACTCATTTTAAATCAACTGTGAAACAGTATTAATGATTTTTAATCCTCATTCAAAGTAGAAATCAAGTTAATGTTTGTTACAAGAGTAATTATGCATTTTGATTTTCTGTCTGAAATGAGGTTGTAAGTCGGTCAAAAGTCAAGTTTCGGTCAACTACATGTTTACTGGAAAGAAATGTCATGTTTAACTTTTTCAGACAGATAGAAGTAGAACTGGCACCTAAAAGTCTCGGTTTCTTCAAAACATTTTCTGTCTGTTCTTAAACAACTTAATCTTTTTCCTTGACTTTTAATAACCTCTTACATCACTAAAACCACACCCCTGTTGGGTCTATCGACCAATCAGGAAGTTCTCAGAGGAACCGGAAGTGACCTCTTTAAAAGGTTCAACACTTCCTAGTTCCACAGAAAATGCTGAGAGTTAGTTCCGAGAGCAGCAGAGTTCAGAATGCTGGAATGCAGAATGCTGGAGAACAACGGCAACTAAGCTGAACAACGTTCCAGGGAGGACCTCAAACGAGAAGTCCCTGAACGAGAGAAGTTCAGAGGAACTATGAAGAAGTCTGTTCTGGGATAATCTCACGACTCCTGAGGTTTTAGCTGTTCCTACGGAGACGCTGAAAGAGTTGAAAGGAAAACTCTACACCGACGCCGGAAACTATCATCTGCAAAGGTAAAGAGTCGATCTCAACCAAAGTGTACCGTGGGTTAAGCTGATTTCCAAAGGAGCGTGTTGTCGTTCTGGTCTACAGACCTACATCTTATACAGACACATACATCTTCACCCATCTCTCTCCATTTAAACTTCATTTTCCCATCTTTAAAACTCTTCTATCTGCCAGTAATTAATCCAGATATTTCCAGAAATGTCTGTTGTAAAGCTTGAAGCTGGAATACCATGGCCGTATGGTTTCTGATTGTAAAGCTAATTAATTAAGCTGTTGTTGAAATCAATTTGCCAAATTAATGTAAATGTTTGATGTTAAACTTTGATTCTGTTAATAAATGACCGCATGCATTTTGATGGGTCAAAGAAAATTAACGTCTCACGTCATATTTAATCGTTCAATGCACGATAGAACTCAGTCCAGAAAAATGAAAGAATCCGTTTAATTTATGGATAATATCTCACAGATATATGTTCATTTACATTCCCGATACACACTCTATACCCCCCAGGTCCAAGACATGTACCCGCCCTCTACAGGGGGCAGCCCATGCCCAAACCCAGGAGGTAAACCCATTCATTCTTGAGCGGAGAAGAGCCAATACCCCAGACCCGGCCCAGGCCATGCCCCGCCGACAGGACACCCCCCCACCATGAAGAGGACACGCCACCGACCACCCCCACACACCGCCAACAACCAAGCACGCACCCCCAGCCGACCGCCCGCCAGGCCCCGGCAGCCACCCCGGCCAGCGGGCCAACCATGGCACCCAAGAGCCAAGCTCAGGGGGTCCAAACAACCCCAGGGAGAGCACAGCGCCAGCACCGCCCATGGCAACCCCCAGACCCTGAACCCCCACATAGTCCTGGTCAACACCCGACGGCCTGCCCTTCTCCCGGACCCCACCCCCGGAATGGCAGTCAGGGAACTAGGTGGGTAGGAAGAGGAAAAAAATAAAATAAATAAAAAATAAAAAATAAATAAATAAAAAATTTTTTTTTTTTTTTAAATAAGACCCCGACACATACACCCCCGCCCCTAGATGTGCTGTTGATGTGTGTTGTTGTATTGTGCCATTAAAAAGGAAAGAAGAAGGAGCAAAGGCTGGCATGGTGCCAGTTTCCCCTCCACCCCAACTCTATCCAAACCCTAGTGTCTAAATGCAACCGTTGTGAGCACAGGCACAGGGGGTGAGAGTAAGGTCATCCCACCACCCATAGCCATGTGCCCACCTCAAGTTCCTATATATGAATGTCATGAGGATGTTATGAATGAATGTCTAAGGTGTACAATAAAATTGAGTCCCAGGTGGCTATGGTCAACAAAGATGTAAAATTGTTGCAGCACACCCGAGCCCAAACAACCCTAAATGTATGGAATTTGAAATGAAGAGGGTGGAGGTGCATGGTGAGGGATGGGGAGAAATAACTGTGAGAGCAAATGCTCCCACAGGGGGTCAGCTCCCCCACTGACCCAACAGCCCCCCCCCCCCCCCCCCAGCTCCCCAAGGTCCACCCAGGGATTAAAATAAAAGTTTTTAAGTGTTAATCTTGTTAAATTCTTGTTAAAGACCTCCTGTGAACGCTCCCGCAGCCGCCATCTTGGCAGCCAATCAATTTTCGGCCCACGTTTCCGGGTGGTCAGCGATGACACATAATAGATGCGACTTACATGGTGAAGCAACTTTTTTTTCTTCCACTTTATTAGACATTTTTGGACTGATGTGACTTAAACGGTGGTGCGACGTGTACGGCGGAAAATACAGTACAGATTTTTAAACTGAATGGACGCGACTTATAATCGGGTAAGCTCAATAATCTGGAAATTAAGGTAATCTTATAATAGCATTTTTCTACACTAGTTTTTCTCTTTTCAATAAAAGTTTTGCTGCTATTAAAAAAAAACTATTAACAAACCAGGTTTTTGTTTTACTTTTATAATTTTAAACCCCAGATTTAAAAGTGAAATTGACAAAAACGTTGAGGCAGAGAAGGTTTGGCCCAACTTAAAGACAATAATCTTTGCTAAATCATTGTTTAAACAAACATACCTTTCTACACACAACTTGCTGTTCACGTCCCACACCGTCAGTAACCCCCCCACGCTGCCAGCTGCCAGGAACTGACCACATGGGGACCAGGACACCACGTTGATCGGCTGCAGAGAAAAACACATTTTAAAAACTTGCTTGTTTTTAACTGAGCTATCATTTGTGGTGATTTCTACTTCAGAAGAGCAGTGCTTCATTTTATCTATGGTAGGGGTCTGCAAGCAGCGGCTCAGGGGCCACATGTGGCTCTGTGGTCCCTCTGCAGTGGTTCTTTGAAGCTTTGACCAAAATTAACACGTTTCATTTTTTGTGTTTTTATATCCACAACACAAAAGTCTGGTTTTAGCAGTTTTTCCTGTCAGTTGTTTGTCAACATGTGAATGACACATAATGTGAGTCATTTGTTGACTCATGAGTCATCTGAGTCATTCACTTCCAGCCTTACAACGGGATCTTTCTGTCACATCTAACAGAATGGGGAAAAAAACATTAATAAATTAAAAGTACATGAAAGTGTTTATTTAAATTCAAAGCACAACACAAACTCACCTAATGTTAATACTCATTTTTATGATCTGCTTTATTACTTCACTACAAATACTACAAACACTACAAATACTTCACTTTGTCCACAAATAAAAAGAGGACTCACAAAGGCTTGCATAGTTCAGTGTTTAAATTTTGTATCAAAGTTTTTATAAACCGAGGCGACTCTGTTGATAGAGCTGCTGCCTCTCAGCGAGAAGGCTGCCAGTTCAAATCCTGGCCGGGGACCTTTCTAGGTGGAGTTTGCATGTGTGGGTTTTCTCCGGGTACTCCAGTTTCCTCCCACAGACCAAAAACATGCATGTTAGGCTGATTGGTAACTCTAAATTGTCCCTAGGTGTGAGTGAGAGAGTCAATGGTTGTTTGTCTCGTTTGTCTCTGTGTCCCTGTGATGGACTGGAGACCTGTCCAGGGTGTCCCCCGCCTCTCACACAGTGACTGCTAGATATGGGCACCAGTGACCCCCCGTGACCCAAAAAGGAAGAAAAGACAATGGATGGGTATAAACTACAATTTTTCCCCCTTTTTTATGAGAATATGTTCTTTACTTTCATCCTAAAATGTAAAAATATCAATAAATGTTATACATGTTTAGTTTTACAGTATCACCACCACTAACTGGAAGAGCCCCAACAAGTGGCCCATGGGCCACCAGTTGATAAACACAATCGTAGAACATTTTGCAGCTTTGGGCACATTTTATTAATGAGTGATGGGACAGAAATGGCTCTCGATAGTTAACATCCTGCCTATGAGGACATGTGTGCCAGGCTCTGGGGGTCATATGGGGTGGGGGGTGTATCTGACCTTATATAAACATCAAAGCCAACTTTACAGATCGTGTTGTTGAAGCTGAAACTCACCTCATGGTCTTGCATGTTAAGCACTAACTGACAACATCTATTGGAGTCTGTATGTTAGCCACATATCGGAGGACTTACTGGGCAGATTGCCAATAATCATGTTTTTTTATTCAACCTAATTCAAGATGGCCACCATCACCAAATGACCTTATAAAACACAAAAATGGCTAAAGCTCATCTGATTTTAGATACTGAGCTAAACTTTGGTCTGGTAGTAGCTGGGAGTCATCCTCAAAACACAGAGTGAGGGCTACAACACACCCCACAAGCCTCAGTTACAAAGTCTGACCAGAACAGTTCGAGCTCCGTCTCTTCTCTCCGGCATGAACGGCAGCAGGTGGTTTGGATTCTTGCTCTTAATTCTGTTTAGATGATTTTGTTGGAGCAGTTTTCTTTTCACTTGTTGAAATCTTTGTGTCAAGATGCAAAACTACTGAAAAATGATACTTGTCTAAAATATATTGAGTTTACCAACACAAACAAAACGATGGCGCCCGACACACGTGTCTTGTTCTCACCTGAGTGAGCATCTCATCGGACAGAGTGCTCACGTGGGCCCAGGACCCCCGCTCATACAGGTGCACCCTGGTTTCTACAGGAACCGCTAAAACCTGACACACAGACAGTTCATCAGTAAGTCATCACTTTGCTGTGAAGCTTCATGCATTCATCGGATAATAAAAGTTGACTCGTGGAGGTGAGTGAACACAGACGTTGGAGTCACTGACCTTCGCCGCCGCCGCCGGCTGAAAGGCTAACCGACACAGAGACTTGGCATTGCTGACGTCGTTGGTCTTCTGCAGCAGGGGCCAGCTGACCACCTGAGTCTGAGAGGACAAACAAACGTTATAAGAAGAAACGCATCAGACTCTCAGAGTGAGGCTGGAGCTCTGACACACCTGTTCCATGATGTTCCACACCACGATGGAGCCGTCACAGCTGGCCGAGGCCTGGAGGCAGAACGCATCATCACAAATAAACACATTTATTACACTTTTTAAACCAACTTCTCTTTAAAATGACCTTATCAATGAAACATTTTAAAGATCCATGCATTAAACTGAAAACATTCATCTGTACTTAGGAGAATTTCTTTTGGCTGCTCCCGTCCTCAGGGGTCGCCACAGCGAGTGGACTCACAGGCTTGGTACCTGTGTTCTAAGCTGGATGTCCTTCCTAACATAACCACTGAGCTACCACAGCCCACATGTGTGGAGCAAAGGGCTGCCATCTAGGGTGCCCGAGGAGCAGCTGGGAGGGTTGTGGCTTTGCTTAAGGGCCTAGAGTGGGGCAGATGAGGGTGGAGGCAGGTGTGGGTGCTGTGTTTCCCCACCATTATACAAGCAGGGCATCCCGCCCTGTCAACAGAACAGAGTGCCCTGCACTGAACTAGCATTTTGAACGAGCTAAAAGCTATGGCAAGTTATCCAGGGGAAACACTGGAGTGCCTCACCCATTCTGCTCAGATTTTATGCACCAGTCTGGGGATTCGAACCAGCGACCTCAGGATCAGAGGCTCATATTCTCTAGCCTCTTGGCCACCACTCCCCCTAAGAGAACCTGTACTCTGTGTCAGTTTTATTTCCGAGCATTCAGATGTAAAGCTGGCAGAGTGAAACCAAAAGAGGCACGGAGCATAACTCAGCTGGGTTGAAGTGGAGCATACAAGTGATGAACAACTCCCTCGTGTCATTTAATAAACAAAGGATTAACTCTCTATGGTTAACTGTGTTCTTAACTACAAAGATGCTGTGTCATCATTTAGTCCCTCTGTAATAAATCTGTCTGTTAGTCCTGTGGACGGGCGGTTCCGCTCTGTTGCACCGTGGCGGCACACAGACGCACCAGAGGTGGACCGTCTTTGACCCCCCCCCCCCCCCCACCCCCAACACCACCACCACCACCACTGTGTGTTCTGAATGGACCGAGGAGGCCAAAACACGTTTCAGTACTGGACTGAGGTGTGTTGTGAACGAGCCTGACTTGTGTTTATGCTCTATAATCGCACCAGATTTTATAAATATAAAAACACGACACATGTCATATACACTTTGTGATGCCATCCTGCAGGTAAGTACATATTTGTACATATTTGTGTTTGTAATCCAGACCAGACGTCACTGTGACCTCAGTGTTGTTATTCCTGACATCGGAGGAGAATTACCCACCAAGAACTCATCTTTGGGGTCAAAGGAGACGCTGAGGACCGGCGCCTCGTGACCCCGCAGCATCTTCTGCTGGCTGCTGTCAGACACCTCCACCACCTTCACTGTGAAGTCACTGTGAGAAACAGGACGATGAAGAACTGAGTAACGAAGAGAAAAGAAAAACCAGTGAAGGGAAAATGATCCCAGTTCCCACCAACATCCACTCACGTCTAACATAAACCGATAAAGAAGCACAGACCAGCACGGCTTACAGCTACAGAAGACGTGCATGACTTCACAAAGCTGAGGAGACGTGCTCGTATTTCAGCTCTGGGATTACGTCATGGAGGGAAAACATCTCGGAGGCAACAGATCTGCTCGGTCAGCCGGACGTCCTGAGGTAGACACCTTTATTCACTCGTCTCTAAACAAAACAGCTGCTTTCCTCTCCAACATCACAAGTTAGTTCAGAAGTAGAAGTCTTTGGAGGAGTTATAAATGTAAATGGACTGTACTTATACAGAGCCTTTAGATCTTATCAAGATACTCAAAGCTCTTTACAACACAATCTGTGCTTCATTCACTCATTCACACAGCTCTCTACTAGATCTGTACAAAGAATAATCAGAGCTTTATCACATTCATACACTGATGGGACACACATCAGAGGCAGTGAGGGGCTCAGTGTCTTGCCCAGGGACACTTCGACATGTGTTGATGGAATCGAACCTCCAACACTTGCATTGCAGGACGACTGTTTTAACCACTCAGCCACAGCGCCCCAGTTGATTTCTTACCTGTTGAAGGAAGCTTTTTAAGTGACCTCAAAGTCAGAGAAAAGGTTTAATTTGGACCAGATAGACGAGCTAATGGCTAGCATGAGTAGGACAAAGACCAGCTGCCATCTTTAAACACCAATCCTGAACATTTTCTCATTTTTTCCCCTTTTTACTGTTAAAAAAAAAAAAAAAAAAAACTTTACTTCTGTCAGTTTTGGAGTACAGTAGTCCCTCGCTACTTCATAGTTCGTTTATCGCAGACTTGCTCTATGGCAGATTTTCAAAATAAGATTGGACATGACACAAAAGGATGAGCCACACAATCGGCATGGATTTTTTAAAATCTAAACTAAATTATTTAAAATCATTTAGCACCTGCTGCACCTTTGTGCAGCCCATACTGCAGGATAAAGTTCCTGCTGCAGCTGATCAGCTGATCTCCGTGCAGAGCGAAGCAGTGGGCGTGGCCAAGAGCGCTTGCAGGTGGCAAACAGCAGAGGAGGCGGGGAGCTGAAATCATGACATGCTGTGCTCTTTTAGAGCGTTTAGAAACATTGCTTAGAATACTGCAAGAGTGTGGGAAGGGTTTAAAATGCATATATACATATATATAAATACATATATATATTTCTGACCATCTTGACACTAAATCTGACAAAACCTTTCCAGTTTTAAGGCAGTCAGGATTCCCAAAACTATTTCTCATTTTCTAAATGCACGATTAATAGGAGAGAAATGTTCTCTTGCTTTCTCAACAGTCACAACAGTGGCGCCTCCAGAAATGTGTTCATGGGGTGACAATGTGGAGGCCACTGAAGATCCTGGGGTGGCACGCTGAAATTAAAAAGCCAGGACAGAACTTCACAAATTGAATTATGTTGTTCTTGTAAAACAATGATTTGAAAACTTTAGCCTCAAGTGACTTAAAGAACTTCAACAGCTGGAGCTCAGGGTCTTGCTCTTCCATCAACTTTAATGCAGCACAAACCCAAACACGTACCCCCTCAAATGTTTTATCATAACAACTGGCTCGGCACCATGATGTGTGCCGTTACCTTTATTGGCATATCGAGTTACCATGGGAACATACCATACTTTCAGCCTATAAGTTTTGCATAATTTGCATGCCCTGCAACTTATAGGCCGACGCGACATATTTATGGAGTTCTGGCTCCCACAGACCAGTTAGACGCTCCTAATCAACTCATCATCTGTATTAAAGAGAGCGTTCTTAAACTGTCACCTGTATAAAAGACCCATGTTCACAGACTCATAGACTCTAACCTCTACAACATGGGCAAGACCAAAGAGCTGTCTAAGGATGTCAGGGACAAGCTCATAGACCTGCACAAGACTGGAGTGGGCTACAAACCCATAAGTAAGACACTGGGTGAGAAGGAGACAACTGTTGGTGCAATAGTAAGAAAATGGAAGAAATACAAAATGACTGTCAATCGACATCGATCTGGGACTCCATGCAAAATCTCACCTCGTGGTGTGTCCTTGATCATGAGGACGGTGAGAGATCAGCCTAGAACTACACGAGGGGAACTTGTTAATGATCTCAAGGCAGCTGGGACCACAGTCACCAAGAAAACCATTGGCAACACATTACGCCGTAATGGATGAAAATCCTGCAGTGCTCGCAAGGTCCCCCTGCTCAAGAAGGCACATGTGCAGGCGCGTCTGAAGTTTGCCAGTGAACACCTGGATGATTCTGAGAGTGATTGGGAGAAGGAGCTGTGGTCAGATGAGACAAAAACTGAGCTCTTTGGCATTAACTCAACACGCCGTGTTTGGAGGAAGACAAATGCTGACTATGACCCAAATAACACCGTCCCCACTGTCAAGCATGGAGGTGGAAACATTATGTTTAGGGGGTGTTCCTCTGCTAAGAGCACAGGACTACTTCACCGCATCAATGGGAGAATGGATGGAGCCATGCACTGTAAAATCCTGAGTGACAACCTCCCTCCCTCCACCAGGACACTGAAAATGGGTCGTGGCTCGGTCTTTCAGCACAATCATGACCCAAAACACACAGCCAGGGCAACAAAGGAGTGGCTCAAGAAAGAAGCACATTAAGGTCATGGAGTGGCCTAGCCAGTCTCCAGACCTTAATCCAATCAAAAACCTATGGAGGGAGCTGAAGCTCTGGGTTGCAAAGCGACAGCCTCAAAATCTTAATGATTTAGAGAAAGATCTGCAGAGTGGAGCAGACATCCTCCCGACGTGTGCAAACCTCATCATCATCTACAAAACACGTCTGACTGCTGTGCTTGTAAAATGTAAAATAAAATGCAAATTCATTTAAATAATTTATACAATGTGATTTTCTGGATTTTATTTTACATATTCTATCTCTCATTGTTAAAATTAACCTACCCTTAAAATTACAGACTGCTCATGTCTGTGGGCAAACTTACAAAATCAGCAAGGGATCAAATCATTATTTCCTTCACTGTACTTGCTATGATTTCGAGCAAACAAATAATTGTTTGTAGGTGTTTATCTTGTTAAATTTGCACAGCTACTCGTCGCGTGCACGCCGAGTTAGACTGAGACACATCTTTGCTATAATTTTGAGCAAACAAATAATTGTTTTTAGGTGACTATCTTGTTAAATTCTGGTTCAAGTCCTCCCGTGCACGCTCCCACAGTCGCCATTTGGCCACCCATTGATTTCTGGCATATTTCCGGGTTGTCCTCTGTGACACGAAACAAACGTGACACGTCAGCGGTGGCGCTTAATACATGCAACGTATACGGCGAAGCAACACATTTGTGGATTTTTCCACTTTTTTGAGACATATTTGGACTGATGTGACTTACAAGGCGGTGTGACATGTACAGAGGAAAATACGGCATTACTGTCAAATCAAAATTTAAAAGTGGCCACAACGTGGCAGTCCCCGTCAAAGTTTCTCCAGGAACTTTCCAGTTTTACAGCTGATATTTCTGATGATGTGATGTCTGAGGACCAGAACAGAGAACATTCAGAGTTCTACAAGAGTCCAGTTTTATTGTGGTTCTTCCATTAGGCTTTTATCATGTTCTATAAAAAAAAATCTAGATGTACATCTCTGATCTGAAGAGGTCCATTAAATAAAACATCCACTAGAAACAAGTTCTCTTAAGTTTAAAGCCGCCACTTCTTCTAATTGTTTATAAATCGTTTTATTTGCCTTTTGCTGCATTCTTTTGGGAACAAAAAAAGATTATATACGTCTAAAACTGGCATTAAAAAAAACAACTTGCAATTATAATTATTAAAATATGTGTTGCATAAATTTCCTGAAATCCTGCATCTTATTGTTGTGGACACTGGTTTTAGACCAGACGTCCTCAGTAAATAAGACTAGATTTTATGTTTCATTTCTAATTTCTAAACAAAAATATTTATATTTTCAACTCTTCAAACAAAAACAATAGTAGCTTTTTATAAAGGCTCTACTAACGAAGGCTTGGGACTCTAGAAAATAAAAGTGTCTGGTCATGGTAGGGTGGCCATCGTCTTTATAAAGGGTGCACGTTGTTTCACACAGAAACCGTCTTTGAGATATTTCAGCTGGCCTACCTGGACGCGGCGGCGACTCTCGAGCCGCTGCTGTTGAAGGTGACGTGCGTGGCGTTGGTGGTGAAGCGCGTCAGGATGCCGTCCGGATCTCCGTCGGGGAAAGTGTGGATCTGCACCGTGTTGTTGGAGCTCGCCGTCACCAGCTTGCCTTTCTGTGCAGGAGAGGACGCATCGCTTCACTATCACACACCACAAGTTTACAGGCGTGTGCTCTTATTCTGAAACACAGCGGCAGATTTCAACCTTCAGCGCCAGAGAGTAGGCCTTTTCTCCAACAGTGATGAACTTTGGATCGTCATCGTCCAGGCTTTCCCAAATACGAACATCTCCATCGTTCCCACACGTCACAATGAACCTGGAACCATTTGATCCAAACATTTAGCATCATGTGATGCTGCTGCTCCAGTTCAGTCAGGACATTTTAAACCTTTTTATTTTACATTAAACAGTCACAAAAATACAAGATCCTGGAACAGAGTTCAGACTTTATGTCAAATCTACTTTTATTCTTATTCTTTCAGCTGTTCCCGCTTCAGGGGTCATCCTCCTCCATCTCACTGTCCTCACTCCAACTACCTCCATGTCATCTCTAACTGCATATATCGCCTCTTTGTCTTTTTCCTGGACAGTGGACCCCAAGTCCTTGAAGTCCTGCACCTTTGTGGCTTCTGCTCCTTGTAGCCCCTCTGTTCCACCAGCCTCCCTCTCATTCACACATGTTGTCTGACCATGATTCTGTACATCACCCTTGTTCTTAAAATGGGCACCAGTACACTTTTTCTCCATTCCTCAGACATTTTCTCACCCTCATATATGCCATTGAATATTTGAGTTAAAAACCTCACTGCCATCTCTCCAAGACATTTCCAAACATCCACTTGTACGTCATCAGGTCCTACTACCTTCCTCTTTTTCATTCTTTTCAGAGCTTTCTGGACTTCACCCTCACTAATCTTTCCCACTTCCACAGTTTCTATGACCTCTACTCTTCTTTCTCTTTCATTCATCAGCTCCTCAAAATACTCCTTCCATTTTCCCAACATGGACTCCTCACTTGTTAAAACATTACCATTCCTATCTTTATAACAAGCCTAACCTGCTGCACATGCTTTCCAGCCTGATCCCTCTGTCTCACCAATCGGTACAAGTCCTTCTCATTCTCTTTAGTGTCCAGCCTTCCATACGACTCATCATACGTCTTCTGATTTGCCTTTGCTACCTCCTCTTTGCTCTACATTGCATCTGCTTAGATTCCTGTCTCCTCTCTTCAGTCCTCTCACAGTCATATTTCTTCTTGGCTAACCTCTTTCTTTGAACGAGGTCCTGCACTTCACTGTTCCACCACCAGGTTTTCTTATCATCCATTCTCTGTCCAGGTGACACACCAAGTACCTTCCTACCTGTCTCTATAAACTGGAACAGACTACACAATGTCAGATAAGATGACTAATCTAATATAACCTGAAATCAGGAAATGTTTTATTTTAAAATATGTACGATTGCACAGTCAATACATGCAGAATTATTTAGTAATCAACAGCATCTGGATCCAACTTGGATCTATATCAGGTGAAAACATGTTCAAGTGCTGCAATAAACTGGTAACCCGAAATAACACATTAGTGAAATCTACAAAAATACTACATTTTGTGCTTCTGTTGCCATTTGACACTAATGCAGGTCCTCCTCGTCGTTTCTCATTCTGAGGTTTTGAACATTTGGATTTTGTTCACCTGCTTGAGAATCGGTTACTTGCAAAACTAAACAAAGAACTTAATTTGACATAAACCCCAAAGTGAAGGACTTGGAGTTTATCAGTGAGTGTTGTAATTAGTAACTACACCATTATTTTCAACCATTGCTTAAAGGGATACGAGGATAAAAATAATATTTTGCCAGTAAATGTGTGTTAGTGTCTGTTAGCAAACTATTTCATGAACCACTGAACAAATTTGAATGAAAGTTGCAGAAAGTAATCATTTGATGCACCTGATTAACTTTTGGGTGCAACCTGACTTAAGATGGCTAACAAAGTCAAACAGACTTAAAATCCCCTAAAACAGCTCGACCTTCTTCAACTCTACAGATATTTAGCAAATATTTGGAGTGGTAGTAGCTAAAACAGATCCCTGCACATACAATAAGTGCTAAGAGATCGTGACAGGTCTTTGCTTAATTTTTTAGCATCGTCATTCAGACTCCACCTTGTTCATCTGTTAGCAGAATATGCAATGAACCACTGGATGGATTATAATGAAACGTTCAGAAAATATTCACTGGATGTGCATCTACAACTGATTAAATGTAATTCCAGACAGGCGCCACAGCTAGTCAACAATAACCAACACAAACGTGGCAATAACTCAGACTAGTTTACAAATGTTGAGCTAAAATTTGATATGGTTGTATCTGAGAGTCGTCCCCAATAAATATTCAGAGCATAAACAATTTCTTTATAGAATATCTTCTTTGTTCTAATCTTAAATCAATGTTTGTTTGTTTTTTTTTTTAGTTTTTGTAGTCAGACATCAAAGTTCATCTAGTCTATAGCCAGACATTATTTTATATGATGTAGGAGTATTTTCCTATAATCTAACAATAATCTGAGTAGATCTGTGCTGGTTTGAGTTTATAAAATAAGAGTGGGTGTTACTGTTCACTAATGTGTTCAGAAACTGGCACCGACTACACTGACTCATTAACTCAGGTGTTTATTTTTATTTAAAATGTCTGAAATGAATGATTCCGGATAAATGTGCTCCCAGATCCCATCTCTTATTATGATCTGACAAAGGAGCTGAAGGACGGTGCTGGAAGAGGAGAAGCCTGATGATCCGACTTACTTCCCTGTGTCATCGAAGCAGACCTCGGTGTGTCCCTCCGAGTGGCCGTAGCGCATCGGCATCCTCTTACAAGGCATTTTTGTAACCACACTGAACACATAAACAAACATAACCATCAACAGATACTTCTACACCAACTGGAGAACGGTGCACGGTTGTTAAGCCTCTGCAGACATGTTATCATCGGCTAATGTTGTTTAAACAGCTAGCAGAGAGGCGCAAAGCTAGCTAACAGAGAAGCTAACGCTAAAATATTTAAAATCATAAACTACATGGACAGACAGACAGACACTGCTTCCGGTGCTAAACTCACTCTCACTTTTCACAGACTAATAAATAAGATACAGTTAGTAAAACAACTTACAAGTTCTCCGGGTGACTCTTTCCTCCGAATCTCCCGCGCTGATTAAACAAGGAAAACCGTACGTCACTACTCCCGCCAGCAACGTCATGACGTAGATACAGAAACTCCTCCCACAGTTGAGATTGACGGTTTCGTTTTATTAATGAATATTCCAGATGTAAATGAGGCGTAATGAACAAAAACTGTAATTTATTTTAAACCAATATTAAATAAATCCAAATTATTATTACTTAAAATAAAAAAATAAAAATAAATAAAAAATATAAATATTTATTTTAAAAGTCTAGCAAAACAAAAACAAATATTTTGACCTATCCTTTTTGCAGAATAAACTTGTATATGTTTTACTGGATCAAATTCTAATTTATCTTTAAATATGCAGTTTGTTTATTTTATGACTTGCTATAACATTTTACACACTTATTTCATTCAAAGTACCCATCAAACTATAATAGATAGAAAAAATAAATTGATAATACAAAGTAGTAATAACAATAATAATAAAATAAGAAGAAAGATAATTCTATGTGTGGAAGCTGTGTATCACTGCAGCATAAAAGTGACATAAAATTAGGGCTAAAAAATTCAAGAACACACCCTCATTTCACAGGACTGGGCATTAATCTAACATTAATTACTGGTTTGGCCTGGTAACACAGATGTTTGTACCAGATCATAAAAGACAACATTAATATTTCATGTATATCGTTCAAGGAAATCAATAACTGAGGTTTCTCAGTGTCTGTAAACATGCAGAGGATTTAAACACAAACAAAAAGGTATTTTGCTACAAAGTTTTTCTTACAGGCCACAAAAATTTATGCTCTTAACTTTTATTTGTTTGTTTGTTCATTTTTGTTTATTTATTTGCCAAAGAATCGGCTTGTGTTCAGTCAGAGGCATTTTCTACTGTGCTGCAGACATCATACAAGATTCTCAGTGCTTCAAGATTTTAGATTAAAATGCTAAATATTTGGTCTCTGTTTTTATCCCAGCAAACAACACTGATTCAATGTACAGCACTACCTGTGGATAAACAAAGCAAGGACATGCATCTCTGCTGCAGAAACACAAGCCTGGGGGTGGCCAATGGTGGCCATGGCCACCATAGATTATTCATCGGTCACCCTCATTTGAAGAAATATACTAGAGTATATACAACTAGAGAGTGTAGCATGAAGATGAGCTCCTCTGACTATGACCTTTGACACTTCGGTGGTCTACCAGATCCACCATAAACTATCTTCTTTAAAGTTATTTACACTTTTTATTTTTTTATTTTACCTTTATTTATACAGGTAGTCTCATTGAGTCACGAGGACTCATTTTCAAGCAGTGGTGATTTTAGTCTCTTTCGGGGGTCTTTAAGCACCCCTACATTTTAACTCAGCACCCCTGAAAAATAAAGAAACCATCATTAGGATTTTGTAATGAAACTCAGTTCTCAAAACAGATTGAGGACACTCTTAAACAGTCCAGTAAAACCTTTGATTATTTTGCACGAGTCAGATCCTCAATGCCACCTGTCAATCAGTCCAGTATAGGCTCATCAGCAACTGACCAATCAGCAACCTCAATTTGTCATGAAGAGATGAATCACCCCTTACCTGCAGGAACTACGCCCCGTTTTCCTCCAACAATGTTGTCAGTGTTTTACTTTAAAGGACGCTTTGCAGACAGAGGGACTTTGTGAAAAATTATCAGAAAAAAAGGTTAAATGTCAGTGGAGAACATGTAATTCAGACAGTGTTATCCTGAACGTTTAAAGGATGTAATACAGTTTATTCAATTTACAAAACCTGAACTGAGTCTGGACAAATATCAAAGATGGATGAAGTCCAGTGGATGACCTCATGATCAGCTGATTACAACAGTGATAAACAGGAAGTCCACATGTTTATCTGTATGAAGGCAACTTCATGTAAATCCTCTATTTTCTGTCATAATTACATTTTATGCTTAATGGTTAAATTAAAGGTTAATGCTTAAAGCTAGTTGTGCTTTATTTTGTGTGTTTTATTTATTTATTTTATTAGCCTTTATTTAACTGGACAAATCCCTCTGAGATCACAGATCTCTTTTGCCATGGAGGCCTGGGCCTGAAGGCAGCCTAACATGCATGTTTGATCTGTGGGAGGAAACCGGAGTACCCGGGGAAAACCCACGCAAGAACAAGAAGAACATGCAAACTCCACACAGAAAGACTCCAGGTCCAACCAGGGATTGAATCCAGGACCTTCTTGCTGTGAAGCAACAGTGCTAACCACTGAGCCATCGTGCTTTAAATGTAGACATACGTTGCAACTTCTGGTTGCGTAAGTTTAGTCTTTGTTTGCTCTGATCCTCTAAAGGTCATATTTGTGAGTGAGCCGGGTCGGGCCTGGTTAGTTCTTGGATGGGAGACCACCTGGTAATATCACATGCCATAAACCTTTGCACTTCTCAACAT
>NC_056499.1:45974994-45987240 GCF_014905685.2 Nematolebias whitei | reverse complement strand
AGCCAAGAGCTATTGTCAGTCCTGGGGCTGAGCACTCCTAAAAGTCACATGGTAGAATCCCCCGTTTTCAAGAGAGACCTGTTTTAGACAGACAACATATAATAAACAGCAATAAACAACATAAAAAGCAGTTTGAAACAATATAAAATAAAGTAAAATACGAAAAACAAGAACAGATTTGCTTAGATTTTTCAAATGACCTTATCAAATGTTTAAATCCCTTAAAGAAATCTTGAAAACTTGAATAATGTCGGATATTTTCACACCTTCACCGTCCTTGGACTCAGAGCCAGCTACGGTCGGGCTAATGTTTACCTTTATTTTTTCTATGCTTTTAAGAAATAAAAAAAAACCAACTCATTAGTGGTTTGTTTTATTGAATTATAACAGGTGTGAACACGATTATAATGTTGACTGTTGTTTGCGATCATTATGAAATAATGTGAAATATTATAATGTGTTTAACATACTTCTCTGTCCAACAAAGTTCAGTCTGGTCCTCTGGACGGTTTCTTTTTGTTGAAAGGTTTCCTCGTTCATCCAAAAGACTTCATCAGTCCAAGGAGCCACAACAAAATCAGTCTTATAAACAGCACCTTCTCATAGTGGGTCAACCAGTTTGATGGTGCTCAGATGGTTCTGGAGTCCACCCTCTCCCCCACTGACTAATCTGAGGCAGTCATGGCCAGAGTGGTTCAAAACCTCCTGATTCTTGTTCAGTCATTCAGGTAGAAAGATCCAACCAAGTTCAGTCAGGTCCTCTGGACACCGTTTATCTGCTCCGTCATGGGAACAATAAACATGTAACGTGATGTAAAGTCTTATAAAATATTATTGACATGTATCACTGAAATATTTGTGACTCGAGTTGTTTGAGGACGACAGAAACTGCTTTGATCTGTAATTCCTGCTACCTTCCCATTTGGGTCAGGATTAAACCATTTCTACCAAACTGAGATCATCCAAAGAGCTGCAACAAGTAAGTTTCCACAGAACCCCGCTTCAAAAGATCTAAACCAGGGGTGTCAAACCCACTTACAGAAGGGGGACAAAATGCAAACCTTTTTCAAACTAAGGGCCAGTTTCAGAATCTACATTAACTCAAGTTAGATACTCAACATCTTTTCTTCGTCACAGGTTTCTCAACAAGAGTTTGATTGGTCTCATTTGACGTTCTCTGTTTTTTCTTTTGACATCATAATCAAAGATTACTGAAAACATTTCAAGTGAAAAAAGTATTTCACGTTTGAAATAACATCTTGGGGGCCAGATAAGATGTCACCAAGGGCCACATTTGGCCCCTGGGCCTTGAGTTTGACACATATGATCTTAACTATCCATCCATCATCCTGCTTCTTCCTGTTCAGGTCCTGGGGGTCACTGGTGCCCATATCCAGCAGTCACTGTGCGAGGGGCGGGGGACACCTTGGACTGGTCTCCAGTCCATCACAGGGACACAAAGAGACAAACAACCATTCACTCTCTCACTCACACCTAGAGACAATTTAGAGTTACCAATCAGACTAGTGTTTTTGGTCTGTGGGAGGAAACTGGAGCACCCGGAGAAAACTCACGCATGCACAGAGAGAACATGCAAACTCCACCCAGAAAGGCCCCAATCAGGATTCAATCCAGCAACCTTCTTGCTGAGAGCCGACAGCTCTACCAACTGCACCACCGTGCCACCGATCTAAACTATCACTTTATCTAAACATGTAGTATAATCTGCATCAAATACTGTCTTCATAACCTAAAGATACATGACTAATATTTTATTCATATTTTAGTCACGGCAGGACATTTTCCCACTCGGACAAAAACTGAACAACGCAGAAGTGAAATGTCAAATCCACCAAACGTGTCTCTTTCCACTGGTGGCATTTAGAGACGTCCATGTGAGATGAATTGTTTCCAGCATCATTTCCCCGTCATTAACTTGTCTATGACTGGTGTGGGTGAAGCAGGTGTGATTTAAAACAGTCCACCCATAACAGAAATCTATGAAACAATCACAGGACAGAGGCAGTGTGAATGTTGTTTATTAGTTTGTGTTTTTACTGAGGTGTAAACAACATTAATCATTTCCAGTACAAGGCTTTTCCAGCTGGCTATAAATAGATTTACTAAAACTGAATCTGAGATGGTTTGAGGCACAAACGTCAGTTTTATTTCAGGATGGGCTTGTGAAGGATGTGAGGAGGAGGCAGAATAACAGGACTCTCTTATGCGTCCCCATGACTCAGTGAGACTACCCGTAATAATAAGGGTTAAATAAAAATTAAAATAATAAACAAAGAATGGAGAAGCAAATATTTTTACTACAATGTAGTTGTTGCAGTTGTGCTGCCATCTTGTGGCTGCAGAGCAGAATGAAGTTCATGCTTCTCTGGAGAAAAAAAAAAAGACAAAAGGTAATTGTAATAATTTTGTCTACATTTTTTGCTTTTCTCCTACCCAGATTGATTTCTATTGACTGATTATGTGAGACAGAGAATAAATGGATAGTTAGGTTTCTTATAACAGCGATTGTGATTTTAATGTGCGACTGTATGTATGTGTGACCCATCACACTAATGTAAGTTGTAGGTTTGCAGTTTGAGCAGCTCATTAGAAGATCATATTTATTTCTTGCCACTGACATGCAAAAGGTGGGCTTGATTGTTTTTGCCTGTGCTGGTGCATGTTTTTGTGTCTGTTAGCAAAACAATCTCATGAACCACTGGACAGATTTTAATGAAACTCTCAAAGTAATCATTGGGTGCACATCTACAGCTGCTTAACTTTAGCAGTCAATCCAATTCAAGATGGCCACCCCAGCCAACTGACCTTAGAAAACACAAAAGCACTTTGGTAACAGTTTTTGTGCTCTATAAATAAAGATGACTTGACCCACTCAGTCAAATGTAAAGAAGTACCAGTTTCCACAGCATCACATCTTGTTGATGACTCTGTCAGCCTGTCTCTTCTCAGCACTGATGACCCAGACCCCGGGCCTGTGGTCGAGGACTTCACTGAATGGTGTGAGTCTTCCTTTTAAAAGTTAAATGTTTCTAAGACAAAAAGATGGTCACAGATTTTAGCAAAGGCTCTTCAGTTGCTGCCCCTGTCAGTGGTGGCTGGCCAGTAAGGGGCGCTAGGGTGCCGCCCCACCACTCACGTCACTCACCATATTACGTTGAAGACATAAAAAATTAAATAAAAAGAAATAATCAAATAAAAATATTCCAAAATATATGTATATATATTTTAGTTGTGTAAGATAAATATTTTATAGTTAATGATGAGTAAAGTTGTTTATTTCAAAAACATTGTCTGATTAGTGATGTTTTACCGCCCTGAGGGGGTTAAAATCTTTGCCCATAGACTCTCGTTAAATATTGTACATGCGCAGTAGCTCCCCTTCCAATTCAAGAGATAGGAAGATTCTGGGCGCACTACTCCTGCGCCCAGAATACGGGCACATGGTACAGATCGTGCTTCCGGTCACGGAACAGATTATTTTTGTTTTGGTCCCGAAACAGATCGTGTGGTGACACTCATATCCAGGCTATGTTGTAGATAGGCTTTAAGCCGTTGAAAGCTCTTTATCTAACGCCCATGTTGCCATTTCTGACTGATATGTCTCTCAACTTTTAGATATCTCTGTTTGTGAAAAAAACCTTCAGCTGACTGTGTATTCTAAAAGTTGGAACTGGTGAGTTTGTTTGTTTGTTTTGGGAGCTAGCATGCTAGCGCTAGCCTCCAGGTTATTGTATTGGGATCTGGGCTAAATCAGTGCTATTGCTAACAGTTATTTGAATGTACTTATAGAAAAAATATTTATCAAACATTAATACTTCTCTATACTAAATGTCTCTGATGGCATTGTTCTACTATTTCTGAACTCCTGAATTTGTATTGATTTGGATAATGAAAAATAAGCCATATATGTGTGTGTGTGTGTATGTGTATATATATATATATATATATATATGTGTGTGTGTGTGTGTGTGTGTGTGTGTGTGTGTGTGTGTGTGTGTGTGTGTGTGTGTGTGTGTGTGTGTGGGCAGCACGGTGGCGCAACTGGTAGAGCTGCTGCCTCCCAGCGAGCAGGTCCCTGGTTCAAACCCCGGTCCAGGGGCCTTTCTGGGTGGAGTTTGCATGTTCTCTCCGTGCATGCGTGGGTTTTCTCCGGGGACTCCGGTTTCCTCCCACAGTCCAAAAACTTGCATGTTAGGCTGATTGGTAACTCTAAATTGTCCCTAGGTGTGAGTGAGAGAGTGAATGGTTGTTTGTCTCGTTTGTCTCTGTGTGTCCCTGTGATGGACTTGCGACCCGTCCAGGGTGTCCCCCGCCCCTCGCACAGTGATTGCTGGACATGGGCACCAGCGACCCCCGTGACCCAAAATGGAATAAGCGGGTAAAGAAAATGGATGGATGGATGGATATATATGTGTGTGTGTGTGTGTGTATATATATATATATATATGTGTATGTATATATGTATATCTATATATATATATATGTATGTATATGTATGTACGTATGTATGTATTTATGTATGTATGTACATATGTGTCTATTTTGGAGTTATAGCCCACCCTGGAGAAAATACCACCAGCCGTCACTGGCTCCTGTGGTCATCAAGAGTGAAGCTGTTGAGGTGGTGCAACAATATAAATATCTGGGAACTGTTCTTGATGATAAACTGATCTTTGACCCCCATGTGAACTCACTTTGTAAGATGGCCCATCAAAGAATGTATTTTATCAGAAGCTCTGTGATTTTAATGTTGTTTATACTTTTATGAGAATGTTTTATTCATGTTTTATTGTGTCTCTATTAACACTTTCAACTTCGTCTGTTGGGTAGGACTTTTAATGTGTAAAAACATGAACAAACTCTCAGGGATTGTCAGGATGTGCAGCAGAACTGCTGGCATAGCCCTGTAAAACATCACTGACCTACACAAGGCAAGGTCAGTGAACAAGGCCAGGCCGATTCTGGCAGATCCTGATCATCCACTTCATGGTGAGTTCAGGTTGCTTCCATCTGGATGCAGGTATCTGCTGCCCAAAGCAGGCTTCTCGCCGAACAATGATGATTTCTGTATTGTTATTTTAATGTCTTAATGTCTTGTCTAGTATGGATGTTTTGTGTGTCTACTGACTGTGAAACAAAAAGCCTCTTGGGGATAATAAAGATTCTTGTACTTGAACTTGAAGATTGACGTGGTAGTAGCTGAGAGTCATTCACTACACATACGTTTGGCTCTAACAGAACATGCTGTATGAGATGTCACCTCGTTTTTGAGGTTTGACTAAAACTCTTCCATTTTTCAACATATGATCAGTTTCAATTCCATCATGAAAGGTGATACACTCCATTAAGGTATGCTAAGCTGCATACTGACAGACAAGGCATAAAGTTTAAACTGTTCCCGTCTTCTTTGTGATCATGATACATTGTCGTTTCTCTAAGAAATGTTTATATTAGATGTTCACAGGGCGCAGGCCCCCTCACACTTGATGTGGTACTGTCTGAGGTATTCCCTGAGCTGGGGGGGCAGTGGCAGTCGGTCCATGCCCTGGTACGTGGTGCAGCTGCAGATCAGAGCCCTGCACAGATGCTGAAGGGAGAAGGGAAAGGTCCTTGGCAATGGCCTGGAGAGCAGAGGCTCAAAGAAGAGGCAGGTGGCCGGGTCGCTGTAGTGTCTCAGGAGTCCTGTCACGCTCGGGTCCCGGTACATGCATGGGTCACGCACGTCAAAGCTGAAACGCTTTCCATTCTGCTCGATGCGTGCGTGCAGGGAGCGGCTGTAGCGCCGAAAGCTGACCGAGAACAGAAACTCATCCTGGGCAGAGTCTCGGAGAAGAAACGTTCCCTCCGGCTGACCCTCCAGCAGCTCTTCAGCCTCAAAACGGTTCAACACACCCCAGTAGCACGGACTGTTGTTGATCTGGAGGAGGTCAGGGACCAGGATGTAGTCAGTGTGATCACAGCTGCCCTCTGCATCCCCACAATGACACGAAGGGTCCCAGTCCTCCAGGGTGGTGCTTCCAGGTCCTGCTGAGCAGCAGATGTCCTCCCAGGAGATGGGCGTTTGTAGCAGGGAGTTAGAGGAGGAGATGCTGGGCTTCAAAGGAGCCTCCATGTCTTTCAGGGTGCTCGGAGGAGTAACTTGATTCTTTATAAGGTGCCAACATTTGGCCAGTTCAGACTTGGGTGAGAATGGACACTTGTCCTGCATGAGCTCTGAGACGTGGATCTTACGTTTGGACCAGAAGAGCACGGAGAAAGGCCCTGAGGAGCCAGGTGTGTGGTGATAATGGTGATGATGGTGAGAGCGCAGAGGCAAACACTGACCCACAGCATCCTGGAACTTCTGTCGCAGGGAGCGCCGGGACAAGGCCTTGCGGCAGACCCCATCGAAGTCCGCAGCCGTCAGGGCTTCCCCAAGAGCGCTGCAGCTGCACTTCCTCTCTCGACGTCGCCTTGAACATGACGTCGAGCGCACACCCAGCTCCTCCAAACCGTTTGCTTCCAGGTCTCCAGGACTTGACCCGTTGCGAGAGCTTCGGGAGCGCTTCTTCCCTCGCCAGTTGTAGCTGTCTGCGCTCCAGCTGCGGAGGCCAGATTTGGGACGAGTGTCTGTTCCCCGGGTCTTCTTCTCAGACATGTCTGCTTCTCTTCTTTCTCTGCAAAACATTTCAGAGTCAAGCTTCATTTGGTGTGCCAGTACACCGTAGTATAAAACTACACGTGCAGACAAAACTTTTATATCATCAACGTGTATTTTGTACTAGCCCTCCTGCTACCATTGGGTCACAGTAACCCATCAGAAATCATCAGCTAAGTCTTGTTGGGGTTTTTTGACCCAAGGGCAGCAGAAGGGCGAGAGACACCGTGTCCTAGTGTTGCTGGATGGATTTTAGATTTCCTTGTTGATAGATCTCAGTGTGTCAGGGTAAATAGTTCTATGTCATATGAGACATTTTCTTCTACTGGTTTTCCTCAAGGCTGCGTTCTTTCTCCCCTGCTGTACATCCTGTACACCAATGATTGCAGGAGTCTGTACATGAACAGACACATTCTGAAATTTGCAGATGACACTGTCATTGTCAGCCTGTTACGGAGAGAGGATGACTCACCTGGCCAGGTAGTGGAGGATTTTATTATGTGGTGTGATAATTCCTATCTGAAATTAAATGTCTCGAAAACCAAAGATATGTGTATAGATTTTAGAAATAAGTCCAGTCCAGCACGTTCAGTTCTCATAAAAAATGAAGCTGTGGAGAGTGTTTCATCCAATAAATATCTGGGAGTTGTCACTGACAAGAAGCTGACATTCAGTGAAAGCACAGATAAGGTTAACAAAAAAGCTCATTAAAGACTTCACTTCCTCCGCAAATTGAATAAGTTTGGAGTGGTTTGGTGGTTTGGTGGCACCAAACCAGGTGGTTTCACCTGGTTTGGTGTCTATCAACAGGAGACAAGAACAGGATGCAACAAATTGTAAAAGTAGCAGGCAAAATTATAGGAGTTAGATTGCCTGATTTAAAAGCCACTCTTTTAAAGAGAGTCCTACAAAAGGCAGAACACGTTATTAACTCTCCAAATCACCCTCTCCATGACGACTTTGAGCTCCTTCCATCTGGGAAGAGATTCAGGCAGCCCAAATCAAGAACAAATAAATGGAAAAACTTTTTTATCAGCCAGGCCATTGTTCAGATAAACTGTAAATGTAACCGGGCTTGATGTTGTCGTTCAGCCTGTTTTATTGATATTTGTACATGGACTTTTTCTTTAATTATTGTTTGCCAATTTTGTGGTGTGATTGTTATGTATGTTTTAATATTCTCGCCACCTTGCTGCAAGGAAATTTTCCCTAAGGGGACAACAAAAGTGATGATGATGATGAGAGTCCCTGCCTTCACTTGTTGAGATTTGAAGCTGCAACTGCCTTCAAGCATGAATTAACCAGTTATAACTAAACATACTAGAAAATAGAAACTATGCTAGAAAATTCTCAGAGAATTGCAATAAGGGCAATGTTCTGTTCATTTGAATGGTGGTGGCAGGACTTAAATCTTGTACTGGGACCACCCTGTGGGACCACTCCACTTTCAACTGCTGGTTTCTGTAATGTGTCCAGTATTTCTTTACGTTTATGATTCATACAGACTTTAACTGGCAAAACATAAAACTGCAATAAAAAGAAATGACAGATGTTAATACAAAATGCAAAAACAGTAGAAGTTTAGTCATGTGCTTGAGTAAACTATAAAAATACCAGTTTTTATATAAATTTATATGTAGCAATTTATTCTATTTAATTGAAGCATAAATACAGAAATATTTTGTAAAGAACAATAAAATCATTCAAGCAGTGTAAAGAGTCTGTACCATCAGAACATAATGACTCATGTGCATCATTTTCATAGTTTTCATTGTGTTTTTCAATGACTGTGTATAAAAAGGTTTAATTTCATTATATTTGATGTACAAGAAGCATAAAAAGATTCAATAAAACCAGACAAAGTATCATATTTTTGGTGAACAGTTTAGAACCCAAAATTGCAGTCGGAAAAACTCTGAGAATAGCTCAGGAGTAAAAATAGAAAAAAACAAATCAAACATTATTAAACATTATTAATATTAAACAAAGCAAAAAACCTGACGTGACAGATGACACACAAGGAAATGTCTGGGAATACACGGAGGACGCAAACAGGACTCAGCTTTACAGCTTAATGCCAGGACGAGGAAGTGAAGACAAGAGACTGTAACAGGACACTAACGAGGGAAAAATAACAAACACCTGGGGAGACGATGAGGAGCAGGTGAGAGGAGGAGGAGCAGGAGTTGAGGAGACAAACACAGGGGAGAACTCTAACGAGGTTAAATCAGGTGCTCTGCACAGATTCTTCTTGTTGAAACGTTTCGTCTTTCATCCAACAAACTTCAGTCTGAGGTGCTGTATTCAGCTCAGTCTCTTAAATAGCACCTTCTCAGAGTGGATCAACCAGTTTTGCTGCTGACAACCAAAACCAGCTGATCACATGCTCAAGAAGGACCATCAGCCTAACAATGGATCATTAGCACACTGATGGCTGTTTACTGTTCACAGAGGGCTGAGTGATACTAGCAATCACAGCATTGTAAGAGGGGGACAGTTGAACCCGGACGCCTCCACCCCTGTTTAATGATGGACGATTTCTTTTCACAAAGATGGCCTCCTTTACTCCTCTCTCAAACCATCGTTCCTCTCTGTCCAGGATGTGAACATCTTCATCCCTGAAAGAGTGACCGCTGGCCTGGAGATGAGTGTAGACCTCAGAGTCCTGGCCTGATGATGTTGATCTTCTGTGCTGGTCCATCCTTTTGGCCAGTGGCTGTTTAGTTTCCCCGATGTAAGACTGATCACCCTCCTGACACTGAACAGCATACACAACATTACTCTGTTTGTGCCGGGGGACTGGATCTTTGGGATGAACCAGTCTTTAATGTATTTTGGGGTTTAAAAGCCACTGGGACGTTGTGTTTAGAAAATAAACGTCTCAGTTTCTCTGAAACTCCTCAACATACCTGATCCAGTGAGTCGGTGGTGTCCCGCTCTCTTTACTGCCTCCTCCATGTACAGGTTGGCAACAATAGGTCACTGAGGCGAAACATGTCAACAAAGAAGAATGCACTCAGAGGACCTGACTCAACTTGTTAGATCGCCCACATCGTTGAAATTAACTCGCCAGTAGACACAAAGAACTGTCAGTGTCTCGGTTCATGTTCAAGCCAGTAAAGAACTGGACAAGAAGATTAATCTCCAGCCTCTTGGAAAAATTGTTTTCCTTATGGAATAAAATTACTTCAAAAATAAAATAAAATAATATGTTAATAAAGTAAATTAAATTAAATAAACAATCATCAGAGTTTTCATCTCCATACAAAAATGTCATACAGATTTGGAATTTGTGTTGGCGTGATCTTAAAGAAACATGAGCTTTTTTTATTAATTATACAACTTGTAATTTATTTTAATTCATAATTTTATGACGAGGTGAAGCTGAAAATGACAAAAGTAGCTGAGTTACCATGATCTTTGTCACCACGGCCCAGAGACAACTTCTTGGAGCAGCAGAAACAATTAAAAGACGTTATTACTTCCCGCTGACAAAAGGCACGAGGCAGGCAGTGCTTGTGTCTGTCTGCGTGTGTGCACGTGCTTCTGTTAGCGAAATATCTCGTGAACCACTGGGCAGATTTTAAAGAAACTCAATCATCACGTTCATCTTGAACTGATGGAAGTATAACGGCAGCCACGGCTGATCAGCCTGAGCAAACAGAGAAATAACTTTAAATCAGAGTATTTCCAGATATTGAACATAACTTCTGGTGAATTCTTTGAGCACTAACAGATGAAAACATCTCAGAAGATCTAACAGAATCACTCAAAACTGTTGTGACTCCATCACTTCTTAACATGATTTTTAAAAATAGTTTATTTGTGCAATGCCAGTCTATTAAATTTGTAACATTAGTGCACATTTATGACAATAAATTCATAAAACGTCAGTAACTATAAACCCATTTTTTCTTCACTACAAACAGTTAGATCTTCTGTCTTGCTGAATGTGCCACACATACTTATTGTAGACAGCACATAAAAAGATACTTGAGGTGTTTCAATTCATAAAAGCAAATCTAAAAACAAAAATCTTACTTTATGTAAACACGAGTACGCTTTAACTATTTAATCCAAAACTTGTAGACTTATTTTATCTCTTTCTCCTATAGGTCTTCAGATCATTTTTATTGTCTCACAAAACTACACACCTTTCTGTTCACTTAGATAAGTTTATTTTCCTCCAAGTTGATTCGTGGGCTGGAAAGCCTAATTGTTTCCAAAGCCTCATGAATCAGTCTGCAGTCGTGCTTTAATCACACACAACTGTCTTTTAGCACTTCCTGCTACTAACTCTGTAAAGTTTCATTAAAGGGGTGATCTTACCTTCCAAGCAGTGTCAGAAGCAGCGCTCCATTTCACCTCCAGCTGATGTCTGCCCTTCAGAGGGTGGAGGTGACCCGCCTGCAGCTTTGTGTCCTCGAACAGACGGCAGACTGGTCTGCTTCCTTTATCGTGATGATGCTGGGTTCCCTGAGGGAGCAGCCGTTTCCTCTCAGCCAGGGCTGGGTCTGAATGAATGGAGGTGGAGTGGGGTTGAGTGGACAGAAACAGGACGGGTGGGGGTGCCGGTGGGGAGGGCAGTCTCAGATTAATGGCAGGGAGACCTCTACTCTGTCCTCTACTCCCTTTACACATTTATTGACAAATCCCATGTCCAAAAAAAGAACATAATCAAACCAGAAAGGTCATTTTTGTACACAAAGTGAAGTCTCTTTGCTCGAGTTGTCCAACTTCGGTAGGAAAGATGAACTTAAAGGAATTTCTTATAGTCCGATCAGGTTCTGTCATTTAGTTTGTGTGAATGCTCAATCAGAACTCACACCAATGCTTTCCTGTTTGAATGTTCCTGCTTTGTTTTTCTCAATATAAATACTTCTTTTTATACTTTGTGCTATTTTAGTCATTCATACTCCAAATGTTCTGCTTATTTTTCCATGGAACTACATGGAAATCTTTTCAGTTCCATCAAAAATATGCTGCAGAAGAATCTGATGACATCAGAGAGACTTCTCTGATTTTGTCTTCTTATGCTACTTTTAGTTTTTAGTTTTTATTTGCCATTTCTCTATTTTTAGCAAACAATCAGCTACTTTTAGCATTTTGTTAGACTTTTGATACTTTTAGCTAGTGTTGTAGTCAAGACCACCTAACCCGAGACCAAGTCAAGACCAAGACATCAAATAAAATAAACAAAATATAACATTTTCTTTTTAAATATTTTTTATAAAAGTTACATAATGCAACTTTGTTTGCTTTTGAATGAATATATCAGCTTTTATAAATTTTCAAAGCTACATAACAAATAAATCAGACATTCAGTGCCTAACTTCATGTGATTCTACAATAAAATTACACAACAGTTAAACTGGAAGAAGTTTCATCACATGTCAAGACTTAAAAAACTGAAGTGGCCAAACACTCTTCATAAGTCTGAGCTCAACACCAAGGATAACCATAAAGTTGCACAGTGGTTTCAATAAAGTAGTAGATATACACCTAAAAAAGTTATATTAATAGATATTAGTTACAAGTATATTCTTTGTGATTTAAATAGATGAATTTTATAACTGATGATATGGCAG
>NC_056499.1:45969720-45974894 GCF_014905685.2 Nematolebias whitei | reverse complement strand
TATTGTCATACTACAACTAGTGGCACGTACCCACGTGACTCACTACACATTCATACCCATCAGCTCACCACAGACTCATGTTCGGGTTGCTGTTGTTACGCCGTATTGTTTTGCATTATTAATGTTCAGTGTATATCTTAGATCCTTATTTACTGGGGGTTTTTTACACTTTAATTTTTGCTATTTTTGGATGTAACTGGGACCCTGTGTACATAATTTTGGTCCACCTCATGTGCCACATGTGGTGAAATGACAATAAGCCTACTTGAATGCTGTGTAATGTAAAACAGAGTGCTACATCTGTAGTATCTTAGCTAGCGCATCTGTATTGTGCACCGCAATAACGCAATAACCCATTAAAATACACCAGAATGCAGGGAATTACATCTACTTTATTAAAAAATTAATGGAGGACGATGCCCCCCCACCCACTTTATTCAAAAATTAATGGGGGACGATGCCCCCCCACCCACCCACACACACTAGTGTGCCCCCCCCCCCCACACACACACACACACACACACACACACACACATTACAAATGCTTCTTCTGACGCCAGTGGCCACTGCATTATTTAAGTCATGAGACATTGTCAGAACTGGGGGCTAAGCAGCACCCCTAGAGGTCAGATTCTAGAATCGCCCCTGAGATTTCCAAACCGTATGTTAGATCATCCATCCATCCATCCATCCATCCAGCATCTTTTACCCGCTTCTTCCTTTTTGGGTCGCAGGGGTCACTGGTGCCCAGGTCCAGTAATCACTGTGCGAGGGGCAGGGGACACTCTGGACAGGTCTCCAGTCCATCACAGGGCCACATAGAGACAAACGAGACAAACAATCATTCACTCTCTCACTCACACCTAGAGACAATTTAGAGTTACCAATCAGCCTAACATGCATGTTTTTGGTGTGTGGGAGGAAACAGGAGTTTTCCAAAATCATAATCACTATTTCTTTATCAGTACAGGAGGCCTAATCACAATGCTTGAAATAAATAATGCATTAAGTTTAAAAATGACACATTTGTTGCATTTAAAGAGCATAATTACCATGAACGTAATTTTTTCCTTGACAATATCCTGCTGAACTTTTATTTATAAAACTGACAACATAATTATTGTTGTGTAGATTAGAGGGCAAAAAACTAATCAAATAAAACCAGCAATACAATTTACTTCCATTATAATAATTATTGTATTTTAATATTTTATATTTCTTTGACAAAATTCTGTTCTGTGATGTGGCAAAATCTTTTCTCTTCAAAATGGACTGTTTTTTATTGGATTAATAAAATAACGAATCGTAAAATAACCTCAATTTCATGACTGTTGACAATTCTCAACAAAAACAAAGAAAAATGTAATCAAGACACAAGGAGCTCACGAAAGCCTTTAAAAGGAAGTGTTTAGAAAGCTCAGTCCTCACCTCCTTCTACAGGTGTGCAGTGGAGAGCATCCTGTGCTCCAGCATCAACGTGTGGCATGGAGGCTGCACAGCTGCAGAAAGAAAAGCTTTGCAGAGAGTGGTGAAGGCTGCACAGAAGATGTTGGAGTCAGTCTCACCACCATCACAGACATCTACACCTCCAGATGCAGGAAGAGGGCCACCTGCATCATGAAGGACCCCACTCACCCAGCACACACACTTTTTGCCCCACTCCCCTCAGGAAGGAGGTTAAGGAGCATTAAGTGTAGAACCACTAGACTGAGGAACAGCTTCTACCCTGAGGCTGTTAGATTCATGAATCTCTAACCAGAATAATCACTGTGAAAATTAAAAAAAATCACTGCTGCCACTTGATTAGTGACATGTGCTGCTGATCTCATGCTGCTGATCATTTCATGTTGCTGTATTCATTCGTACTCATCTACTCACACAGACTCATGTTCGTGCTGCTGTTGTTCAGCATATTGTTTTACACTATTAGTTTTTAGCGTATTCTTAGTTTATATCATAGATCCTTGTACACTGTTTCTTTTTACACTTTATATTTTTGCTGTTGTTGGATGTAACTGGGACCCTGTGTACATCATTTTGTTCCACCTCATGTACTACATGTAATGAAATGACAATAAAACCTACTTGAACTTGAAAAGATTTATTTGTCAAGAAAAAAACAGCATTCAAAATGACTAAGATTACAAACATTACAAGAAAGACAAAAAAAGCAACAGACTGGAGAATGACGAGCCAGAGCTGAAAGAGAGTAAGACCAAAGTTGCTTTATCAGTGATACGTCCACTCCACTCATCTTATCTGTTCTTCTCAGGTGTAGGTGACTCACCATAGAGACTTGTTTCCCCACTCTGTGGGGGCGATATAGTAACTGGTCATTGTTAGAGCCAGTCCACCTGTTGTGGTCTTTAATCGCTCTATAAATGGACTTCAATTTTTTTAGCTTATCCCAGCACTGCTTATTTATTTATTTATTTGTTTATTTAGAATTTTTCACAAAAAATGAAACAACACACATAAAGGTAAAGATTTAAAACAAAATGTGCAGGAGAGGTCATAAAAAGCCAAAATGGGCTTTTACAAGAGCCCCCCCCAACACACACACACACACTCCCTTCTAAAAAAATAAAGAAAAAATCGTAAAGGCTTTGTACTTAAGTTTACATCTTACTTTAAACACACACAAATGCAACAGATAATAGCTCTTAATAAATGTAATTTGTCCAAAAATATTAAATTAATAATCATTAAAATATGAATAAATAAATGTGGGCAGCACGGTGGCACAGTTGGTAGAGCTGCTGCCTCTCGGTGAACAAGTTGCCCCCGCTCAAATCCTGGCCGGGGGTCCTTCTGGGTGGAGTTCACATGTTCTCTCCGTGCATGTGTGGGTTTTCTATGGGTCCAGTTTCCTCCCACAGACCTAAAACATGCATGTTAGGCTGATTGGTAACTCTAAATTGTCTCTAGGTGTGAGTGAGAGAGTGAATGGTTGTTTGTTTTGTTTGTCTCTATGTGTCCCTGTGATGGACTGGAGACCTGTCCAGGGTGTCCCCCACCTCTCACATAGTGGTGGCTGGATATAGGTACCAGTGACCCCAGTGACCCAAAAAGGAAGAAGCAGGGAAAGATAATGGATGGATGGAGGATATTTCATGTTGCATGGCTCAAAGCACATCGAGCACCCAGAAGGTCTTACTTAAACAAATTACATCAAACAGAACCCTTTCAGGAAAAGGAAAGAGTCTACAGTCTGAGAAACGAACACAAGTCCAACTCTGAGTACAACCTGCTCCTTTCAAGGCTAGACAGCTTTGTCAAAAGGGAATGAGGACAGCTTGTTCTCTGTGCACACTTTTTATCCAGCAACAAAATAATTGGCCCCACATTTTCTCTATAGCCCACTATTATACAGCTCCAAACACTGACACATTCCTCTTATTCCACTTCGTTTTAATGCAGGTGGCTTTTAAATGAAAAAACTAGCATAGTTAACTTGTAGGTGGAATGGAAAACACTAATGAGCAGGTGCAGTGTGCTGCAGGATGTATAAAAATACAGTCAGAGGATTTTGAATCATACACCAACATTTCTGTGAGCTTTTCATCTGTTCCAGCTGAACTGTTTGCATTATGTACGAACAAGCTAAAATATTTTACTTACCTCCAAAATAAAGTATGCAATCTGTAAAATGCCAAATATTTTATATATTTATTAACCTTTATTTAACCAGGCCAATCCCATTGAGATCACAGATTTTTTGATCACTCTTGCAAAGAGGGCCTGCAGCAGCCTAACATGCTGGTATTAAGAGGGCCAAGGGCACATATGCAAAGAGGATCGAGGGTCAATTCATCTCACAAGACCCTCGGAGCATGTGGAGGGGCATTAAGTGCATAACAGATTATAAAGGAAGGAGCGAACAATGCCCCAAAGACCCATCTCTGCCTGATGCCCTCAACAAGTTCTATGCACGCTTTGAAGACCCGAACAGACCACCCAGCACCAGACTCACCTCACCACCGGACGAAGAGCATCTCAGCGTGACCTCAGCAGAAGTAAGGAGTACCTTCAGGAGGATTAATCCGCACAAAGCAACTGGCCCAGACAACATCCCCGGAAAAGTGTTGAAGGAATGTGCTGATCAGCTCTGCGAGGTGCTGGCATACATCTTTAACACCTCACTTACCCTGGAGACAGTTCCCACCTGCCTGAAGACTGCCACCATCATCCCAGTCCCAAAGAACTCTACAGTGACTGGTCTGAATGACTATCGGCCAGTGGCCCTCACCCCGATAGTCGCTAAATGCTTTGAAAAACTGGTCATGACTCGCATCAAAACAACCATCAACATCAACGAGGACCCTCATCAGTATGCATACCGTGAGAACCGATCAACAGAGGATGCCATCTCCTCTGTGGTCCACACTGCGCTCAACCACCTGGAGCAGAAAAACTCTTACGTCCGTATGCTCTTTGTGGACTTCACATCCGCCTTCAACACCATGATCCCCCAAACCCTGATGGACAAACTATTCACACTAGGACTAAGCCCCTCCATTTGCAGCTGGGTCCTAGACTTCTTAACAAACAGACCACAGTTAGTGAGGATCCACAACCTCTCCTCCACCATAACCCTCAGCACTGGCTCTCCTCAGGGATGTGTGTTGAGCCCCCTCCTGTTTACTCTGCTCACGTATGATTGTGCAGCTACCCATCCAGGCTGTCACATTGTAAAGTTTGCAGATGATACAGCGGTAGTGGGATGCATCACAAACAATGATGAGTCCAGCTACAGGCAAGAGGTGGAACACCTGGAGAGCTGGTGCAGAGAGAATAACCTTCACATCAATGTGAAGAAGACAAAGGAGATGATTGTGGACTTCAGAAGGAACAAAAACATCTACACCCCCCTGAACATAAGAGGATCTGCGGTGGAAGTGGTCTCCAGCTACAAGTACTTGGGTGTACACATGAATGACAACCTCAGCTGGAGCAACAACACCACCAGCCTGATCAAGAAAGCTCATCAGAGACTCTACTTCCTCAGACGGCTGAGGCGAGCTGGTCTGGGAAGCTCAGTCCTCACCTCCTTCTACAGGTGTGCAGTGGAGAGCATCCTGTGCTCGAGCATCAATGTGTGGCATGGAGGCTGCACAGCTGCAGAAAGAAAAGCTTTGCAGAGAGTGGTGAAGGCTGCACAGAAATCTGTTGGA
>NC_056499.1:45964761-45969620 GCF_014905685.2 Nematolebias whitei | reverse complement strand
GCATTAAGTGTAGAACCACTAGACTGAGGAACAGCTTCTACCCTGAGGCTGTTAGACTCATGAATCTCTAACTAGAATAATCACTGTGAAAAACCATATCATGTTGCTGCTGATCTGTTTCATGTTGCTGCTGATCTGTTTCAATGTTGATGTGTTCATGCGTGCACATCTGCTCACAGACTCATGTTCATGTTTGTGCTGATGTTCAATGTTTTATGTTATGAGTGCTTAGTGTATATTTAGTTGATGTTTTTCTTAGTTCATATCTTAGATGTTATTACTGTTTTTCTTATACATTTTATTGTTGGATGTAACTGGGACCCTGTGTACATAATTTCGCTCCACCACATGTACCACATGAGGTGCGAATGACAATAAAGAAACTCTGACTCTGACTCGCTGACAAAGCTGTTCACATGAATAAAAGTGCATGGCAGGTCTCTGCTGCCATCTGCTGTCTTGACAGCCTTTATGTAACAATTCACAGCACTTTGGGAAAAAAAAGAAGATTTTTTTTATTTGTTCACAAGAGTTTGTGAAGTCATAAAAACCTGGAAGTTTTAATTAATACAAATCCCTCCTTTAAGCCTAATATTAGAATCCAATTAAAGAACCAGAAAAAAACTAGTGCTATCTTTCAGGATCAGGGGCCTTTTCTTCTGTAAATAACTGATGTTAAAAAAAAAAAAAAGTTGTTGCGCATCAATGGAGTGTTTCAGCTACAGTGGGGGGAATTTGATCTATCTGGACACCATATGGATCATATGGATGGCACTGCACGGCTCAGGGATGACTGTAAAATATGAACCAGTATTTGATCAGTGATCCCAAAAAACATTCTGCCTCCCAGTTCTTCTATAAATGATGACTTCAGAGGCACCACGGTTTCCATTGTTCCATAATTACACACAACTTTACACTGCTATTTATGGACATGTCACTGCATGCACCATATCGACCTGAGGAATCAGCATGGGTAGTTTTTCTGAATAATCTGATCTGTTATACAGTTTTCTTCTCAGTGGGGATGACAGCTCCCCTGAAACAGTCTACACACATTTCATGTACCTCATCTGTCTGCACCACACGTCAGTGATCGCATGCCTGTGAGTCACAGGCATGCGATCACTGACGTGTGTTTACATCTACATGTGACAAAAATATAAGAATCTTTATGTTTTACACTGAAGGGAAGTTGTTTTGATAAGTTTTGAGTCATGTGTTGTGTTATAAAAGGTTCCCTTTCCTGGTTTAAATTTAAATCCTAAATGCTAAAACTCTTGAGAAAGCATTTATGATGACATGGTGGCATTATTTACATGAGTGCCTGCCAGCTCCTTGCAGATGGTGGATGCTGTCTAACATGGCACTCTATGATTCATAACTGGCTGTATTCATTCAACCTTTATTTAGACAGACAAGTCACATTGAGCCTAGAAGACTCATTTACAAGTGAGACCTGTTTAGACAGACAAAAAGTTGTGAAACTGGACACATGTAGGAGTTGGAGGCGAAACAATTCCTATCAGACTTTTTTTTTCTTGCCTAAGAAAAAACTCTGATATTAAAAAACACCTCGCACAAACAAGCACATAGTGACGTAGACATTCTGCAGAGGGGGGAGACGACGAGAGCGGTCAGCATGTTCATAGATGCTCTTGAGGTCACTGTAAGAGTTCTGATAAGGATGTATTAATCAGCCAGTGTCCTCCGGTGAGATCCATAAACATTCTCGAGATATGTCGAGGAATGGCCAAGAATAACGACTATGAGAATCCAGAGTCCTGAAATGATGACACAAAGTTTATTCAGCTGGTTTCATCTGGTTATCAGTTGGAAATTCCTCAGGGAGGGGGTGGTGAGCCTCAGATCACATGTTCTCCAGGTGAATTCAGATAAGGTGACCTTCAAGGCCAACCAAGGGAGCCAAATTCAGATAAACACACAGTTGTTTTGGGGACAGGCAGAACTTAATGACATCTACCTTGAGTCTGTGTTGGTCCAAATGGTTCTGAAATGTCCAAATTACATGGCCACACCGATGGAACATGACTGAGTAAAATCCCCGAGATCTGATCCATTCAGCCCAAAGCATTTGAGTCTGGGTACTCAAGACACGAGCCAAGCCATCAAAAAGGCAAGCAGCGTGATTGGGTCCAAATTTGCTGCCAACCACTTCGTTGATTGTAGATAAAACCAGCAACCAGTCGAATCCAAAAAGCAGGAACCAGTTATCGTAAATCCAATTAAATATGCGTCCTTAAAATCCACAAATGGCAGCAGAGATAGACACATCATCAAGTCTTTAAGTCAATGAGATATCCAGCTGCGTGCGTGCCAACAGGGCAAATCGGCTCACCTGAAGCCTGTCTTCTCTTCGAAGAAATGTTGTAAATTGAGTTGAGGGACCAACTGATCAAAACAAGTCCATAATTATGGTTCGGAAGATATGCAAGAGAGTCTCACAGCAGTTTCACAGACAGACAGAGCAGCAAAGCAAAACGGAGAGGGAGGGGAGGGAAGAAGAATCCGATCTCAGCAAGAGCAAGTGGTGAATGTAACTGTACCCATACCTCAGTGTTCAGTCAGGTCATGTGATGGTTTCTTTTTTTGTGCTGAGATGTTTTGCCCTCCATTCAGAAGGCTTCATCAGTCTGATGAAACACCACTGGTGGTGGATTTTTCCACTTTGGAGTAAGCTGTTGGGGGAAAATCAGTTTTGGTTGGTGTTTCCTCAGACTGATGAAGCCACCTGGATGGAGGGTGAAACGTATCAGCACAAAAAAGAAACCGTCCAGATGACCTGACTGAAAATTGTTGGATTTTATACCTGGATTATTGAGCATGGACTTTGGTGTACTCATCACTGCACTCTATACTGGATCATTATCAACTGGTAGGCTCTTGGTCTGGTACATCTTCATATATAAATCACTCCCTGGTCAGCTCTAATCATACTGTATGTCTCCTCCCACATATCAAGTCGTCAGTGCAGTTACACATGCACTCCCAGGCCTTCATTACTTGCAGCGTCCCCTCAGTGTGGACTGAACTCTGCTCCTGTAACCTGGAACACCTCGTAACAGATCTGAAGTTTTCCACTTACATTTTTTTTTAGGATTAAAAAAACATGTTATTAAAGGTTGCTGTAAAAATTTATGTAAATAGGTTTTTGTTTTTAGTATTTAACTCATTTAACTTATTAATTTGACACCTTGAATTTATTGTTTTATTTACACTGTATTATTTTAATTACAGCTACATGAGAACCAGCTCGGCCAAATCAAGCTCAGCGGAAAATTGTCAGAGCCCTTCTCCATCACCAACGGCATCAGACAGGGCTGTGTCCTTGTGCCAACACTGTTCTCCATTTTTTCAGCATGATGCTCAAGCAGGCCACTGAAAATCTATACAGTGATGTGGTATATACATCCATTATTGCACCAATGGCAGCTTATTCAACCGAAGGCACCTGCTGACCCACACCAAGATGATGGAGCAGCTCATCCAGGAACTGCTGTTTGCCGATGACGCTGCTCTCATATGCCACACGGAACCAGCCATGCAGTGTATCGTGTCCAGCTTCGCAGATGCTGCCCAGCACTTTGGCCTGGAGGTCAGTCTGAAGAAGATGGAGGTGCTACACCAGTCAGCACCCGATGAGCAGTGCCATCCCCCTCACACCAACATCTGTGTGACAGAGCTGAAAGCTGTCCAGCAGTTCACTTACCTTGGGTGCATCATCTCCTCAGATACAAAAATCGACAAAGAGATTGACAACAGATTGGCCAAAGCGAGCAGCGCCTTTGGCAGACTCCGCAAGAGAGTGTGGTCAAACAAAGACCTGAAGATGAGGACCAAGATCAGTGTGTACAGAGCCAATGGTGACCACTCTTCTGTATGGCTCAAAATCATGGGTCACCTACCTACACCACATACAGCTCCTCAAGTGCTTCCACCAATGCTGTCTCCGCTCCATCCTCAACATCCACTGGAGCAATTTCATTACCAACGTGGAGGTCCTCCAGCAGGCGCAGATCACCAGTATTGAGGCAATGTTTCTCAAGGCTCATCTACGTTGAGCAGGGCACGTGTCCAGGATGGAGGATCACCACCTACCAAAGATTGTGTTGTATGGCAAGCTGTCTTCTGGGTGGCGCAAGAGAGGTGTGCTATAGAAATGCTATAAAAACCTCAAGGCCTCCCTGAACATGAGCCATATCAACCCCCAAAACTGGTCCACGCTCGCCGCTGTCAGCAACGCCTGGCGGTCAACCATCCACGAGGTGGTGGGCTCCTTAGAGACAGAAAGATGCGCCAGCCTGGAGGACAAGCGGAGCAGGAGAAAGAACAGAGCACCCACTCCCACCCCTGACCAGACATTCACATTCACTTGCAGCCGCTGTGGCCGTGGCTGCCGCTCCAGACTCGGTCTCATCAGCCACCAGAGGGCCTGCAGTCGTGGACACCCTTCATGATCTGCAGAGACGAAGCCAAGCCAAGAAGAAGATTATTTTAATTACCCAACATTTTTCAGTCAGGTCATCTGGACAGTTTCTTTTTTGCTGAAACGTTTCACTTTCCATCCAGAAGGCTTCATCAGTCAAGGAAACACACAACACAAAACTGATTCTTCCCCCAAACAGCTTATTCCAAAGTGGAACAAACCAGTTATGTTGGTGCTAAGATGGTGTCTTTCTCATCAACAGTCATGTCAAACTGGTTCAAAACCAAAAATGTCCATGCTCAATAATCCAGGTATACAATCCAACAATTTTCAGTCAGGTCATCTGGACAGTTTCTGGAGTCTGGAACTGTCCAGATGACCTGACTGAAAATTGTTGGATTGTATACCTGGA
>NC_056499.1:45946698-45964661 GCF_014905685.2 Nematolebias whitei | reverse complement strand
TATATTGCATTTATTACTTTGAGCTTCTATAGTTGATCTTTGGAAACTTTTATCAGCCTTTTGTCACTCTTGGCTTCTAGCTATCATTTTGCTACTTTTAGCTTCTAGCTAGCCTTTTGGCCAGTGTTTTTATGCTGCCAGTATTCATCCACTTTTAGCTTATTATCAGCCTTTTGCTGCTTTTTTATTATAGTTAGTCCATTGATGTTTTTTATAGTGTTTTGATACTTTATAGTTTTTAGTTAGTCTTCTGCCACTGTTTACAGACCTTTTCCTGCCCTTTTTAAATTCCAGGCAATCATTTGCTGCTTTTGCTTTTAGTTAGTCTTTTGCTACTTTTAGCTGAAAATGCTTATAATGCACTACAACTTTATTTGTAAAGCACTTTAAAAACAACACTGTTGGACAAAGTGCTGTACACTGATAACACAAGCATAAAAACTATGAAACCAATTGAAACCATAAAAGTAGTGAACTGTTAAAATCATAAAAACAGCAAACAGTAAAAACAATAAAAATAAATACATTAAAAAAAGTAAAACCAACATTTCAATCTGAGTGTCAGGACTGATCAAATGCTAACTGTTTATAGTTTTTTTGACAGAACGTCACACAGATAAATAAAAAATAAAAAAAAAGGCCAGACGTCACTTTAAGGATGCAGCACAGAAATAAAAAATGCTTTTGCTTCTGAAGATCATCACAAGGCTTCACGGACGGACTCAGACTGACCCAAAAACAGGAAACAACAAATCTTTGCTCATTGACTGATAACCCATGAGCCTCCCAGTTTAAACTTCCAGCAAATGGTGCTGAAAGTACTCATCAGTCAACATGATGTCATGCACATGTCTCTTTGAGCGCCATGATTTTTGGAGGATCTATAATTCATGACACAAACAGACAAATAAATTCACCCCCAGTGGTTTAAAGTGTGTTCTTGTATCTGCTGGGCTCTAACAGATTAAGGATGGTCATCAATAAATCCCTGACATCCTAGACGTTGTAGTAACACACTGGACTTCCTCCTAACTGAATATTTAATGGCCTTCGCATTATTACTGAGCCAAGCAGAATGATGAACGCCACATGTTCTGGCCAACGACCAGATCAATTAATTACACTCCAAACTTTGGACACAGTAAAATAGAAAACTTTTAAATATAAGCTGAAACAAAAACAAGCTATTTAAGTTGTGCAAATTTAAACAGCTATTGCCTTTCTGTAGTATTTCTGCTTCATTGAGAGACTCAGAGAGCAAAGGTCAAACACTTAAACAGTTTATTCTGTTACCACTTCTTCAAATTTGTCATGAAGTGGTGCCGTGTAGACTTTAAGAAGGACACCTACTTAAAAAACAAAACAAAAATAAAAGATGTAACAAAAATATAAAATCCAGAAACAATAAAGCTTCAAAATGTAAAGTCGAAAGTAAAAAAATAAAAAGGTGAGCATGAAGATCAATATTTTACTTGCTTCTAAGGATGTCTAAAGGACATCAACAAAGTCTACACATTTCAAGGATAAAAACAAGTTCAATTTGGTCTGAACGTAAGAGCTCAGAAGACGTTTGTGGTTTTAGATGTTGAAGAGACTTCTATAAATACAACAAGAGTAAAAACACCTAGGTGGGATTAAACTCAAGTTCTCTGATTTGAAATTATTAAAGCAGAATCCCACTGAGCTGAAACAGCTGGTGACTTAGAAAGGTGAGAAAATTAAGAGACAATAGAAATATTTTCAGTTGCAGTCCGACTGAAATCTGAATCTGCGTGTGTTGAAACGCAACAGGTGACGAGCCTGCAGCTGTGCTGTGAGCAGTCAATTGTTTTAAATCATGGGGTTTTTTCGTGTGGGCAGCACGGTGGCACAACTGGTAGAGCTGCTGCCTCTCAGCGAGCAGGTCCTTGGTTCAAACCCCGGTCCAGGGGCCTTTCTGGGTGGAGTTTGCATGTTCTCTCCGTGTATGCGTGGGTTTTCTCCGGGTACTCCGGTTTCCTCCCACAGACCAAAAACATGCATGTTAGGCTGATTGGTGACTCTAAATTGTCCCTAGGTGTGAGCGAGAGAGTGAATGGTTGTTTGTCTCGTTTGTCTCTATGTGTCCCTGTGATGGACTTGCGACCCATCCAGGGTGTACCCCGCCCCTCGCACAGTGATTGCTGGACATGGACACCAGCGACCCCCGTGACCCAAAATGGAATAAGCGGGTAAAGAAAATGGATGGATGGATGGTTTTTTCGTGTGCAGCTTGCAAAACCAGGCTGTGCACATTATTTTGTTGCATACCTCTGCCCACCCACCTGGGCGGCTGTGGCTGAGTGGTTAGAGCAGTCGTCCTCCAATGCAAGAGTTGGGGGTTCGAATCCAACAGCAGTCACATGCCGAAGTGTCCATGGGTAAGACACTGAACCCCTCATCGCCTTCGATGTGTGTCCCATCAGTGAATGAATGTGATAAAGCTCTGATTAGTCTCATTAGAATGATTTGTTCAATTATCTTTGTAGAGTTCTAGTAGAGTGCTGTATGAATGGGTAAATGAGGCACAGATTGTAGTGTAAAGTGCTTTGAGTATCAGATAGAAAGACGCTATATAAGTACAGTCCATTTACCACCTGCCTGGGGTCGCTTTGTACCCGCTTGATCAACCGCCCTCATATTCACGACTTTATCTACTGCCACACGTGAAATTTACAGCACAACATAAGAGAAATCTGCTCAACAATTCAGGACACAAATCATAATTCATGATAAGATTTTGTCTATTTTCTACATCGGCTCATGGCAGACAGCCATAGGTTCATATTTTATGATACCGTAATTTCAAGACTATTGAGCACACCCGAATATAAGCTGAGTCCACTAAATAATAATAATAAAAACATAATGATTTTGTACATATACTGTATATAGGCCACACTTTTTTTTTCATTCATTCAACTTTTATTTACACAGATAAATCACATTGAGCCTCGAAGACTCATTTAAAAGTGAACCTGTTTAGACAGACAAAAGTAATGAAAGTGACACATGTATGGATTTGGAGGCAAAAAACTTCCTATCAAACTCTCACTCCTTGGTTGAGGAGAGAGAGACTGAGATTGAAAAATACACCCCACACATAAGCACATAGTGACACAGACATTCTGCATGGGAGGGGAGACGACAAGAGTGGTGAGCGTGTCCAAGGACAGTCCAGAGGCACTGAGTTCTGATAAAAATGATATAATCAGTCAGTTCCCTCTGGTGAGATCTGTAAACACTCTCGAGGGGTACCGAGGTTGACCTAGGACAGCGCCAGAGAGAATCCAAGAGTCCTGAAATGATGGCACAATGTTTATTCAGCCAGGTCCCTCTGATAGGTCCGCAGACTTCCTCGGTGGGAGGGGAGGGGTCTTGCCTATAAGCCGCTGGTGTCCATGTTGTACCATGAGACATTTACACAGAATTTTTTTTAAACTTTTAATTAAATACATACCTGTAACATACACAAATATGTACAGTAAATATTTTTATTCTGAACAGTGCCGATAACACGGCTGGTTTAAAAAAAAAAAAAAGTAGCCTACCAGGAAGTGATTGATCGCTATCTTCATCTTCCTCCTGTGCAAGCTTGTGCTGTTCTCTTCATCATACAGCTGTCTTTCAAAATGGGGAAGAGGGAACTTTTCCTCCCCCTACCCGCTCTCTCCTCCCCTCCCCGTTTCATTGGTCCACTGTGACCTGGTCCGTAGGGATGCACCGATCCACTTTATTTTTTACTTCCGATCCCGATACCTAAATTTGGATATCTGCCAATATTGATACCTTTCCGATATCATCATCATTATTGATTTTATATGAGTCTGTAATAATCTCCTCTCAAGTACAATTTGTATAAATATATGTAAGTTGTATTAATCTTGGATAAGTTTTAAAGTTAGAATTAAATTCTGCTAACACAAAACATGTTTCTTTTTATTCCTAGCTTTAAAGTGGAAATTAAAGTGATTAATTTAAGTGACTGTTTGTTTAAAGTTATTTTATAGGTTTGTAAATAAGGGGGAGATATAAGAATTTTTTTATTCTTTCTGCACTCTTCATTCAATGTTTTCTTTTTGATGAATTTGTTTTGTTCATTTTGTTTCTTTTAAACGAATGAATAAATGAATTAAATAAAATAAAAAAATTGAATGGCTTTAAACATCTGCTAAGTTCATCGCATAATCCAACACAAACATGTTCCTGTTTTTAGTATTTTACGTTGCTTTATACAAGTAATATAGCTGTTTTTGTTTCGTTTTTGTTTTAATATATATATAATTTTCTTGTAATTTTCATTTCATTTGCTTTTTTATGATTGTCTACTGATGTACTGATAAATATCTCCTGCAGGGTAAACTATATCTTGGCTGCAAAAATCAAGCTGTGAAATCCTTTGTTTTCTACAACTGATAGGGGTTGGTCATTAATTACGATAAAGTTTAGTAACTTCTCGGTAAACGTTCGAGCTCCGTGGCTTCGGCGGTGTGTTCTTCTCGTTCAGTCCGAAGCAGGCAGTCTGATTTCAGTCAGATGCGCTCAGATACCCCTCCTCAGAGACAGGCAGACTGAGCGGGGCGGATTGGGCGCAGCTGGCCAGGGTCGGGCTGCCTGCTTTGGGTTGAGCGAGAGGAGCGTACCGCTGAAGCCACGGAGCTTGAATGTCCAACGAAAACTCTCGCCATGCTTGTCCGAGAGACTGCAGAAAGACCTGCTGGAGGGACCCATCACCCCAGAGGCGATGTTCGGGGCCAACTTCAGGACCATCCTTGAGAAATCGTAGAGGTCCGAGGTGGTCTCAGAAACTGTACACCATATGGTGACATCACAGTCCTCCTCTCACCCTTCCAGCCGCTGGAGGGACCGCCTTGGCCAGCAACAGCAGCAGAGGCGCTCCACAGCTGCGGCAGCGTCTTCATGCTCCGCTCCTCCGCCGGCCCCCTCCACCAGGTAACAGCTCCTTGAGGGGAATGTGTGTGTTTTTTGACTATGTATGTTTTGAAATAAAACAGAAACACCTATGAAAGTAAAGTTTCATCTGAGACTGTCAGATCAATTGATCTCTCATCTGCCTCTCTTCACACATTCCCCACACAGAATGAGCCAGTAACTTCTAAACAGCGTTTTAAATGGCACCACAGTTCAGTAAATATCACAAAACACTCGTCTGCCACGTCAGCTAAAATGATGTTTTTTCACAAGACCGAGTCTGGTTAAATTCCTCGTTTTCAGCCAGAGCCCGTTTTTAATTTCTGCTGTTCTATTTCGTATGGGCTTCACCCTTTAAGGCTGTCGCTGATGGGTTTTATACCGATATGCGGAGTATCACACTGAAAAATTTAGTCCACACCCACCTGCTGTGTGGGCCCCACCTGGTCCGTATAAATTACGTTAAGAGCGGGTAATCGGCTCCCATTTTTTCTTCAGCGAGCTAATAGCACTGTCAGAAGAACGAAGAAGGAAAGTTATATAGATGACCAACCTTTGTTAAGAATGCTTGGCCCGTCACGTCAACCTCCGGTCGTCCCTGTGAGCTCTCCTCCCCGAGGAGAAGCTGACGAGCAGTCTTGTTTCAAGGTAAGCGCCGAGGAGTATTTCTCAGTGACAGGTTGCTACACGTTGGACAACGCCATCTTGTAATTTTCCTCTTATCGCTGACCCTCGGAGCGAATCGGATGGTTCCTCCGGGAAAGACGACATCAGCTGCAGCCCCTGCTCATTCCCTCCTGGAGAGCGTAGTGTCGGTGGAGAGGGGCTGAGCAAATGCTCACCTCATCCCACCTCGTTTTGCATCGGCAATCACACCACTCCCGGCCAACGGCGTCCTCTGGGGTTGCCCGGCGTAACCCAGGAGATGGCTGACGTGAAGGGACCCTTTTTTATGTCCCGCGCCTTTTCCCGCCAGTTCGGATGATCTGGCGGGAAGGTTTTTTTTTCTGAGCTCTGTCCCGGCTCACCGTCCTGATCCCATCTGGCCTTAGTTTCCCAACAGGACGTCCTACGGGGACAAGGCCACAGCTGTTTTCCTGGTAGATTGGGGGGCCGGATTCCACAGTCCGCGCCCGTCACCAGAGTAATGGGGTTTCACTGAGCGGAAATTCCCTCACTGCCCCCTGGAGCCGAGCCTGACGGAGACTTTTCTCAGAGCAAGATGTCCAGATAGACCAGTGTCCCGCGCCTCTGGTTAGCGTAACCCAGATGGTGACACCGCTCTCTGACCGAGCTCACCAGCATGCGTTTCAGACAGCCGCAGCGAACAACAAGTTATGCTGTTGGCGTACACGTTCAGAGGCGGGAAGAGACGTACGCTCCCTCTGCAGGGCGGCTGACGTCATCCTCAACCGGTGTGCCTCTTTGCTGTCTGCCGGCCCGCATCGCAGCCGGAGGACGGAGTTTTCAGCGTTTCCCTAAGACCGCCAACAGATGGCGCTCTAGGACAACAAATGGCAGAGAAAATGACGATTTTTGCGGAGGTTGTGTGTGAAGGTGACACAAGTTTGGTTTAAAACATCATTTAATTATGAAAGTGTCTATTTTTAGCCAGTCTGTCAGCTCGGATGACCTGACAGCGGCTCCCTCTCACATCCTCCACACGAAATGAGCTGGTGGCAAGACGTTCCACGGCTGTCTCGCTGAACGTCACCGCAGCCCCGCCTTTCAGAGACCGGCTCTCTTCATCCCGGCAACAGAGTGTCCAACGTTTTCCCAGAGATCCCCAGCAGACGGCACCCTGGGCCAACAAATCCCAGAGCTCACGGGGGAAAGATTCAAAATGATGGTCTGCGGAGGGTGTGTGGAAAGATGTCACAATGTTGAAATAAAACATCATTCAATGATCAAAGTGTCTGTTTTTAGCCAGTCTGTAAGCTCGTATGAACTCACAGTGGCTGCGCACACATCCTCCACAAAAACGAGCCGGTGTCCTTAAATAAAAGTTTTTCAAACTCACCGTTGCTCCAGACATGACGAGACGCTCACAGAACACAAAAGTGGTAAGCGAAATAACTCGTAGTCAACCCAAGCTGCACGATCTTCACCCAAGCGGTGTCAACGCGCACTCGCGTGACGCAAACAGCCTTCACCCAAACGGCGTTGCGTTGATGATGGTGCACACACAGCTCCCCGGCGTTCACCGGCTCACATCGGCATAAATGTGGGACCGCAGGTCGGGTCCGGTGAAGGACCTTGTTCTCAGCAAGAGCGACACACGCCTCACCGAAGCAAACACGTGCCGCCGCGGCGCGGGCAGATTTCACCCACCGCGTCTCAGCGCTCGGCCGCTCACGGCAGCATAAGCGTGAGACAGCTGAGCGAACCCAGTTACGAGTCTCGTCTCCAGCGAGAGTGGCGCGCGTCCCACCAGAGAAAACGTGTGCTCCCGCAGGGCTCGCTGCCGTCACTCAACCGGCACGGCGTAGATGAAGTCGCGCTCACCGCTTCTTAGCGCTTGCCCGCTCATGGCAGCACAGATGCGAGATCTCAAAGTGAGCCCAGCGCAGGACCCCGCTCGCGGCAGGAGCGACACGCGTTTCACCGCAGTGGCATCAAACGCGCGGCCCCACGGCGTCATCAGCTGTCACATGCTTTGCCTCAACAGAAGCACACCGGCCCACCTAGACATCAAGGTTGGTCCGCGGTCCAAACGCAGAACACAGGCGTGTTCAGAGCCCTTTCAAGGAAGCCTCACCTTAGGTCACGCAGAAAACATTCCCACGACACATGACGGCGGTCGAGGCGGTGGACTGGATGACATCCGAACAAAACATGACGCATCACTTAAACGCGCGTCCACTCCACGAATGTTATGCGGAGTGGCTAAAAACATGCTCGCCAGACCGATGGATGACCAGGTTGTTAAGACAAGGGTTACACGTTGCAATTTGCAACCGACCCCCTCCGTTCGGAGGAATTTTTAGAGGCGGTCCTGTCATCACCAGACCAAATCTCATTTTTAAATGCAGAAGTCCAAGAACTTCTGGTAAAAGAAGTGATCTCCAGGGTTCCCAACGGAGAGGAAAACACAGGGTTTTACTCATGTTACTTCCTGGTTCCCAAACGGACCGCAAGAACGAGACCGATTTTGGACCTGTCAGTTTTCAACAAGGCGATCATGGACAGACTGTTTCACATGTTGACAACCAGAAAGCTGTTAGACAACATCCAGAGAAACGACTGGTTTGTTTTCGTCGACCTGAAAGATGCTTATTTTCACGTACCGATCATCCCAAAACACAGAAAATTCCTGCATTTCTCCTTTCAAGGGATGAAGTATCAGTACAACAGGCTGCCGTTCGGGTATTCCCTCACGCCTCGTACGTTCTCAAAGTGTGTGGAGATGGCCCTGCAACCATTACACAGAGCAGGGATGAGAGTTTTGTTTTACCTGGACGACCTACTGCTGCTGTCATGCTCCAGACAGGAGGTAGGAAGACAGGCCCAGGCGCTGACATCACACCTGTTAAATCTGGGCTTCGCCATAAATTGGAAGAAAAGCTCGATTTTCCCGGTCCAGACAATTGTGTATCTGGGAGTGGAGCTAAACTCAACCACCATGAGGGCTCGTTTATCACAAATGAGAATCAACACTCTAAAAGACCAGCTCCGCCACGTAAGACCTGGCAGAGTGATAACAGCAATTTTCCTCATGAAGCTGTTAGGAACAACGTCATCAGCTCACACAGTGGTCCCGCTGGGTTTACTACACATGAGATGCCTCCAGAGGTGGTTTGCGTGTCTGCGTGTGGATCCAGTAAGACAAAAGAGACAGATGATCGCTGTTCCTCCCTCTGTGAGGGCAGACCTCCGACACTGGGGAAACACCCTGGTTCTGTTGGAGGGAGTCCCCGTCAGCAGACCCACGTCACACGTGTCAGTCTTCACAGACGCGTCGCTGTCAGGCTGGGGGGGGGGGGGCATACCTATCTCAAGCTGTAGGGGCGCTGTAGTCCCATCACACATCAGCCCACATAAATGTTTGGAGTGTCGCACGGTGCTGAACGTGATTCAACACTTTGCTTCTGTGCTGCAGAATAAACACGTTTTGATTCACACAGACAACAAGGTGACTGCTGCGTACATAAACCGGCAGGAGGGTGTGCGCTCAGCCCAGATGTTACACATTGCGCGAAAACCACTGTGTTGGGCACACCAAAATCTGCTCTCCATCAGAGCAGTTTACATACCCGGTGTTCTGAACAAAGGGGCAGATGTGATGTCCAGGGGTGGTCCATGTCACGGGGACTGGACTCTCCATCCAGACCTGATGGCTCAGACGTGGCAGAAATTCGGCAAAGTGCCTGTGGACCTATTTACGACACGAGAAAATGCTCAGTGTCAACTACGGTTTTCTCTGAGCCCGCGAGACGAACCACCGCTGGGGGTGGATGGGTTTGCCTACAGCCCATGGCCCAAAACGCTTCTGTATGCATTTCCTCCACCTCCTCTGATCTTACTGTTCCTGAACAGAGTTCAGGAGGAGGGATTGACAGCTCTCCTGGTGGCCCCCAAGCACGTGAACGCACCATGGTTCCCAGTCCTGCAACGCCTGCTGTCGGGGCGCCTGTGAAAACTGCCGTGGAGGGAAGACGCTCTCCTCCAGGCAGGAGGAGCGATCAGGAGTTACCCAGAAATAGGCCAGCACCTGTGGGTCTGGCCGCTGAACAGATCCGCTTAGAGAGGATGGGTCTCCCACAGGATGTGATGCGTACAATCTAGGATTCACGTATTCACGTGCTGCATCCACCACAGTGCTGTACACATCAAAGTGAACCGTTTTTCAGCGCTAGTGTACAGAGAAAGGTGTAGAAGCCACCTCATGTCCACTAGGTAACGTGCTGTCTTTTCTGCAACAGCTGATGGACAGAAATTTGGCGTCCACAAGCTCTTTTAAATCAAGAGCAATATGTCCGGTGAGGGCGTTGACGTGTTACATAGCGCGCACAGCTGCAATGCATCAAACTCAACATCTGTTTGTGCATTATAGAGATGCATCTGCAGCTCGCCTGTTATCCACCCAGCGCTTGTCACATTGGCTGTGTGAGGCCATTTCTGAAGCCTACAGAACATCAGATTTAGGGCCTCCTGTCAACCTCAGGGCACACTCGACCAGGGGTATAGCATCTTCGACTGCTTTGCATAATGGTATGACAATGCAGGATATTTACACTGCAACCGCGTGGTCAACACCCAGCTTATTTATTCACTTTTATCTACGTGATGTGACGGCTCGTTCCATGACACATTCTATACTTAGTGTTTTACAGAATGAATATTGTTGTTCCATGGAACTCCGTTTAACTCACATCTGTCTGCATGCATTACAGTGTGAGATGTTGTTATCAGTCACAAGTTGTGATTGTTATTTTGGTTCTATTGTCACTAATCAGTTCATGACTATTGTTACCAATCAGTTCATTTGATTAATAATCAGCTCTCTTGTTATTATTAATCTGTTCATACTCTTCAGCCGTAAACCGGTTGGTTCATGGCTCTTTTCAGCATTTTTCCCTCCCCGTTGGAACTTTTCCGGGGCGTTCATGCATTCAGAACGCATAGTTACACAACATGCGTCTGTGCATGGCACACATAATTACGCAATGCGTAATTATGTACATGGGGAGCTGAGTGACAAGACGTTTTTTTTGGCAAGCTTCTGCTTCATAAGGTGTTAGAATGGACCCAGCGAGGCGAGGACCACATCTGCTTCGCCCTTAACCCATCAGCGACAGCCTTAAAGGGTGAAGCCTATACAAAATAGAACGTTGGTTACGTACTGTAACCCCAGATTCTATGAGTATAGGCGTAGCCCTTTAAGCGTCTGGCCTCACTGGCTCCTAAATGGCTGAAGAAAAAACTATTTGGGAGCCGATTACCCGCTCTTAACGTAATTTATACGGACCGGGTGGGGCCCACACAGCAGGTGGGTGTGGACTAAATTTTTCAGTCTGATGCTCTGCATATCGGGATAAAACGCATCAGCAACAGCGTTAAAGGGCTACACCTATACTCATAGAATCTGGGGTTACAGTACGTAACCAACGTTTTCTGCCCACTCACAGTGCAACGGGAGTAAACATGTTTTCTCCACGACAGCTGCAGCCTCCACCGAAACGGCATCTCACTCAGAAAGCGCTCACGCCTCCTCTCAGTGCGTGCCGGCTTGCCTCAGCTCTAACGTGAGACCGCAGCCTGGGCTCAGCACAGAGGCACACATACAGCCTTTTTTTCTGTCGGAGCCCTCCTTGGGTTCCCCCCGGAGAATCTCTGGAGCGGGTGATGGCAGTAAGGATTTTTAGTCTGGTTGACGTTCATGAGAAACATGACAACACAAAATGCGTGCCCGCTCTCCGAGCATTACTCAGAGTGGCAACGAGTGTGCTCCCTGGACAGATGGACGGACCATCTGATCAGCAGGGGTTACACGCTGCAGTTTGCAACTTAATGTTCAGAGGGATTATAGAGATGGTTCTGTCTTCTCCAGAACAGAGCTTGTCTCTCCAGTCAGAAGTTCAGGAATTGCTGATGAAAAACGGGATTTCCAGAGTTCCCAATGAAGAGGAAAATACAGGGTTTTTTCCTCCCACTACTTCTTGATTCTGAAAAAAAAAAAAAAAACCCGGAGGGATGAGACCCATTCTTGACCTGTTCATGTTCAGCAATTTGATCATGGGAAGACAATTCCACATGCTGACAAACAGCTGCTGGAGAACTTCACCAGAACGACTGGTTTTCACCTCCATAGATCTGAAGAGCACATTTGTTCCCATTTCCATCATTCTGAAACACCCCAGGCACGTTCTCGAAATGCGTGGAGACAGCTCTGCAGTCATTACACATGGCAGTATTGAGATTTTTTTTTTTTATCTGGACCATCTGCTCTTATTAGCTCAGTCCAGATAGGAAGCAGTCGCACAGACCAAAACGCTAGTGTTACACCTCCTAAACCTGAGGTTTTCAATAAACTGGGAAAAAGTTCAGTTCGTCCGTCCCAGATGATTGTTTATCTGGAAGTGGAGCTAAACTCAACTACAATGAGAGCCTGTTTATCACAGCTGAGCGCCGAAACTCTATCAGCTCAGTTCTGCCTGTCATGCAACCCCTGGGACGATGTCAGCGGCGCACATTGTGGTTCCGCTGGGCCTACTTCACATGAGACACCTTCAGAGATGGTCCGCCCGCCCGCGCATAGATCCTGTGCGCCAGAAGAGGTGGATTATCTTTGCGCCCCCCTCCGTGAGAACCGATCTGAATCACTGGGGAAACCATCTCATTCTGTCAGAGGGAGTTCCGATCAGCAGGCCTATGTCACACGTCTCAGTTTTCACAGACGCATTCCTGTCAAGCTGGGAGGAATGTGTCTGTCCCAGGCAGTGGGAGCACAGTGGCTGGACCACATGTCGCTTCACATAAATATGCTAGAATGTTTTCACAGTCTGAAACGTGACTCAGCATTTTGCCCCCCTGCTGCGGGATCAGCATGTTCTGGTCCACACAGACAACAAATTGACGCAGTTTACATAAACGGTCAGGGAGGCATGCGCTCAGCCCAACTGTTACGCATCGCGAAACAGCTGTTGTGTTGGGCACACAAAAACCTGCTCTCCATCAGAGCAGTGTACATTCCAGAGTCCTGAACAGGGGAGCGGATATCATGTCGAGGGGCGGTCCCCGCCGCAGAGACTGGAGCCTCCATCCCGAGCTGATCTCTCAGATTTGGAGCAGGTTCGGCTGAACAGCAGTGTATCTGTCCGCCACACGGGAGAACGCCCAGTGTCAATTATGGTTCTCACTAAGCCCACGAGGTGACCCACCGTTAGGAGTGGATACCTTCGCTCACAGCCGGTGGCCAAAAATGTTCCTTTATGCGCTTATATCAAAGTGGACAGTTTTTCAGCGCTGGTGCACGGAGAAAGGTGTAGAGGCCATCTCATGTCCACTAGGTGGCATGCTGTCCTTTCTACAGCAGCTGATGGACAAAAATCTAGCGATCAGCACAATTAAGACTTATGCTGCAGCTATTTCTTCCTGTCACGAGGGCTTCGGTGACAGAACAGTTTTTAATCACCCGTTGATGAAGCGTTTCCTGAAAGGTGTACGGAGACACAGACCGGTGTCACGCCCACTAGCTCTACAGTGGGACCTAACGATGGTTCTGCGCGTTCTGATCAAAGCTCCTTTTGAGCCTTTAGATCAGGTTTCACTTAAATTCCTGTCACTTAAAACAGCCCTGCTGATGGCTTTGACATCAGCAAAGAGAGTGAGCGATTTATCTGTGCTCTCTGCTGCCCCGTCATGCCTCAGGATTCAAGCTGATGGCAGCTCAGCTGCGCTGAGACCTAACCCAGCTTTCATACCAAAAAACATCACAATCTCATTTAAATCGAGAATGAGAACCTTGGAGGGGTTTTATCCTCCTCCTCACAATTCAGAGGAGGTAGCACCATCTCACCTCCTCTGTCCCGTGCGCGCGCTTGCATGTTATATAGCACGCACGGCACCACTGCATTATTATCAGCGTCTTTTTGTGCATTACAGGGATACCTCTGCAGGTCGCCCTTTATTCACTCATTGCCTCTCACACTGGCTGTGTGAGGCCATTTCTGAAGCTTACAGAGCATCAGGACTGGACCCTCCAGAGGGTCATTCCAGAGCTCATTCCACCAGAGGGATTTCATCCTCTACAGCTTTGCATGGAGGGATGACATTGGAGGACATTTGTACGGCGGCCGCTTGGTCATCGCCTTGTTCATTTATTCGCTTCCATCTAAGTGATGTCTCTGCCTTCTCCATGACTCTCTGTTCTCAGCGTTCTAATAGAATGATTTTTACTTGTTTCATGGAATTTCGTTTTAAGCTCACATCTGACTGCATGCAACTACAGTGTGAGACATTTATTATCAGTCACAAGTTCATGACTGCTGTTTTTATTGTTACTAATCAGTTCATGACTGCTGTTACCAATCAGTTCATTTGGTTACTAATCAGTTCATTTTGTTATTCATCGTTACACGGTTACAATTCGTAACCTCTGTTTTTTCCATTCTCAGCAGCAGGACTGCATTTCAGCCGTCCCCTTTTCCCCATCGGAGACCTTTTCTCTCCGGGGTGCTCCTGTGCATGGAACACACAGAAGGCTGAGTGATGAAATGTTTTTTGGTGCAAGCGGGCGCTTCATATTGTATCTGAATGGACCCAGTGAGGCATAGACTACATCCTGCTTTGCCTTTAACCCACTAGCAACAGCCTTAAAGGGCGAAGCCTATACGAAATAGAACATTGGTTACGTACCGTAACCCGAGATTCTATGAGTATAGGTGCAGCCCTTTAAGCTCTGGACCTCACTGGTTCCTAAATGGCTGAAGAAAAAAGCTATTTGGGAGCCGATTACCCGGTCTCACCATAATTTATATGTACCGGGGGTGAGGCCCTCACAGCAGGTGGGCGTGGACTAAAGTTTTTAGTGCTGTGCTGCGCGCGAAGGGATAAAACCACTAGCGATAGCCTTAAAGGGCTGCGCCTATACTCATAGAATCTGGGGTTATAATACGTAACCAACGTTTCATGTTTTCTGCCAGTACAATGAAAACTTTCAGTGACAGCATATCTTCATAGCAATAGTTTGTAAAATTATTTCTAACTGCAGTATTATTGGCAAAACTGAACCTGAAGCGACATCTCATTCTGTAGAGGGATATTTTGACTATTACTCCTTGCAAATAAAATGATAGTGATAACACAAAAAATGGTTTCAACCAAACTGATTAAGAGGCAAATGAAACTAACTGTTTTATAACTTAATAATTTAACTGGTTTACCATGTTATGGACACAAACTCCACTAGTGGAGCAAGATGGCTGTGACTACTGGTGTCATGAGATATGATTTTAGATATGCCCATTTTTTTAATACAGCTTTAGTCTTGGTTGACGTGTACTCATTGCTTTGGAAAGGTTTTGATTTTCTTTCTTTGATCAGTCATTGACCCTTTGCTTCACGTCATCCCACTCCATATTCCGTCTTCTCTCCACGGTTAAAGGGATAGACCGGTCATGTTTTGTGATTTTCTGAGAAATACTTATCAATAGTTAGCAGTGGCGAACCGTGAATATAGGAGCTAGGCCTTCAGTTAGGATGTAACATTGTAACAAGGAACTAATTGCAAGATGAAAGACACAGAGTCACAGTGTTATTACATCACTAAACTTTCCATTTTACAATACAGTGACTCGCTGACACAATGGGCTCCCTCCCTTCTATCTATCAACAGTAAAAACTTTGACTTGTCTAATTTTTTTTTACAGTCGCTAACAACAACTGGAACATCAATGCCAACCCAGCAGTAAACAGAACATCAGTAACATCCCATCTGCACACAGAACCTGAAAAAGTCCACTAATTTCTGTCCCAAGATTACCCAGAAGGACACGCAGTCTCTTGCGTCCAAGTACAACATGTAATTTCAATGATTTACACCAAAATGTTACAATAAGCTACAGAACTCACTGCTTCTGTAACATTTCATCATGCAATGAAACCAAAACACAAATTCATTATTGAAAATTATCAATGTAGTCCTATGTGGGAAATTGAAAATGTGGACAATTTTATTTAACTTTTTTTTTTTTTAGAGTAACTGCAGTTATTGTGTGGGTTTTTTTAAACTATAGGATGCAACGGAATGTACCACAAATCTTCATGTGGTCAAAAAATAATGTTTTGGAGTGGCTTGCATCCTGTGCAAGTGACCAATAGACCAAAACCATGCATGTTAGGCTGAATGGTGCCTATAAATTGTCCCTAGGTGTGAGTGAGAGAGTGAATGGTTTTTAAGTGCCTGTGATGGACTGGAGACCTGTCCAGGGTGGGCAATAAGCGCAGTGATACCTGATAATGGGCATCAGTGACCCCCTTGACAAAAAATGGGAGAAGAGGGTAAAGATACTGGATGGATGGATGGATGGATGGATGGATGGATGGATGGATGGATGGATGGATGGATGGATGGATGGATGGATGGATGGATGGGTGGGTGGATGGATGGATGGATGGATGGATGGATGGGTGGATATTAAATTTCAGGTGAAGTGGTTTTCCCCTTGATTTAAATTGAAAAGTTCACAACAGTCACATTTCCCAATTCAGTTAATATTACTCACACTTGGGGTGTTTTGACTTCACTCTCAGTGAAATCAGCTCTAGTCTGACTTTAGGCTTCAGTCTCTGTGTCCATATCTATTGTCTCGGAACAAAACGGCATATTAAGCCCTAATGTTACTCTCCCAACTTTCCTTTGGAGTCTATTTCATTCAGCCTGCATGCCTCCTGTAAAGTGTGTCAGGAGGATGTGGAGCAGCCTTTTGTCCAGGAAGTGCCTCCTACATTGGATTAAATCATGACGGCCCATTACCCAGCAGCAGCACAGACCGGACCGGGGTCTCGTATCAGTTCACTGCACAAAGACATTGATCTCAGCGCAGCCCAGTCCAAAAGAGCTTCTATGAATTATTGATTCAACCATGAATGAATGGAGTGCTGCTCTGCAAGTTTGTTTCATATAAAGGCCCAAACAGCTGCCATTCAAATTTAATAAACCAGGGAACAAATTATAAACACAGGCAACAAGCTCAGAGTCACTGTTTACTCAAAACTGAAACGTCACACATATGTGAAACTAAATACTTTTTGCAGTTTTTTTTTTTAATACGTTCCTTTGGAACCATCATTTTAAATCAAGCTAAGTCTCCAGGAAGATCACCAGGAACAGATTTTCTCATGCTGGTACGGGATAAACAGTTTTAGTATTTGCAGCAGCCATAAGTTCAATAAACGGAGTTAAGATTTGACAAAAAAGACCATATATTTGCTGTTAAAATGTTAATAATGTTAATCTCTTGCCTTCATCATAGTTTTATGTTTAAATTACATGAATGTGAATTCCTTGCGGGCAGCACGGTGGCGCAACTGGTAGAGCTGCTGCCTCTCAGCGAACAGGTCCTTGGTTCAAACCCCGGTCCAGGGGCCTTTCTGGGTGGAGTTTGCATGTTCTCTCTGTGCATGCGTGGGTTTTCTCCGGGTGCTCCGGTTTCCTCCCACAGTCCAAAAACATGCATGTTAGGCTGATTGGTAACTCTAAATTGTCCCTAGGTGTGAGTGAGAGACTGAATGTTTGTTTGTCTCTATGTGGCCCTGTGATGGACTTGCGACCTGTCCAGGGTGTACCCCGCCTCTCGCACAGTGACTGCTGGACATGGGCACCAGCGACCCCCGTGACCCAAAATGGAATAAACGGGTAAAGATAATGGATGGATGGATGGATGAATTCCTTGCCATGACCACAAAATCTGATTTGAGTTGTATTCAAAAGCATTCATATTTTAATTTTAATTAACATTCCCTGTTTACAACAGATTTTAAATGATGAAACTGTTATATTTGCCTAATAATCTGCAGTAATGGCCCATTTAGCTAAGAACTTTATCACCATTCTGAGCGAGCCAAATCAGTTTGTTAGATTTAAAAAAAAAAAAAATTAAACTTTATTAATACAGATGGTCTCATTGAGTCATGAGGACTCATTTTCAAGCGAGGCCTGTTTTTGACAGACAACATAGAGTACAGACAACAATATACAGTACAACAATACAAAGCAATCAGAATAAATATTGTTATAAAAAAAACACTGTTAAGCCCCCAGTATACTTCAGCGCATGATCGTCCGTACGCGGAGGTACGTGCGTACCTCCGAGTGGACGGATAGGCGTGGGAGTATACTGGGGGCTTTACTGTTAGAAGCAGGGTCCTGTTAGAAGCAGGGTCCTGTTAGCAGCATGGTCCTGTTAGCAACATGGTCCTGTTAGCAACATGATCCTGTTAGCAGCATGGTCCTGTTAGCATCATGGTCCTGTTAGCAGCATGGTCCTGTTAGCAGCATGGTCCTGTTAGCA
>NC_056499.1:45933478-45946688 GCF_014905685.2 Nematolebias whitei | reverse complement strand
CATGGTCCGGTTAGCAGCATGGTCCGGTTAGCAGCATGGTCCTATTAGCAGCATGGTCCTGTTAGCAACATGGTCCTGTTAGCAGCATGGTCCTGTTAGCAGCATGGTCCTGTTAGCAGAATGGTCCTGTTAGCAGCATGGTCCTGTTAGCAGCATGGTCCTGTTAGCAGCATGGTCCTATTAGCAGCATGGTCCTGTTAGCAGCATGGTCCTATTAGCAACATGGTCCTGTTAGCAGCATGGTCCTATTAGCAGCATGGTCCTGTTAGCAACATGGTCCTGTTAGCAGCATGGTCCTGTTAGCAACATGGTCCTGTTAGCAGCATGGTCCTGTTAGCAGCATGGTCCTGTCAGCAACATGGTCCGGTTAGCAGCATGGTCCGGTTAGCAGCATGGTCCTATTAGCAGCATGGTCCTGTTAGCAACATGGTCCTGTTAGCAGCATGGTCCTGTTAGCAGCATGGTCCTGTTAGCAGAATGGTCCTGTTAGCAGCATGGTCCTGTTAGCAGCATGGTCCTGTTAGCAGTTTGTGTTAGAAGCATGGCCCTGTTATCAGCCTGGTCATGTTGGCTTTTTTACTTTTATTTTTTGGCATCTTTACCAGACAAGTGACAGTGATGCCACAGGAAGAGACGATGTAAGTGATGGTACCTGAACTGAAAAGTTTTGCATTTGTTAGTGACTAATGTTGTTAATGTTGTTAACAGAGAGCTGTGGTAGCTCGGTGGTCTGTGGTTGTGTCAGGAAGGACATCTAGTGTAAAAAAAATTGTCAAGTCTTCATGTTAGTTAGTTGACTATGGCGACTCCTGAAGAAGGGAGCAGCTGAAAGAAGAAAAAATAATAAATAAAAACAAACAAACATGGAAGCCTGTGGCTATTATGAAGCAAAAATAGCAGCAGCAGCATCTAGCTGTAGCCCATCTGATGCGTCCTGCATAACACTGAAAGCTTCACAAGACAGAGTTCCACCAATGCTCAGTATTCATTGGAGAGATGTTTATTTTCATGGTCAAAATAAAAAAGATGTCATGTTTGATGCATTTGTCCATGAAGCATCCATAGGCATTGCTCCTCTATGTGTGTGTGTGTGTGTGTGTGTGGGGGGGGGGGGGGGGGGTGCATGTGTGTTACAGAGATGGTAAACTGAATCAGCACTGAGTCTGTATGGCTCCACTGGTCTCAGTTGTTTTTATTGATCCATATCAGAAACCGAACAGTTCCACTGCTCACATCCTCAACAACGTTTCATCGGTTTTCTTGGATATGAATCAACTCAGATCAAGCTGAATCTGAGTGTGTAACACACTGATGTGAGTCTAGCAGTGTGTGTGAACTATTATACATTTGATCTGATGCACAGTTAAAAATGCTTACATCTATATTTTTACACAAACTACATGATGCAAAACCTTGTGAAGTGCTGTGAAATCACTTGTTCCATCTCACTGCTGCGACTCTTTTCTTAATTCTTCAACAGATGAAGATATTTACTGTATCATATATGCAGTACTTTGTAGCCATTAAGCCACAGACAGGCCTGGATGTTCATCTGGCATCGACACGTGAGCTGCTGTATCCACTTTCCTCAGGGGAGGTTTATTTATGCCTGCAGCTGTTCTGCTTCCCGCAAGTAAGGCACATCCAGAGAGGTTTCTCTTTTCCGCCACATTAGGAAGAACGTAACCTAAGCTCATCTGGTCCTTGGACTCACTGTGGCTCTATGCGGACACAGACAGGTACACATTATGTGCACGTGTTCTAAATTATACGTACATCGTATTCATTTTCTCTGCAGTTACACGTAGTGAAAAATGTGTAACACAAATCTGGTCAAATAAAGAACAAAACATCTAGAGACCATGTTTAGACTGATTTTTGTGGGGATGAAGGTGAAGTCTGTGAGGGTACAGCCTTCTGCAGCTTCTGGATCCAAGATGGCTGCCAATCAACCACACCTGCAGGTCATCCCATTAACGAGGATCCCTCGCTACTTAAGGCTGCAGTCGAGCTCTACTCCCTGCTGGAGCATGCCCATGCTACAATTTATTTATGCTTCTGGCCTAGTTGTTACTTGTGTGATCTCTTCGTGCTACAGCTTACCTGTGTTCCCTCGAGTGCCTCAACATCCTGCCCTTCCTGGACTCCAGTGTCTCCTCGTGCTCCTTGCCCTCCGATCTCTTGCCTGCTTCCTTCGTGCCCACATCCTGGAACCTCCTTGGATAGACCTCCCAGGACGAGTCAAGCCTCCAAGACTGTAAGACACAGAGAAACATTTCAAAGATTCCAACCTAAATACCTACCTGACTCATCTCCTTGCTCCTCAGGGTTCCAGAGGATCTCCACTGCATTGTTTCATTCATTGTAAATAGTAAATACTGTTAAACCTTTTACTTGTGGAGTCTTGACTTGTTCTCATCTCATACTATCTGGGTTCCCTGAGAATACAACAAAGTCAGTCGTCAAACTCAGAGTTATCAGTTTAGAGTAAAAGTGGTGACATTTGTGTTCTGATTGTAAACTAAAGTATTGTTTAAAGTAACACTTCAGACCTGATCATGAATAAAAATGGAGAAAACCATCAATGAACATTTTGTGTGAAAATGAATTTAATTTACAACCTTAACAGCTCCAGGGCACTGATCTTTGCCCCCTTCTTCCTCTTCTGGGACAGGTCTCAAGTCCACATCACATGGACACATAGAGACTGTGGGAGTTCGGTCCTTCTGCAGCTTCTGAAGTTTCAAGATGGCACCAATCAACCACACCTGCAACCCATTCCCCTGATTAGCGCGAGGAGTTCATATGGTTGCAGAAGAGCGCTACTCCCCGCTGGAGCATTACTTGCCTCCTGGTTTTTGTGCTTCTAGCCTCTACGTGTGATTAACTGTGATAGTTAAACTTATCTTGTGCTCTGTGTTTCAGCCTTGACGCCTGTGTTCCACTGGATCCTTGACTCCCCTGAGTAAACCCTGAATTTCTTGTGGACCTCCTCCACTGTCTCTTCCGCCTTCCAAACACTTGCCTGTCACACCTGTGACTCTTCTCCTACCCATTGTACTAGAACCTCTTTGGATCTTCTTCCTCGCTTCGTTCCATGACGCCAAGTGTAAGGAAAGAAGTCATTTTACTCAATGTCATTTGAGTTCCACTAACCTGATGTCCCTTCTTGTTCTCCAGGGTTCCAGAGCCTCCCTTGTACATTGTGGTTTAAAGACACTGTAAATAAAGCACTGTTACCTTTCTATGTTTGGAATTTGTCTCGCTTCAGTCCATACTCTTGTAGTGAACTAGGCCTCAGGTCAAATCTGGCCTTGAGGGGCCTTCCTGGAACAAGAACTGTATTTCATTGATTTGAGTCCAGAAACACAAATCAAGTCCATCCAGAAGACTTTTTAAGTGTCCTGCACTGATCAATTGAAAGAACACTCTCTTTTCTATTGTCATTACTATTTTACAAATGTTTGATAATCAAAGTGTGTTCAGTTCAAACCATTTTTAGAGGTTGCAGTGAACTAATCATTTTTAAATCAACTGTGAAACAGTAATAATGATTTTTAATCCTCATGCAAAGTAGAAATCATGTTAAGGTCTGTTACAGAGTAATTATGCATTTTCTGATTTTCTGTCTTTGAATGAGCAAGTGTAAGTTGGTCCAAGGTTGGAGTCAAATGCAAAACAAGTTGTTGGAACGAACTATCATGTTTTTAAATCCTCTCAGACGTAAATATAAGAGGCTGGCACCTGTTTATGGGTAACTCGCCTAAATATTCCTCTCTCTCTCTCTCTAAAAACATTTTCAATCTGTTCCAAAACACTTTCTGTTTTTCTGACTCCTAGTGACCTCTTACGTCACAAAAACACACCCCTGTCTGGTCGATATTGACCAATCAGGAACCTCCCAAATGAACCGGAAATAGAGCTCTTTAAATGTCGGTACTTCCTAGTTCAAATGAGTCGGGTGGAGAGTCGCTTCAGGCTTCGGCTTCAGTCGTTTGCCGCTCCAGTGCTGGGAGAACAGAAGTCCAGCATGACCCAGAGCTCTTCGAGTCTTGTGGGAATTATGCAATCTTCCACATCTGAGTGGAACTTCTGACGGACTCCGCTCATGTGAGTCCACCGAGAGGTGAACCTGTGTCGGACGGAATACCGTCACTACTTCGGACGATTCACAGCTGTTCCTACGGAGACACTGAAAGGGTGCATTAAATGGAACTCCGTACCAGTGGAATCACCTCCTCCAGGTAAAAGAGTTGATTTATACCACCTAAGTGTACCAGGGAAGAAGCTGGGAACTCACCGGAGAGTGCCGTTCTGATGCCGACACACATTTCCCTCATCCATCTTTTTCTCTCAACTTAAACTTCAATTTCCATCTTTAAACTCTGCTATCTGCTAGAAATTAATCCAAATATTTTTCAGAAATGTCTGTTGTGAAGCTTGAAGCAACGGGAAATCATGGCCGAATGGTTTTCCTGATTGTAAAGCTGATTGTTTTAACCTGTTGCTGTTGAAATCATTTGCCAAATTAATGTAAATGTGTGATGTTAAATTTTGATTCTGTAAATAAATGACCACGTTCATTTTGATGGGTCAAAGAAAATTAACGTCTCACGATACATTTTTAATAATTCAATGCACGACATTATACAGTCCAGAAAAATGAAAGAATCCGTTTAATTTATGAATATATCACAGCATATGTTCATCTACACTCTCTGGGTTCCTAGCGTTTGTTACAGAGATATCCGTTCATACTCACCCTCTCACAGCTACCTCCCTCCCTTGAGACTGCTCAGCTGCAAATACGTTTTCAGAATCCATTTCCTCTTAACGTAGTCTCTGGCTGAGGTCCTCAATTCATCTCACAGGTCTGGGAAGTTTTCCGCCAGCGTTGGGAGCCTTCGTCAACCTGTCTTCTGGGTACCATCCACAATCTAACGGACAACTAGAACGAAGTAATCAAGAACTGGAAGCAGTAAATGTGCATGATCAACCACAACCCATGACTTTATGTTTATGAAGGACTTGGGGGACTGTCGTAGCTCAGTCTGTAAGTGCTGTGGTCTTGAAGTCCAGAGGATGTGAGTGTGAGCCCAGGTTGCATCAGAAAGGGCATTCAGTGGAAACCATATGTCAAATTTTTCAAACAAGTTCACTCACCGTGGCAACCCCTGCAGAAGGGAGCAGACAAACAAAAAACATGTTCATTAAAGGTTTGCAGTCTGGCAAGACTATTTGTTTTCATTTTAAAATGAAGCAAAATAAAAAGATGGGAAGTTCAAAATGGTGATCCAGGATGAAGCAAATCCACAACCAAAAACCTCTCTGAACATCATGTTCAGCGATGGTTTACATCTTACAGTTTCAGTTTACACAGGGATAAATAACGATAAGAAACCGATGAGGCTCAAAAGAAAAGCAAAGTTTGTCCCCCATCGCAGAACGAAGAAGGGAAATTGGAAATACCATCTGTCCATCCATGTCGTGAGCATAAAAACTTAAAAAACAAGTTATGCACCAACTTACATTTTGGTGTGTGGTTAGTACATCTAGGTCAGGGGTCTGCAACCTGAGGCTCTTTGGTCCCTCTCCAGGGGCTCTTTCAAGCTTTGACCTAAATTAACATAAAACTGTTTTTGATTGGGGGAATTTATAGAATTTACATAGAATATCTTAATACCTTTAAGTCAAGTTGCTATGAGAAATGGTGGTGCAGTGGTTAGAGAAGGTGGACCTGTGATCTGAAGGTTGCTGGTTCAACTACCCGAACCAGCAACATCAAAATGTGGGTGGGAAAGGTGAAACATCCACACCTGCCTCATCCTCATTTGCCCCACTCTGGGGCCTTGGGCAAGGCCCTTAACCCCCACCATCTGCTCCCCCGGGTGTCCTAGATGGCAGCTCCACACCGTGGTAGCTCGGTGGTCTGTGGTTGTGTCAGGTTGCGTAAAAACAATTGACAACTCTCCGTGCGAGTTATGTTGCTGTGGCAATCCCTGAAGAAGGGAGCGCCCGAAAGAAGAAAAAAAAAAAATCTTTGACAAGTTGCTGAGAAGAAATATGGTGAGTCATAACAACATAACACAAATAAAAACAACAACATCAAAATGAATGGAAGTATTTTATTTAAATGTACTGTACTTATATTGCGCCTTTCTATCTGATAAAGATACTCAAAGAGCAATTTGAAACTGTTATTACAAATTCCCCAAACCCACTTAATTTTTACACTGTTTTTCACTTTATGCTTGTTACTTCAAAGTAGGATACTTAATTATTTTTTACACAATTAAAAAAAACAAGATAACAAAACACATATGCCTTCATGTTGTAATTTTTACATTTTGTTAAAAACTATATTTTTTACCCTTGTTTTCATGAATCTTGTTTTTTCTTTTGTCTTACAATGTAAAAAAAAATCAATAAATGTTAACAATCATTAGATATTATCATAAAATCATTCTCTCTAACACTGTGAGTGGTCCATGGGCCTCCAGTTGTAGCAGGTTTGTGGCTCTGGTCACATTTTCTTCTGTGAAACAAGGGTCAGAAATGTCTCCTTTGATAAAGGTTGTAGACCCCTGTGGGTGTAAGAAAGACCTCTGGATTGAAACATGTGTTGCCACATCAAAATCCAAGATGGCTATTGCCATGTTCAGTATATATGTAAACCAGCTGCCCCAATCATTTGAAGAAACTGCTTTATAGTTTTTTTTATTTGTAAAAATGTGAAGTTTCCTCAAATGTTTGAGGTGGCTGAATATTTATCTATGGACTCGCCAGGATCTGTCAATCTGCACAGCTTCTGACAAGCAAAAAAAAACAAACTTCCTGCTCCACCATGTAACTCCTACCACTTGAATATCTTGGACCAAAAACATTTAGGTTTACTTGTATTTCCTGTTCAATTTGATCATTTTACCATTTTATCCTCAAATGGTGTCCCTACTGAGTTTGTCGATTCCTATAAATATTTAGGTATCTTGCTCGACTCGCATCTCTCTTTTAAGCTTCACGTAGAAAACCTAGTAAGGAAACTAAAAGTTAAACTGGGTTTCTTTTTCAGCAATAGATCCTGTCTAACCCTGAATGCTAGGAAACACCTTGTAACTGCGAATTTCCTTCCCTCCATTGACTAAGGTGACATTATCTACAAGCACTCTGCAGATGCTGCTGCTGCAGGATAGATTTTCTCATTCTATGACCCAGAGTAAAATGTGCAGAAACCAAAAAGGTAAGTAATTTATTTACAACAGAGCTCATCAGGGATGAATCTGCAGGAGACAGGGGATGGAGTACAATTATTAGGCTAGAATTAATTATCAGCATACGGTAGTATTTATGTTGCTTACTGTGTTCTTGTTTGTTGCAGGCTTGGAGAGGTGGGCAGGAGATTCCAGGACCAACAGGATGTCGGCAGTGATCAGGTTAGGGGTTGGGGAGTGGCAGGTCGGACAGTAAGGCTGAGATGATGTTTGGTTTGATTATAGAAGGAGTTGCAGATGGTGGTTCAAGAAAGAAGGTTTCCAAGAGGTGCAAACTCCAGGTAGAGGCAAAGAACCACAAGGAGTCTTGATACTCTCCTACAACTCTCCTACAAGAACCCTGCAGATGTTGGATGCTGTCTATCATGGTGCACTAAGATTCATAACTGGCTGTGATTATCGTACCCACCACTGCACCCTGTATTCACTGGTTAACTGGACATCATTAACTTCACGCAGACTCTCTCACTGGTACATTTTCATCTTTAAATCACTTCTTGGTCTGCTGCCTTCATACATCTCCTCCTTCATGTCTCTGTGTGAGTGCAGCTACAGCGTGCGCTCTCAGGACATTATTACCTGCAGTGTTCCCTCAGTGAGGACTGAACTTGGCAAAAGGGCCTTCTCCTACTCTGCTCCTGTTTCCTGGAATATCTTACAAAAAGATTTGAAGCTCTCAAACTTGACCTCTCTAAGTGGCTTTAAAACTAAGTTCCCGGGAAAAAACCAGTGCAGACATGTTCCTGTTTTTAGTTTTCTAAATTGCCTTACAATCTAGCTGTTTTTGTTTTTTTTTGCTACTATTTCTCTTGATTGTCCTTTTGGTTGCTATTTTGTTTTGATTTGTAAAAAATAAGAAAAAAAGAGAAACTTAAAATTGTATACCTATGCCTATTTTATAACTGTCTATTGTTGCCGTTGTTGTCCACTGCTGTCATCACTCTTTGTTAAGAAACCAGGTCTCTCTGAGTCCCCGAGGCTCAATGGTATTAACCTGTCTAAATAAAGGTTGAATAAAAATTCCAATCCAGAAAAACACTCATCTTGAAAACTACAAATATTCACTATTCAAATCCCTCAGCGATGGGAACTTTGGCATACAGCTTGTTTTTTTTTAAGTAGTTTTTTTTTTTAAATAGAAAGATGTAATTCTGAACTGTTTTGCCATCCAGCAGCTGAAGATTTAGACATTTGACAGGACATCAAACAATCAATAACAGCAGGATGCAGAGGATGGGACTCTAAAAAGAAAAAACAATCACTACTTATTACTGCCACAAATCAATAATCATAACTACCGGTACTCAGGAAATTATATATCTAATTACACCTCACTAACATCATCACACATTTATAGAGAGAGATAGTTAAGAGCAGAGGTCACAAAGGTGCAGGACTTCAAGTACTTGGCTCCACTATCCAGGAAAAAGGGGAGTGAAGAGGTGAAGAAGAGAGTCCAGGCAGGATGGAGTGGATGGAGAAAAGTTTCAGGAGTGATTTGTGACAAAACGGTGTCAACAAAGGTCAAAGGAAAAGTTTACAAGACAGTGGTGAGACCAGCTATGTTGTATGGTCTGGAGACAGAGACATGGACAAAAAAGACAGGAGACAGATATGGAAGTGACAGAAATGAAGATGTTCAGGTTCTCCTTAGGAGTGACAAGGATGGAGAAGATTAGGAATGAGCTCATCAGAGGTACAGCACAGGTTGAACAAGTCAAGTCAGATTTATTTATAGAGCACATTTAAAACAGAAACTGTTGCCAAAGTGCTTAACAAAAATATCACATCAACTAAAAAGTAACAAGATATATTTACAGCGCATGGAATAAAAATATAAAACAGAAAACATAATTAGAAACAATGAAATACTAAATCAGATGTGATGACCTTGTGTTAAATAGGAATAATAACAAAAGCATAAACAGAATCAGTATCAATGAAAAACTAGATCTAAATCCAATCACCCTGTGTTAAATGTCACTGAGTACAGATGTGTTTTTAGGAGAGATTTAAAAGCAGAGACTGAGGTGGCCTGTCGAATGTTGATGGGCAGATTGTTCCAAAGTTTAGGGCCCACGACTGAGAACGCTCGATCTCCTCTGAGCTTCAGCTGGTTTTTGGTACGGCCAAAAGCAGCTGGTCTGATGATCTCAAAGCCCGAGAAAGAGCATAAGGATGAAGAAGGTTGGAGAGGTATGATGGTGCAAGGCCATTAATGCACTTGAATGTCAGCAGGAGAATCTTAAAATCAGCTCTGACACACACAGGAAGCCAGTGAAGGGAGGACAGAACTGGAGTAATGTGCTCAAACCTGCGAGTTCCTGTTAGTAGCCGAGATGCAGCAATTTGGACGAGCTGGAGATGTGAGAGAGAGTGAAGCCTGACTGACCCCAGCATAAAGCGAGTTACAGTAGTCCAACCAGGTTGTAATAAATGCATGGACTAATTTTTCTAGGTCGGATCTGGACAGCACAGACTTGAGCTTAGCTATCTGCCTTAGCTGAAAGAAGCTTTTTTGAAGAACAGAATTTATCTGCTTATTAAACTTAAAGTCCGAGTCTAACACTACCCCGAGATAACTCATAATGTTACCTCATAATTTCTGCTTTGGTCACATTACATCTGTTTTATAATAGAATATTCCATCTGTACTGTTTTCTAAGCTTTTTTATTGTTTTCTATTGTATGGGTGTACATATGTTTTATGTTATGTTTTCATTTTTACTTTATTTTACTTTATTTTACCTTATTACTATTCGCACCTTTATGTCGAAGCAAATTCCTAGTTTGTGAACCTCGTTCATTGATATGGCAATAATAAACTGATTCTGATTCTGAGATTGGTAACAGACTGCTTTAAATGTGGCTGGGAGATACAACTGGGATATAAAGTTGGAGAGGACACACTAAGATGGTTTGGACATGTCCAGAGGAGGGACAGTGGGTATATTGTTAGAAGGATGTTAGAAATGCAGCTGCCAGGAAAAAGACAAAGAGGAGACATATGGATGTAGTTAGAGAGGACATGGAGGTATGGAGTGAGGACAGAGGATGCAGAGGACAGAGTGAGGACAAAGTTATGACAGAGGACAAAGTGAGGACCAAGGACAGAGTGAGGACAGAGGATGCAGAGGACAGAGTGAGGACAGAGAATAGAGTGAGGACAGATGACGCAGAGGACAGAGTGAGGACAGATGACACAGAGGACAAAGGAAAGAGTGAGGACAGATGACACAGAGGACAGAGTGAGGACAGAAGACAGAGGACAGTAAGATGCTTTATGGTTGACTTACATTTCTGTTTCAGTGGCTGTAGCCCTCAAACACTTGCTTAAGATGATAAATAAAAATGCTTGTATATCTATTGTTAGACAGATATTAAAAGCACTTTTAAAAACAACTAAAAATGTTAAATCATGTCACCTGGACCTGTTTCCTTGTGAGAAACGTTTCGTCTTCCATCCAGAGGACTTCCTCAGTCCACAGCCTGCCAACCTGTCCCATAGGTATCCTTCACTGCTGTGTTTCAAGACAACCTCCTGTTGGACTCTCAGAAGAAGACTTTAAACACATCCAGAACAGTCAGTCATCATGTACAACAATCAAATGTTTTAGTCCAAATGGTCAACTTGCTTCTCACAGAAACGGCCTGGATGATAGACACTTTTCACATAACACTTTTAAAAGTTTTTGCACTTACTACAAAGAAGAAAAACTAAACTTTTCACTGTTTTAATATTGTTAAAAATACTTAAACTTATGGTAAATACTCACTGTCATAATTTTCACCAGCTTTTTTCATGCAGCTCTGTTCTGTAACCTCCATAAAGTGACCTTCACGGTCAGCTTGCAGTGAGTTTTAGTGGTTTAGTGTGGTACTGATCCATCGGGGTCAGAGGTCAAAGGCTAAGGCAGGCTTAAAAACAGAATGTGGATGTACACCGTAGTCAGCCACTTATGAAATATTTAGCTTCTGGAGCCATGTTTTTGTCAATGAAAATTAACCTCTTCACATCCTTCAAACCATTTGTGTCACTTACAAACTTTTATTGCTCATTTCAGCTTTTTTCTTCTGGTTCTGCTTTTTACAGCTTTTTTGTCCCTTCCTTCAGCTCTTTTAAGCTTCCTTCTGCTCATTTCAGCTGCTTTCAGCTGTTTTTCGGCACCTTTCAGTTTCTTTCTGCTAAATTAATTTTTCCCCTCTTTTTAAACAACTTTTTATGTGATTATCTGCTTTTTTAAATTGCTTCTGCTTTTGTTTGATGGCTAATTTATGCCTGTTGTTGTTATCCTTTCTATGTTTTAGAAAAACATTGTTAGGCTCTTTCTGCTAATTTCAGCTTTATTTTTATTTATTTTATTTGGCTACTGTTTGCTAATTTCAGCTTTTCCCCACTCATTTTTAAGTTTCTTTTTTTTACACTTTCAATCCATTCTGCCTCTCTCTCTGCCTATTTTCGCTTATTCTGTTCATTTCTGCTACATTTCTCTTCTATTCAGCTTTTTCTATTCATTTTTCACTACTTTTCACTTTTATTTTTCTGCTTTCAGTAAATGTCAGCTGTTCAAATTCAACTCACATTAACTGTTTAGCGATGAAACCTTTTCAGCAGGTTTCCACTTCAGCAGCTTTCAGCAAAAAATAATCATTCAGCTATAAGCATTCATTGTGTTTTCACAGGAAATGGTATTTCTCTAGTTTTTGCCTGTATTAATGCAGCTGCTGCTAAATGACAGGAAATATAGATTTTTACAAACTGACTGAGCTGAAGCCTGCTGCCGCTCGTGCGCCTCTCTTCCTGCTTGTCTCCTGACCTCTAATACATAAAGAAGAGAGCTGCAGAGTGGAGCGTTTAAAAAAGCTGGTGTGTCTCTTCAAGTCATATTAACAGTTGCAGAGCCTACTGGTTGCAATCAATATGGGCGAGGAGAGTTTCCAGTAACCCAGTGTCTGCGCATCCAGCTTTTCTTATGGAGGAGGTTACAGAGGAGGCAGAGCCATGAAACCTGCCCTGGATGCAAACATGAAGATTTAGAGTTCCACATGGGGCTAAAGATGTATAAAATCTTATTTGTTTAAATTATAAAACACACCTATTCAATATGTTCCTGGTAGCAGTGCATCAAATGACTTCTGTGACAACACTTTCAAAGGAACAGTTTTAGAACGAGTCACAGCTGTGATCTAAACCGCTCGGATATACTACAGATTCTATAGATATTTTGCTAACAAATAAACAGAGCTCCTGCCAGAAGTTATTGCCAAAGATTTAAACAAAAATCTTGCGCAAGGAGGAGCACTTGAAGTTTGTGTTGTGAAAGACCCTCAGCAACAACCACAGCAAAGTCCAGAACAATGTCTATAAAAGTGACACAACTGTAGACATTTTTGTATTTTCTGTGTTTGGCTGTGGTGGCCATCTTGATCTGGAATGTGACATTTTGCAATGATTTTCTCATTCTATGACCCAGAGTAAAATGGGCAGAAACCAAAAAGGTAAGTGGTTTATTTACAACAGAGTTCATCAGGGAGGATCTGCGGGAGACAGGGGATGGAGTATAATTCTTATGCTGGGAGTAATTATCAGCATACAGTACTTGTGTTGCTTACTGTGTCCTTGTTTGTTGCAGGCTTGGAGAGGTGGACAGGAGATTCCAGGACCAAAAGTGTAGGAGTTGTGCTTTCCCTGGTCTCTGTCTCCCTCTAGTGTTCTATATTTGTCTGCTCCCCCTCTGATGTCTGCACCTGTGATGTTTCACAGGTGTTCTGTGTTAGTCTCGTTAGTGTGTGTATTTAAGTCTGTTTGCCTGCGTCCCTCATTTTCTGGTCATTGTCTCACTGTGATGTCTGTTATGCTCTTTGTGTCCTGCTCTTTGTGTCCCGCTCTTTGTGTCCTGCACCTCGTATCCTGCACCTCGTATCCTGCACCTCGTATCCTG
>NC_056499.1:45927900-45933468 GCF_014905685.2 Nematolebias whitei | reverse complement strand
ATCCTGCTCCTCGTATCCTGCTCCTCGTATCCTGCTCCTCGTATCCTTCTCCTCGTATCCTGCTCCTCGTATCCTCGTCTTGTCCCATGATTCATGTAAGTTTGCTGCCCCGTCAGCCGTCTTTATTTGGTAAAGAATAAATTATTTATTTATATTTCTTGAGTCTTGCCTGCCTGCCTGCACCAAATGGGTCTCCTGCCTAGAAATCATCACAAACAGGATGTCGGCAGTGATCAGGTGAGTACCAGTTGGGGAGTGGCAAGTCAGACAATAAGGCTGAGATGATGTTTGGTTTGGTTATAGAAGGAAATGCAAATGGTGGTTCAAGAAAGAAGATTTCCAAGAGGTGCAAACTCCAGGTAGAGGCAAAGAAACACAAGGAGTCTTGATACTAGGAGAGAGAGGAAACCCAAGGATTAAAGCAACATGAAAGTGGTGCAAGTGGTGGAAGCAATGAATGGCTGTGGAGACCACAAGGAAGCTTTAGAAGAAATCAGGGAGGTCTAGGGCACAGGAGGAATGCAGGAGTCAGAGCTACAACACATTAGCAATAAACATTAGTTTTCACAAATCACAATCACAAGGAGGAATTATAAGACCAGAAACATAACTACTGGTAGGTAGATAATGCACCAACATCGAAGTGAAGTCATCTGCTGCCATTCATACTCCTGCAGCTCATTAGCGGAATGGTCCACAGGTGTGTGCTTGTTGGCACCATCAGGTGTAGAAAATCTGCAGGAGAAAAACTGGAATTCCTACATTAACCACCTCTTGCAGCTCCAGAGTTCCTGATCCAGCTAATGAGCTCCTACCAGTACACAAGGCAGAGTCAGACCAGAACCCGATGCTGGACCATTGATTACCTAACGGTGATTCATCCTACAGATGTTGTGTAGTCTTCAGTAAGATTAACGCTAACTTCATGAACTCTCCCTGTGATCTCAAGCAGATACTCTGTGACTCCTTACCTCCAGTTCCTTGGGTCTGTATCATCGAAGCTTCCAGTGACTTTGTGTTTCCTCATACTCAGCCTGGACATCTAGCCCTCTGGGTTCTTGGTCCTGGAGTCACCATGACTCATCTTTCTACAACAAACAGGATCCAGACATCATCGGCTTTGCCTCGTCCCCACTGGTCTGAACTGCCACTCTCCAGCTGGTACTTTGTACCTCCTGGAAATCTACATCCTGGTCCTGGAACCTCTGTCATCCTCCTCCAGTCCTGTAAAACAACACATGATGATAGACTGTAGGAGAAAAGGGAAACAAATCATTGCTATCAGATGTGAAGCTGTCTCCAAACAGCTGTGCTGCTGCCACTCTTCTGAACATGATCCCTGTTCTCCTCAAAGGTATTTTTGTCCAGTCAAGTTTCAAGGAACGCTCTGGAGTTTCATCTTTCTGTCCTGATGAGGATCACTTTTTTTTCATTCAACCTTTATTTAAACAGATAAATCACATTGAGTCTCGAAGACTAATTTACAAGTGAGACCTGTTTGGACAGACAAAAAACCGTGGTTAACTGGACACATGTAGGAGTGGGAGGTGAAAAAAATTCCTATCAGACTTTTTTCTTGGCTGAGAAAAACCCCTAATATTGAAAAAACACCTCGCGCAAACAAGCACATATTTACGTAGACATTCTGCATCAGAGACGAGAGCGGTCAACAACGCTTATAGATGCTCTCGAGGTCACTGTAATCAGTCAATGTCCTCCGGTCAGATCCATAAACATTCTCGAGGTATGTCGAGAAATGGCCAAGGATAACCTCTATAAGAATCCAGAGTCCTGAAATGATGACACAAAGTTTTTTCAGTGGGGTTTCATCTGGTTATCAGTTGGAAATTCCTCAGGGAGGGGGTGGTGAGCGTCAGATCACATTTTCTCCAGGCAACTTTAGATAAGATGGCCTTCAAGGACAGCCAAGGCGACCAAAATTTAGATAAACACACAGTTGTTTTGGGGACAGGCAGAACTTAAGGACATCAACCTTGAGTCTGTGTTGGTCAACTTGGTTCCGAAATGTCCAAATTAACATGGCCACACCGATGGAACGTGACTGAGTAAAAATCCCCAAGATCTGATCCATTCAGCCCAAAGCATTTGAGTCCGGGTATTCCAGACATGAACCAAGCCATCATAAAGGCAAAGCAGCGTGATTGGGTCCAAATTTGCTGCTGACGACTTCCTTGATAGTAGATAAAACCAGCACCAGCTGAATCCAAAAAGCAGGAAGAAGTTATCGAAAATTCAATTAAATATGCGTCCTTAAAATCCACAGATGGCAGCAGAGATAGACACATCATCAAGTTTTCCAGTCGATGAGATATCCAGCGCCCTGTGATGGACTTGCGACCCGTCCAGGGTGTACCCCGCCCCTCGCACAGTGATTGCTGGACATGGGCACCAGCGACCCCCGTGACCCAAAATGGAATAAACGGGTAAAGAAAATGGATGGATGGATGGAGATATCCAGCTGCGTATGTGCCAACAGGGTAAATTGGTTCACCCAAAGCCTGTCTTCTCTTCGAAGAAATGTTGTAAATTGAGATGAGAGACCAACTGGTCAAAACAAGTCCATAATTATGGTTTGGAAGAAATGCCAGAGAGTCTCAGAGAAATTTCACAGACAGAAGAGCAGCAAAGCAAAGCGGAGAGGGAGGGAGAGAAGCGCCCGATCTCGTGGGGAGCGAGTGGTGAAGTGACTTGCAGCTCTGAAGACACAAAAGGGAGCAATGGATGAATTCCTAACTCGGAGCTTACAAATAACAACTTGCAAACCAATGAATTTAGACACTATGTGCAGCATCATATGACATTATTTATTTTATTTATTTATTAACCTTTATTTAACCAGGCAAATCCCATCAAGATCATAGATCTCTTTTGAAAGGGAGGACTGGAAATGAAGGCAGCCTAACATGCATGTTTTTGATCTGTGGGAGGAAACTGGAGTACCTGGAGAAAATCCACGCATGCAGGAAAAGAACATGCAAACTCCACAAAGAAAGACCCCAGGTCCAACCAGCGGGATCGAACCCAGGACCTTCTTGCTGTGAGGCAACAGTGCTAACCACTAAGCCGTTGTGCTGCCAAAGGAGGACTTGTTCTACCAAATGAACTAAATCAGAGCCCGATAACAATTGACTTGATTTTCATCTTTTAAAAATGCAATAAAATAATAATTAACCATGAGACATTTTGTGACCCATCAGATATTTTTAATAAATGTTTATTAAGCCATAAAACATGTAGCATTACTTGTAAGACTGTAGATCACCCACAACCTTTCATGCTAGAGTTTTACATTAAGATCATCTAAGGATGAGAAGGGACAGAGCTGGAGACGTTTTGGCTTAACATTCAGAATTACTCTACGTAATCTCTTTTTTGTTTGTTTGTCTGTTTGTTTTTATTTTTTTATTTTTTTTTCAGCTGCTCCCTTCTTCAGGGGTCACCACAGCGAACTAACTCACATGAAGACTTGGCGATTGTTTTTACACTGGATGTCCTTCCTGACACAACCACAGGCCACCCAGCTACCACAACCCTCTGTGTGGAGCAGAGAGCTGCTATCTAGTGTGCCCGGGGCCTTGCTGAAGGGCACAGAGTGGGGCAAATGAGGGCGGAGGCAGGTGTGGGTGTTTCACCTTTCCCACACACATTTTGCTGTTGTCAGGCTGGGAAGTTGAACCGGCAACCCACTGATCAGAGGTCCACCTTCTCTAACTTCTGTGCCACTACTCCCCCATTCTCCATGAACTCATGTGATATTGCACAATGTCCCACTCATTATATGAACGACTCTCAGCTACTACCACGCCAAATTTTAGTGCAATATCTGCAAAACTGTCATTGGCTAAAATGGATTAGATTAAATTAATTGATTTAATAACTTTCTAAGAGTTTAATGCTACGGTCCCGTAACGCTTGTAATGTGTTGTGAATGACTTCCAACTACAAATACAACCTTCTTTTACTCATTAATGATAAAATGGAGTTTAAACCATTTTGTGTTTTTAAAGACCAGTTGACAGTTGCTGATCATTTTCAACTGGACTGCCTTGAAAATATACTACTAAAGATACTAAATATACTATAATATATTATCAGTTTATTAGTGTTTTACATTTACAAATGGTTTGAAAAGATTCAATGTGCCAGAATGATGGTGTGTCATGAAATAAAGCATTTTGCTTTGTGAGTTTTGTCTTCCTTGGTCGCTGCTGTAAACCTGTCTGCAGGATGCCTGTTTTCTCTGCGTGGTGTAAAAGCTCAACATGCCTGTTCTCTCCGGTCACGTCACGTGAGCCTGATGACCTGTTGCCTCACATGAAGCAGACTGCAGCCATCAGCATGTTTATCAGCAGGTGCCACACGCTGTTAATCACAGCTAAAACCTTTCTGCTGCCTCGTAGCAGCAGGCGGCTCAGGCCCATCTGTTGCTCGCAGGAACGTTAAAGCTCCGGAGAGCAGAGGAGCTGAGATGATGACTGCTGTTCCTCTGCACCAGGGTTTTACTAAATAAATGTGTTTGGATTGAATGTTCTGTGTAGGTTTGATCAGATTTGTCTCAACTGTTGTTGTCTGCTCTGAAGGAGAGAGAAAACCCTGAAGACTTTCTGAAATGTTAAATCTGACTATATGGAAATTTTATAAAAAAAAATCTGCATTTTCTGTCAAAATGCAGCAAGTGCTGAATGACTTGTTGAAGAAGCTAAAACTGAGTTTAGTTAGAATAAGAACAAAAGTTAACATGAGCAAAGCAGGACATGGAAGCTAAAAGGAGAAAAATGGAAACAAAGTGAAATAAAACCGTAACATTGAAACATTAAAACAGTAAAGCAGTAGCTAAATGCTGAACATAGCAAAAAGCTAACATTAACAAAAGGGTATAAAACTTTGAAACATCAAAACAGAAGTTAATAACTCAAATTAATATGGAAATATAGCTAAAATTCAAAATTACCAAATCAGAAGTTAAAGGCCAAAATAAACAAAACCATAGCTACAAGCTAGCTACCAAAACAGCAGCAATACCTAAAATGAGTAAAGCAATGGCTGAAAGCTAAAACTAGTAGAACAGTAGCTAAAAGCTAAAACATTTTTTTTTAATAAACTAAGTTATTTCAAAGAGCACAAAGCTTTTCAAGGATTTGAAGAGAATGAGAAAAAATTAAATAAAGATAATTATTATAAAGAGTTATATAGAAGTTACAAAATTCTAAGTGCATGCCAGCAATGCCCCGTGTGAGCTGAACGTTGATATTAGAATGATTAAAACAGCTGAAGGTATGCTGGTTTAAATACAGTTATTTTAATGTGTGGAAGAATCAAACAGGAAAATAGTGGGAGTGCTCACAACTGTACTGACTTTTTCCTTTATTTTTAATCTATTTAATATTTATTTATACACATAATCTTATTTAGGTACAGGGACATATTTTCAAGAGAGAACTGGTTTAGACAGAGCACAACAAATAAAGTAATTAAAATAATCCAAAAATGTCCATGCTCAATAATCCAGGTATACAAACCAAAACAACTACAGATGCTAACAACTAC
>NC_056499.1:45905809-45907900 GCF_014905685.2 Nematolebias whitei | reverse complement strand
TGTAGTGAGTCACGTGGGTACGTGCCACTAGTTGTAGTATGACAATATATCCCCGTTTATATGCATACTATATTCACGAGTTCCTCATCTTTCTGACTGTAATGTCGTGCATTGAATTTTAACAGAAATGCGAACGAGAGACGTTATTATCTTTGACCCATCAAAATGAATGGAGTCATTTATTTTCAGAATCAAAGTTTAACATCAAACATTTACATTAATTTGGCAAAATATGAAAATAATAACAGACAGTTTCACAAATATTGAACTTCAAATCACTCGGCGGTGATTTGAGGACTTTGCTTCAGATATTTCTAAAAATATCTGTACTGATTTATGAGAGAGAGGTGAGTTTAAGAGGAAATTGAGATTTATCTTACAGAGAAATATGTGAGGGAATTAATATCTGTTGACCAGAAATTGTACGCTCCCATCAGGTATCTCAGCTTATCCCAGGTACACTTTAGTCGAAGAAGAAACCGTTACCTTGTTGACGATAGATCACCTCAGTAAGAATCCTTCAGACTGATATCAGCGTCTCCGTTGAGAACAGCTAAAATCCTTGGAGAGTCGTGCGTGGTTAGTTCAAAACAGAATTATAATCCCAAAACGTCTCTGGATTCTCGGCAACTCTGACTCTTCATTGTCAGCAGCTCTCAGACTCTTTCAGATCTTCTCAGACTCTAACTCCAAAACTCTCCATAACTCTAGTTCTCTGGAATCTCTTGGAACCGACTGCACTCTCTGAATTCCCATGAATTCTCTTCAGAACTCCTTGAGAACTAACTGCACTCTCTCAGAACCGGGAAGTTGTCCCATTTTAAATGAGTTTACTTCCGAGTTTACTTCAGAGCTTTCTGATTCGTGGATGGACCAGAAAGAGGAGTGGTTTTGACGTAAGGTGTTTATCAAAAGTCGAGGTCAGAGAATGAAATTTGTTTAACAACTGACAGAGAGATTATTGCAGAAAAGCAGACTTCGTGGAGTCTCCACTCTGATATCTTCTCAAATAGTTAAACATGACATTTCTTCTTCAGTAAACATTTAGTTGACCGAAGCTTCAACTTTCACATACTTACGACTTGGCTCATTTCAGACAGAAAATCAAGAAATGCATATTAACCTGATTTCTCCTTTGAATGAGGAATAAAAATCATTACTTACTGTTTATGTAAAATAAAAATGAGTAGTTCTTTTCAACCTGTAAGCATTGAGTGAAACTAACACAATTTGATTATCAAACATTTGTAAAACAGTAATGATTATAAAGGATTGTCTTTTCTGCTTGATTAATTCAAGAAAGAAAGTCATCAGATGGCTCAGACTTATTCAGATCAATGAAAATAACAGTCTCTGTCCATCTGGTAGATTTGAGGTCATCAGGGTCAGATGAGGGTCAGATCATCAGGTCATCTGGTTCACTACAAATGAATACAGCAGCATCAGCAGCATGAAATAGTCAGAAGCACGAGCACCTAATAAACACTTTATAAAAAATATCAGTTTAGTGTTAACTGTTCATAACAAACAAAGACTAAACTTATGCAACCAGAAGTTGTAACATAGCTATACACGACACACACAACAAAGCACAACTAGCTTTAAACATTAACCTTTAATTTAACCATTAAGCATACAATGTAATTATGACAAAAAATAGAAGATTTACATGAAGTTACCTTCATACAGATGAACATTTGGTACTTCCTGTTTATCACTGTTGTATTCAGCTGATCATGCGGTCAGCCACAGGGCTTTATCCATAGATTATATTTTTCCAGACTTTGTTTAGATTTTGGAAATGTAATAAACTGTATTCCACCCACTAAACGCTCAGAGTAACACTGTCTGAATTACCTGATCACCAATGACAACGTTTAACCATTTTTCTGATGATTTTTCATGAAATCCCTCTGACGTCCACAAATTGTTTATAATGCAAAACCCCGCCAATATTGTTGGAAGAAAAGGGGTGGAGCTCCTGCACTAAATGGTGTTTACCTTCAGGACAAATTGAGATCACTGATTGGTCAGTTGCTGACAATGTCACGAATCACGTCTGTCAGTTAGGTTTTTGTGTCACTCTGTTCA
>NC_056499.1:45872541-45905799 GCF_014905685.2 Nematolebias whitei | reverse complement strand
ATTTTTGTGGTGGTGATTTTGGTCCATTATACGGGGTTCGTTACAGACAAGCTTCCTGGACTGATTGACATGATTGACAGGTGGTGTCGAGGATCCGACTTGTGCAAAAAAATCTTAGTTTTTACTGACCTGTTTAAGACTGTTGTCATTTATTCCATTTTTATTCCAAATGTATTCAATATTTTGGTGAATCTAAGGTTTGAGAACTGTGTTTCATTACAAAATCCTAATGATGGTTTCTTTATTTTTCAGGGGTGCTGAGTTAAAATTTAGGGGTGCTTAAGGACTCCTAAAAAGAGGCTAAATTCACCACTTCTTTTGATTTTTCTGCATTTTTTACAGACCCGAATTGCACCGCTTACATTTTTTCATCCATCCATCCATCCATTATCTTTACCCGCTTATTCCATTTTGAGTCACGGGGGTCGCTGGTGCCCATGTCCAGCAATCACTGTGCGAGGGGCGGGGTACACCCTGGACGGGTCGCAAGTCCATCACAGGGCCACATAGAGACAAACGAGACAAACAACCATTCACTCTCTCACTCACACCTAGGGACAATTTAGAGTTACCAATCAGCCTAACATGCACGTTTTTGGTCTGTGGGAGGAAACCGGAGCACCCGGAGAAAACCCACGCATGCACGGAGAGAACATGCAAACTCCACCCAGAAAGGCCCCTGGACCGGGGTTTGAACCAGGGACCTGCTCGCTGAGAGGCAGCAGCTCTACCAGTTGTGCCACCGTGCAGCCTACATTTTTTCAATTGTTTATAAATAATAAAGCTGTGGAGACTAAAGTGCTTGAACTAAATTTAGTCAGAGAAATAAGGGCTGTTATAGGCTGTATGGGGAGTGGTGGAGCAGAGGTTAGAGAAGGTGGGCCTGTGATCGGAAGATCACTGGTTCAACTTCCGGTACCAGCAACATCAAAATGTGCGTGGGAAAGGTGAAGCACCCCCACCTGCCTCACTCTGGGCCCCTGAGCAAGGCCCCACCATCTGCTCCCCCGGGCACTCTAGATAGCAGCTCTCTGCCCCACACAGAGGGCTGTGGTAGCTCGGTGGTCTGTGGTTGTGTCAGGAAGAGCATCCAGCATAAAAATAATTTCCAAGTCTTTATACGACTTAGTTCGCTGTGGCGACCCCTGACGAAGGGAGCAGCCAAAAAAAAAAATAAATAAATAAATAAATCAGTAGTGCCCAGCGGCCTAAAACGCTACAATCACGCTGATACTCCTTTCATGTTCGGTGATGCCATGCCTTCTTACACTTTACAAATAATCGAGGCCAAAAAAATAAAAAATAAAATGTCCTTAGTGTTGAGATATTTGAAGATAAACACAGGTGAGGTATGACAGCAGACTGTTGTGGTATTAAACCACGTGTTTCTAATGCCAGTGTGTAATGTTTAAATATTAAGTCTCTGTACACCCAAAGAAAATAGTACCAGGACACCCCTATCTGGTATGGTCTAGAGAGACCCCCGAGTGTCTGACCTTAGCTTCGCCCCTGTACATGGAACCGAAGCGATGGAAACACGAGCGCGCGCGCGTATGATTCCCATCACAACCAAGATGGCGGCGGAGCGGAGCACCGGCTCGGCGCGGTGACCGACTGTCAAACCGCCTCGTTCAGTTGGAGCTAACCGTTCGGACGGAGCAGGAAACCCATCCAGCACCGACCCAGTTATCGAGCAGCGCCTCTCCTCATCATGCTGTCAGGACGGACCCCAGCCCGCTCTCACCACCAAATCTGACGATCAGCAGCGGTAAGAGCCACCGAGCAGCTGCTAGCTCCCACACCCCCCTCCTGCCGGCTGCTTGGTCACACGTCACATCAATAATAAGAATAACAATAATAATAATAAGAAGAATTGTTTCGTGCTCGTTTACGGTTCTGTCCCCGTGAGCGCGCGCCACAGGTTGTTAGGTGTCTTGAAGAGAATTTTCTCTCAGCCCAGTGAAACGTCTGCAGGTCTTCATGTGATTTGCTGTCTGTTCTGGGGAAACTGGTTGATTTAAAATCAGTCATGAGCTAAAAGAGGAGTCCATCAGTTTATGTTAATGCAGCCCTGAAAATATTCAGACAATGAAAGTTTAATATAGACACGCACCATGTTGGCTCCTCTGAACTCCCACTAGATGGTTTAAAACCACTGACCTCTGCGTGGATGATTATTTTGACTTGTTGTGTGGCTCAGCTGGGTCACCCTGTCTGGTTTACTCCAACAGTTCCCTGTCACTGAGGGATTATAGTGAGTGACTGTAGTTTTTGAGACGAGCGTTTCCTGGACAGGAATTGTACTGGGAATAAAAGTAAACCTTAATGTTTTAGGTGCACGATATTCAAGTGGGTAGGAGTTACACTGTGGAGAAGAACAGGGAGAGCAGAGAGCAGTTTTATCAACCAACGGGTTCAACAGAGGAGCCAAGAGGTTGACGATGATGGCCACCATCTTCCATCCTTCTTCCATCCATCCACTTGTTATTTTACTCATTCTTCCTTTTTGAGTCATGGGGGTCACTGGTGCCCATGTCCAGCCATCATTGTGTGAGAGGCGGGGGACACCCTGGACAGGTCTCCAGTCCATCACAGGGACACACAGAGACAAACGAGACAAACAACCATTCACTCTCAACTAGGGACAATTTAGTTACCAATCAGCCTAATATGCATGTTTTTGGTCTGTGGGAGGAAACTGGAGTACCTGGGGAAATTGTACACGGAGAGAACATGTAAACTCCACCCAGAAAGCCGCCCAGACAGGATTTGAACCGGGCGACCTCTCGATGAGAGGGGGCAGCTCTACCATCTGTGCCACCGTGCTGCCCGGCCACGATTTTAGTATTGAATTAATTTAAGTATATTAGACTAATCTTTAGCATCCGCTTCGGATGTTATCATCCATTAAATGGCCGTTATTAGTTGTTATCATTCCCATACGTAGCGTTCAGACTGCCCCTCCTCTACCTCCTAGTAGGTTTTAAAGGTACATTGTTATCGCTGATAATACGGGAACGGGGTTAGGTTAAGAGTCAAGGGTCTGGGGGTTACATTTTATACAGGCCTGGGCGTTAGGTTTAGGGTCAGGGTTAGGTTAAAGCTCAAGGGTAAGGGGGTTAAGTTTACGTAGGAGGGAACAGTCTGAACGCTACCTATGGGGATGATAACTAATGACGTCCATTTAATGCACTGATAACATCCGAAGCCGCTGTTTTTAGCCACCCCAGTGATTTTAGCAAACTATTCTTTTAAACAATATAAAAACTACAAAGTAGAAAGCATAATTTTCTCAAACGATAGGGGTGGTCAGTGTACATGCATGCATGGTGGTGGCCATCTTGGATTTTGACTCGGCAACCCAATTTTTGTTAGTGACTTTTTTTCAATTACACACCAAAATGGAAGTTAACTTATTTTTCAAGTTATCATGCTCACAACATGTACGGACACACAGAGGCAATTTCCAGTTCCCCCTTTTTGCTCTGCAACAGGGGAGAATGAACTTGCAAAAATTGTGTCCGAAGAACTTGATTAGAAGGATTACACAAAACAATTTTAATACTTAAAGGCACCTCCAAGAAATGCACTGCTTTTCATGTCAGAGTCTTAAACTAAGGTCATCTAGATTAAAAGTAAGATTAACTTCATTAATGTGAAACATAAAGCAAAATTACACAGAGTAATACAATCAAGTTCAATAACTGCAGTGTTTCCCCAGCCATTATCCAAGGAGGGCGCCCCGCCATGCCAACAACACCGAGCGCCCTGCCTACCAAATTCACGCCCCCACCCCCATTGTAGACAGCATCGCTGTTTCTGAATGGAGAGCAGAGATTATAGAAGCTCTGCTCAGCTAGCATGTGTGTACCGTAATGCTTCATTACACCCCCCCCCCCCCCCCCATTGATATGTAGCTCAACGCTAACAATCCCATCCAACACCATCTACATCCACCAGCAATACAAACGTAGTGCTTCACTATGGTGACTGTGGCTGAGTGGTTAGAGTAGTCTTCCTCCAACTAGGGGTTGAACGAGTATATAATTTTTAAACTCGACATTAACATAATAAAACCCGAGTAGAACTCGAGTATTTGATGACGTCATAGATCTCAAGATACCAAAATAAATAAATAAAACCACAAGAAAAGGTAATTATTTACAAAAAAAAGACCAACAAAACATTGGGAGCGTATATAATGCTCCTACCATTTATCATACTGCAAATAAGTCACAGGAAAAACTAAACTATTAGTTATTATTATTAAACTGCAAACGTGAAGAAACGTGCAGCACATCAAAACCGAAACTTAAAACAGTGGACCCGGTGTTACACCATACTCTGTGACCTGCAACAGTGCAACACCGCCCCCTACGGTCATACGGTGGTCACATAATATGACGTCACTACGGATACTCGACGTTACATTTTTAACCTTGATAGATGTACTAGCAATCGATGTGTAGATTACTCGAGTACTCTGTTAATGCCCTACCTCCAATGCAAGAGTTAGGAGTTCGAATCCATCAGCAGTCCCATGCCAAAGTGTCCCTGGGCAAGACACTGAACCCCTCATTGCCTCCGATGTGTTTCCCATCGGTATATGAATGTGATAAAGCTCTGATTAGTAGGGGTGTAAATCACCATCTTTACCACGATACGATATTATATTGATTTGTTTTCATGACGATGCAATTTTTCTCGATATCACAAAGTCTGTCACGATACGATTTTGATTCTATTCGATTCACAAGTCTGCGATCGATATATTGTGATATCAAATGCCCATCTCATTTACATATAAATAAATTGACAAAAACAATTCAAATATGATTTAATCATTTTATTTCTGTTAAAGGCACCAGGCATTTAAATAAAAAGCTTTTTTTTTTATTAATGAAAAAATAAAAAAATTACTTGTCCAGTATAGTCTCACATTTCTCATGTTTAAGTGCATTTTTTAAACCAGTTAACTTAAAAGTGTCCTGATTATCTTCCAGTTATAAAGAAACAAAAATTGATATTGAGCTTTCATTACATGGCTATGACATGACTGTAAACGAGGAAGAGGGCTGGCAACTGAGGAGTGGGCGTGCCAAAGACACCATCTTGGCACCAACATAACTGGTTTGTTCCACTTTGGAGTAAGCTGTTTGGGCGAAGAATCAGTTTTGTTGTGTGTTTCCTTGACTGATGAAGCCTTCTGGATGGAAGGTGAAACGTTTCAGCAAAAAAAGAAACTGTCCAGTTGACCTGACTGAAAATTGTTGGATGACTATCAATGTCGTGTTTCTTCTTCAGGTGAACGGACACATTTGTTGTTTCTCGAGTATTTTAACTCACACTGGCACCTGTTGCATACGGCATGAGTTCTGTCTGTTGAGCCGTCCTTCTGTCAGAATCAAAATATTTCCACAGAGTTGATTTAAATCCAGCAGGAGAGTGACTTTCATGATCTGTGTTTTCTGCCTCGTCTGCCTTGTTGCTGAGGCGGCTGCAGATGCAGCCGAGCACGGACATGGTGACACAGACGTGCCTTGGGAATTTCAAAATAAAAGCGTATTTTAAAGATGACGATAGATATGAATCAATGTTGTAGTTTTGCCACGATATAACTGAATCATTAATCATTTAATTGTTATATTAATTTAAATTGATGTATTGTTACACCCCTACTGATTATTCTCTTAAGAATGATTTGTTCAATTAGCTTTGTATAGATCTAGTAGAGTGCTGTATGAATGGGTAAAGCACTTTGAGTGTGTTGACAAGATAGGCAGGCGCTATATAAGGACAGTCTATTTACCATTTACCATGCCGATGAGACGAGTGCCCTCCCAAGGCAAGCGACCAAGGGGAAACACTGAACTGGCTCACCTCTGTGCCCCCGTCAGACTTGTATAGCCACTCAGTGATCAAGATAGCCACCCTGACCATCGAGGACCCCTCACATCCACTACACCACTGTTTCCAGATCCTTCCATCAAACAGACGCTACAAAGTTCTACTGTCCCAGAACAATGTTTATAGTTATAGTTTTAGTGTTTAGGAAATTTTTGGGCAATTTGGCAAATTTTTTTTTGCTTGTTTTTGATTTGATTTGTTGTTATTACAGAGAAATTATTACACAAAGACATCTCACATGCACCTTTTTAAAATCTCATTCCGCAGCTGTTACAGTTATAAATCTTGTAATTTACATTTCAAATTTAGTCAAATTATTATGATTGATCAACCTGTGCTGTACCTCTGATGAGCTCATTCCTCATCTTCTCCATCCTAGTCACTCCTAAGGAGAAACTCAACATCTTCATTTCTGCCACTTCCAGTTCTGTCTCCTGTCTTTCTGTCCATGTCTCTGTCTCCAGACCATACAACATAGCTGGTCTCACCACTGTTCTATAAACTTTTCCTTTGACCCTTGCTGACACCCTTTTGTCACAAATCACTCCTAAAACTTTTCTCCATCCACTCCACCCTGCCTGGACTCACTTCTTCACCTCTTTACCATGTTCCTCATTTTCCTGGACAGTGGACCCCAAGCCCTTGAAGTCCTGCACCTTTGTAACCTCTGCTCCTTGTAGCCTCACTGTTCCATCAGCCTCCCTCTCATTCACACACATGTACTCTGTCTTACTATGGCTGACTTTCATTCATCTTCTTTCAAGTGCATACCTCCACCTCTCCAACTTCTCTTCCACCTGTTCCCTGTTCTCACCACAGATCAGAATGCCATCTGCAAACATCATAGTCTACAGGGATTCCTGCCTGACCTCATCTGTTAGTCGATCTATCACCAGAGCAAACAAGAAGGGGCTGAGAGCTGATCCTTGATGCACTCCCGCCTCCATCTTGAAGGCTTCTGTGGTGCTCTTTCTTAGCATGAAACCATGCTGCTGCTCACAGTCACTTCTTGCTAAGTTTAGCCTCCACAACTCTTTCTCAGATCTGCATCATGTGGCTCAGGAACTTTTTCTCCCTGTAGTTGCTACAACTCTGTACATCAAAACAACAAAGTTCATGCTCAGTCATCCAGGTACCAAATCCAGTAATGCTCAGTCAGATCATCTAGACAGTTTCTTTTTTCTAGAGACGTTTCACTCTCTATCTGGAGGGCTTCATCAGTCTGAGGAGCTCCAAGTAGCTCCAGGCCTTGAACCACTTTGGCTGTGACTGCCTGCCTGGGAGGAGTCGACGGGGAACAGGACAGTCCCCAGAAACCATCTGTACAGCACCTCTTTTTTAAACGGGCACCAGAACACTTCTCCATTCTTCAAGCATTTTCTCTCCCTCTGAAACCATCCACCTCCCTAACCTAGTGCCGCTAGCTTAGCTAGGTTAGCACTAAGGCAGCGTCGGCAGTTGTTGATAGGGGAGGGGGGTGTTTGGGGTGAGCTGTGGGTGAAGGACACTTTGGTAGGCAGGGCACTCAGTTCTGCTGACAGGGCGCCCTCCTTGGATAATGGTAGGGGAAACACTGCCTTCTTCATCCTAATCAAAGCTTTCTGAACTTCATCTCACTAATCAAACAAGACAAACAACCATTCACACACACCTAGGGACAATTTAGAGTTACCAATTAACCCACTGTGCATGTTAGGTCTGTGGGAGGAAACCAGGGTACCCAGAACAAACCTACACGGAGACAACATGCCAAGAGGTGCCCCTTTGAAATGCCAGATAAAAAGAGGTCACACTTTAAATGAAAGGATCAGCCTTAAAATGTCCAAATGGCATGAACTCTTTGCTTGACCTGGATGTCCAGGATTTATAAGAGAGTGAAACAACAAAAGGTTAACTAGTGTCTGTTCAGGTCATTGAGGCCTTAAGGTAACCTTGATTTCTGTTTACTCAGTGTAAATCCTGCTCTCATCCCCTCACTTATATCAGATGTTTCTTTTTGTGTGCTGGGATGGTTTTATTACCCCAGGCTCTTGGCTCATATATTATTCTGTATCGGGAGTGTTCACTGAGCACAAACAAAGTTTAGAAATAGTCTGAATTTTGAGAGCCTTCTCTTACAGAATGCGAATGCTCTGAATGCTTGATGTGGTGACTATCAAGAGGCCGCTGAAGAGGCACTCCTCTGCTTTTCATTTCATATGCACAAATGCTCCAGATTTTGTCTCTGTAGGAAACTGTAGCTGAATAGTTACTGCAGTTTCCCTCAGCTTGGTGTGTTTTGATCTAGAGACTGGAAGTAACATCTTACAGCCCAACATTTAAAGAAATACATTGCAGGGTCTACATCAGCAGGTTTGATCTAACTGTGGTTCATTCTCACAATGAAAAGGGAGGATAGAGATGAGGACATAATAAATAAAAAAGCAAGAGAAAAATCTTTAAATTTAGCTGAGTCAAACTATTTTGCATGATGGAATATTACACACTTAGGTGAGCATTGATCTTTACAGCAATTATGTTTTTGGTGAGTTTGGACATAATCTCTTGCCTTTTCCTACAAAATAAAAACTTTATTTTGGTAAACGTATATACGCTTAGCGATATACAACCAAATTGGACTAAAGAACAGCTTTTTCAGGGTGTCAATTCACTTGTATGTTTTAAGTATCACATAGTGATATTTTGATCACTACTCTTTTTGTGACTTTGCATAGTGAAGGTGTACAGACAGGGCTAGCATTCACAATTAGGATTTGGCCTTGCTGTTGTACAAAGTGTCTAGCTTCCAGTTCATTAAATAACATGGATATTGTTTTAGGACCATGAATATAACTGGTCAAATTACACAAACACTGGTAATAAGATAGTTAAATGGGAAACTAGTCTTAACAACCTTTATAATGTTTTTTCCCCTTCTTGACAGTTGTTTTTAAGAGTGTACCAATACACAAAACTAATGGTTTGGTTTGTACTCAGTTTTATTGCTCACAGTTTAATGTGGGTTTGGTACAACTGGAACAAATAAAGCAAATAGCAAATTCTCCACTTGTTGTCCATTTTAAACAATTAAGAACCCTTCTAGAAGCTGTAAAACAAAACAAAGGAATAAAAGCTTCTGTGACAGAACTAATTCTCTTACTGAAACAATAACTACCTTGCAGCTGATTGGAGATGAGCATGGATTTTTAATTTCCATGATCAATAACTTATTAGCAGACTGCTGTGAAAACAATGCTTATATTTTACTGTGACAACAAACCATGATCTAATGTTTTTCAAATCTGTTTTATCATCTAGACCAGTGGGTCTAGATGTTAAAAAGTGGGACGCAGCGCTGGGACTTTCTGTGCAACAACAACATTTTTTTATTTTTATGTTTTTCTTCTTTCGCCTGCATTAGGGGTCGCCACAGCGAATTTAGTCGCACGAAGACTTGGCAGTTATTTTTACGCCGGATAAAGTTTCTTTATTGTCATTCTCATCACATGTGGTGCATGTGGTGGAACGAAATTGTGTACACAGGGTCCCAGTTACAACAAAAGTATAAATTGTAAAGAAACCTGGAAGATTTAAATTAGCTTTTAATACTACATGTGACGTAACTTTGTAATTGTAGATGATTGAGTTTTTGTCTCTAGTAACAGCAAACACTAGGATCCACATTGTTTTAGTAACCAAACCTTTTGAACAAAAACCGAGTAAAACAGAAAATCTTGTTAGCCCAAAGGACACAATATAGTGTTGTCTTTATTTTAGAGTATCTTGTTCAAAACAAGACACTGTTATAAAGGAAATACTACTGTAGATGTGCTTGTGGAATAAGTAGAACTAGGATTATGTGTTCCCAGGGAATACTATCACCAAAAACATTAATTAGCTTTAAGCTCAGGGTTTCGTTTGCAGGCAGGAAGTGTCCGCGATTGTTATGTATCATCATGTGTGGGACAAAATGAATTTAAGAACTCATCAACAGTGAGAATCATAGTTTCTGTTAAAGATACTATTCACAACCGAATCATAGTTTCTGTTAAAGATACTATTCACAACCCACAGAAAATATTTCACTCAGTTTGAGTATTTGACAATACGTTTGGTATACGTTGGAGTCTGTAAGGAGTTTATTTAATTGGAGAAGTTGACGCATCAAAAGATACACGTATTGGTGTACAGATATTGTTTGACAACAATATGTGCACCAGCTCTAAACTCTTGTTTGAATAAACCTGTCTGCTCCTACAGTTATGCATTTTGGGGGGTTAAATTCAGATTTTCTTCTATCTTCCTTGAAAACATTTTTGTCCCTTAAGATTCAACTCTTGTTTTCTTGGTTGTTTCACTCAAAGCTCCTCTACTGAAGGCTATAATTTGGTAAATTCTCTGCTTTTGTTTGCTATTGTTGGACTTGCTGCAGATTCATAGGGACAAAAGATCTTTTTTTTTTTATACTATTCTTCTAATAATTTAGGGTGATTATAGCAGCACATAAAGACACCAGTAATACCAGAGTCCAGCATTAATAAACACAGGCTGTCAACCAATTTGTGTATTTACAATAATTCTGTAAAATGTGAAGCTACAGACTTGAGGACAATTTTGTGCCAGCCAGGGAATTAAAAGATCAAACTCAGACAAAACTGTGCAGGTTTCTTAGAGACAACATTTATCTCTCACAAAGCTCTGCCTTAGAACTTCCTATAAAATACTGTACTTAAAACTAGGATATCAACGCCTCATACTTTACTAAAGGCTTGGAATTAAGATTTCAATGCATAGTTTTATATTTGCATAATCAAATGCCAGATAAGTTTTGTGTGTGTGTATGTGTGTGTGTGTGTGTGTGTGTGTGGGGGGGGGGGGGGGGGGTCGTAGCAAATGAAAAAATTTTTCCAAGAAAAATGAGCTGTGCAGGAATCCTAGAGCATCGGTTAAATTAAAGAGACGTAAAAAAATGTAATTTCAAAGGCATGTTCAACTTTCAACTGAAGGTGAAGACATGGTTCAAATGGGAGTGGTAGCGCAGAGGTTAAAGAAGGTGGGCCTGGGATCGGAAGATCGTTGGTTCAACTCCCAGTACAGACAACATCAAAATGTAGGTGGGATTAGTGAAGCACTCACAACTGCCTCCACCCTCATTTGCCCCACTCTGGGCCCTTGAGCAAGACCCTTAACCCCCACCATCTGCTCCCCCAGGCGCCCCTATATAGCAGCTCTCTGCTCCACACAGAGGGCTGTGGTAGCTCGGTGGTCTGTAGTTGCGTCAGGAAGGGCATTCGGCATAAAAATAATTGCCAAATCTTTGTGCGACTTAGTTCGCTGTGGTGACCCCTGAAGAAGGGAGCAGCCAAAAGAAGAAGAAGAAAAAAGTTGAACTAGGTAATCACAAAATGCTGCTAAATGTTGCAGTTTTCAAAAGAAAACACTCAGGTCATAGGCGTCACATCAATTATATGTGAAAGGGACATGTCCCCCTCACATTTAAAAATATTTGTTTGGACCCCCCCACACACATTTACCATGAAACATTAGTCTACCCAGTGTTGTTTCTATTGCTACATGAACAAATTAATTGAATGATAGGAGAATACTCAAACCACTAAACATCCACTCCGGGTTTTCCTGGTTACCTACAACAGCTCACCACCACACGCAATGCTTCCCTGAGGTCACATGGCTTGGCAGCACGCTCATCTCTTTGGGGCTTTTTGTGGACAGGGTTGGGGAGGAGACACCTCTGTGTTACATGCTAGATTAGTGCTATGTTAGTGGCAGCAGTTGTTGACCGGTTTGGGGGTGTGTGTGTGTTAGGATGCGTGAGAGAAGCGGAGCGCTATGTCTTTAGCATCTTAGCTAGTGCGTCAGTATTGCGTGCCGCTAGCTTAGCGCTATTCTAGTCCTGGCAGTTGTCGACGGGAGGGAAGGGATGTTAGAATGCATGAGACAAGCAGAGTGTGCTCTGTTCACACAAGGAGAGCTGTTGGTCAGGCTACTTCTTGTCATGCTCTCCAAAATAGTTATTGAATCAAGTGTTATGTAGGTAAACGTAGATGTTTAACAACCCATTAAAATACACCAGAATGCAGGAAATGGCATCTGCTTTATTCAAACAATTTAATTTATGAAGTAGAAGCTCCAATAAGACCCAGACACCCCCAGCACTGTGTCCGCCCACATTACAAATGCTTCTGACGCCAATGACTCAGGCTGTACATCGTGGATTGCTGCGATGTGAAAACATACAACTTAGTTAAAAACTATCATAAAACAAATATGTGATGCATCTATACATAACAGAATTTAATGAAACACATGTTATACTATTAAGCCTTCGTCATGCAGTAGTACTGTTTCACTACTATCTTTCTGGCTTTAACAAATTAAAGCAAGGGTGATAACAAACCTGAAAACTTTCTACTGAAGGTGAAGACCCAGTTCAAATGTGTACTTAGTGCATACAGAGGGAAAATGGCTGTTTTCAGGTTTCCACAATCAGCCTCTCCACCATAACCATTCTTTTTGTTCTTCCAAAAGTGTCACCCATCCACTCTGCTATTAGGTTTTTATCACCTTCCAGCAAATTTGCGAAGCCCACATTCAGGACTGATCTTGGTGGCAGAGTTGGTGAACAGTTAAATAAGTTATCCCGGTTAGGACAGCTGAGGACCTATTCTGATCTTTACGTGGAAGAAAGTGAGAACATCAGGTGATGGAAAAGGCATGGCACCCCTGTGCAGCCAAGCATGTGATTGGTGTTAGTGACAGAGTTGGAGCTTCCATGATTATTCATGCCTGAAAACACTTCCCATAGTCAGATACTGAGCAAGGTTTGAAAGAGATCTAGTGCCTTTGCTTCAGATACATATATATATAAAATAACAAATTGGTAACTCTAAATTGTCCCTAGGTGAGAGTGAGAGAGTGAGTGGTTGTTTGTCTCGTTTGTCTCGCAGTGTCCCTGTGATAGACGTGATTTGTCCAGGGTGTCCCCTGCCTCTCGTGCAGTGACTGCTGGATATGGGCACCAGTGAACCCTGTGACCCGAAAAGGAAGAAGCGGGTAAAGATGATGGATGGATGGCATCAGAGTGGTGTAGTGTGGTGTATAGCGAAGCCTTTGTATTGGGCACTGTTTTTCAGTCTGAGCTGAGCTGCTGCAATCTTTGCTTCCTGTCCAGAAATGGCAGAGCTTCATGGGGGGTGGGGGATTTGGTAGATGGGGCGCTTGGTTCTGTTGACAGGGTGGGGCGCCCTCCTTGGATATTGGTAGGGGAAGCACTGCTCATGGATGTTAAATTAAAATTAATTACCATATGGTGTCATCACCATATTCTTGGTTCATGCTGCTCAGTCTTCTACCAAGGGATCATATTTTACATTATTAATGTGACTTTTATGTTGATTGTGTTAATAAAACTGTTGTAAATCTATTTATCTCATAAATGTCAATAAAAACCAGTGTTTGAGTCTGACATAGATGGTAAAGAGTTAATTTGATGTCATACCTGCAGCACAAATGCTGCAATATTTATTGAGCAAAGAAGCAGATTTTTTTAATACTTTTGATGCCAGTTTGAATGTATTTGATACGTTCCTGAAGTTACAACACACTTGGTATCTAACAGTGACAGCCACAGTTTTCTTCTGCCCAGATTCTTATTCAAAACTTTATTTTTCATTTCACAGCAAGAAGGTCTCAGGTTTGGATCTCAGTAGTGGTCTTTCCAAGTGGAGTTTGCAGGTGAAGTTTTTCTGGAAGTACTTTGGTTTTCTCCCACAGTCCATAAACATACATGTTGGGTTAATCTGTGATTCTGATTTGACCTGAGGTAATAGTGTGTGTGTGTTTGTTTTGAGCGTGTCTGTGTTTGCCCTCAGATGGACTCCAGAGTGCACGGCTTGCTCAATGTTTAAATTAAAAGCTAGAACTTTAGCAGGAAATTTTCATTTTAAACTAGATGTCACGACCTGTGTATTTTGTTTAGTTTGTCTGTACTTGTTTCTGTGTTGCTTGTGTTTCTTCTGTCTTCCTGTGTCAGTTCTCATTTCTCCATCTGTCAGCCTCATGAGTATTTTTCCTCAGTCTGTTGCCTTCACCTGTTCCCAATCCTAATCACCCCAGGTGTTTGTCAAATTGTCTCGCTAGTGTCCCTTTAAAGACCTTGACCTTTTGTTTGTCCCTCGTCCGTGGATTGTGCTTCTCAGCCGTCATGCTCAGCTTCCTCTGTTCTTCCCCGTGTCCTTGTTTTTTGTAAGTTTACGCTGCCACGTCAGCTTTTTGATTTTGAAGTTTAATAAATAAGTTATTGATTTTATCCTCAAGTTTCCCCGGGTTCTGTCTGCATCTCTGCTGCTCGTGACTCTAGAGTTTGATGTCACATGGCTTGAGGGCAGAAAAACCAAACGCCCACTGCTCTTGGCTAATTAAAACCATATGTTTGACTTCCTACCGGCTCATATTTATGTTTTTGAGCACATTCCGTTGCACCTCCACGCGTCTGCCCTGCTGTGGCCCACTCGGTGCTGGATGTCTTTACAGCTGGAGCAGAGAGCAGCGCCTGGCTCGTTAAGAACCTCAAGCCAGAGTGTCTTTAGTCATTTTCTTGGGCTCCACTTCTCGTGAACTTAAAACAGCTGGAGCTCGTTGTCCTGTCACTTTGGCTCAAACAAAAGCCTTGTGGAAGCAAGCTCAAAGTCTGTAGGGTTTTGGACATTTCATCAAACTCCTCCCTAAACTCTTGCTGGGATTAAAAGTCAGTGGGTTCATGCAGGGAAGCTTTGTCTATAGCTGGTTCCAGGCCTGACAAGTTTAAAGTTTCAGGACCTGTGGGGCTGAACTCTGTAGTATCAACTCTAAGACTGGGAAAAAAGAACAAGACGTATCCACCAGAAACAGATCGTCTTCAACAGAGTCTTGGTTTTGATTACATGATAACCATGTCTCAGGACAGATAGAAATAAGAAAACACAGTTGTGCACTTTAGAAATGTTAGACTAATATGTAAGGCTCTTGTGACCCATTGAGGTCCTTGGTACAAATTTTGCTAAATGTTCAATGCTTTTCATGCCAAAACACAATCTGCTAGATTTCTCTTTCTGGGTGTTCCCATCAAGACCGAGCCAACCTTTCCATTCCAGGTCATTTGGCTTGAAAAGAAGCAGAGCTGTCCCACAAAACTCAAATACTTTGGCTCCACATTTTCATTTGTTTGCGTCACAAATGTGAGTCAGAGTTTTATATCATCTGGGCGCAACTCTTTCAGGGATATTTCAGTCATGATGCTTCCAAGAAAAATCATTGAGTATGCATTGAAAAGGCGTTTAAGATTTATATTTCTTCTCTGCACTTTGCTGCTCACTCTTTCTGGAGACCAATGTGTTTGTGCTACGTTAAGAAATCTGTGAAGACCAAAGATATTAATTTAGTAAATTAAAAAACTTTCATTTGCTGTTAGAATGTCTTTGTGTATTTTCACGTTGTGTAGCTTTCAGCCACAAACAAGTCATATTTATTTATTTCCATAAGATTTACTGAGCTGCAAAATAAATGACTGTCTCTACTGTATCCAGCTATGTTGAGTTCCACTATTTTTACATTTATTTTTTAATTTAGAGCAGGCAAGAAAAGCAGGGTGAAAGTGAAGGAGGTCTGAGTCTGCTGGATGTCCTGGTTTGTCCCACATATGCTGCGCAGATATTTGCAGTATTTATATAATGCATGCTGTGGTGTTCCTGCTTTGGCTGGCGCTATATATTTTTAGCTGACTGACAACATTGCAAGGATACGTGTCATTCTTTGCTCCGTCATGTAACTCGAGCTTGGGATCATTGCAGGAGATCTCTGCTCTCCATCTGTGTGACTAATTTAATTAGGTCCACGTTTCCTTTCCTTTTATTAGATGTAGGTGTCGTGCAAGAAATAAGCCATTTGCAAGAATCAAGATAACTTCTAACAAATGCCCTTTACTATTCTTTTATAATACAGTTATAATTATAATCAACATTTGATTATGATTAGTTTCATATGTTTTTGGTCTGTGGAAGGAAACTGGAGTACATGTTAAAACCCACACAGCACAGAGAGAGCATGCAAACTCCACCCAGAAAGGTCCCAGGCTGGGATTTGAACTAGCAACCTTCTCGCTGAGAGGCAACAGCTCTACCAACTGGCCACTGTGCCGCCCTAGCTTTAAAAGCTTTAAATTTGTTTTTAATTAAACAAATTCTGAGCAGTTTTTAAAGTTTTCTGCTCAGATTTTGCATTAAAAGAACAAGTAGTGTGTCTTCAGTACATTGTAATTTCTGCTCGTCATGACTGTGAAGTCCAAAAACGTCCAGAAGCTTGTGCCTGCGCACCTAATCTCATGCTCAGTTTTATAATTGTTGGACTACAAGACGCAGGCTCACACACATTTATTTTTAATTTCATGGCAAAGATTTTTGTGGACCCATGGAAAATTTGAATAGAAGTGTTTGTGTTTGTTTGTCCTGTTCGTAATCTGTTAATTGATACTGTTAATATTGGATGATCTACTGAACAAATTTTAATAATAATAATAAGTGCTATCTGTTGTCATCATTGTGTAGTGAGTCACGTGAGGTACGTGTCACTTATAGTATGACAAATATATGTGTATATATTTATGCATACTTTTCACGAGTTCTTCATTTTTCTGACTGTGTAATGCCGTGCATTGAATTTAACAGAAATGTAACGAGAGACGTTGTTTATCTTTGACCCATCAAATGAATGGAATAATTTATTTTCAGAATCAAAGTTTAACATCAAACATTTACATTAATTTGGCAAAATATGAAAATAATAACAGACAGTTTCACTGAAAATGAACTTCAAATCACTCGGCGGTGATTTGAGGACTTTGCTTCAGATATTTCTAAAAATATCTGTGCTGATTTATGAGAGAGAGGTGAGTTTTAGATGAAAGGAGATTATCTTACAGAGAACTGTGTGAGGGAATTTAATCTGTTTGACCAGAAGTTGCACGCTCCCATCAGGTATCTCAGCTTTGCCCACGGTACACTTGGTCGAAGAAGTCTTTACCTGGTTTGACGATGGATCAGCTCAGTAAGCATCCTTCAGACTGTTTCAGCGTCTCCGTCGAGAGCAGCTAAAAATCCTCGGAGAGTCGTGCGTGGTTAGCTCAAAACAGAATTATAATCCCAAACGTCCCTGGTTCTTCATAACTCTTGGACTCTTCATTGCTCTGAAGCTTTCAGAACCGGCTGCACTCTCAATCAGCTCTCATTCCAACATCTCTCAGAACTCTCATTCTCTTGGAATTCTGAAAATCTCTCGAAATCTGACTTGAACTGGGAAGTTGTCACATTTTTAAATGAGTTTACTTCCTGTTCAATTTAGAGCTTTCTGATTCGTGGAAGGACCAGAAAGAGGAGTGGTTTTGACGTAAGGTGTTTATCAACAGTCGAGGTCAGAGAATGAAACTTGTTTAACATACAGAAAAGATTATTGCAGAAGCAGCAGACTTTTTGGAGTCTACTCTTGGTAATCTCCTGAAAAAGTTTAAACATGACATTTCTTCTTCAGTAAACATTTAGCTGACCGAAGCCTCAACTTTCACACACTTACGACAGCTTGCTCATTTCAGACAGAAAATCAAGAAATGCATATTCAGGTGATTTCTTCTCTGAATGAGGAATAAAAATCATTACTTACTGTTTATGTAAAATAAAAATGAGTAGTTCTTCTCAACCTGTAAAGCATTGAGTGAACTAACACAATTTGATTATCAAAACATTTGTAAAACAGTAATGATTATAGAGGATTGTCTTTTCTGCTTGATTAATTCAAGAAAGAAAGTTCATCAGATGGCCCAGACTTATTCAGATCAATGAAAATAACAGTCTCTGTCCATCTGGTAGATTTGAGGTCATCTGGTTCACTACAATTGTATGTTCCCATACAATGTCAAAATTAGTTCTATGCATGTAACCATCAGGGCAGCACGGTGGCGCAACTGGTAGAGCTGCTGCCTCTCAGCGAGCAGGTCCTTGGTTCAAACCCCGGTCCAGGGGCCTTTCTGGGTGTAGTTTGCATGTTCTCTCCGTGCATGCGTGGGTTTTCTCCGGCTACTCCGGTTTCCTCCCACAGACCAAAAACATGCATGTTAGACTGATTGGTAACTCTAAATTGTCCCTAGGTGTGAGTGAGAGAGTGAATGGTTGTTTGTCTCGTTTGTCTCTATGTGTCCCTGTGATGGACTGGAGACCTGTCCAGGGTGTACCCCGCCCCTCGCACAGTGATTGCTGGACATGGGCACCAGCGACCCCCATGACCCAAAATGGAATAAGCGGGTAAAGATAATGGATGGATGGATGGATGGATGTAGCCATCACACCTGGGATACACCCAGGTGGAGCAGTGGGCAGCTATGTAAAATCTTGTTTGCACTTCTCCTACTGAGCCCCCGACTCAACTCAGCCCTCCACGGAAAAATCGCTATTCCATTAGTACTTTTTAGCTGATTCGAGGCTGATTCAGGACCTTGTTTGGTCCCTGCTTCTCTGGTGAGACCGTGCGAGCTGAGTCAGGACAGAAACGTGAATGCAGGTCACTGATTGGTCAGGGGGAGGAGTCACTGGATCTCAGAAACTTTTCACCGATCCGCTATTTGCAATTTTTCAGAACGCGGAGCAGCGCCTGGATCTATTTTTAAGATTTTAAAAACAATAATGACAACGCCATGTTTAATGCTGAAGTCCATGTGTTTTTTGTGTTTGGTGACGGACGACAAAATTTGAGCTAGCAGAGTCACCGCAGAGGATCATACGAGCTGCCGACCTGTTGAAGCATGCGAGGCCGGACCCCAAGCCCCGATCTCACGTGCTCACAAAGGCCGGATTCTGAGCCTTGGCAGGCGGAAGGACCAGGAGTCCGGGACGGAGGGTGGAAACTTTTTAAAATTTTTTAAATTTTATGTATAAAAAAATAATCCAACCTTTTTCAGTCAGGTCATCTGGACAGTTTCTTCTTTTTTTTTTTTGTGCTGAAACATTTCACCTTCCATCCAGAAGGTTTCTTCAGTCAAGGAAACACAAAACAGATTCTTCCCCCAAACAGCTTACTCCAAAGTGGAACAAACCAGTTATGTTGGTGCTAAGATGGTCTTTTTGGCATTGGCACACCCCCTCCTCCATTGCCGGCCCTCTTCCTCAATTCCTATTGAGCATGGACTTTGTTTAAAAAAATTACGTTTTTTTTTTATCAGTGAAGAATAAAAATAAATAAATGGTGCCGGCTTTATCATGAAATCCTGTTTTCACTTTGACTTTATTAAATAATCTGTTAATTAAGGTTAACTCAGCTGAAAACTCATAAAAATACAAAATTATTGGATCTATCAGGAATATTTCCCTCAAATGTTTAAAGAAGAGCTACGGTCTTTAGTTCAACTTTATTAACTTTGTCTGTCCGTCTATCCATGCATGTTGTGAGCCATGGGAATCAGAAGCATCTGTAATGTGGGGGGGGGGGCACTATAGTGTGTGTGTGCATGTGCATGTGCACCAGTGTGCAAAAAATTGTACACTAGTGTACAAAAAAGCAACATTTCATCTAGATTTCCTTACTTTAATTCCATTTAAAACATGTTTCTCAGCAAGTTTGTGTAAATTCAGCTGTGGGTTTTAAAGACATTTTAACTTTAATACACTTTAATACAGAGCGTCAGATCTGAACTCTTTGTGTTTATAGAGAAATAAAAAACATCACCACTAGACATTTTTACTTGTGTTCAACACTACTCATCTAAATGATGTTTCTCATGAAGCTTGAGGACAATAAGGTGTGGGGTTTAAAAGACATTTCAACTTTAATGGACCTGAACACACAGCGTCTCTTACACCTGCAGCGTCTGACAGCCTCAGTTACTGCTAAGCTAACATGCTACAGACGTAGCACGCCACTTCTCTCAAACATCCTAACATAGGCGTCGCAACCATTATATGTGAAGGGGACAAGTACCCCCCACATTAAAAAAACGTTCATTTGGAACCCCCTCACTTTTACTATGAAACATTAGTTCAGGTGGCGCAGTTTCTCTTTCTTCGTGAACAAATCCATTCCACTTGATTAATAGGAGAATATTCAAACCACTAAAACTCCACTCCAGGTTTTCCTGTTACCTCCAACTCACTGTTTCTCCTCTACATCTCCTTCTGCCTCGGCAGAAAATGCTCACAGGTGGAGGAGATGGAGATACCTCTGTGTTGCTCGCTTGCCAGTTTAGCAGCTTAGTGCGGGCAGTGGTTGACCAGGGGGTTGATCATAAACATATATTCATGTTAGGAGGATGCTTGAGAGAAGCGCTACGTCTGTAGCATGTTAGCTTAGCAGTAACTGTGACGCTGTAAGACGCTGCAGACGCTGTGCGTTCAGGTGCATTAAAGTTGAAATGTCTTTAAAACCCCACACCTTATTGTCCTCAAGCTTCATGAGAAACATCATTCAGATGAGTCGTGTTGAACACAAGTAAAAAAGTCCAGTGGTGATGTTTTTTATTTCTCTATAAACACAAATAGAGCTGATCTGACGCTCTGTATTAAAGTGTATTAAAGTTAAAATGTCTTTAAAACCCACAGCTGAATTTACACAAACTTGGTGAGAAACATGATTTAAATGTGTGGAATTAAAGGAAATCTACAAAGTAGGTGAAATGCTGCTTTTTTGTTCACCAGTGTACACTTTTTTCGATCGCGTGTGCACACACGCCTACACACATCATTGTGTCCCCCCCACATTACAGATGCTTCTGACACCCTTGCATCCTAACATGTGTATATGTTTATGTTCAACCCCCCGGTCATCAACTGCCTGTACTATACTCGCTAAACTGGCGAGTGATCAACACAGAGGTGTCTCCATCTCCTCCACCTGTGTGCGTTCAGCCGAGGCAGGAGACACAGAGGAGAAACACTCTGCAGGCTGGCGGAGAGTTGGAGGTAACCAGGAAAACCTGGAGTGGATTTTCAGTGGTTTCAGCATTCTCCTATTAATCAAGTGGAATGGATTCGTTCACGAAAAAAGAGAAACAGCACTGACTGAACTAATGTTTTATAGTAAAAATGGGGGGTCCAAATGAACGTTTTTTGAATGGGGGGGCACGTCCTCTTCACTTATAATGGTTGCGGCGCCTATGTTGTGAGCAGAACAACTTTAAAAATAAGTGAGGTACTGACTTCCATTTTGGTGTGTAGCTATGTCTAAATGTAAGAAAGGTTCCTCTGAAAATTGAGTTGCCAAGTTATAATCCAAGATGGCCACCACCATATAAATGTGTATATACTGTATGTACAGTATATATAAATAGGCCACCCCAATCATTGGGGACAATATGCTTTCTAGTTTTTATATTGCTTAAAAGTATAGTTTCCTCAAATTATTGATTAGTGAAGATAAATTATGGGGGCCAAGGCCACCATTGGCCACTCACTGGTTCCACCATTTCTCATGGTAGTGGATAAAGTTGCTCCCTCCACTTGCCAGGATCAGACACTCTGCACTGCCTCACACAAGCAAAACCCCCCCAAAAACTACCTCTGTTCTTCTCCACCATGTAACTCCTACCCACTTGAATATTTTGCAACAAAAACAATAAAGTTTACTTCATTCTCTGTTCAATTCCAGTCCATAAAAACACTCATCTCCAAAACTACAAACATTCATTATTCAAATCTCTCAGAGATGGGGGACATTGGTGTACCACTTGTTTAATATTTAAGCTACCACCTGAGTCTTCACAACTTCCTTGATAAAATAAGAAATTCCTCTTTTTTTCAGATTGTATCTTTCGCTCAGCTCTTAGACATTTCTGACAGAGAGGAAAGCATCGCTCCTGTGCCTCTCCTTTGACACCAGTGTGTTGTGATCCAGACATGCCAGGGACATGTATGACCCTCTATTGTGTTCCAGGCAGGAAGTTGGGCTCTGACTGTGGTCTTGGACTTAGTTAGTATCCTGTGCAGATGTCAGCCCCATACAGCTGCTGCAGTTAAACCATTTCTTTTCAAACTCCAAAACCACAGCAGGAAGCTAGCATCGAGTATATTTAAGTGATTATGTCTTAATATGTTAATACTGTGTGAGAGGTGAATAGACCACCTTCTGGCTTTTCACAGCTGAGCAGACGTCTCTTGGCACAGAAACTCAGCTCAGCACGCTGTGACTGTTTTCTCATTGCTCTCCCACAGTGTGGAAAGGATGAGGCAAGATGCATTTGTAATCTGAGCGTGAGCACCAGAACACCCTGAAACAGTGCTTTCTCACCATCTGTCAATAACACTGCAGCGACAGCACGGACAGAAACACACGTTGTTCTTTGTTTGGATGTAAGCTTAGCGCCGCGACCCTGTGAAAATCTGTTTTATTTTATCAATAAACAAGCTTTATTCTCCAAATGTGTACAAAACAACTTGCAAGACAGAACCAGTCATATTAAAAAGACCAATTATGGCACATTAAATGAAGTACATGCTTTGGATGTTACATGATTTGTTGTCTTTAATTAGAACTCATAACTTGTAGTTTCATTTTACAGTAACTCAAACAAACAGTGGTGATGGAAGCTCAAGTTTTACTTGCATGGAATTGGACAGACATGCGTTATCAGCTTTTTTACGGTCTCCGTGAGCAGGAACGTTAGGTGTAATTAACACAACTTGCTAATTAACGTCTGTTCCAACACCTTCCAACTGCAAATGGTTTAATCACAGACCATGTCCAGTCAAACACCTTATTGTTAAACTAAAAGGAGCGACTGGTTGTTTTTAAAGAAACATAAGAAATTTAACAATTTAAAAAACCTTGCTGTTTAAAACTTCATTATTACAGCTGTGATAACCGAGCGTGTTCTGGTTATTACATCATTTACCAGGAGAATACAAACCAAGCAAGGCTAAGCTTCAATTGCAGCCCATAGAGACACATATATGTCCTGCAGGCTTGTGTTAGTAATCATACTGGAACGTTACTGCACCACACTCCCCCAAAACTACAAGTGTCCAGTTAATTCAAAACAACGACATCACCTGAAAGCAGTTAACACTTAAACAAGCACAACAGAAGTAAATTAGTCTAATAAACTAAGAGCTAAAATTAGAAAAGTGGTAGCTAAAAGCAAAATGTTGTAAAACTGTAGCAAAAGGCTAAATGTAGTTAAACTGTAGCTAAATGCTGGGTTTTTTTTGTATTTTTTTGTACTGAACGCTTTTTGAACTGTAGCTAAAATGCAAAGAAAGCTAAACTGAAGCTAAAAAATAAAATATTTACAGTTAAAGCTAAATGATGAAATGAGCAAGACCATAGCTAAAAGTAAGAATAACCAAACCATAGCTAAAAGTTGAAATAAGCAAAACTACTACTAAAACTAAATGTATCAAAACTGCAGCTAAAAGCTAAATGTATCAAAACTGCAGCTAAAAGCCAAATGTATCAAAACTGCAGCTAAAAGCCAAATGTATCAAAACTACAGCTAAAAGCCAAATGTATCAAAACTACAGCTAAAAGCCAAATGTATCAAAACTACAGCTAAAAGCTAAATGTATCAAAGCTGCAGCTAAAAGCTATATGTATCAAAACTGCAGCTAAAAGCTAAATGTATCAAAATGCAGCTAAAAGCTAAATGTATCAAAACTGCAGCTAAAAGCTAAATGTATCAAACTACAGCTAAAAGCCAAATGTATCAAAACTGCAGCTAAAAGCTAAATGTATCAAAACTGCAGCTAAAAGCTATATGTATCAAAACTGCAGCTAAAAGCTAAATGTATCAAAATGCAGCTAAAAGCTAAATGTATCAAAACTGCAGCTAAAAGCTATATGTATCAAAACTGCAGCTAAAAGCTATATGTATCAAAACTGCAGCTAAAAGCTAAATGTATCAAAATGCAGCTAAAAGCCAAATGTATCAAAACTACAGCTAAAAGCCAAATGTATCAAAACTACAGCTAAAAGCCAAATGTATCAAAACTACAGCTAAAAGCTAAATGTATCAAAACTGCAGCTAAAAGCTATATGTATCAAAACTGCAGCTAAAAGCTAAATGTATCAAAATGCAGCTAAAAGCTATATGTATCAAAACTGCAGCTAAAAGCTAAATGTATCAAAACTGCAGCTAAAAGCTAAATGTATCAAAGCTGCAGCTAAAAGCTAAATGTATCAAAACTGCAGCTAAAAGCTAAATGTATCAAAATGCAGCTAAAAGCTAAATGTATCAAAACTGCAGCTAAAAGCTATATGTATCAAAACTGCAGCTAAAAGCTATATGTATCAAAACTGCAGCTAAAAGCTAAATGTATCAAAATGCAGCTAAAAGCTATATGTATCAAAACTACAGCTAAAAGCTAAATGTATCAAAACTGCAGCTAAAAGCTAAATGTATCAAAACTGCAGCTAAAAAATAAAATTACCAATGCAGCAATAAAAGCTAAAAGGAATGTATATAAACAAAATTAGAGCAAACACACCACAGGAAATTTTATAGGAATCTAATTTTTGTCATTAAAGAGATCTCATGGACTGTCTACTGTATGTGAAACATTTTTCTAACTTAATATAGATAATAGTATAAAATAGTATACGTTCTGATGCATGCTCAATAATCCAGGTAGAAAAATCTAAAAAAGTTAAATCTGGTCCTCTGGACATTCAAAAAACAAAACAAAGCAAAACAACAAAAAAATGTAGAAACGTTTCGTCTCTCATCCGAAAGACTTGCTCAGTCAGTATACGTTACAAATAAAACATATAACATTATTTCTAATTGAACAAAGCTTTTAATTCATTAGTGGTTAAAATAGCACAAGATAAAGCAATTTGTAAAAAATAAAATAAAATAAAAACCCTGTGGAAGAAACCAGAATACTAACTTAGCATTCACAACCAAACATCAAACAGACCTCAGCAGACTGTTTTTAAGACTTGGATCAAGTTGTGCCAAAAGTTTTTTCCAGCTTCTGCCAAGTTTCTTCTCACACCATTAATTTTCTTCACCTTTGGCCCAAATGTAAATGAGTTGTTTTGTCTCACACTTCCACCTCGTGGTTCTGCTCACTCTGAGCTCCTGAAATAGGAACTGTGACTGTGATGCAGCAAACCATCAGCGCTTGGGTGGGGGGTTCTCTAAATTATCTTGTGATGATCACAAGTGCAGCTTGGAGTATAATAATGGGGTCATATTGTTATGGCAAATTGTTTTAGTGGCAGTTGTAGTAGTTTGTCAGCTACACAGCATTTTCTGTTTATGACAGAAAAGGCCTAAAGCTCAATATCTTTAAAATCCAGTCATTTTGTGTTTCCTAATGCCAGTTGGTTGTGCAGCCATCAGCTGGTGCCAAAAGTTCAACAGTTATAGATCTAGATCTAATGAATATTTTCTGAAACTTTAATTTAAATCTGTCCAGGGGGTCATGAGGCCCGCTGGGTCCGGGTGGACGGATCGGCATCTGCATCCAGTTTCTTCAGATCCTCTGCTGATGGCTGTGGTCAGGAAGGATCTCCAACAGCAGTTGATTGTTATACATGATGACTGATTGTTTTGGACAGATGAGTCCTTGTGCATGTGTTAAAAGTCTGCTTCTGAGATTAGGGCAGGAGGTTGGCTTGAAGCACAGCAATGAAGGCTACTTATGGGACAGATCTGGTTGGCAGGCCACACACTGATGAAGTCTTCTGAATGGAAGACCAAACATTTCTCTCTTAAAGAAACTGGTCCAGATGACATGATTTAACCTTCTTTTATTTGGAATTGAATTGAATAAAATATTTTTCTAACAGACAGAGCTGACACCATTGATTAAGGGCAACAGTTTCAAAATAAATCTAATGCAATCTGTTAGTTCTTACAGTAAAAGATAAAGAGAACTCTTAGTTACAAAAACTTTAAATTTTAGCTCAATAAGAGTTGACTGAACTATAGTCATTTTGTGTTTGCTAGGAGAGATTAGCTGTGGCAACCATCTTCCAAAAGTCAAAGTTGTAGGTGTTCATCCAATGATTACTTTAAAATCCATCTACCAGTTGATGAGATGAGCAGCCGAAAGAAAATGAAAACAAAGACGGCAACAAAGAAGACAAAGGCGATGAAGAAGACACATGGAAGAAGATGAGGAAGAAGACAACTAAAAGACAAATAAGAAAAAGGCAATGAGGAAGTTTACGAGAAAGAAGATGACGAAAAGACATCAAAAAAGACAACATCAACAAAGATGACAAAGAAGATGACAACAAAGAATAAGCCGACATTTTTCAGTCAGGTCATCTGGACAGTTTTTTTATTTTGTGCTGAAACGTTTCACCTTCCATCCAGAAGGCTTCATCAGTCAAGGAAACACACAACAAAACTGATTCTTCCCCCAACAGCTTACTCCAAAGTGGAACAAACCAGTTCTGCTTGTGATAAGATGGTCTCTTTGGTACGCCCCTCCTCTATTGCCAGCCCTCTTCCTTGTTGACGGTCTTGTCAAACTGGTTGAAAACAACAAAGTCCATGCTCAATAATCCAGGTATACAATCCAAATGACCTGACTGAAAAATGTTGGATTGTATACCTGGATTATTGAGCATGGACTTTGTTGTAACAAAGAATAAGATGGAGACAAACATAATAAGATGACAAAGAAGTGAACAATAAAGACTAAGAAGATGACGATCAAGATGAAGACAATAAAGAAGAAGACTCCATATCACATGGGCAGAAAGCAACATAGCATTGCTGCAGAAAACAACGTCCAGTAAATGCAGGTGATATTGTAAAAGCAGGTCTTGTTTTTAGAATTAATTAAAAGACGTAGGATTTCAGCATTTGTGTTATTCTTCATCAAAAATCATTTTAAAGTTTACTTTTTAAGTGCAGAAATCTTAAAAAGTTTTGACACTAAGTCTGTTCTGTCCTGTTAGGGACAGATGTGTCCTTGAGTCAGCTCAAAGGTGCTTCTTGTTCCTGGTTGATTACCTTCTTTTCTCACATTTTTACTTTTTTCATTTGCTTTTCTTTTGGACTCTTTTAATCCAATCCATGACTTTCAGATTGTATTTATTTTATTTTACTACTAGCAGCACATTCATTCAACCTTTATTTATACAGGTCAATCCCATTGAGCCTCGGGGACTCATTTACAAGAGACACCTGGGATAAGCCGTACTTGTTTCAACAACAGTAATTCATTTTCCTGACTACCTCTACATCTCTGATTGCACACCTCTCTTTCCTCTGAAGGCAGTCGGTGGGGATGGGAAATTATGGAGGACAAAGGCCCACGTGTAGCTGACTACTTTGTGGTGGCTGGTCTCACGGACCCGTCCAAGCCATTGGACCAGGAGATCCACTTCAATGATGTGTGCCACAAAACAGCCAAGCAGAAAGCTCCCATTACTGATGTGACGGTGGTGATCCGCTCACTGGGAGAGGAGGTGCCTCTGGGGTTTACATGCATAGAGACTACACCAAGTGGCCAGTCAGCGGATCTTAACAACGGCGGCCTCATGGCACCGCAGATCTTCTTGTGCTACAGACGAGGCCGTGACAAGCCACCGCTCACAGACCTGGGGTAAGTACCAAAGGATTCTGGGTGTTTTGTCCTCATGTTTGGTAAAAACACTTTTTTCCTGGCAAATTAAAGGTACTGTCTGCAAACTAACGTCTATAACAGTATAAGATGCTAGATGGTTTTGTTATCTACTTTGGTTTTTTTAAGTGTTTATTCTTAGTTTGGTTCTCTTAAACACAACTTTTGACCTTACTAACCGTCCATCCATCCATTTTCTTTACCCGCTTCTTCCATTTTGGGTCACGGGGGTCGCTGGTGCCCATGTCCAGCAATCACTGTGCGAGGGGCCGGGTACACCCTGGACGGGCCGCAAGTCCATCACAGGGCCACATAGAGACAAACAACCATTCAGTCTCTCATTCACACCTAGGGACAATTTAGAGTTACCAATCAGCCTAACATGCATGTTTTTGGTTTGTGGGAGGAAACCGGAGCACCCGGAGAAAACCCACGCATGCACGGAGAGAACATGCAAACTCCACCCAGAAAGGACCCTGGACCGGGGTTTGAGCCAAGGACCTGCTCGCTGAGATGCAGCAGCTCTACCAGTTGCGCCACCGTGCTTCCCACCTTACTAACCTATCAAACAAAAGTTCAGACTTATTTAATTCCAAAACACAAACCCTGTTCTTTGTTGGAAAAAAAAATAAAAGGAATGAACCAAACAATTGACTTATGGTTGGCCATGTTTTAGCTTGTCCATCACTTTTTTTTTTCCAGTCAATATAAACATCGAAGGTAAGGAAGTTTTTGTTAAGTGAAACAGACTGTTAGTTATTGTAAAGAGAAAAGTTTAATTTAAATTACTTTCTGTACAATAGACATTTCAAAGTCCAAACTTTCAGCTTCATTAAATACCAGCAGTCTGGTTATAGCCAGCAGAATTTTTTTTAACTAGAATTTATTCTCTAACTAAGTGTGTTCTTTTCTTTCTTTTAGAAACTTTAATAGTCGCATAGAGACAAACGAGACAAACAACCATTCACTCTCTCACTCACACCTAGAGACAATTTAGAGTTACCAATCAGCCTAACATGCATGTTTTTGGTCTGTGGGAGGAAACCGGAGTACACCCACACATGCACGGAGAGAACATGCAAACTCCTCCCAGAAAGGTCCCGGACCAGGATTTGAACCTGCAACCTTCTTGCTGAGAGGCGACAGCTCTACCAACTGCACCACCAGTGCCGCCCAGCTATTTAAACAAATATTTTGTATTCTGTTAATTATATTTCTTAGAGAAAATTTGGTATTGGCAGATTGGAGCTGTACAGGAATCAGAAATCAGTATCGTCCCACAAAATCACAATCTCTAGTTAAAAATTATTATTATTTTGTTTTTTAAATCTTTACTCCAGAAAAGATAACAGCAAAAGACATGAGTTGTTCAAACTTTGTCCAGTTTTTCTTTTTAATAAAACACCCAGGTATATAAAGACATTGGTTACTATCAATGCAACTTTTACATCCCTTTACCTTGAGAGATAAGTCCTTAAGTAAGTAAGTAAGTAAGTAAGTACCGGTAAGTAAGTAAGTAAGTACCGGTAAGTAATTAAGTAATTTAGTGCTATATGTTGTCATCATCTTATGTTTCCATACAATGACAAAATTAGTTCTCTGCATTTAACCCATCACACCTGAGATACACGCAGGTGGAGCAGTGGGCAGCTATGTAAACACCCAGGGAGCAGTTAGGGATTAGGTGTCTTGCTCAAGGACACCACGACATGTGGGCATGGCAGGGAGTTGAACCTGTGACTTTCTGGTCCCAGGTTGGCTGCCCTACCTCTACGCCATCTCAGCCCCCTAGATAGAAGATAATGTTCTGTACCCCCTCTGCATGTGCACTGAATGAAGAGCAAAGTATTACACTGAAGAGATTATTCAAAAGTAAAATCTTTTATTTTTCATTACACATCCATATAAACACTCTAGTGACACAAATAGGGTAAATAAACGTTCAGCATTTGGTCCAATTTTTGCAAATAATACATTTAATTTAGATTCTAAGAAAACGTCATCAAACAACTGAATTGGCAAACTCTGACCCGTGATTTTTGTGTGGTGGGAGTGGAAGGGTCCACCGTAACTCTTTTCCCCTTTCTGTGTTTTTAGATTCTTCAGTAATCTTTTTAGCTTTTCTGAAAGGGTCACTCTCCTCAAAGTCTGTTGTGTTTCTCATACTGAGTCAAGAATGTGGGGAAAAAATAACTGTAATACCACTTTGATTGGTGATATGTGCTGCTGATTATCCATGCTGCTGATCTCATGCTGCTGATCATTTCATGCTGCTGTATTCATTCGTACTGATCTACTGAGACTCATGTTCGTGCTGCTGTTGTTTGTCGTATTTTGCACTATTAGTGTTTAGCATATATCTTAGTCTATGTCTTAGATCCTTATTTGCTGTTTTTTTTTTTACACTTTATATTTTTGCTATTGTTGGATGTAACTGGGACCCTGTGTACACAATTTCGTTCCACCTCATCTACCACATGTGATAAAATGACAAGAAAACCTACTTGAACATGAGTAAATCTCAGGCACCGGAGTCACACATGCAAAGAACTCAATGAGCCTGTTGAGCATCATGGGAGGTTTTATGTTGGATAGAAAGCTTGCTCTTACCGATTGATTTCAGGAATACAAGAATTCCTGGTCCCAACCTCGAAAGATCATAGATTGTTTTGTAAAACTTTATTTATGTTTGCTGTACGTGTAGTTTGCTCTTCTTTCAGTAATGCTATGGCTGCTTTTCTACACATGTCAGCTTAATCTTGACAGCTGAAGAGTTCTTAGTCTTTTGAAGTGCTCAACAGCCTGAAATCCTTCTGTGCAGCAGTTTTTTTAACACCAGCTCTTTATGCCTAAGGCTGTTCCCCACTACAAAAAGTGAAAATGAAACACTGTTATATCTCTCAGCAACTTTCTTTGCAAGGTGTGAATGCAGTGCTCCAGTTTTGCACCCCTTCTGTCTGACTTGCAGAGGCAAGTGGTGACCGTGCTAAATGGGAGCAGTTCAGTGCAGAGCTCAGTGCCGATGAGGCACTGATACAGCTGCTTTATCAGACAGAATCAGCAGCTTCATGTCTGTTTGCTGATAGCCCAGAGAGGATGGACTTCCCAGACTGATGGTGAAGGAGTGTGTGTGTGCGTTAGTATGAGGGGGCGTAGCCATCATTGGCATGCACTGTTTGTTGCTGTGTCGTGTAATAATGAGCAGCTGGTGTTCTGTGACAGTTTAGGTTCATTCAAAATATACTTTTCTCTAATTATCTCAAGAGGCTTCTCCACATTGCATCATGTACAAACATGGCTCCAGACTAACCTTTTGTTGTTCTTGCACTGGTGCATGAAATTGTTAGTTTGCTGCATGACCAAAAGATTTAGGCAAATCCACATTTTCAGAACTCATTTACCACCACAATCAAATTTTTAAATATCACATTTTTGATATGACAAGTGTCAGTTGTGTAAATGATTGTAAAAAATCGAACAAACATTAGGAGGCAGGTAAATGCTTTATTTGATTTGTATCACAAATATAAATGAGCAAGAAGCTTATTTATGTTATAACAGAATTTATAAAATCATGATGTTTAATAGGTTTGACATATCAGCTTAAAAAATTCATTTGAGTGACAGCTTGCACATTTAGAGGACTACAATCATTGACTGTCCTATAATTTCAGAATAACATTTAAACAGATGTAGCTTTTAAATTCACGCAAAACTTTACATCAAACATTGAGTTTATTGTAATTGGACATGGTTAAGTCAATATTGGTTATTGTTTAACACTATAAATAAATAAATTACTTTTTCTTTTTCTTATTTTTATGACAATTCTGAAAAAGTTGGGACATTGAAAATAAAAGCATGAGCTCTGCAAAACTCATAAACCCATGTTTTATTCACATTGCATCATAGTAAACATTTCAAATGCTGAAACTAAGAAATTGTATTGTTTTTTTTTGTTGTAAAAATATAAGGTAATTTTTAATTTTATGGCATCAAGTCACCTCAAGAAAATTGTAATGGGAACAAGTTTCCACTGTTAGCATTCCCTCTTTTTTAACAGCTGTCTGTAAATGTTTAGGAACTGAGAAAAACAGTTACTGCAGTTTTTGAAGGGGACTGTTTGTCCTGTTTGTACGTACATGTACATACATACATACATACATACATACATACATACATACATACATACATACATACATACATACATACATACATACATACATACATACATACATACATTCAAACATACATACATACATACATTCAAACATACATACATACATACATACATACATTCAAACATACATACATACATTCAAACATACATTCATATATACATACATTCATACATTCATACATACATACATACATTTGTAGTGAGTCACGTGGGTACGTGTCACTAGTTGTAGTATGACAATATATCCCCGTTTATATGCATACTATATTCACGAGTTCCTCATCTTTCTGACTGTAATGTCGTGCATTGAATTTTAACAGAGATGCGAACGAGAGACGTTATTTACCTTTGACCCATCAAAATGAATGGAGTCATTTATTTTCAGAATCAAAGTTTAACATCAAACATTTACATTAATTTGGCAAAATATGAAAATAATAACAGACAGTTTCACAAATAATGAACTTCAAATCACTCGGCGGTGATTTGAGGACTTTGCTTCAGATATTTCTAAAATATCTGTACTGGTTTTGTGAGAGAGAGAAGAGTTTAAGATGAAGTGGAGATTATCTTACAGAGAACTATGTGAGAGAATTAATATCTGTTGACCAGAATGTGCACGCTTCATCAGATTTCAGCTCGCCTCCGGTACACTTTAGTCGAAGAAGAGACCGTTACCTTGTTGATGATAGATCAGCTCGATAGAGAGTCCTCCAGACCTTTCAGCGTCTCCGTTGAGAGCTGCTGAAATCCTTAGATAGTCGTGCGTGGGTTGTTCAAACAGAAGTTATAATTCCAACGTCTCTGACTCTCCTGAATTCTCGAATTCTCTTCCATTCACTTCACCATTCTCCATGAATTCTAACCAATTCTCTTCAGAACTCCTTGAGCACTGCTTCAGAACTGCTTTCGAACTACATGAGAACCGCTCCAGAACTCCTTGAGAACTAACTTGAACTGGAAAGTTGCCACATTTTAAATGGGTCGACTTCCGGTTCAATTTAGAGCTTTCTGATTCGTGGATGTACCAGAAAGAGGTGTGGTTTTTGACGTAAGGTATTATCAAAAGTCGAGGTCAGGGGATGAGATTTGTTTAACAACTGACAGAGAGATTATTGCAAAAAGCAGACTTCGTGGAGTCTCTATTCTGATTATCTTCTCAAATAGTTAAACATGACATTTCTTCTTCAGTAAACATTTAGTTGACCGAAGCTTCAACTTTCACATACTTACGACTTGGCTCATTTCAGACAGAAAATCAAGAAATGCATATTCAGGTGATTTCTTCTTTGAATGAGGAATAAAAATCATTACTTACTGTTTATGTAAAATAAAAATGAGTAGTTCTTTTCAACCTGTAAGCATTGAGTGAAACTAACACAATTTGATTATCAAAACATTTGTAAGACAGTAATGATTATAGAGGATTGTCTTTTCTGCTTGATTAATTCAAGAAAGAAAGTCATCAGATGGCTCAGACTTATTCAGATCAATGAAAATAACAGTCTCTGTCCATCTGGTAGATTTGAGGTCATCAGGGTCAGATAAGGGTCAGATCATCAGGTCATCAGGTTCACTACA
>NC_056499.1:45831625-45857541 GCF_014905685.2 Nematolebias whitei | reverse complement strand
ACTGAAAATTGTTGGATTGTATACCTGGATTATTGAGCATGGACTTTTTTGCTAAAACTAGTATTTTTTTGTTGTGGGTATAACATCCTATTAAATTCAGTTTTATGTTAGTTTTGGTCAAATCTTGAAAGAGCTGCAGCGGAGGGACCAAAGAGTTGCAGATTGTAGACCCCTGCTCATGTCAAAAACTTTGTAAAGAAATTGAAAGTAAAATTATTTTTTTTAGAAATAGATCCTGTCCAAATCTGAATGCTAGGAAACACCTTGTAACTGCTACTTTCTTTCCCTCAGTTGATTACGGTGACATTTACATATGTGACAAGGTTCTGTTTGGATCTGCACAACACCAAACTCAGGAATGGTTTTAAAAGATTTATTTTTAAAGCAGATTCTGGTGGAGGTCTGGGTCCCGGTGGAGGTCCAGTCTGGAGAGAGAGACAGGTTAGTGACTATGAAGCGGGTGAGGAGTTTTGAGACTCGCTACAGGCGATCAGAGAGCTGGTACCAGAACAAAGACGAGATCTGAAGGCGTAGTCGAAGGAGGAGAAGAAAAGGGTCAATACCATGGTCAGATGAGGCAGACAAATCCAGGGAGGGACAAGGCAAGGCGAGGAGTCAAGGAAACGAGGCTGAGGTCGTGATCAGGAGTCAGAACAAGGAATCGCTAGATATCTACTGGCAAAAAGCTTTCAATAATCTGGCACTGAGGCTTATAAAGAGAGCAGAGCAGGTAGAACTGTTTAGAGTTGATTGCTGTGGCTGAGTAGAGGAGGTGTGGTACAGGGAAACATGAGGTGAGGAAGGGTGACAGGCATTCCTAGATGGAAACATGAAAATTAAAACAAAAACAGTGGAAGGAAAGGGTAAAAATGTGACAGAACCCCCTCTTCAAGGTCCGGCTCCTGACAGACCACCAGGCTGGTCAGGGTGAGCTCTGTGGAAGTCCCTGATAAGAGTCTTGTCTAAAATGTGATGGGCTGGAACCCATGAACGTTCCTCAGGGCCATAGCCTTACCAATCTACCAGGTAATGGAGCCCTCGACCCCACCGTCTAGAGCGGAGGAGTCTTCTGACAGTGTAGGCCAGGGCACCGTCAATGAGTCAGGCGGGAGGAGGGGGACCGGAGGAGGGCTTGAAATGGGGCTGTAAAAAGGACTTGAGACATGGAAGGTTGGGTGGACTTTAGGGGAGCTGGAGGCGGACTGCCACAGGGTTAATGATCTTGCTTATTGGGAAGGGTCGGGTTAATGATCTTGCTTATTGGAAAGGGTCCAATGAAGTGAGGGGCTAATTTGCGAGACTCCACCCATAGGGGAAGATTCCTAGTGGAAAGCCAGACCTTCTGACCAACCTGATAGGAAGGCTGTACAGACCATCGTCTGTTGGCTCCTCTCACATAGACTGTTGATGATTTCAGGAGGGCTCTTCTAGCTGTCCTCCAGATGCGTTGACATCTCATGGCTGTCCTGTGGGCTGATGGTACCTGGGCTTCTCTTTCCTGGACAGAGAATAGAGGTGGCTGATCACCATAAACAACATAAAAAGGGGACAGACCTGAAGTAGATGATGGTAGTGAATTGATAGAGTGTTCCACCCAGGGAAGGTTGGTTGACCACTTGCCAGGATCTCCCTTGCACAGAATACAAAGCTTGGTTTCCACCTCTTGATTGGCCCTCTCCGTTTGGCCATCAGACTGTGGATGGAAACCTGAGAACAGACTTGTAGAAACACCCAAGAGGCTGTAGAACTCCCTCCAAAACTTAGAAATAAACTGTGGTCCCCGATCAGAAACAATGTCCTTGGGGAGACCGTGCAGCCTAAAAACTTCTTTAGCCATGATATTACAGAGTTCATTGGCAGAAGGGAGTTTAGTGAGGGGGATAAGGTGGACCATTTTAGAAAATCGGTCAACCACCCTGAGAATCACTGTGTGGCCAGAGGAAGGGGGAAGACCAGTAATGAAGTCCATGCTAATATGGGACCAAGGGCATGAAGGAATAAGTAGTGGATGAAGTAAGCCTGCGGGGCGGGGGGGGGGGGGGGGGGGACGGGGGGGGTTGGGCGGGTTGCAGCATGGACAAGAACTGACATACTCCTTTACCGCCTTAACTAAATCTTTCCACCAAAACTGGGACTTGACAACACTGAGGGTTTTATTGATACCTGGATGACAAAATATGTGTGAGTTGTGGCACAGTTCGAGTACCTCTCTGACCTTGTTAGTAGGGATGAACACCCGGTTCTTGGGGCATTCAGGTGGTGGAAGATGAACCAGATTGGCCTGTCAGAGGTCCGACTCCAACTGGTTCATGGACAGGTGCACAATGTCTGGCATGATGAACTCAACTTCAGAGTCGATTTTGGAGGTGCAATTTCCCTCCATAATTCGGGATAAGGCATCGGGTTCGATATTCTTAGTGCCTGGTCTGTAGGACAAAACAAAGTCAAAACGACAGAAGAACAAGGCCCACCTGGCTTGTCTGGAGTTGAGGCGTTTAGCAGTCTTGAGGTACTCGAGGTTCTTGTGATCGATCCAGACTTGGAAAGGTTCCTTGGCGCCCTCGAGCCAATGCCTCCATTCCTCGAGGGCTAATTTGACAGCCAATAATTTACGTTCCCCCACATCATAGTTACAAAGTACGTTCAGCTGTGGAAAGGCTCCTGGAAAAGAAAGCACATGGGTGAACCCTCCCCTCACTGCTTTATCTTTGAAGAAGTTAGAGCATGTAGAGGACTAGAGATAATACTGTAATCTTTAATGAATTTCCTGTAGAAATTAGCAAAGCCTAGAAATCTCTGTAATTGTTTACAGTCCTTAGGAATGGGCCATTCCAAGACCGAAGAAACTTTGCTAGAGTCCGTGGAGATTAGATTAGGAGAGATTACAAAACCAAGAAAAGATGTGGACGATCGATGGAACTCGCACTTCTCAGCCTTGACGAAGAGGTTGTTTTGAAGAAGTCTGATAAGAACAAATCTGACATGTTTGTGGTGTGAAGTAATATCTTTGGAGAAGATGAGAATGTCGTCTAAATAAACAAAAACAAAATGGTTGACCATATCTCTGAGAACATCATTGACAAGTGCTTGAAAAACAGCAGGAGCATTGGTTAGGCCGAAAGGCATTACCAGGTATCCGTAATGTCCGTTGGGGGTGTTGAATGCTGTCTTCCATTCATCCCTTTCTCTGATGCGAACCAGGTGGTACGCATTTCTTAAATCCAGTTTAGTAAATACTGTAGCTCCTTGAATAAGCTCGAACGCTGACGACATGAGAGGTAAAGGGTATTTGTTCTTAATTGTGATTTTGTTAAGGCCTCTATAATCAATGCATGGCCTAAGAGAGCCATCTTTCTTGCCCACAAAAAAAAATCCTGCCCCAGCAGGGGATGCAGATGGTCTGATAATGCTGGCTTGAAGTCACTCTTTAATGTACTCTTGCATGGTGGTGTGTTCAGGGCCTAACAGTGAATAGAGACTACCCCTAGGGGGTGCACAACCGGGGATTAAATCAATGGCACAATCATAAGGTCTGTGGGGCGGAAGAGAAGTAGCCTTAACTTTATTAAATACCTCCTTAAGGTCATGATACTCGGGGGGTACTTTAGAGAGGTCTGAGTAGGTTTTTTTAATGTTTTCAGGACTGACAGATGGTAAAACAGCCTCAAAGAGACAGGAAAAAAGGCATTCCTCAGACCATCCCACAATCTCGTTGCCCCTCCAATTTATGTGTGGATTGTGTGTACAAAGCCAAGTGGCACCAAGAACAATGGGGAGCTGAGGTGAATTAATAACAATGAATCTGATACTTTCTCTGTGGTTGCCCGTTAGCAGTAAGTCAAGACAAGAATCATGCAAAGAATGTCCATCCAGAGCAAGAACTTTATTAGTTTTATTGGTTTGCCGTAGTTCAATCCCCACAGACAAGGCAAACTCATGATCAATAAATTCAGTGTCTGCTCCAGAGCCAATGAATGCAGATACATTGATGTGTCCCTTACCAGAGAGTTGGATAACAGCCGGTATGGTGAATGGTGAGGAGATCTTAGGACTCCTGATCTGACTCAGAAGGCATCTCCTCTTACCTGCTGAGTCTGGTCTTTTAAAGGACACTTGGCTATGGTGTGGGTTCCCTCTCCACCAGACGCAGAGGTGTAGTTTTCTCCTCCTTTCTCTCTCCTCAGGAGTAAGGCAACTCCTGCCTAGTTGCATGGGCTCCTCCACCTGTGGGGTGTTGATAGGGAGTCCAGTGGGTCTCATATTAAACAAAATCCTAGACTCACCCCAGGGTCTGGACGTATTCACTGACCTGCCTCCTCTCTCATGGCTCCTCTCCCAGAAGCGCAAATCAATGCATGTTGCCAGGTCCTCCAGAGCCTTGAGGTTTTCTGGGTAATCCTTGGTTACCAGTTCATCTTTAACGTTATTGTTGAGACCTTGAAAAAAAGCATCAGTTAATGCCTCTTCATTCCAGCTGCTATCAACAGCAATGGCATGAAAGTCTATTATGTATTCGGTTACACGTTTATTTCCCTGTTTAACAGAAAACAGTTTTCGGCCCACTTCTCTTACTGGCAACACAGGGTCGAAAACTCTGCATATTTTTTTGGAAAAAGCAGAAAAACTGTAACAGCACCTGGCGTGTCTCTGCCACTCAGAAGTACCCCATGACTTTGCTTTACCAGCCAGCAGTGAGATGACGTAAGCTACTCGGGCTCGCTCAGAAGGAAAGGATGAGGGCTACAACTGGAAATGGATCTCACATTGTGTGAGAAAAGGTCAATATTGGTCAGGTTCTCCTCTAAAAAGTTCAGGAGGAGATAAACAAGGTTCATTATAAGTTAAAGGATGATGAGAAGTAACAATATGAGCACCAGAAGTGTGCACAGGGTCCCGAGGAGAGGTTGGTAGAGACAGTTTCAACATTACCATCATCTCCTGCAACTTAGTTTCTAGGTTTACAATGGCCCCCTCGGCACCAGAGCGCCATTCCTGGGTTGGTGCTGGATCCATTTTGGCCAGATTAGTCTGACAAGGTTCTGTTTGGATCTGCACAACACCAGACTCAGGAATGGTTTTAAAAGATTTATTTTTAAAGCAGCTTCTGGTGGAGGTCTGGGTCTCGGTGGAGGTAAGGTCTGGAGAGAGACAGGTTAGTGACTATGAAGCAAGTGAGGAGTTTTGAGACTCGCTGTGAATTAGTCACTAACCTTCTCAGTCTGTGGCGTGGCAAAAACAGGAGAAGCGCTGAACTTGGTGACGTCACTGTAGCAGTGAGAGCTGCAGCAAGCCAACAGAACAAAGAGCTGTGTGTGGTCCATGGAGGGCGAGTCCAGAAGCAGGGTCCAGAAAACTTAGCAGGGATCATTAACAGGCGATCAGAGAGCTGGTACCAGAAGAAAGACGAGATCTGAAGGCGTAGTCGAAGGAGGCGAAGAAAAGGGTCAATACCGTGGTCAGATGAGGCAGATAAATCCAGAGCGGACAAGGCAAGGTGAGGAGTCAAGGAAACAAGGCTGAGGCCGTGGTCAGGAGTCAGAACAAGGAGCTGGGCTTATAAAGAGAGCAGAGCAGGTGGAACTGATTAGAGTTGATTGCTGTGGCTGAGTAGAGGAGGTGTGGTACAGGGAAACATGAGGTGAGGAAGGGTGACAGGCATTCCTAGACGGAAACATGAAAACTAAAACAAAAACAGTGGAAGGAAAGGGTAAAAATGTGACAAAATGTTCCTGCAAGCACCTTGCAGATGTTGGACGCTGCCTATCACAGTGTGCTAAGATTCATAACTGGCTGTAACTACTGTACCCATCACTGCACCCTGTATTCACTGGTTAACTGGTCATCATTAATTTCATGCAGACTCTCTCACTGGTGCATTTTCATCTTTAAATCACTTTTTGGTCTGTTGACCATATTTCTCCTCCTACATGTCACTGTGTGAGTGCAGCTACAGCGTGCGCTCTCAAGACATAATTACCTGCAGTGTATCCTCAGTGTGGACTAAACTTGGCAAAAGGGTCTTCTCTTACTCCGCTCCTGTAACCTGCAACACCTTGCAAAAAGATCTGAAGTTTTCAGTTTCAAAGGATTTTAAACAATTGTTAAGTTCATGGTAAAAACCAATGCAGACATGTTCCTGTTTTTAATATTTTACATCGCTTCATAGTGTAACCGTTTTTGTTTCATTTTATTATAATTTCTTTTATTTACTTTTCATTTTATATGCTTTGTACATGATTGTTTATTGTTGTCTGTACCTCAACTGTGTTCTTTGTTTAAAACAGGTCTCTCTTGTAAATGAGTCTTTGAGGCTCAGTGAGACTAACCTGTATAAATAAAGGTTGAATGATTGAAAAATAACACCATGGTGTACAGCAGTGGTGGGCACAGCTACCCAAAAAGTTAGCTTTGCTAACCACAGATTCACTAACTAAAACATTAGCTTTACTAATGCTAAACTGCTAAACAGAAAAAAAAAAGCTTTTATCGCTCACTGCTGTCACTGACACTTTAAGACTGTCTAATGTGACAATGTTTTAAGTGAACACAACTCAAACATATTCATAAATTATAAGTAAAGTGTCCATGTCCCGTTCAGTGCTGAGCTTTCAGATAATAATAATAATGTGTTATGGATTGTCATCCTTGTATGTATGCAGCACAGCAGCTCAGCGGTTAGCACTGTTGCCTCACAGCAAGAAGGTCCTGGGTTTAATCCCCAGTTGGACCTGGGGTCTTTCTGTGTGGAGTTTGCATGCTCTTCTCGTGCTTGCGTGGGTTTTCTCCGGGTACTCCGGTTTCCTCCCACAGACCAAAAACATGCATGTTAGTCTGCCTTCAGGCCCAGGCCTCCCTTGCAAAAGAGATCTGTGATCTCAATGTGATTTACCTGGTTAAATAAAGGTTAATAAAAATAAATGTTCCCATACAATGGCAAAATTGGCTCTCTGCATTTAACCCGGCCACCACCAGGTGGTGCAGAGTCAGTCAGAGTCAGAGTTTCTTTATTGTCATTCACACCTCATGTGGTACATGTGGTGGAGCGAAATTATGTACACGGGGTCCCAGTTACATCCAACAATAAAATGTATAAGAAAAACAGTAATAACATCTAAGATATGAACTAAGAAAAACATCAACTAAATATACACTAAGCACTCATAACATAAAACATTGAACATCAGCACAAACATGAACATGAGTCTGTGTGAGCAGATGAGCATGCATGAACACATCAACATTGAAACAGATCAGCAGAAACATGAAACAGATCAGCAGCAACATGATATGGTTTTTCACAGTGATTATTCTAGTTAGAGATTCATGAGTCTAACAGCCTCAGGGTAGAAGCTGTTCCTCAGTCTAGTGGTTCTACACTTAATGCTCCGTAACCTCCTTCCTGAGGGGAGTGGGGCAAAAAGTGTGTGTGCTGGGTGAGTGGGGTCCTTCATGATGCAGGTGGCCCTCTTCCTGCATCTGGAGGTGTAGATGTCTGTGATGGTGGGGAGGCTGATTCCGACAGATTTCTGTGCAGCCTTCACCACTCTCTGCAAAGCTTTTCTTTCTGCAGCTGTGCAGCCTCCATGCCACATGTTGATGCTGGAGCACAGGATGCTCTCCACTGCACACCTGTAGAAGAAGGTGAGGACTGAGCTTCCCAGACCAGCTCGCCTCAGCCGTCTGAGGAAGTAGAGTCTCTGATGAGCTTTCTTGATCAGGCTGGTGGTGTTGTTGCTCCAGCTGAGGTTGTCATTCATGTGTACACCCAAGTACTTGTAGCTGGAGACCACTTCCACTGCAGATCCTCTTATGTTCAGGGGGGTGTAGATGTTTTTGTTCCTTCTGAAGTCCACAATCATCTCCTTTGTCTTCTTCACATTGATGTGAAGGTTATTCTCTTTGCACCAGCTCTCCAGGTGTTCCACCTCTTGCCTGTAGCTGGACTCATCATTGTTTGTGATGCATCCCACCACCGCTGTATCATCTGCAAACTTTACAATGTGACAGCCTGGATGGGTAGCTGCACAATCATACGTGAGCAGAGTAAGCAGGAGGGGGCTCAACACACATCCCTGAGGAGAGCCAGTGCTGAGGGTTATGGTGGAGGAGGAGAGGTTGTGGATCCTCACTAACTGTGGTCTGTTTGTTAAAAAGTCTAGTACCCAGTTGCAAATGGAGGGGCTTAGTCCTAGTGTGGATAGTTTGTCCATCAGGGTTTGGGGGATCATGGTGTTGAAGGCGGATGTGAAGTCCACAAAGAGCATACGGACGTAAGAGTTTTTCTGCTCCAGGTGGTTGAGCGCAGTGTGGACCACAGAGGAGATTGCATCCTCTGTTGATCGGTTCTCACGGTATGCATACTGATGAGGGTCCTCTTTGATGTTGATGGTTGTTTTGATGCGAGTCATGACCATGAAAGCATTTAGCGACTATCGGGGTGAGGGCCACTGGCCGATAGTCATTCAGACCAGTCACTGTAGAGCTTTTTGGGACTGGGATGATGGTGGCAGTCTTCAGGCAGGTGGGAACTGTCTCCAGGGTAAGTGAGGTGTTAACGATGTCTGCCAGCACCTCACAGAGCTGATCAGCACATTCCTTCAACACTTTTCCGGGGATGTTGTCTGGGCCAGTTGCCTTGTGCGGATTAATCCTCCTGAAGGTACTCCTTACTTCTGCTGAGGTCACGCTGAGATGCTCTTCATCCGGTGGTGAGATGAGTCTGGTGCTGGGTGGTCTGTTCGGGTCTTCAAAGCGTGCATATAACTTGTTGAGGGCATCAGGCAGAGATGGGTCTTTGGGGCATTGTTCATCCATCCATCCATCCATTTTCTTTACCCGCTTGTTCCATTTTGGGTCACGGGGGTCGCCGGTGCCCATGTCCAGCAATCACTGTGCGAGGGGCGGGGTACACCCTGGACGGGTCGCAAGTCCATCACAGGGCCACATAGAGACAAACGAGACAAACAACCATTCACTCTCTATGGACAATTCAGAGTTACCAATCAGCCTAACATGCATGTTTTTGGTCTGTGGGAGGAAACCGGAGTACCCGGAGAAAACCCACGCATGCACGGAGAGAACATGCAAACTCCACCCAGAAAGGCCCCTGGACCGGGGTTTGAACCAGGGACCTGCTCGCTGAGAGGCAGCAGCTCTACCAGTTGTGCCACCGTGCTGCCGGCATTGTTCACTCCTTCCTTTATAATCTGTTATGCACTTAATGCCCCTCCACATGCTCCGAGGGTCTTGTGAGATGAATTGACCCTCGATCCTCTTTGCATTTGTGCCCTTGGCCCTCTTAATACCAGCAACCAGCTCTTTTCTTGTCCTACTCAGCTCCTCTGAGTTTCCAGACCTGAAGGCAGTGTTCCTGTCTTCCAGCAGGGTACGCACCTCTGCATTAAGCCAAGGTTTTCTGTTTGGGTAGCTTTTAACATTTCTGATAGTGGAGACGGTGTCAGTACATGTACTAATGTAACCCAGAACTGAGGATGTGTATTGGTCAAGATCAAGCGAACCTCCATTTTCAGCAGCTTCTCTGAAAACCTGCCAGTCTGTTCGGTCAAAACAATCTCTCAGTATGGGGCCACTGTCCTGGATCCAGCATTTAACTTTCTTTTGTACCGGTCTGGAGCGTCTCAGCGGGGGCATGTAAACAGGAGCCAGGAAGATTGAGATGTGGTCTCAGTCCTAGGTGGGGGCGGGGTTCGGCTTTGTATGCATCTTTTACGTTCGTGTAAACACGGTCCAGCGTGTGGTCTCCACGTGTCGGAATTGTCACATGCTGATTAAAGCTTGGGAGACAGTCCTTTATATTCACGTGGTTAAAGTCTCCGGCTACCACGTAAAGAGCCTTGGGGTGTTTGTTCTGCAGCGAGCTGATGATATCATGAAGCTCCTGCAGTGATTCATTAGCATTAGCGTCCGGAGGAATGTAGACGACAGTGATGAAAGTCACTGTGAACTCTCGGGGTAGATGTTATTTGCTCCAAAGCCTTCGAGCATGAGCTCGAAGTGGGCAGCTATTGAAGGTGCTCGGGGAGCATTTGGGGATAAGGTGTGCTGCTCAGAGACACCATGAGATCTGCAATGACTGGGGATTGAGCCTAGGCTTTTCGGGTGCCAAGTCGACTGCCCTGCCTTTACCCCATCTCGGCCCCCTAATCCAGTTCATTGGAACCAAATAGGCGGAGCAGAACTCTGCTGTGCTGAAGCAGAGTGATGCATTCAATTTGTGTCGGACGTTGCCCTTGTGTCATTTACTATAATGAATTAACTCACTTTGGTGATCCTCTTTGTGGTTAACTACTTTTATAAACTAACTACAAAGTTGCTGTGCGTCATCATCAGTATTCTCTCAGTAATAAATCTGTTTGTATTAAAGTAAATATGTGTGAACTCTAGTGTGAGAAAGTCACGTCCCAGAGACAGTGTCAGCGTTTCAAAGCATGCTGGGTAGAAATTATATGTGAAATATTTCTGACTGTTTACAATGTTTTTGAACGTGAATTTTTTTTTTTAATGTTATTTTTCTGTTCTGATTTGGTTTGGCATTTATGTTAAAGTCTCTGTTATTGGCTGTAAACTGACACCATGAGTCAGAGACTGTTTGTGGTAGATACCATACCATACCATACCATACCAATTTATTTCTAAAGCACTTAAAATACAACAAGCAGCTGTCCGAAGTGCTGTACAAAATTAAAAACAAACCATGGGTCATGTGTATGCTGTTCAGTGTCAGGAGGGCTGTGATCAGTCTTACATCGGGGAAACTAAACAGCCACTGGCCAAAATGATGGCCCTGCACATAAGATCAACATCATCAGGCCAGGACTCTGCGGTCTACACTCATCTCCAGGCCAGCGGTCACTCTTTCAAGGATGAAGATGTTCACATCCTGGACAGAGAGGAACGATGGTTTGAGAGAGGAGTGAAGGAGGCCATCTTTGTGAAAAAGAAATCGTCCATCATTAAACAGGGGTGGAGGCCTCCGGGTTCAACTGTCCCCCTCTTACAATACTGTGATTGCTAGTATCACTCAACCCTCTGTGAATAGTAAACAGCCATCAGTGTGCTAATGATCCATTGTTAGGCTGATGGTCCTTCTTGAGCATGTGATCAGCTGGTTTTGGTTGTCAGCAGCAAACTGGTCGATCCACTCTGAGAAGGTGCTATTTATAAGACTGAGCTGAATACAGCACCTCAGACTGAGGAAGTCTCTTGGATGAGAGACGAAACGGTTCTACATTTTTTTGCTTTGTTTTTTTTTTTTTTTTTTTTTTGAATGTCCAGAGGACCAGATTTAACTTTTTTGGATGTTTTTAAACGAGTTTTAAAAACAGAAAGTGACGGGGCCTGCCTGACCTCCAGTGGCAGCTCATTCCACAGTTTAGGAGCCATAGCTGAAAAGACTCTGTCTCCTCTGGATTTATAAAAGGTTTTCGGGACTGCTAAAATCATCTCGTCAGAGGATCTAAGAGCACGTGATGGTATGTAAAAGTGAAGCAGTTCAGACAAATAAGAGGGGCTAAGACCATCCAAAGACTTAAAAACAAACAATAGAACTTTAAAATGAATTCAAAACTGGATAGGAAGCCAGTGAAGGGACATCAGAACTGCAGTGCTGTGCTCACGCCTGCCTGTACCAGTCAAAAATCGTGCAGCAGCATTTTGTACCAGTTGTAACCGTGAGAGCGAGGCTTGGCTAACTCCTATCAACAGAGAGTTACAATAATCCAGGCGTGAGGTAATAAAAGTGTGGATTACTGTCTCTAAATAGTTTCTAGAAAGGAGGGGCTTGATTTTTGACAGGCGCCTCAGCTGAAAAAAAGAGGACTTAAACACATTGTTGACATGGCAGTCAAGTTTCAGGCAGGGGTCCATTTTCACTCCTAAATTTGTCAAAATGGATTTTTCATATGGGGCCAAAGAAGAAAAATCTATGGTGGGGAAACTGCTAGGGCCAGAGGATTTAAAGACCATAACCTCAGTCTTCTTTTCATTAAAATGGAGGAAATTAAATGCCATCCATCCTCTAATGTCATCAAGACAGTCCAGAAGAGACTGAGGGGAGCCATTTTGTTTCAAAGGGAAATAGACTTGACAGTCATCTGCATATAAATGAAACTGCACACCATGCTTTCTGAAAATAGAACCCAGTGGCAGAAGGTAAAGAGAAAACAGGAGAGGACCAAGAATAGAGCCCTGGGGTACCCCCCAGGGGAGGGCAGCAGAAGCAGAGGTAAAATTATCCATCATCACACTGAAACTTCTATCAGAAAGGTAGGACCTAAACCACTGCAGAGCTGAGCCAGTGATGCCCACCCACTGCTCCAGTCTGGAGATGAGAATGTCATGGTCAACTGTGTCAAAAGCAGCTGTTAAATCTAAAAGCACAAGTAAAACACAGTTTCCAGAATCCAGTGCTAAAAATATGTCATTAAAAACCCTTAAAAGAGCAGATTCAGTGCTGTGGTACATTTTAGGGGGCCGAGATGGAGTAGAGGCAGGGCAGCCGGCTTGGGACCCAAAAGTCCCAGGTTCGATCCCCAGTCACTGCACATCACGTGGCGTCCCTGGGCAGCACGCCTCATCCCCAAAATGCCCCCCGGGCGCATTCAATAGCTGCCCACTGCACCACCTGGTGGTGGATGGGTTAAATGCAGAGACTAATTTCGCCATTGTATGGAAACATACAGTGCTGACATTGTGATGACATTATTATTATTATTATTATTATTATTATTATTATTATTATTATTATTTTAAAACCAGACTGGAAGACCTCCAAAATTTTAAATTCATCCAAAAATGCCTTCAGCTGCGTGTAAACAATTTTTTCCAAAATTTTGGATATAAAGGGTAACTTTGAGATTGGCCTAAAGTTTGACAAAGATGATGGATCAAGGCCAGGTTTTTTCAACAATAACTGCACCACAGCATGTCTAAAATTGCTTGGTACCACACTAGACATGAAACTGCTGTTGATCACATTTAGGATAAAGGAGCCATCAGTAGAAAATACCTCCTTAAGAAAATATGGAGGAACAACATCAAGGGGAGAACCCGAAGATTTCATACTGTTGACAAGTTTCTCTAGATAGGAGAGGGAAATAGGCTCCAAATGATCAAAAACAGCAGGACGGGACCGGGATGGAAGGGTCATGGGATGGAAAAGAGATACAAGCCCTAGTGTTAATAACCTTGTCCAAGAAGAAATGAAGAAACTTATCACAAAGTTCTCTGGATGCTTCAAGAGGGACCGGTTCATGTGCATTGAGGACAGTGTTGATTGTATTATAAAGAACACGGTGGTTGTGAGAGTTAGCAGCAATAATGCCAGAGAAATATTCTACTCTGGCTGTTTTCACAGCTCGTTGATATCGACGCCAACTCTCTCTCAGTATATCAAAAGAGACTTGGAATTTGTCCTTTCTCCACTTACGTTCGTTTCTCCTGCATTCTTGTCTAATGGCACGACATACGAGGGGGAAAAACATTGCGAGGGAGATGACATTACCAGGTGGTGTTTAGCTTTACTTAGCACTACATAACAGCATTGCATCAATCTGTGTAGATCACCATTCTCCTGTACGCCTTTCGTGTGGAGAATTGTCTTAAAAAAATTAGCGGGCTTGAATTTACCAGATTTAAAGTTAGCAGAAGCTAAATATGCTAAGGGTTTTCAAAGTTGGCAATCTGCTAAAAGGAAAGTTAATTCTGCCTTTAGTGAACTGTTGGAACCATGCCCACCACTGGTGTACAGTATGTCCTTATTTTTTTTTTTTTTCAGAAAAGTGTGCAAGTGGAGAATAAAGTAGAATTGTCAAGTCTAAAAAAACTGTCCATCATATGAACAGTATGTAAAAGTTATGCCTTTAAGAAACAAGAAAAGTCCATCAAAAACCTGACACGGGACCTGAGAGTTGAATCATCTTTCAGTTTGTATGCCAAGTGGTCAGCTAATAGCTGGGATTCATCTTTTTGGTGAAAAATGTATTTTTGATGTCTGACAAACTTTCCTGTTTTGTTATTTTTCATACAAGTTATATAAGAGTCTATACAACTGGAACAGAATGCCCATTTTCGATATAATCATTGGTTTTCACCTTATAGCTAAATATTTTATTGATTGACTCAATATATATATTTGTCCTTTTAATTAATAATTACGCATGATTGTGTTGTTCCTTGTAACTAGGAGCCATGTTGTACCTCTCTCCTCTGCAGTGTGCTATATGAATGGAAGGAGCGACTAAAGCAGGGCTGCCACCTTATCCAGACCACTCCATCTGGACGTCCAGCTAACATCAGTGGCAATTCCTCTCAGCGTGTTTACATCACATACCGGCGAGCACCTGAGAGTCAGCCTCACGCCTCACTGGCTGTCACTGATATTTGCATCATCATCCCGAGCAAAGGGGAGACGCCCCCGCACACCTTCTGCAAGGTGGAGAAGAACCTCAACAGCAGCATGGTGAGCAGGATACTCTTCAGAACCTCATTACTGTTCTCATGTTCTGCATGAAAAGCTGGTGATAATGTGAGTGAGTGTGTTTATTTGTAGTGTTAGCAAAATTTCTCATGAACCAGTGTACAGGTTTGTTTTTGAAGTTATCTAAAGGTAATCACTAATTGTACAGCTTCAACTGATTAACTTTTGGAATTAACCCCATTCAAGATGGCTGCTGAGGAAGCTAATCAACTTAAAAATAGCTCTACCACAGTTAAAATATGCAGATGATAGTAGCTGAAGGTTTTTCCTAACACACTGGCAGTGTTAACCAATCACATGAGACATTGCAATGCTACATGCATTAGCTTATATTATTTTCAAGATTTGTCCAAAATGGCTTTACAGTACAGTAACTATAAGATGATTTTAGTCTAAAACTCTGGCAGCAGGTAATATGCATTCCTTTAGGTGTTTACAAAAAAGGCTTTAACAGTTTATATTTTGTTTTACAAAGGTTTTCTAACAAAGGGTAGATCTTTTCAGCTGATTTTTTTATTGCCAACATTGACCATACATGAACAAAAGAGAACAATAGAGAACTAATTAAAAACATAAATACAACATTCAAGGGTATTACAAAACATAAACAAGTAGTTTACAATGTTCAGTTCAATTCAATTCAGTTTATTTATATAGCGCCAAATCACAACAAAGTTGTCTCAGGGCACTTTACAGAAACATTCACATACATAAAAGCCAATTAGTAAAGTTCTCTATCTAAGGAATCCAGCAGACAAGATGAATCTTGGCTTCGTTGCAGTCTCCCATCCTGAGCAAGCAAAGTGGCAACAGTGGAAAAACTCCCCTTTAAAAGGAAGAAACCTCCAGCAGAACCAGGCTCAGGACAAGCGGCCATCTGCTTTGACCGGCTGGTTGAGAGGACAGGAAGGAGAGACAGACGAACATAGAATGGTAGGTCCAGGTATAGGTCCAGGTGTACCTAAAAGACAAAAAAAAAAAAAAAAACACATGTTAAGGATAGAAAAAATAATTACAAATGTTGAGCAGAGTAAGTAAAGACAGTAGCAGAGTGAAAATTGTGGTCAGTTTGTCCTCCAGCAGTCTAAGCCTATAGCAGCATAACTAAGGGACAGCTCAGGAAACCCAAGCCGACCCTAACTATAGGATTTAGCAAAAAGGAAAGTCTTAAGCCTAGTTTTAAAACTGGACAATGTGTCAGCCTCACGGAAAGAGATTGGAAGTTGATTCCACAAGAGAGGAGCCTGATAACTGAATGATCTGCCTCCCATTCTGTTTTTGTAAATTCTAGGAACCACAAGTAAACCTGCAGTCTGAGAGCGAAGTGCTCTGTTGGGAAAATATGGAACAATAAGATCTGTAATATAAGATGGAGCCAGGTAGTTGAGAGCTTTGTAGGTTAGAAGTAAGATTTTGAATTCTATTCTGAATTTGACAGGGAGCCAGTGGAGAGAAGCTAAAACTGGAGAGATATGATCTCTCCTGCAATGTTAAAATCAAATCGGTGCTCGAGGGTTGCAGTTCTTCTAGGGCAGTTATAATTTGAATGACTTTAGCATTTGAGCTTAGTTTTAAGGATTCTATATAAATATTAATAGAAGATAATAAAATCTGGAAGTTAGGCTTTTGTTGTAAATATTTGGAGGTGTGAATATGATATTTACCATAAATAATAAAAAAGTTAACAACATATAGCAATTCTGTTTTAACAATGTCACATTTCCCCATCCCAAATAAAACATGTTTATCTGTTAAAGAAATATTCATATTATTTCAATGAAAAAAAAATTGACATGTCCCTCCAGAATATTTTGGTGTAACAACAATCCCAAAACAGATGAACAAGTTCTTCTTCATGATTTTTACAGAACGTGCACATAGGGTCCAAGTCTCCTTTATAAATGTTTATCAAAAATGCTTTAAGTGGATAACAATTGTGAATAATTTTGTAGGAAATTTATTTTACTTTATTATTTATTAGGTATTTTTTTGGGGAGTAACCAAGTCCACTTCCAATTTATATTTCCAAAGATGTTGGACCAATAAAATGTACAAGTTGGTGAAAAGACAATGTCTCTTAAAATAATATTTCTTAATGTTTTGTTAGTTGTTTTCTTACTTATCAAAGGACAGTCATAGTCAGTATAAATGGAACCTGGATCAAAACATGGCATCAAATGATTTGGACCTGGAGGTGTAGATGATAGAAGTTTTAAATCCTCACTGGGGATTGCGTCAAACATCACGGCATCTTATTTAGGTGTAACAGGAAATTGAAAATGTGACATAGATTCAGAATAAGATAAGAAGTGACCGTTTGGATTTAACAATTGGCTTACGAGTAATATTCCTTTATCAAACCATTTCCTATAAAAAATTGTCTTATTTTTATATTTAATGTCTTCACTATTCCAGATATATTTATGAGGAGAAAAATTGTATTTGTACAGTACATAAGTGACCAGCTTAACATCTGTTTATGGAACATAGATAACGTTGCTTATGTACTGTAACCCCAGAGTCTATGAGTATAGGCGCAGCCCTTTAAGGCTATCGCTAGTGGGTTTATCCCTTCGTGCGCAACGCAGCACTGAAAACTTTAGTCTACTCCCACCTGCTATGTGGGCCTCACCCCCGGTCCATATATATTATGGTGAGACTTGGTAATCGGCTCCCAAATAGCTTTTTTCTTCAGCCTTTAGGAACCAGTGAGGCCCAGAGCTTAAAGGGCTGCACCTATACTCATAGAATCTCGGGTTACAGTACGTAACCAATGTTCTATTTCGTATAGGCTTCGCCCTTTAAGGCTGTTGCTAGTGGGTTAAAGGTGAAGCAGGATGTAGTCTATGCCTCACTGGGTCCATTCAGACACAATATGAAGCGCCCGCTTGCACCAAAAAAACATTTCATCACTCAGCCTTCTGTGTGAGTAATTACACGTACCATGCACAGGAGCACGCTGCATAATTACGCATTCCATGCACAGGAGCGCCTCGGAGAGAAAAGGTTTCCAACGGGAAAAAAGGGAAGACTGAAAGCAGTCCTGCTACTGAGAATGTAAAAGAAAAGAGGTTACAAATTGTAACCGTGTAACAGTGAGCAGAGCAGGTCAACAGCTCTTCAATATGAACTGATTAATAACAAATGAACAGATTAGTAATCAAATGAACTGATTGGTAACAGTAGTAATGAACTGATTAGTAACAATAAAAACAGCAGTCATGAACTTGTGACTGATAATAAATATCTCGCACTGTAGTTGCATGCAGGCAGATGTAAGTTTAAAACGAAATTCCATGAAAACAGTAAGATTCATTCTGTTAGAACACTAAGAACAGGGTCATGGAGAAAACAGAAACATCACGCAGATAGAAGCGAATAAATGAACAAGGCTATGTCCAAGCGGCCGCTGTACAAATGTCCTCCACTGTCATTCCTCCATGCAAAGCTGTAGAAGATGCAATTCCTCTGGTGGAATGAGCTCTGAGATTCTCTGAAGGCTCCAATCCTGATGCCCTATAAGACTCAGAAATTGCCTCACACAGCCAGTGTGAAAGGCGCTGAGTGGATAACGGGCGACCTGCAGAGACGTCCCTATAATGCACAAACAGACGCTGAGTCTGCCGCAGAGGAGCAGTGCGTGCTATGTAACATGCCAGTGCACGCACAGGACAGAGGAGATGAGATGATGCTTTCTCCTCTGATTTGTGAGGGGGTGGGGGGATAAAACCCCTCCAATGTTATCATTCTCAATTTAAATGAACTTGTGATGTCTTTTGGTATGAAAGCTGGGTTAGGTCTCAGCGCAGCTGAGCTGCTATCAGCTTGAATCCTGAGGCATGACAGGGCAGCAGAGAGCGCAGCCAAATCGCTCACTCTCTTTGTTGATGTCAAAGCCAACAGCAGGGCTGTTTTAAGTGACAGGAATTGAAGTGACACCTGATCTAAAGGCTCGAAAGGAGCTTTGATCAGAGCTTGCAGAACCATCGTTAGATCCCACTGTGGAGCTATTGGGCTATAGCTTTTGTCTGTGTCTCCGTACACCTTTTAGGAAACGCTTCATCAGCGGGTGATTAAAAACTGTTCTGTCACCGAAGCCTTTGTGACAGGAAGAAATAGCTGCAGCATAAGTGTGCTGAAAGCTAAATTTCTGTCCATCAGCTGCTGCAGAAAGGACAGCACACCACCTAGTGGACATGAGATGGCCTCTACACCTTTCTCCATGCACCAGCCTGCGACTGGTTGTTCCAGGGCGGCGCCTGTTGGCAGTCTCTGGGGAAGCGCTGATTCGCTGGTTGACGTGATGAGAAGGACTGTTCTCTGGTGGGAGGGGCTGGCGGCGGAGCGTGGCGGGAGGTCTCTGCTGCAGCTGTGGTGCGTCTCTGCTGCTGCCTCTGGCCACGGCGATCCCTCCAGTGGGCACGGGGGGGGGGGGCGGGGGGGGCGGAAGGAGTGCGGCGGCTTCATCAGGTGGCGCACAGTTTCCAACACCTCCTCCAACTTATTTGACTTTTCAAGCATGGCCTTGAAATTGGACCCGAACAGCACGTCCGTCGTGATGGGGCCCTCCAGCAGGTCCTTCTGCAGCTTCTCCGGCATGGATGGGGAGAGTCGGAGCCAGGTGGACCTCTGGATCATCGTCATCCAGGCGGTGATGCGAGACAGGCAGACCACAGAGGAGGCGCACTGGTTCAGGATGACGTCAGACGCTTTGCAGAGCGAGCTCCTCATCTCTTCGGGCAGGTCTGTGTCCTCCAGCCTTTTGGAAATGCTGTAGTCCCAACAGGGCGTCATTGTTGTTCGCTGCGACCGCCTGGAAAGCACACTGGTGGGCTCGATTGGAGAGCGACGTCACCATCTGGTCGTGTCTCCCTGGAGGGACAGGACATTGGTCCAACCTGGACACTTTTGCTCCGAGTGCTTCCACCAGGCTTGGCTCCAGGGGGGGTACCGAGGGAACATTCCGCTCAGTAAACCCCTCCACTCTGGTGATGGGGGCGAAGGTGGAGACGGGCGCCTTCAGCTTACCAGGTCTGGCTGCAGCCTCGTTTCAGTAGGATGTCACTACTAGGAAACGAGGCCAGATGGAGTCAGGGCGGCAAGCCGGGGTGAAGCCAAACCTTCCCACTAGATCATCCGATCTGGGCAGGGGGAGGAGAGGGACAGAAAGTCCCTTTGTGTCAGCTGCCTCCTGGATTATGCTGGGCAGCTCCGAGAGGAGGGCACCGACGGCTGCGAGCGGTGTGTTTGAAAATGCGGAAAGGCCCGAGGGGGGTTGACCATCTGCTCTGCCCCCCCCCATTCCAACACTACGCTCTCCAGGAGGGAATGAGCAGCGGGGCTGCTGCTGATGTCACCTTTTCTGGAGGAATCATCCGATTCGCTCCATGGCTCTGCGTCAAAAAAGGCGATGGCGTCGTCCAGTGAACAGTCCCCCGTCACGGAGAGGCACTCCTCGATGTTAGCCTTGAACAAGGCTGCTCGTCTCTGCTTCTCCTCAGGAGGGAGGAGGTCACAGAGACGGCAAGAGAAGGCAAGGTCTGCGTGGCGGGGACTCAGGCATCCTTCACAGATGTTGTGCCGGTCGAAACTCAAAATGTAGCCGATCTTGCAGGACGGGCACAGGCAGATGGTGCTGGTGCTGGATATCGTGTTCTTGTAAAGTTGCTTGGGTTTGGTTGCTTGCTGAAGAAAAAATGGGAGCCGATTACCCGGTCTCACCGTAATTTATACGGACCGGGGGTGAGGCCCACACAGCAGTTGGGTGTGGACTAAAGTTTTCAGTGCTGCGCTGCGCGCGAAGGGATAAACCCACTAGCCTTAAAGGGCGAAGTCTAACGAAATAGAACTTTAAGGGTATTTTGGGTATACTATAGTTGCTTCTGTAGTGAACCAGATAACCTCAAATCTACCAGATGGACAGAGACTGTTATTTTCATTGATCTGAATAAGTCTGAACCATCTGATGACTTTCTTTCTTGAATTAATCAAGCAGAAAAGACAATTCTTTATAATCATTACTGTCTTACAAATGTTTTGATAATCAAATTGTGTTAGTTCACTCAATGCTTTACAGGTTGAAAAGAACTACTAATTTTTATTTTACATAAACAGTAAGTAATGATTTTTGTTCCTCATTCAAAGCAGAAATCACCTGAATATGCCTTTCTTGATTTTTCTGTCTGAAATGAGCAAGCTGTCGTAAGTATGTGAAAGGTTGGTCTTCGGTCAACTAAAATGTTTACTGAAGAAGAAATGTCATGTTTAAACTTTTTCAGAAGATTACTAAGAGTAGACTCCAAAAAGTCTGCTGCTTCTGCAATAATCTTTTCTGTATGTTAAACAAGTTTCATTCTCTGACCTCGACTGTTGATAAACACCTTACGTCAAAAACCACTCCTCTTTCTGGTCCTTCCACGAATCAGAAAGCTCTAAATTGAACAGGAAGTCGACCCAAATAAAATGTGGCAACTCCCCAGTTCAAGTTAGATTGAGAGTTCTGAGAGATGTTGGATTGAGAGCTGACAACAGGTCCGATAGTCCAACAGAATGAGCAGATTGAGAGTGCAGCCGGTTCTGAAAGTTTCAGAGCAATGAAGAATCCAGAGGTTTTTTGGGGATTATAATTCTGTTTTGAGCTAATCAACGCACGACTTTCTGAAGGTTTGGTAGCTCTCGACGGAGACGCTGAAACGAGTCAGAAAGGAACTACATCCAACGCTGATTCATCGTCAACAGGTAGATGGTTCTATTTTGACCAAGTGTACCGTGAGAAGCTGAGATCGGACGGAGCGTGCAACTTCTGGTTAAACAGATTAAATCTCCCTCACATATTCCTCTGTAAGATAAATCTCAATTTACTCTTAAACTCACCTCTCTCTCATAAAACAGTACAGATATTTTTAGAAATGTCTGAAGCAAAGTCCTCAAATCACCGCCGAGTGATTTGAAGTTCATTTTCTGTGAAACTGTCTGTTATTATTTTCATATTTTGCCAAATTAATGTAAATGTTTGATGTTAAACTTTGATTTTGAAAATAAATGATTCCATTCATTTGATGGGTCAAAGATAAATAACGTCTCTCGTTCACATTTCTGTTAAATTCAATGCACGGCATTTACAGTCAGAAAAATGAAGAACTCGTGAATATTGTATGCATATATAATTCATATATTTGTCATACAACAAGTGACACGTACCTCACGTGTATCACCACACTGGTGGCCCGTAAACGTGTTCATGAATGACTGTTAATACGTGTAAGATTGATTATTTAAATGTTGGCATGTTGAAATAGTAACGGTTAAACAGCTGTGCTGAAACCGTGCGTCTTTACGCAGCGCAAATTGGAGCTGCGCGCTTGGAGCTCGGCTCTACAACTTTACGCTGTGTTACGCTGGCAATGTTTTAAGAGCTGAAATTGTGTCATAAGTCTTGTGTAAGCTGAAATTGTACGTCTGTTACGTGTAACTAAAGGCTGATGAGCTGTGGAATACGTTATTCTGTTTAAGGTACGAGGTTCTGCTAAGACCCGGCTGTGGTTCGGTTCTGCTCAGTTGGAACGAGTATTTTGAATAGATGGATAAACGTTTTAAAAGCTGAGTGCCATCTCAGAACACAGTTAGAAGTTGTTTCGTTACATTTTTTAACAGAAAAAGTGCATTTTGATGGTTTAAAAGACGAAAAAGTGACGAACTATTTTAAGCTAATCTAACTTGCTAGGTAGAGAAAACGCTTCCTGATTGGTTGAATTCGCTGTTGTGGAGCGCTTTCATTGGTTGAAGGTTTGACTGACGTGGCTACGTCACTTCCTCTCACCCTACGCTGCGTGCCATTGGTGATTTCAGTCACGTGACCCGGATATGAAATTCATTTTCATAGGGAAATAAAATCTGCTTTTTTAAAGCTAAAAAACGCTTTTAAAGTGGTTTTGACACACTGGTTAGATGCTTCGAAGCCTGTTTGCTGAAATCCTGCCACGTTACAGTTTAAAATTCGTCAAAAAACGATGTTTTTAAACAAAGCTAGCGATGCTAATTTTAAGCTAACAAGCTAACGACCGGAGCTTTAACTACGCTTAAAATCACTAAAGGAAGCTACAAATATTGTTCCAAAAACTCATGTTCAGGCTAAAAAGTCGTGTTTGTTGAAATTGTGCCACTTTTGTGTAAAAAATCCGTTCAGAAATGTTGATTTTGACCGAGTTTAGCCGAAGCTAACTTCAAGCTAAGCGGCTAACAACAGGATGTCAACCGAACGCCACAGGAAGTTATAGCTCCCCTAGTGGATAACACAAACATTGTCGGAGTTAAAATTAGTAAAGTAAGGCTGACATCTTCTGGCGAACCTTGAGAAGACAGGTTTCACTCGCTTATTAGGTCTAAATAGTGAAATTAAAAACGTTTTAATCTTTCTAAAAGCATTTTCGAGTCAATAAACGTTCCTTAAAGCTGAAAATTACTGTTATCTTGCATTTTAAAAGTTATAAGGTACTTATGCAAACGAGCATTCACCAAAAAGTTTATTTCACTGTTAAATCCTTTAAAAATAAGGTACAAAAATAAACATTAACTTTTTAAAAATAGAAACAGTTACAGATTTTCACAAAGTTGGAAAAAGTTTACTCATTTGCTAAAAGGATAGTGCACGTTTAATTAATAAATCACTAAATAAAAGTAAATATATCAGACAAAGAGACTTTGCTGATTTTATTTATTTTGAAAAACCTAAAACATTAAAATTCTCCTGTTTAAACTTTAAATAGAAGAAAAATGGCAAGCGACGAAGAAGAAGACACCTCTCCAAAACCAACAAATGATGACATCATTTGGGGGCCTTACATACTTTAACAACTCCACTTATTGGCAGGAGAAAGGAGTACAGTTTTTCTGAAGAAAGACTGATTATTCCTCATCATCAATTTCTTTTCTCTTTTCACCCACCTGGGTTGATGAGTAACTTTTTAAAATAGCAAATTTCTGGAACAGAACGGTTTAAAAAAAAAAAAAAAACGTTTTAAACTAATATTGCTGTGAGACTAAAAGAAAATTTGCAGGTTTATAAAAAATTCAGTGTTTTAGAGTAAATACACTAAAAACAGCTTGGTACTCTAGTATCTGTGGAAAATAAGCACAAAAAAGTAACACTGCTGGGAGAGCATTTACTTAAATATTCATCAATTGGGGTAAAACCTGAGAAAGGTACCCACATTTGAATAAGTGACTTATAACAGTACTTCTGTGTAAACCCAAAGCTAAAATAAGTGTGAAAACTCATTGACTTGAATACAAATATTTACCTGTAAAATATCTAAAGCTTGCAACTGTTCAAACAGATAAATTGCTACACAGTGAAAACATGACAGGTGTGTTAGAAAAAGATTTTGACCCAAAAGGAGTGGCGCACTGCCTGGAGAATGCGTTCGCACTACTGGCACCGTCCCTACATCCATATATGACTCAGACAGAGCGCATGAACCCAAAAGAGTTATTGGACAATCTGAAGGGGGTTGCAGAAAGTGTGACCTCTACAGAAATCATAAAATCCAGTTATGAAAAGCTGGCTAAAATTGCAATTTTGTTGAAAGAATCATTCTATACGGTTGTTGAGAAAGCTGATTACCTTGCATTAAGGTTATACAGTGAAAAAGAGGTGGTTCAGAGAATTGAAGAACACTTCCTTCAATTTAAAGGTGAACACGAAATCCTCACAAAAAAACATTCTGAACAGATGTTTCAATTACAGCAAAATGCAAATGCAGAAATTGATTCGCTGAATAGCAAAATAAATGTGCTTAACAAAAAGCTGGAAGAACTCAGAATGGATAAACACATATTGCAACAGCTAATGATGCGTTTAGAAAGTGATTATCACACATCACAGGAACGCTTAAAAACATGTGAAGAAAATCTAAGAGCAGCAACAAACAAGATTTCTGACGTGGGGCGAGTTTGTCTGGAACTCAGAGAAGACCGTGGACAGAGTCCAGGTCACCCACAAACACCTCAGAAAGACGTTGTTGCACTTCCTGCTCTTAATCCACCCTCACATAAAGTGGTAGGAACAGACCTGAACAGGCCTCCTCCACCAAACATGCAACAGAGTGCATGGCAATCTTCTCCATCAATGGGTGACTTGCAAAAAATCTCAAAATATGTACAACGTTTCATCCCTGAACCGTTGGGCTCCGCTGGAACGAAAGCGTACCTCAGAGATCTGGATTTCAGATTGAGAGCTTATCCAAACGCTACGGTAGAAGATAAAATCAGTCTGATACGACTCACTTCGGACAGAGATGTGTTTACCTTCATCGAGCGTCTGCCAGATGCAACGAGAAGGGATTACAAACTTCTGTGTGAAGCTCTGATCAAAGAGTACGACGCCTGCGCAGGGCCTACTGGGTATCCAGCCGCAGACAAGGTCACGCAGGGAAAGAATGAACATCCAAAAGTTTATTACAAAAGAATCTTCCAAGCTTATTTTGGTAACAGAAATGAAACCGGAATGGAGGAAGAAGAAGGTTTTAAATTTGTTTTCAGCAAAAATCTCCATCCTGACATTCAAACGTCAGTGCAAATGATGGCAAATTACAGAGAAAAATCCATCAGTGAGATTAAACAGTGCGCTGTGAACGTGTTTGAGGCACGTTGTCATGCCAAGACGCCCATAGAAGTGTTTCCTGGTGTAAAGGTTAAACCCCACTCCCTAGAATTAGAAGGAAGGCGTGCATCGCCACCCCCTCCTAAAAAGGGAGAAAAAAGGCAGTATTTTCAGACTAACAAACCGCATCATGAAGGTGCACGCTGGGATAAAAAGGCTCCTCCTGCAGAGGACGAACGTGATTATCGTAAATGGGACCAGCGGAGGACGCAAAAAAATGGGAACCGAGAGGAACCCCAAAAAGACGTACCTAGCCGCCCCCCACCTCGGACGAAACGTCCAGAGGCGAAAAAATCACAAAAATCCCAGAAAAAAGGCCCTCCACCTCTGAACTCGGAAGAGACAGAAAAATTGCGTGAAATGTTAGAAGATTTGAAACACACTGACAAGGGAAGCCGACCAAAAGCACTATGCAGTGAGGTACTCACTACAGCATCTCTGGACGCGAATGACAACACTACAGATGTCGGTGAAACACACCAAGACGCTGTTGTTGTTGCCTCAAACAACCCCTCATCGGATGAAAGGGGGGTAATCACACACACAAACGATGACCAGTCATCGCAAGCTGAACACGCAGAAACAGCTACAGCTGTGCTGACGGTTCAGACAAATCAAGATTACACAGATAAATCTGAACGCGTGAAAAAGCGTCAGAAAAAAACCAAAAGGTTTCTGTGTAACTTTATCAGAAAGGGGGCCGCCAAAAAGGCGTACCTGTCAGTAACACTCGAAGGTGTCCTCACACACGAAGCACTC
>NC_056499.1:45826219-45831525 GCF_014905685.2 Nematolebias whitei | reverse complement strand
CATACATACATACATACATACATACATACATACATACATACATACATACATACATACATACATACATTTAGCTTAACATGCATGTTTTTGGTCTGTGTGAGGAAACCAGAGTACTCTGAGAAAACCCATGCATGCACCGAGTGAACATGCAAACTGCAACCAAACTGGTCCCAGGATTCGATCCGACAACCTTGTTTTTGAGAAAGAACAACTCTACTAACTAAGCTACTGTGCTGCCATTTCTGTCCTGATGACAAAATCCACCTCCATCTGTCCTTCCTGGTTTCTTTCCTTGACTCCAAACCTACCCATCACTTCCTCTTCCCTTCTATTTCCTTCATCAACATGCCCATTCAGGTCTGCTCTGATCTTACTCTCTTCTCCTGGGGATTACTCTATCACTTAATCCAAATCCCTCCAGAACTCCTTCTGTACTTCTCATCCACCCTGTGGAACATAAACACTGACAACATTCAACATCTGAAATGTAGTGTAAAAACCTTTGACCTTATTATACAACTAACTGTTTGTGAGAGGTCAGAGCAAGGTCTAATTTCACAAACACTGAATTCTGTTTGAAATTCTCCTTAAATGCTATTTGTGTTCGCAAAACTACAGTGTACACTGCACAACTCAGATTGCAGAGACTGCATCATAAAATTAGCTTTTGTACAGCAGCAGTAGAAAGAAATTATTACAGTAAGAGCTTCTGAAAAGTAAAAGGACAAATTATCCAGTCTAACAGCTGATCACTTAAAAATCTGTTCTCTAGTCTGCCTTTAGGTAGTGCCACAAAAAGCCAGTTGAGTAATGGAGGATAAGTGCATAATGGAAGAGATTTTTAAAATTACTGCCACTGTTGTGTACCTTTAAGTACTCATTCTCTAAGTGGTTTGTTTGAGGGTCCTCTTGTGGGAAACTGCACAACTCTTCTGGATTATTACGTTATTATTGTGAACGCCTGTGCCAAGATTCATAATGTGCAATGTTCAAAAACTATCAGATTCAAAATTTAATTGTCCTTTGAAAGAAAATTCATTATTAAGAAGATATAAAATGCTTGACTTGAATTTTTAAATAAAACAGTAACATATGCTCCCAATTTTTATTTACTTTTACTCAACCAAGAGATGAGTAGGTGGTGAGTCTAAAAGAATAAACATAGTAAAATATTAGTTTTAAGACAAGATCACTCTATAGGCATATCTAAATCTGTTCATTTACAGTAAAGCTGACATAAAAAAAGAGGAGAGTGATAAATTACTCAGTAATTATGTCACCATAAGCAGAACTTTCTTTTGGTTTGGATTTTAATGCACACCATATTCACAGAGATTCATGTAATGTCTGCTTATGTGAATGAGCAGCTTTCTCATCCCTGACATGGAATGGACATCCATCAATGCTTCACAGACAGACAGACAGACAGACAGACAGACAGACAGACAGACAGACAGACAGACAGACAGATAGACAGATAGACAGATAGATAGATAGATAGATAGATAGATAGATAGATAGATAGATAGATAGATAGATAGATAGATAGATAGATAGATAGATAGTTAGTTAGTTAGTTAGTTAGTTAGTTAGTTAGTTAGTTAGTTAGTTAGTTAGTTAGTTAGTCTGGTCTTGTATTTTAAACCACTGGATTAAATTTAATAAAACTTTCAGAAAGTAATCCATTATTCTTCATGTTCAACTGATTACCTTTCGAAGCCAACCCAGTTTAAGATGACTATCACAGCTAATATTTCTCAGAAAAAAATTAAAATGTCAACAACAGCCATTTTTACAGATATTAAGTGAACAAAATGGTGTGGTAGTAGCTGAGCATCATCCCCAGTACTTACACAGAGTGCAACAACTTGTACTTTATCTTTGCTTGAAATTTAGGCTCAACCTGTTGGAGTTAACTCTGTTTTTTTTGTTTGCAAAACATTAAAGAACCACAGGACGGATTTCAATGAAACTAAGTAAATATCTAGAACTGATTACATTTTGCAGTCCGTTCAATTCAAGATGACCACCACAGCTAACCATTCTTAGCCTACACAAACTATAACTCAATTTATCTATGATTTGGTTGTGTAATAGTAAATAAACATTAACAACACAAACCCCAAGTGCCAACAGATCATATGAAATCACACATGATATGAAAATGAGTCAAATGTTATTTTTAAGATTTGGCCAAAATAGCTTTAACCCCATCATTTGTTAAAATAAAATAATCTTAGTCTGATGGCATGAAAGAATGTGGGTGATATGCATTCCTTAAAATAATGCTAGACCTTCAAACTTATTTAAAAGTTGTCTTCTTAAACACTCATTTTGAAAATCTTTCAAAACCTTTTTTTACTTTGGCTGCTTTTATACCCAAATTCAGTTTAATCATTCTACCAGGAATTATACCAGGTCATTCTTTAAGTATTTGAATTCTTTAAACATCTTACCTCTCCATCAGTCTGATTTAAGGAAACAACACAGCACAACGACTGCTTCACTGAAGGTTTTTAATGATGTTGTTGAAGCACTGGATGCTAAGGATTATTGTGCTGCACTTTTTTTTTTTTTTTACCTGTCTAAAGCTTTTGACACTGTGGACCATGACATCTTATGTCATAAACTCTCAGAAATTGGTTTCTCAGACCAAACCATTGGTTGGTTCTCTAATTATCTCTCAGATCGGAGGAAATGTGTTCAACAAAATGGTACTTCTTCCAGCTACCTAACTGTCAACAATGGTGTACCACGAGGTTCAGTCTTAGGACCCACTCTCTTCACAATCTACATAAATAATGTAGGTCAGATAATTTCTGATGCATCCTTACATTTCTATGTCGATGACACAGTTCTTTATTGTTGAGCTAGAACAGTCACTAAGGTTTTTCAGCTCTTACAGTCTACTTTCTACATCATCCAGTCAGATTTGTTCCATCTCAAATTGGTGCTAAAGGCTGAAAAAGCCAAAGGGATGTTGTTTTCCAACAGAAAGTCGGTACCAGCAGTCCTTCCTTCTATTTTATCTTTGAATTGTGTTCCTATTGAGTTTGTTGATTCTTATAAATACTTGGATATTTTGGTTGATTCGCACCTCTCTTTTAAGCCTCGTGTCCAGGGGTCTGCAAACTTTAGGATCAAAAGAGCCATTTCTGCCCCTTCGTTCACTACATCAAGCGTGTCCAGAGCCCCAAAACTTACTACTATTGTCATTATCAACTGGTGGTCTGAGGGCCACTTTAAGTTTGTTAGAGGGGGCTTTTCAGGCCAGTAGGTGTGAAATTATAAAACTAAAAACATCTGATTGTTAACATTTGTTGATATTTTTACATTTTGAGACAAGAGAAAAGACTAGATTCCATCCATCCATCATCCATCCATTGTACGGGCCACCAGAATGTAGAGAACATATACTGTGATATATTCATAAATTAAACGGATTCATTCATTTTTCTGGACTGAATAATATCGTGCGTTGAATTTAATAAAATGTAACGTGAGGCGTTAATTTTCCCATCAAATGAATGCGTCATTTATTAACAGAATCAAAGTTTAACATCAAACATTTACATTAATTTGGCAAAATTGAAAATAACAACAGCTTAATTAATCAGCTTTACAATCAGGAAAACCATACGGCCATGGTTTTCCGTTGCTTCACAACAGACATTTCTGAAAATATCTGGAATGATTTCTTAGCAAAATAGAAGAGTTTAAAGATGGAAATGAAGTTTAAATGGAGAGGAAAAGATGGATGAGGGAAATGTGTCAGTATCAGGACGGCACGCTCCGTTGAGATCCCAGCTTCCTCCTCGGTACACTTAGGTGGTGTAAATCAACTCTTTACCTGTAGCAGGTGTCTCCACTGGTACGGAGTTCCATTTAACGCACCCTTTCAGCGTCTCCGTAGGAACAGCTGTGAATCGTCCGAAGTAGTGACGCTACTTGTTCGACACAGGTTCACCTCTCGGTGGACTCACAAGAGGAGTAAGTCCGTCAGAGTTCCACTCAGATGTGGAAGATTGCATAATTCCCACGAGACTCGGAAGAACTCCGGATCATGTCTGGAACTCCTGTTCTCTCCAGCACTTCTTCCGTTCGGTTTGCTCTCCGAACCGACCTCGACTGCGCTCGACCGCACTAGCTCCCACACGACTCGTTTGAACTAGGAAGTGCCGACATTTAAAGAGTTCTATTTCCGGTTCATTTGGGAAGTCCCTGATTGGCCGGAATAGCTAATCAGGGGTGTGTTTTTGTGACGTAAGAGGTCACTAGATGTCAGAAAAACAGAAAGAATGTTTTGGAACAGACTGAAGATGTTTTTAGACAGACGAGAGAAATGTTTAGGCGAGATGGGGGAAAACAGGTGCCAGCTTCTCTATTTACGTCTGAGAGGATTTAAAAACATGACAGTTCGTTCCAACAACTTGTCTTCGACCTTTGACCGACATCACAACTTGCTCATTTCAGACAGAAGATCAGAAAATGCATGAATTACTCCGTAACACATTCCAATTTGATTTCTACTTTGAATGAGGATTAAAAATCACTAATACTGTTTCACAGTTGATTTAAATTGAGTAGTTCACTTCAACATTTAAAAATGGTTTGAACTAAACACACTTTGATTATCAAAACATTTGTAAAATAGTAATGATAATAAAAAAGAGAGTGTTCTTTCAATTGATCAGTGCAGGACAAGAGAAAGTCTCTGGGTGAACTTAATCTTGTGTTTCTGGACTCAAATCAATGAAATACAGTTCCGGTCCCAGGAAGGCCCTCAAGGCCAGGACTTGACCTGAGGCTTAGTTCACTACAGTCTTTACTCGCATTTCCCTTTTGGTTGCGGGGGATAACTGGTGCTCATGTTCATGTCGCACGTCTATCACAGAAGACAGGATTCTTGTAAAAGAAAAAATATATATATATTATTTTGCCATAAAAAAATTAAATAAAAAATATTATTTTGCTATTAAAAAAAATAAAATAAAAACAATGAACAGTTCAGGCTTACATCCAAGAATTTTCAGTCAGGTCATCTGGACAGTTTCTATTTTTTTTTTCTGAAATGTTTCACCTTCCATCCAGAAGGCTTCATCAGTCAAGGAAACACACAACACAAAACTAATTCTTCCCCCAACAACTTACTCCAAAGTGGAACAAACCAGTTATGTTGGTGCTAAGATGGTGTCTTTGGCACGCCCCCTCCTCTGGTGCCGGCCCTCTCCCTCGTCGACAGTCATGTTAAACTGGTTCAAAACCAACAAAGTCCATGCTCAATAATCCAGGTATACAATCCAACA
>NC_056499.1:45823344-45826119 GCF_014905685.2 Nematolebias whitei | reverse complement strand
AGATAGATAGAGATATGTATGTATGTATGTATAGTATAAGTAATGTATCTGCAAGGGGCAAGTTGTGGAAAAATTACTCATAGGATAAACATAGGTTATTTACAATATGTATACGTCCAAAAGAGGCTTCCAGTTTATTTTTTTTATTCATCTTAATTGTAAACCAGCATGTTGGACAAAATTATCATACATCAGCATAAGTTGTCTAAAAAGTTATAGTGTAGTGTTTCCCCTAGTTAGCTTGCCATGGCGGGGTGCACATCTCATCCATGATTTTTGCTGATGATGGAGGACAGAGACATGTCTGAGTGCAGCTTGTACTAACAGTTTTTGAGCTGGGGTGGGGGGCATTCATCATGAGGGAAGAGGCAATGTGAGTGCTGCCTTTGGCTTTTTAGCTAGAGAGCCTGTATTTTTCGCCACTAGCTTAGTGATATGTCAGTGCCGGGTGGGGGTGGGAGGGGCAAATTCAGTTTGGTAGGCGGGGTGCTCATTTCTGTTGACGGGGTGGGGCACCCTGCCTGTATAATGGTAGGGGAAACACTGTAGTGTGACAGGGTCTTAAGTAGTATATTTTTATACATCATAAAGGGGAACATTAAAACTCTTCTAATTTGCCATAAACTTTTTTACATTTTGATGAGTATTTTATGCTTTATTAAACTAGACCTGTCATTATGTTGCTGTCTGTCTCTCCTTCCTGTTCTCTCAAACCCCAGCAGGTCAAAGCAGATGGCTGCTTGTCCTGAGCCTGGTTCTGCTAGAAGTTTCTTTTTTTTAAATTAATTTTTCCTTTCCACTGTTGCCATTGTGCTTGCTCAGGATGGGAGACTATGACGAAGTGAAGATTCAACTTGTCTGCTGGATTCCTTAGATAGAGAACTTTACTAATTGGCTTTTCTATGTATGTGAATGTTTCTGTAAAGTGCCCTAAGACAACTTTGTTGTGAATTGGCGCTATATAAATAAATTGAATTGAACTGAATTAAACTCAGATAGTGGAGAGTAGACAAAAAATGGCATTACAATCGATGTAACAGAAAGGTAATCTCTGGATGAATTTAAAGAGGGATTTTGTGACTAAATGACCTCAAATATCGAGATTATAAGGTCTGCAATTTTTGCTGCCTTCAGGTAAAAGCATCCCTTAAAAAATAAATTTGTGATCTCAATAAGATTTGCCTAGTTAAATGAATGAAGATTATGAAATAAATAAATAAAAATTGTGCCACAAATGTGCTCTCAAAATAATTAGAGCGTTATCACATGCATTTTGAACCTTTCTTAGTTAAGTGTCTGTATTCCTGAGCCCTACAGCTGCATTTTGACACCTTCACAGAGCTCTCCTTTGGCAGAAAACCCATGTAGCTACACTTCATATGTCCAGGTCTACAAACCATGTCAATGATAAATGATGGCTATTAAAATCAGGTCTTAATCTGCTTATCTTCATTTCAAAAGTGCACTACAGTTGATTAAATCATAAAGGTGAGGGCAGCTGCTGAGGTGGCTACAAAGCAGAAAGGGGCAGGTACAATGTGCGTGAGGGTGGGCAACAAAATTTTGTGCATGGACTATAATACCGTTTTGCAAGCCATGCACATGAAAATGACCAACGGTTTCCAAAAACTAGCTGCGCAAATTGCACTAATGTGATTAGCTGGTTGTACAAACTCAGAGTTTAGTAAAACTGGAACAAATGTTTCTACTTTTTCACTATTTTGAGTCCTCAACTAGTCTCCATCAGTCACAAGGCCCTTTTACAAAGTACTTCAGTCTGGAATCGAGACACGTTCTGGCTGTCTCTGTGTAACTTTTGAATAGATCATAGCAGTGTGTGTGTGGGGGGGGAATTGGCAGTCGAACCCAGCCGTGCCTCTGTACCACAAAAAGAGGTAGTAACAGAGCCAAAATGGCATACGTGAAAAAGTATGTCGTAGGGCCAAGTCTGAATAATGGGTCTAACTAATGACAATAATATGACCTGCCCAGTGATTAAATAACAAAAGATTTATTACAGAGATTACCAATGATGAGTCACAGCAATTGCATAGTTAGTGAAGAAAAATATTTAACTGCAAAGAGGATCGCTAAAGCAAGTTAATGCATCTGTGCTGAGTGTGGCCTGCTCCATCTGTGATTTAAGAACGGCTAGAGGGAGCTTAAAAATGATCTGGTCATTGCTGACATTGTGCACAACTGTTTCATGAAAGAGCCTACAACCCAGTGAAATACTGGCTTAAGAGCTAAAATGTTGGTTTGGCTGAAGCAAAGAGGCTACTGAAGCTGAGATCAGAGGCACAGAGTGAGGCATCAGTTTAATTAAAGATGTTAAACCTCTGAGTAGAAAACTAAAAACCTTAAAAACTTAAACATGTGATGCAATAAGTTTGAAGAAAGAAATCATCTATAGCATCAGCAGAGTTTGACATTTAAATATGCTCACTTACCCTCTGGTTTCACCTACAACCTCAGCACCCCCACCCCCTCTTTTTTAAATGATTTTATTCGACAGGTACATTAGCAGATAAGTAAATATTTGACATTTAGAATACACGAACACTAAAGTGCTTTATGCATTACTGATGCACTGTGCATTCATATTTACATCACTCTTTTAATATGAGCTTCATGCATCAGCTAAAAAGATGCCCCACTCTAGATGGAATGCTATCCCTATTTATAACTTTAACAAAATAGGAGGATTACCTTTCTTCTTAGAAGTGTAGTGATACACGTGAGGTACGTGTCACTTGTTGTATGACAAATATATGA
>NC_056499.1:45816761-45823244 GCF_014905685.2 Nematolebias whitei | reverse complement strand
TACAAAGTATATATTTATATATATATATATATATATACTTTGTGTATATATATATATAATTATATATATATATAAAGGCATTTTAAACCCTTCCCACATGCTTGCAATATTCTAAACAATGTTTCTAAACGCTCTAAAAAAGCACAGAATGTATGAACTCTGCTCTCTACCATGGCTGCACTCTCGGCCACGCCCACTTCTCCGCTGCAGAACGGAGATCGACAGAGGAGAAAGGAGGAGCTGCTGCAGGAGGAAGTTTCTCCTGCAGTATGGGCTGTATAAAGGTGCAGCAGGTGCTAAATAATTTTAAATGATTTGTTTTAAATAAAAATTCCTTGCCGATCGTGCAGCTCATCCATCAATCAGTCAATTGTGTGTCATGTCCAATCTTATTTTGAATAACTGCGATAGAGTGAGTCCACGAAAAATGAGCCGTGCAGTAATGAGGGACTACTGTATATTTTTGACATTCAACAACAAGTGTAACCTGTACATTTACTTCAGTTATTAGTCATGTAGCATCTGCCTGAATGTATCTTTTTATGAACGCAAACAGACAAAAACACACAATACAAACATCAACACAAAGGGAGTGAAGTGTGGTTATTGCTACTCAAAGTACATCATTTAAAGGTTTCAAAGTTCAGATCTGGTCTGGGCAGTTTTATACTGTATAGAACATCCATTTCTTCCAATGGAAAATAAAAAGGTCCTTCTTGTAATTTACTCCTACAGTTATTCTCTGTATCCTGTATATGTCCATTGTGATGTTTATCCAATCCACATATTCAGTGTAGGGCTCTCCAGTGAAAGCCATAGAACCTTTTTGCCTGCCACAAAAAATACTAAAGTATTCATGCTTTTCATCTTATTTCTAAAGCTGAGCCTAGGCACCTTATGGAGGCAGTTAACTTTAGCTGCTGCTTCATAGCTATACCTCATAACCATACGTAAGGTATGAAAAGTAAGCAGACATGTACAGTGCCTTGCAAAAGTATTTGGCCTCCTTGAACTTTTCAACCTTTTGCCACATTTCAGGCTTCAAACATAAAGATATAAAATTTTATTTTTTTGTGAAGAATCAACAAGTGGGACACAATCGTGAAGTGGAATGAAATTTATTGGATGTGTCAATTTTTTTTAACAAATAAAAAACTGAAAAGTGGGGCGTGCAATATTATTCGGCCCCCTTACATTAATACTTTGTAGCGCCGCCTTTTGCTGCAGTTCCAGCTGCAAGTCTCTTGGGGTTTGTCTCTATCAGTTTTGCACATAGAGACTGAAATTCTGCCCATTCTTTCTGCAAAACAGCTCGAGCTCAGTGAGGTTGGATGGAGAACGTTTCTGAACAGCAGTCTTCAGCTCTTTCCACAGATTCTCGATTGGATTCAGGTCTGGACTTTGACTTGGCCATTCCAACACCTGGATACGTTTATTTGTGGGGGAGTGGTGGCGCAGAGGTTAGAGAGGTGGGCTTGTGATCCGAAGATCGCCGGTTCACGCCCCGGCCCCGACAACATCAAAATTGTGGGTGGGGTAGGTGAAACACCCACACTTGCCCCCACCCTCATTCGCCCCACTCTGGGCCCATGAGCAAGGCCCTTAACCCCCACCATGTGCTCCCTAAAACAGGTCTCTCTTGAAAATGAGTTCTCGTGGCTCAATGAGACTAACCTGGATAAATAAAGGCTAAATGAAAAATGAAAAAAAAAAAAATTCCATTGTAGATTTGTCTTTATGTTTTGGATCATTGTCTTGTTGGAAGATAAATCTCCGTCCCAGTCTCAGGTCTCTTGCAGACTCAAACAGGTTTTCTTCCAGAATGGTCCTGTATTTGGCCCCATCCATCTTCCCATCAATTCTGACCATCTTCCCTGTCCCTGCTGACGAAAAGCAGGCCCAGACCATGATGCTGCCACCACCATGTTTGACAGTGGGGATGGTGTGTTCATGAGCTGTGTTGCTTTTACGCCAAACATATTGTTTTGCATTGTGGCCAAACAGTTCGATTTTGGTTTCATCTGACCAGAGCACCTTCTTCCACATGTTTGGTGTCTCCCAGGTGCTTGTGACGAACTTTAAACAGCACTTTTTATGGATATCTTTGAGAAATGGCTTTCTTCTTGCCACTCTTCCATAAAGGCCAGATTTGTGCAGTGTACGACTGATTGTTGTCTTATGGACAGACTCTCCCACCTCAGCTGTAGATCTCTGCAGTTCATCCAGAGTGATCATGGGCCTCTTGGCTGCATCTCTGATCAGTCTTCTCCTTGTTCGAGATGAAAGTTTAGAGGGACGGCCGGGTCTTGGTAGATTTGCAGTGGTCTGATACTCCTTCCATTTCAATATGATTGCTTGCACAGTGCTCCTTGGGATGTTTAAAGCTTGGGAAATCTTTTTGTATCCAAATCCGGTTTTAAACTTCTCCACAACAGTATCTCGGACCTGCCTGGTGTGTTCCTTGGTCTTCATGATGCTCTCTGCGCTTTGAACAGAACCCTGAGACTATCACAGAGCAGGTGCAGTTATACGGAGACTTGATTACACACATGTGGATTCTATTTATCATCATCAGTCATTTGGGACAACGTTGGATCATTCATAGATCCTCATTGAACTTCTGGAGTGAGTTTGCTGCACTGAAAGTAAAGGGGCCGAATAATATTGCACGCCCCACTTTTCAGTTTTTTATTTGTTAAAAAAGTTTGACACATCCAATAAATTTCATTCCACTTCACGATTGTGTCCCACTTGTTGTTGATTCTTCACAAAAAATAAAATTTGAAATCTTTATGTTTGAAGCCTGAAATGTGGCAAAAGGTTGAAAAGTTCAAGGGGGCCGAATACTTTCGCAAGGCACTGTAAATTGAGAGCTTTTTCTTTCAGCTTAACAACAGACCAGAGAAGCGTCCTTGTTACTGTAGATGGGACTTTGATTTGTTGATCCATTTCTCGCTCTGTCCTCCCATCACAAGACTCTCAGATACTTGAGTTATTTTGCTTGTTGACAATACTCACCTTGACCCAAGGGAACATTCCCCTTTTGTAATTTGAAAACCATGGCCTCTATTACAGGATCTGACTCAACTCAACCACTGCACACTGGATTGTGAACTGTCCCGATGCAAAAGATATGGCTCAAAGATACCACCAGAGCCACACCATCTGCCAAAATAAGTCACAAGACCCTGACATTCCATAAACCCTAAAACAAGATCAGACACCAGGAAAATCATAGTGAAGTTCAACTCGCACCAGGAACTGTCTAGTTTTTACACATTTTGGAGGAGGTTGGAGACATGGACCCTGAATGGACCTTATCCAGGGTCTTAATTGCAGATGCTGCTTCCAGAAGCTGTGACCAGCTTCTGGAAGCAGCATCTTGGTCATTGGTGCCTGGCTTAGCATCAACCAAAAGACTTGTTAGTGGACACCAGTAGTGATAGAGGCCATCAAACTTAAGAAGAAGGCCTGAGGAACATTCCCACAGAACTCCTGAAGTAGCTGACAGGTACAGGGTGGTCAGAAGGACTGCAGATTCTGTGTTTGCAAAAGCAATAACTATACCATGGGAGGAATTTTCCCATGTACTTATTTACAGTATTTATTTATTTTGTGGGGAACTTCTAACTTGAAAGGATATCTCTAATCCAATCACCATGTCCACGTATGAGGAGACAAAATTTGAGGACTCAGGAAAAGGCGAGTCTGTTACTATGGCAGATGTTGCCGAGGTAGTTAAAAAGCTCCTCAGTGGCCCAGAGCGAGGGATAGAGTAGATTCCCCTTGAGATGCTGAGGGCTCTTGATGTTGTGTGGCTGTCATGGTTGGCACATCTCTTGAGTGTCACATGGGCAACAGGGACAACACCTGCAACGTGGCAGAGTGAGTTAATAGCCTTAATTTTATAAAGGAGTTATTGGTGAGTGTATTCCAACTATTGAGGGATCAGACTTATCAGCCTCCCTAGGAACGTTTACTCTGGAGTTTCGGAAAGGAGGCTTTGAGCAATTTTTTTTGTAATACATGTGTAGTGGCTAAAGTTAAACATTGCAGTGTTTACAACTCAGACAATATGATGCTTGCCACAGTCTCAAGTCTCATTAGTTCCACGCCACTGCACCAGTTAAGAGCCTGCCCACTGTTGACACCCACCCCCACTCAGCCCGGGTTATGGAACCATCTTGTTTGAGGTTCCAAGCGGACTGATCCAAGCGGCCGATTTTCACACAAGTAAACAGCAAACGTTTATTGGCCAGCAGAGATACATCGCTTGATGACCCGCCCAGAGAAACTGCAAACTACAGCTGAACCCCCACTTCCTCTGATTGTGTTGACGAACAGCACCACAAAAAATGAGTACATTTACAGAGAGATATCGGAGATGATAGTGCAGCATGGCAACACCCAAACTTATAAGCAGTGCTGGGATAAGCTAAAGAAATTCAAGTCTGGAGTGGCTTGAACACAATGACCGGTTACAATTCTGCCCACAGAGCATGAAACAAGTAACAAATCACCTACAGTACAAGACGAAGAACCGAAAAGACGAGAGCCAAGTGGTGTCACACATATAAATGGCAAAGTGGCCAAAGAGTCACAGTTTCATTATTTCTTATTTGTCTCAGTTGTCAACGACTAAGGTTGAGATTTCAAACTGACTTAATGAGTTACATTATACTTGTGACTTTGTTCACTGGACCTTGTTTGGTTTTATTCCAAACTTACTGAAAGCAAGATTTCTCACCCCCGCCATGATTTTTCATTTGTATTCACCAAACTGAGATTCCTTAATTTAATTTTCATTTTTTGTGTGATTTTTGCTTTAAGGCTTATTCAGCAGATACCCTGAGGAAGACTATGAGTCATTTCCTCTGCCAGAGTCCGTCCCTCTTTTCTGCCTTCCCATGGGGGCCACCATCGAGTGCTGGCCAGCAAACACCAAATACTCTCTCCCAGTTTTTTCCACCTTTGTCCTCACCGGAGCCTCAGGAGAGAAGGTAAGATTATTGACAAATGCATAGGTTCACTTTTTATATTTCACTCTTATTTAGACCAGATTAATGACAGACTGTTTTAGTTATCTATACAACAAGTGTTACTGCAGGCAAACGCACTGTGACACAACAAATGAACTGTACGCTGAAGAAAGACTGGGTTAAGGGTTGTTGTCATTTTTTAGAAATTTTCTGCAGTTTCATATTAAATTATGTCATTTTTAGTCATGGAAAACAAATAAATCATAAATCATTAATCTTGTACAGTCTTTAGAGTGAAATGTTGTTTTGCCCTGAAGTTAAAGTTACCCTTCTTTTCCATAAATAAATAAATAAATGAATAAAACATAAATAAAATGACACCTCCCACCACAGGATTCATAAACAAGTGCAGGTATATATGTAGAATTGCGCCGCTCAAGGTGGCTGCATGTTGGAGCAGCTCTGTTACTTTCTTTCTGAGATTTTGCTTTTGGAAACTTTAAGTCCTCTTTTTCTGGATGTAAATCACATTTTTTTGGATGATTGTTTCCTCTGGTATCGGATGCTGTGCAGCTGGAAAGATTTTTACTGAAACTTTTTTAGTTTTGGACATTTGTTATGATGCGTAACCATGGCAACAAGGCAGTTTTCTACAACCAACAGCAGCTGATCAACATCTCAAAAGCTCAAATAATATCTCAACTACAGCCCCAAATCTCAAGTGAGTTGAAAGGATGTTCTGTGGAAGCATTCTCATCTACCTGCCAGCTGTGCTCGAGTGCCTGACCACTGAGATCTTGGAACTAGCAGGAAACACGGCTCATGACTGCGGAAGGACAGGATTGTCTCTCAGCACCTACAATTGGCTGTCCGCAGCGACGAGGAGCTTGGCAGACTGCTGGGAGGAGTGGCCATCATTCTGAGAGGAGTTCTGCCCAGCATTCGGACGGTCCTACAGCCCGGGGGAACCGAGAGGCCAGCCGAGTCTGGGTGGACGGATCAGACGGCATCTGTAGCCAGTTTCTTAGGATCCACTGTGGGATGGACCTTTACAAAAGATCCTTCCTGTCTACAGCCATCAGCATCTATAACATCTCTTAATGAAATGAGGATAACGAGTTTTATATATATATATATATATAGGGCAGCACGGTGGCGCAACTGGTAGAGCTGCTGCATCTCAGCGAGCAGGTCCTTGGTTCAAACCCCGGTCCAGGGGCCTTTCTGGGTGGAGTTTGCATGTTCTCTCCGTGCATGCATGGGTTTTCTCCGGGTACTCCGGTTTCCTCCCACAGACCAAAAACATGCATGTTAGGCTGATTGGTAACTCTAAATTGTTCCTAGGTGTGAGTGAGAAAGTGAATGGTTGTTTGTCTCGTTTGTCTCTATGTGTCCCTGTGATGGACTTGCGACCCGTCCAGGGTGTACCCCGCCCCTCGCACAGTGATTGCTGGACATGGGCACCGGCGACCCCCGTGACCCAAAATGGAATAAACGGGTAAAG
>NC_056499.1:45804900-45816661 GCF_014905685.2 Nematolebias whitei | reverse complement strand
TATATATATATATATACTGTTTGTTCATAAAACATTTTATAGAAAAACATTTACAACTTCTCAAAAATGGCATCAGGTTATGGATGTTTCTCCTGGACAGAAATGTGGACAGAAATGTTTATTCAGATAAAAACTATTAAAATAAAACTGCTATAGGTGTAATTTGTCTAAATAAGATCTATATTATTGCTGCTACCAAAGATTTTTCAGCAGAGTATTAAGTGTATTTATATGGCCCATGTTACGCAGCACGGTGGCACAGTTGTTAGAGCTGCTGCCTCTCAGCAAGCAGGTTGTCCCAGTTCAAATCCTAGTCGGGGGCCTTTCTGGGTGGAGTTTGCATGTTCTCTCCGTGCATGCGTGGGTTTTCTCCGGGTACTCCAGTTTCCTCCCACAGACCAAAAACATTTAGACTGATTGGTAACTCTAAATTGTCTCTAGTAGAGTTGCATTCGGGCACAAAAAAATCTGACCTGACCCAGCCCCAGCCCATAGCCATCATTTCCAAACCCCACCCGACCCAACAGGTTAACAGTAATTACAGGTCCGAACCCGACACCCCCCCCCCCCCCCAACATTTTTAATTAAGCTTAGACCTGTCTAGGGTGTCCCCTGCCTCTCACACAGTGATGGCTGGACATGGGCACCAGTGAAACCTGTGACACAAAAAGGAAGAAGCGGTTAAAGATAATGGATGGATGGATGAGATGGATGGATGAGATGGATGGATGAGATGGATGGATGAGATGGCCCATGTCATTCCCTTTCTCTTCTCTTTGGGAGGGTGTTTTTGTGGCAGCTGAATGTGTGTGATGTATTTTGTTAGCAGATATGACATAACTCGTATCTCCTGTTTTAGGTTTATGGTGCTGCTATCCAGTTCTACGAGCCATACCCACAGGAGTGCCTGACTGATCAGCAGTCCTCCCAGCTGGGTTTCCCACAACAGCACAACCCAGCCAACATTACAGCCAGCACCACAGACAGCTCCAGCCACTGTTCACTCTACACCAACAAGTGCATCTGCTTGCTCTCTCACTGGCCCTTCTTTGATGCTTTCTGCAAGTTCCTCACATTCCTCTATCGTTACTCCATCTCAGGCCCTCATGCACTGCCCATTGAAAAGTGAGTTGACTCAGATTTGATGGTCTTTTGTTACAAAACATTTAGACAAATTAATAAATAGTGCAGAATGTGTATAACTTTAAAACTAATGAATTTGATTTTTTTTTTTTTTGCATGTGAACATGTATGAAAATAAATGTGTATACTTTGAAACCGATGACAAGTTCAGGCTCCAGAAAAGAACACAGAAGAAGATGAATGGAAATTAAGTGTTATTAGGAAGTAAAAAAATGTAATTTAAAAGGAGACGGAGATCACTACACCAACAGGCTCACCCAAAAACAAAAATATGGAAACATTTGTTTTGTCCCCAAATTTGAGATTGAACATTAAATGTAGAGGAATAAAAGTCAAAATATTGTATTATTTCAGGACTATAGTCAAAATTGTGTAAGTAATGTGATTGAGAATAAAAACAGATTAGACATCCAAATCATTATTGGCACACAGATCAAAAGTAGACAGATTGTTATAGGGGACTTTTTACGTCAGAAGTTTTAATCATGGTCAGTAGGTTTAATTTGGTTTCAAAAGCTATATTTGTTCCTTGTGGCACACTTTGATATGTAGCACTGGGAGGATAAACAGTTAATGTTCATTTAACATCCAGCAACAAAGACAATGATTCGTAAATATAAAGTACGATGATACATAAATACAAGCACAACAGTCATTGGTTAAAAAATTATAGTAAAACCACCAAAATAGACCGTTTGTCCTCCTGTAATTTAACAAGGAGATGACAAGTGGTAAGAAAGAATGTTTGGATCTGTTTTGCAAATGAAATGACTGAAGCATGAATCAGGACATTTTGAACCACTTTGGCCATGACTGCCTTAAATGGTGGGGGAGAGGGTGGACTACAGAAACCACCTGAGCACTAAACTGGTTGATCCACTATGAGAAGGTACTATTTATAAGATTGAGTTTGTAGCAGCTCAGACTGAAGAAGTCTTTTGGATGAAAGAGGAAACATTTCAACAAAAAGAAACCATCCAGAGGACCTGACTGAACTTTGTTAGATACAACCAGACTTTTGAATTTTCAGAAGTTATTTCAGGAAGACAGACTAATGTCTGTATGTATCACAGTGGAAGTTATCCATTAAAATATTTTCAATTTTGTGAAATAAGAAAATATTTTCTTCTGAATGATATCATGTTGACTAATTGAAATCATTTAAACTCTAATTTGAGCATCTGCAGTTCAGATGGAGATCTGATGAATATATATTGAGTCCTTTCACTGGAATAAGGCGTTTTTCCAGATTATAGAAAAATTAAATTATCTGAGTTACACTATGACATTATTCGATTCCACTAGCAGTCACATGCCCAAGTGTCCCTGGGCAAGACACTGAACCCCTCATAGCCTCTGATGTGTGTCCCATCAGTGTATGAATGTGATAAAGCTCTGATTAGTCTTTGTACAGGTATAGTAGAGTGCTGTATGAACGGGTAAATGAGGACACAGACTGTGTTGTAAAGAGCTTTGAGTATCTTGATAAGATAGAAAGGTGATATATAAGTACAGTCCATTTAGCATTTATTCATGTTTCAGTGGTGCACAAATCTCACGACACATTTCTCTGCCACCCACTGCTGTTATTTCTGCCCCCACATCCTCTTCATTTGACTTCTTTTTTTCTCAGGCACATCTCTCACTTTATGCACAAAGTTCCTTTTCCTTCTTCCCAAAGGCCTCGCATCTTAGTGCAGGTAAGCTTTTAATTGTGAGAGTGAAATACTGCTTATGATTTTTTTTTTATTACACAAGGTGCATGTTAAACTCAGGCCATCACCACTGTGCAAAAAACAAAGTGAAATAAATGTGCCTGGATCGTGCAGAAGTTAGATCCTCTTTCATGAATGAATATTTAAATGATTCTGCAGGTGCTTTCTGTTTTGCTTGGTTGGTTTAATCTCACTTTCCAGTTTATCTCCAGCTTTCCCCTCATGACAGCCTGATGTTGAGCCAACCAGTGAGTTCTCCGTTACCTCTCAGGTAAGAGCAGCTGCTGTGATACGTTTAGGGTCCAACCTTTATTTTCTTTTCAGACTGAAAAGATTGATGTATAAGCCGTTTGCCTGCCTTTTAGCAAACTGCATTGTTTTGAAGCCAAGAGAAGGAAAGACTGTAGAACAGGCAGGAAACGCAGTTTGTTGTCTACATTTTTTCAATTCAACCTTTATTTATACAGGATAGTCTCATTGAGCCACAAATACTAATTTACAAGAGAGACCTGTTACAGACAGAATATAAAAAGTATAGACAACAAAAACAATAAACAACAATAAACTACAGTGCAGTTAAATGGCATGCAGTTAACATAAGAGTAGTGTATAAAACAATAAATCAGGGTGCCGTAAAACAGGGTGAAATACTAAAAACAAGAACATGTTTGCTTTGATGTTTCCACTGGCATTATCAAATGTTTAAAATCCTCTGAATAAATTAAGGAGGACAACTTCAGTTGTTGTTGCAAAGTGTTCCAGGTTACAGGAGCAGAGTAGGAAAAGGTCTTTTTGCCAAGTTCATCCGCACTGAGGGGACGCTGCAGGTAATGATGGCCTGAGAGCGCACGTTGTAACTGCACTGATGGCGTGACATGTGGGAGGAGATATAAGGTAGCAGACCAGGAAGTGATTTATAGATGAAGTTGAACCAGTGTGAGAGCCTACATGTTGATAATGATGACCAACTGACAAAGGCGTACAGAGATGGGTACAGTAGTTACAACTAGTTATGAATCTTAATGTGCCATGGTAGACAGTATCCAACATCTGCAAGCAGCTGGCAGGGGCATTCATGTAAATAATGTCACCAAAGTCAATGGCCGGTAGGAAGGTAGCAGTTACAAGTCTACATGTTGAAGCTTCATTATCTTCTCTAGTTTTACATGCTTGTCTACTGTTGTCATCATTCTTTGTTAAAATCAGGTCTCACATGTAAACGAGTCCTCGAGGCTCAACTGAGACTAACCTGTATTGTATAAATAAAGGTTGAATGAATCAATCATTTGATTCACTTATTTTAAAATACTGTTTAACTAGAGAATTTGCATTTCCTGCAAAAATGCAGTGTGAATGCTTATTGCCGAAGAAAACAAACAGATTATTCTAATCCAACATATGTTCAAAAATAAGAAAGGATTAAAAAGTGCCGGTAGTGTGCAATAATGATTTGATCAGTAAATGTGCATGTTGTGTTTTCTTGTTTTTCCAGCGGTGGGAGATTTTCCACACTGCTCCAGAACCTCGGTCCAGAAAACGCCGTGACCTTACTGGTGTTTGCCGTCACTGAACATAAGATCCTGATTCACTCGTTACGCCCAGCGGTGCTGACCAGTGTAGCCGAGGCTTTAGTGTCTGTGAGTTAATCCAGTAATCCAACCAGTGTGTCTCCAGCTTTACATTTTATTTCAGGCTAATTCAATCCCTCATATCTGCTGTTTATTCATACGAATGATGTTGACTTTCTAGACTGGAGTGTTTTTCTTCTTTTCATCTTCTTCCTCAGATGATCTTCCCTTTCCACTGGCCGTGTCCATACATCCCCTTGTGCCCCCTGGCTTTGGCTGATGTGCTGAGTGCCCCATGTCCATTCATTGTCGGTGTGGACTCTCGATACTTTGATCTTTACGACCCTCCACCGGATGTGAGCTGTGTGGACCTGGACACAAACACCATTTTCCAGTAAGCTCTGTCCCATAACCCTTTATTTCAGGGATGCAGCTAGCAGCCGGCTTGGGACCCGAGAGTCCCAGGTTCGATCCCCAGTCACTGCACATCACGTGGCGTCTCTGGGCAGCACGTCTAATCCCCAAAATGTCCCCCGGGCGCTTTCAATAGCTGCCCACTGCACCACCTGGTGGTGGATGGGTTAAATGCAGAGACTAATTTCGCCATTGTATGGAAACATACAGTGCTGACATTGTGATGACATTATTATTATTATTATTATTAAGTCTTTTAGGAATCAGAGCCTTTGATGAGGTATTTAAATATACATATGCTGTGTTAGTGGTTTCTGGAAGCCCCCAATTTACACCTTCAATAAAAACTACATCTCCCCTCTCTGCTTGCTTGTGCACATACTTATGCCAGCAAATCACAAAAGATAAATAAATTAAATTATTTATTAAAAAGCCTTTTTAGAACACGTCTTCTTATAAACAAGCCAACAGTAACATGGATGTTGCACGTATTTGTCCAGGGATGAGACGTCAGCGTGTTTGACAGTCTGGTAAAAACGTTGGTTACGTACTGTAACCCCAGATTCTATGAATATAAGCGTAGCCCTTTAAGGCCTTCGCTTTAGTGGGTTTATCCCGTTATGCAGAGCATAAGCACTGAAAAAAATTAGTCCACGCCCACCTGCTGTGTGGGCCCTACCCGGTCCGTATAAATTACGTTAAGAGCGGGAAATCGGCTCCCAAAATAGCTTTTTTCTTCAGCCATTTAGGAGCCAGTGAGGCCCGACGCTTAAAGGGCTACGCTTATATTCATAGAATCTGGGGTTACAGTACGTAACCAACGTTCTATGTCATATAAGCTTCGCCCTTTAAGGCCTTCGCTTTAGTGGGTAAAGGGCGAAGCCGATGTGGTCCTCGCCTCACTGGGTCCATTCGAACACAGTAAGAAGCGGAAGCTTGCCCAAAAAACGTCTTGTCACTCAGCTCCCCATGTGCATAAACTACGCATCGCGTAATTATGTGCCATGCACAGACGCATGTTGTGTAGCTATGCGTTCTGACAAAGCATGAATACCCCGGAAACTTTCAACGGGAAGAAGAAGTTGAAAAGGGGGGGGGGGGGGGGGGGCATGAACCAACTGGTTCATGGCTGAACAGTATAAACAGATTAATGTCCATAAATTGATTATAAATCAATTGAACTGATTGGTAACAATAATCATGAACTGATTAGTGACAATATAACCAAAATCACAGACACGACTTGTGACTGATAACAACATCTCACACTGTAATGCATGCAGACAGAAGTGAGCTTAAACAGAGTTCCATGAGAACAATAACATTCATTCTGTTAGAGCACTAAGGACAGAATGTGTCATGGAACGAGCCGTTACATCACGTAGGTAAAAGCGAATAAATGAGCAGGGTGTTGACCATGCAGCCGCAGTGCAGATGTCCTGCATTGACATACCATTATGCAGAGCAGTCGAAGATGCGATACCCCTGGTCGAGTGTGCTTAGAGGTTGACAGGAGGCTCTAAATCTGATGCTCTGTAGGCTTCAGAAAAGGCCTCACACAGCCAGTGTGACAAGCGCTGGATGGATAACGGCGACCTGTAGAAGCATCTCTATAATGCACAAACCATTGTTGAGTTTGAAACGCATTGCAGCTGTGTGCGTTATGTAACACGTCAAACGCCCGCACCGGGCAGAGAAGATGAAAAGATGCTTCCTCTTCTGATCTGTGGGGGGGAAAAAACCCCTCCAACGATATCACTCTTGATTTAAAAGAGCTCGTGATGTTTTAGGCATAAAAGCTGGGTTGGTCTTAAATCAGCTGAGCTGCCCGTCAGCCTAATTCTAAGGCATGACGAAGCAACAGAGAGGGCAGATAAATACTTACCCTCTTAGCGGGTGTTAAAACCAGCAACAGGGCTGTTAAAAGAGACAAGAATTTAAATGAAACCTGATCCAGAGGCTCAATTGAAGCTTTGATCAGGGCTCGCAGGACCAGCGTTAAACCCACTGTGGAAAACAAGTGGGCGTGAAAACAGGCCTACATCTCTGTACACCTTTTAGAAACCGCTTCATCAGCGGGTGATAAAAGCTGTTCTGACTCCAAACCCTTGTGGCAGGAAGAGATGGCTGCAATCGTACGTTAAAGCGTACTGAAAGCCAACTCCCTACCCATCAGCTGTTGTAGAAAAACAACACGCCGCTTAAAAGGCATGAGGTGGTCTCTAAACCTTCTCTGAGCACCAGCGCTGAAAAGCCGTCCCCTTGATGTGTACAGAACTGTGGTAGATGCAGCACGTGAATCTTGAATTGTGCACACTATCTCCTGAGGGAGACCCATCCTCTAAGTGGAACCGCTCAGCGGTCAGACCCACCGGTGTTGACCTATTTCTGGGTAACTCTTGGTCGCTCCTCCTGCCTGAAGGAGAGCATCCTTCCTCCATGACAGTTCCACGGCGACCCAACAACAGACGTTGCAGGCCTGGGAACCATAGTGCGTTCACACGCCGGGAGCCACCAAGGAGGGCTGTCAATCCCTCCTCTTGAACTCGGTTCATGGACCGTAAAAAACAGAGGAGGTGGGGGGGAAAGAAACGCGTAAAAAGCGTTTTGGGCCACCGACTGTGAGCAAATGCGTCCCCCCCCAGCGATGGATCGTCTCGCGGGCTCAGGGAAAACCGTAGTTGACATTGAGCATTCTTCTCGCATCGCAAACAGGTCCACAGCTGCTTTTGCCAACTTCTGCTGCGTCTGAAAAACATCAGATCCGGGTGGAGGATCCGGTCCACGTAACGTGGGCCGCCCTTGGACGTCACATCAGAACACCGGATATGTAAACCGCTCTAATAAAAGCAGGTTTTGATGAACCCAACTCAGTAGCTTTCGCACAATGTGTAACATCTGGCTGAACGCACACCCTGATGGTTATGTATGCAGCAGTCATCATGATGTCTGTGTGAATCAACACGTGTTGATTCTGTAGCACAGGAGCAAGGTGTTGAATCACATTCAGTACTGTGCGACACTCCAAAACATTGATGTGGGCTGATGTGTAGTGGGGCCACAGCGCCCCTACTGCTTGAGATAGGTATGTCCCCCCCCCAGCCTGACAGCAACGTGAAGACTGACCCATGACGTGGGTCTGCTGAGGGGGACTCCCTCTGATAGAAAAACAAGGTGTTTCCCCAGAGTCGGAGGTCTGCTTCCACAGAGGAAAAGACAATGATCATCCGTCGTTGTTTTACTGGATCCACATGCAGACGTGCAAAAACACCTCTAGAGGCGTCTCATGTGATAAATGAGTTTTCATGGTGGTTGAATTTAATTCCACTCCAGAAAAACAAATGTCTGGGCCGGGAAAATCGAGCTTCCTTCCACTTATGGCGAAGCCCAGATTAACAGGTGTGATGTCAACACCTGATCCTGCATCAGCGCCTCCTGTCTGAAGTGACAGGATCCGCAGATCATCCAGGTAAAAACAAAAAACTCTCGTCTCTGTGTTTTAGGATGATCGGTATGCGTTCTCTGGATGTTAAACAACAGATCCAAGAACGGTCTCACCCCTCCGATCCGTGAGTAAAAACCCTCGTGTTTTCTCTCCCTTGGGGAACTCTGTAGATTACTTTTATCAGAAAACACTTGGATTTCTGCATTTAGGGAAGAGAATCAGTCTGATGATGATGACGGGACCGTTTATATAACTCCTCTGAATGGAGGGGTTCGGGTTGCAAACTGTAACTTGTACCATTTGCATAAACCCTGTCCATCCATCTGAAAAAAACGGCGAGCATGTTTAGCCACTCTACGTAACGTTCGTGGATGAACGTGCGTTAATGATGCGTCATGTTTTGTACGGCTGTCAGCAGTCCGTCCCTCAACCGCCGTCATGCGTCGCGGGAATGTTTTCTGTGTGACCCCGGGCGAGACTTGAGCTGAAGGCGAAGCGTGTGACAGCTGATGACGCGGTGAGCTGCGCGTTTGACGTCGCTGTGCGAACGTTGAAAAGCGGAGGGCGTGACTTCATTTACACCGTGCTGTTGGAGTGAAGGCTGCTTAGCCCCGCGGGAGCACACGTTGTTCTCTGGAGGGACGCGCGCCGCTCTCGCTGGAGGGGCGCGCGCTAGAGGGAGGTGGGACTCATTACCGGATTCTTCGGCTGCTTCACGTTTAAGCTGCGGTGAGCTGCCGAAAGCTGAGAGAGAAGGACCCCCACCCGGACCAGCCTGCGGACCACATTCATACCGATGTGAGCTGGTTAGCGCCGGCAGCTGTGTGTGTGCGCCAGCATCAACGTAGCGCCGTTGGATGGAGGCTGTCCATCTTAGTGATCGACTCGTCATGTCAGAGCGGCGGTGAGTTAAAACCTGTTTAAGGACACCGGCTCATGTGGAGGCTGTTCCATCCCACGAGTGCGAGTTGACACCGCTTGAGTGAGGATCGTGCAGTTCTAGTTGGTAATGAGTTATTTTCGCTTACCGTTGTGCCGTGATCGACTCGTCATGTCTAGAGCGACGGTGAGTTTAAAAACCTTTAATTAAGGACACCGGCTCATGTGTGGGGGCTGTTCTGTGATCGACTCGTCATGTCTTAGAGCGACGGTGAGTTAAAAAACCTTTATTTAAGGACACCGGCTCGTGTGTGGGGCTGTTTCATCCCACGGGTACGAGTTGACATCACTTGGGTGAAAAACGTGCAGCCCGGGATTATAACGAGTTATTTTCACTTACCATCGTGCCCTGTAAGCGATTAATAATGTCTTGGAGCGGCGGTGAGTTTAAAAAGCCTTATAAAGGACACCGGCTCTTATGTGTGCGGCCGCTGTGAGCTCATCCGGGCTTACAGACTGGCTAAAAAACAGACACTTGATCATTAATGATGATTTATTTCAACTTTCGTGTCACTTTTACACACACCCTCCGGAGACCGTCATTTTGAGAGCTTTCTCTCTCATGAGCTCTGCGATTGTTTGCCCAGAGCGCTGTCTTGCAGGCGAACTCTGGGGAAACGCTGAGCTGCAGGCTGCCGGAGTGAAGAGGGCTGGATTCTGACGGGCGGGGCTGGTGGTGGAACTCAGCGAGAGCCGCGGCCGTGGAAAAGTCGAAGCTTGCTCGCGACGGTCCCTCCAGCGGGACAGGGTGGGCCGCGCGGCTTGATGAGGTGGTGCACAGCCTCTGGCACCTCCTCCGACTGTTTCACTTCGCCAGCATGGTTTGAAGCTGCTCTGAACAGCGCGTCCGCGATGTTTCATCAGGTCTTGTGCAGATTCTCCGGCAGCGAGGGGAGTAACGAAGCCAGGTGGGTCGTTGGGTCGTCGTCCTCCGCGCTGCAGTCCTCGACAGGCAAACCGTGGGAGAGGCACACATGTTGAGCTGGCGTCAGCTGCCTGACAGAGGGAGTTCTTTGTCTCCAAGGCAGGTCTGCGGCCTTCAATCCCTTGGACATGCTATGTGCTAGCAGCGCGCGTTGTTGCTAACTGCGGCTGCCTGAAAACACATCGGTGGGCTCGATTCGAGAGCGTGTTCGCCGTCTGGTTCGTGTTCCTCCGGAGGGACGGGACGCTGCTCCGGCCTGGGCAGCTTCGCTCCGGAAGCTTCCGCGAGGCTTGGCTCCAGGGGGGGTTACCGAGGAATAGCCCCGCTCGGTGAATCCCTCAACTCTGGTGATGGGAGCGGACTGGGGACCGACTCCTCTAATCTACCAGGAAAGAACCGTCTGCGGCCTCGCCCGTGGAACGTCCTGTTGGAACGTGAGGCCGTATGGATCAAGACGGTGAGCCACAGTGGAGCCCAGTGAAAAACAACCTTCCCGCCGATCATCCGAACTGGCGGGAAAAGGCGAGGGACGTAGAAAAAAGGGGTCCCTTCATGTCAGCCTCCTCCCGGGTTCCGCCGGGCAACCCCTGAGGGCGCCGTCGGCCGGGAGCGGTGTGATCGCCGATGCGAAACGAGGTGGGATGGGGTGAGCATTCACTCAGCCCCCCTCCACCTACACTACGCTACCCGGGAGGGAATGAGCAGCGGGGGCTGCAGCTGAGCACGCCTTGCCCCGGAGGAACCATCCGGTTCGCCCCGAGGGTCGGCGATAAGAGGAAAAAACACAAGATGGCGTTGTCCAGCGTGTAGTGACCTGTCACTGGGAAATGTTCCACGACGCTTACCTTGGAATAAGACTGCTGTCATCTTCTCCTCGGGGAGGAGAACTCACCGGACGACCGGAGGTCGACTGCCGGGCCCAGCATCCTTCACAAGGTTGGTCATTTACACAACTTATCTTCTTTGTTCTTCTGACAGTGCTATATTAGCTCGCTGAAGAAAAAATGGGAGCCGATTTCCCGCTCTTAACGTAATTTATACGGACCGGGTAGGGCCCACACAGCAGGTGGGCGTGGACTAATTTTTTTCAGTGCTTATGCTCTGCATAACGGGATAAACCCACTAAAGCGAAGGCCTTAAAGGGCGAAGCTTATATGACATAGAACATTTCTTTTCATTGTTACCACTTTACGACTACTACTATTTTATTTATAAAGCACTTAAAACAACTGCTGCTACAACAAAGTGCCGTACATGTCCAATCAAATAACATTAAAACATACAACAAGAAAATAAACACAGTTAAAACAATTGGATCAGTAAACAATAAAACAGAAATAGAAAACGCAAAAGCAAGTCTCAGACTGCGTCAAAGGCCAAGAAAGAACAAGCAGGACGGTGTCCCCCGTCGCTGAGGGATTTGAACAGTGAGTGTTTGTAGTTTTTGAGATGAGTGTTTTTCTGGACTGGAATTGAACAGGGAATGCAAGTACAGTAAACCCTAATATATTCAAGTGGGTAGAAGTTACACTGTGTAGAAGAAGATAGGAACGAAAGTTCATGCTCATTAATCCAGGTATAAATCCAACAATGTTCAGTCAGGTCATCTGGA
>NC_056499.1:45765933-45804800 GCF_014905685.2 Nematolebias whitei | reverse complement strand
TAGATAGATAGATAGATAGATAGAGAGAGAGAGAGAGAGAGAGAGAGAGAGAGAGAGAGAGAGAGACCACGCTCCCCCCATGATAAGTGAAAAACCATGAAGTAGGGATACAGTAGTTCAAGTAAACATTGTCATTACTATCTCATGTACCACATGAGATGGAATGAAATTGTGTACACAAGTAGTGGTAGTAGTAGTAGTCAGTAGTAGTTCATTTTAGTATTTAAATACAGGCATATATTAAGGAGTTTTAAACCCTTCCCACACTCTTGCAACGTCGCTAGCAATGTTTCTAAACTCTAGATGCTCTAAAAGAGCACAGCATGTCATGATTCTCAGCTCTCTGGCTCCAGCTGCTCCCTGCCAGCGCTCTTGGCCACTCCCACTTATCCACTGCAGAGCAGAGATATGACTTGCTGCAGGAGGAAGTTTCACCTGCAACTGTGAGCTGCACACAGGTGCAGTAGGTGCTAAATAATTTAAAATAATTTATTTTGAATAAAAAATCCATGCAGATTGTGTGGCTCATATTTCAATCAGCCAATTGTGTGTCATGTCCAATCTTGTTTTGAAAAACTGCGATAGAGCAAGTCCACGTAAAACGAACCACAAAGTAGCAAGAGACTACTGTATGCACACACACACACACTCACACACACATATGCATATACATATACACGACTGCATTAAGCAGAGGGTTATACACACAGTTAACATAGAGCATCATCATGTTTTCTTTTGCGTGACTTTTTTTTTGTTGTGTATTCAGAGTTTGGAAAACATGCAGTTCACCCAACATATTCAGTGAAACTGGTTATTTTTTAGTGTCCCACTCATTTTAAAGGACATAAAATTATTTTTTCCACCATGAAAAGCAATCGTTACAGCATTAAGGTGGTCTGAACTCTGATGGTCATGTTGATTTTAGCTTCAACATCAGTAATTGCCTCTGCTTTTCCAGCAATGAAGACAAACGAGCTCTCACGTGGAAAATCCTACCAAAGAAAGCCTGTAAAAACCTGATGAATGTGTTGAGACATCTCCACCAGCAGCTGGTTGATGGTGAGTACTGACCTGATTTATGAACTGATTCAAAGTGTCACATTTAGACCACTGTTTCAGAAAATATTTTCTTTAATTTTTATTTATCTGTGGATGAATAACTCCTGCGTATTTATAGGTTTTTAGCATTATGTATTTATTGCTAACAGAGTACATGTCATGCTTCATTCAGTACCTATATTTTTTATATATTTTTTATTGTCACAACTTTTATTTCATTTAACAAACTGAAAGTGAAAAATAATCCCTTCGAGGCAGAATGTCTTAATCATCCACTGGCCCTGCTGTGGTGCTCACTGTCAGTTTTCTCTTCTAATCCAGACAGAGCCTCACTGTGATCCCATTATAAACAGCTGCTTATTCATCTGTAGTAATTGAATAAATGAATTTTCTGATTCAGTGAAGTGGAACATTCCCCAAGTTGCTGCCAGAAATGCTGATATCCATTTGAATTCCACAAGTTTTAATTGAAAGCTTTTGGTCCTTTTGACTTCTGGAAAAAAGCTTTAATTCAAAAAAATTGTTTTTGGGTAATCCCCATTTGACATTGTAATGCCTGCTACTGAAGCACCCCACTGCCATAAGACTTTTAAATAATGCATTCATTCCATTTTGGCTTTGTACGAATGTAACGGCAACCTCAGTTATGAGCAATGGTCCAGCCTCTACTCTGAAATTAAGCTGAAGTTATTAACATATGGTGCTTTTGTGTTCAGGTCAGTACCAGCCAGATGGGTTGCTGGAGCTGAGCATGAGTAATGCACCAGAGCTGAGCTGTGGGAAGAGCCTCCACACGCTGGAGCTGGAGATCCAGGAAGCCTTTCTGCGTTTTATGGCAGCTATTTTAAAGGGTTACCGCTCCTTTCTGCGTCCCATCACTCAAGCACCTTCAGAGAAAGCCACAGATGCCAGCTCACTCTTTGACCTGCAAGGTATCAAAAACTTGTGCTGCCCAACTCTTAGTGCAGAATGTAAACTATTATACAAACGCCGAAAATTAGAGTCACAATGGAATCAAACTGCATGCCTTTCCTCTGCCGTCTTTTTTCCCCAGCAGCCTCTTCAAAATCCTCACACAGGAAATATAATTAGTCCACTTCAGTGGAGAGTGGAGAGTTTTTCACTGGTTGCGGGCCAAAGTTTTCAGCCTTGAGGAAAGCCTGAAAACAAGTACAAAAACAGTATTCAAATTTGAAATGGAAACATTTTTAAAAATTGCTACACGTTTTAAAAAGCTGAGTCCAGGGCATGCATACTGTCACTTTTCTAACAGTACTATAGTCCTGTTCAGACCCGGCTCTGTATAGTTATTTTTGGTGATTCGACTGCAAGTAGACTGCTTTGATTGAGTGTTCACACCTGGCACAATGATTCAGTGATGCCTTTAGTGTTGGAGCAAAGACTGAAGAGTTATACTTGTAATAATCCAGTGCACTCTCATTAGCTGTTTTATACATGTATTTATTTATTTCCATCTTTTACCACTTATCTGCAGTCATGTTGCAGAGGCAACAGGTCCAGAGGGAAACACAGACATCTCTCTTTCCAGTGATGCATTCCAGCTCCTCCTGGGGAACCCCAGTTGTTCCCAGGTCAAAGGAGATACGTAATCCCTCCAGTGAGTTCTGGGTTCTGCTTTGTATCCTGGATCTCATTCTTTCAATCATGATCCAGACGTGATGATCATAGGTGAGGGATGGACCATAGGCAGATCAGTAAATCGAGAGCTTTGTTTTTCATTTAACTCTTTTTTTTTTCCCCCATGAAAGACCAAAGTAACATCCTCATTACTATTGATAAGAGCCCCAATCTGTCGATTCATCTTCTGCTCTATCCTACCATCACTTGTGAACAAGATGTGCAGATACTTAAACTCCTCCACTGAGCCAAAGACTGTCCCCCGACCCAGTGGGACCACTACACCCATTTTTGGTTGAGAACATGGCCTCGGAGGAACTAACTCTCAATGCAGCTGCTTCACTTTTGGCTACGAACTGCCCCAGTGCACACTGAAGATCTTGGCCCAAAGATAGAAACAGAACCATACCATCCCATAAAGCAGAAACAAGACCCAAAAGTTCCCAAAGCAGACACTGTTCTCTCCATAATTGCATTTGTGGGGCAGCTGTGGCTGAGTGGTTAGAGCAGTCTTCCTCAAATGCAAGAGTTGGGGGTTTGATTCCACCAGCAGTCACATGCCCAAGTGTCCCTGGGCATGACACTGAACCCCTCATTGCCTCTGACGTGTGTCCCATCAGTGTATGAAGGTGATCTAAAGCATAGTATAGATCTAGTAGAGTGCTGTATGAATGGGTAAATGAGGGCACAGGTTGTGTTGTAAAGAGCTTTGAGTATCTTGATAAGATAGAAAGGTGCTATATAAATGCAGTCCATTTACCATTTTAAGATCCTGTCCATGAACACCACAAACAGGATTGTAGATGAGGGACAGCCCTGGTGGAGTCCAACCTGGACCAAGAACAAACTCAACTTTGTGCCAAGAATGCAGACACAGCGGTCACAGAGGTGACATTCCATGTCCCTCACCTGCCGCCTGGCTTGCATCACTCCCGACATTGACAGTTCTCCTCGCAGGTGGTTGGTTCGTATGGACGTGGGATCTCGTCTCTCTTTCGAGCTTGGCCCATCCAAGCACTCAGTAGCCAAGACTTGACCATCAGGCGCTCATCGGCAAGCTCTCCCTGCACCCCCACCCCCACCCCACACACAGGCCCGGCTCCAGGATGTTGTCCCAGTTTCCCTTCTCCTGGCAAGGTTTTCTAATGTTGTTTTTTATTCATCAAGGCTTTTGACCATGCGTTTACAATAGCCGAATATAATGCTGCTCTGACTGTTGTTCTGTGTTTGGCACAGAGTATTTTAGCTCACTGTAATCACAGAGGGTCCAGTCAGATCTAAATAAACTGACACTCATCATACTATAACCTGAAATCTGTATTTTAGGAATCTACGCTGAATCATTTTTCACAATAAGGGCATTTTTATTGAGAATAAATCAGATAAATAGTTCATCTAAACCTTTAGACAAAAACAAAAAAGCTGTCTAGAGTATTGCCCAGGACGTCTGTAATTATTTTAAATCAGCTGGCAGCTGAGCAGACTTTTAATTATTTATTTTTAGATTTTTCTTTATTTCTCATCTCAACATGTCCTGCTAACAACTTTGTTGCTTGTGTGGGTTCTTGTCAGTTTAGTAGGAGGTTACCTACATCAAGGATCAAGACGACTTGTGTTCAGACTACCAAATGTATGGAAATATGAGGTCAGGACCACCTCTAAGAATGGTTTGAGGGAAAATGTTCTCAATGTCATTGATGTTGTTCACACATATATTTTGCATTATTCAATTGCAATCCAATCATTCAGGATGGATTTTAGGGTTAGGGTTAAATGGGATCTAACAACTTGAACAGTTCAGGCCCTCTTTTGTAATATTTTAACATGTTTTCATTGTGACAAGTCTGTGCTGCAGACAGATACCTAACTATTTTATTTTTCAGGTGTACGGTTAAGACATGAAGAATGTCTTAATGATGTTGCATCATATTGCTAAAATGATCACAATCTCAGTGAAAACATATCATCTGGATATCCTGATGCATGCTCAATAATCCAGGTAGAAAAATCCAAAAAAGTTCAATCTGGTCCTCTGGACATTCAAAAAAAACAAAACAAAGCAAAAAAAATATAGAAACGTTTCGGCTCTCATCCGAGAGACTTCCTCAGTCTGAGGTGCTGTTTGAAAGCAGAGAAGAAACCCAAACAGGACCACAGTCAGCCAACAGGTGAAAAGGAGGAACTTAGACCCAGACCAGTGGTCATTCCGTATGTTGAGGGAGTATCAGAGAAACTGAGACGTTTATTTTCTAAACATAACGTCCCAGTGGCTTTTAAACCCCAAAATACATTACGGCAAAGACTGGTTCATCCCAAAGATCCAGTCCCCCGGCACAAACAGAGTAATGTTGTGTATGCTGTTCAGTGTCAGGAGGGCTGTGATCACTCTTACATCGGGGAAACTAAACAGCCACTGGCCAAAAGGATGGACCAGCACAGAAGATCAACATCATCAGGCCAGGACTCTGCGGTCTACACTCATCTCCAGGCCAGCGGTCACTCTTTCAGGGATGAAGATGTTCACATCCTGGATAGAGAGGAACGATGGTTTGAGAGAGGAGTAAAGGAGGCCATCTTTGTGAAAAGAAATCGTCCATCATTAAACAGGGGTGGAGGCCTCCGGGTTCAACTGTCCCCCTCTTACAATGCTGTGATTGCTAGTATCACTCAGCCCTCTGTGAACAGTAAACAGCCATCAGTGTGCTAATGACCCATCGTTAGGCTGATGGTCCTTATTGAGCATGTGATCAGCTGGTTTTGGTTGTCAGCAGCAAACTGGTTGATCCACTCTGAGAAGGTGCTATTTAAGAGACTGAGCTGAATACAGCACCTCAGACTGAGGAAGTCTCTTGGATGAGAGACGAAACGTTTCTATATATTTTTTGCTTTTTTTTTTAATGTGCAGAGGACCAGATTTAACTTTTTTGGATATCATCTGGATGCCTGCATGTTTTTTGGGGGGAGGGGTTGTGGGGTCTGGGGGTCCTTCCTCAGAAAATTTTGAATAGAGTAGATGCAATTTCCTGCATTTTGGTGTAATTTAATGGGTGGTTAAACATCTACTTTTACCTACATTTGTAACCACTCGCATCCACCCCATCCACTTACATGACAGTTCCGAGCCGACTGTTCTCCGCTGAATTCACTGTCTGACTCTACATGTGAAACCTCCAGGCACTCACCCCACCAATCTTTTAAAGGGATTTTTTAAGGGTAGAAGCAGAAATGCTTTACTTGAAGCGGCAGATGTTTGTATGTGACATTAAGAAGTCGGAAGTGGCTGTTGTGTTTAAAATCAGTGTTTATGTAATTATTTTCAGTTTACATAAACAGTATACGTTTTATTGGTTCAAGGTAGTCATATTTGTTCATAACTTTATTATTAATAAGCCTGAGAGTTGCTGGATCTCAGCAAAGAGTTGCCAGAACACACCCTGTCCAAATAAGAGAGTTCCCAGATCCTGTTCAGGCAGGATCCGTCTCAAATTAAGCCCTGATTCTAAGAATATCTCCAATCTCAGCAGAAGAAGATTGCCATGATTTTTAAATAAATTATTTCCTGTTTGCAGGGTTCTTGAAGAGCCGGGATCGCTCACACCAGAAGTTTTACTCTTTAATGACCAAGACCCAGATGTTCATCCGCTTCATTGAGGAGTGCTCGTTTGTCAGTGACAAAGACACCAGCCTGGCCTTTTTCGATGACTGTGTGGATAAAGTGAGCAATTTATCAATGCTGTACCACAATTTTTTGTTTACAAATTTCTAGTTTATGTAAATTAGAGTTAAGCTTTGTTTTTGTTTTTAAAGAGCAAAAGCCTTCTCCTATTTTTTATCCCAGGTTTTCTCTTTTAGTTTTCCTAAATGTCACTCATTTAGCCAAACTTGTGTCTTTTAATTCTGCTTCTAATATTTGTCCCTTTTTTTTCTTGACTCTTTTTACAAACAGCTCTATAGTTCAGAACGAAGTGCAGAAAAAGGAGCCAAAGTAAGTCTGTTCTCATTATCACCTTCTTTGAATACATTTTGCTTCCAGATGTGCGAATGAACAAATCAGTTTGACCATCTGACATTTGTCCTCAAAATGATGGTTTTCAGACAACTTTTAAAACTTTGCAAATCTGGTTTAGGTTGTAGCTTTGTGTTCACACCTCTTCTTGATCTGTATTTTGAATTTACTCCTCTTTTTAAAGCTGACTCAGCTTGCTTGCTCTTCTGAATTTTTCATGCTCGTTGAGATGTTCACTGCATTCGTTAGATTTGCTGCCACAGCAGTTTATCCTGATATAATAAAAAGCACAATTTCACATAAAACCTACCGTTTTCTGCAGAGAGCCTTGCTTTCTGCTTTTCATGAGTTTGGTGACTAAGGGTTTTTCGAGCTTCAGTGATTTCTGATCTTAAAGGTTTATGTGACAATGCTGTAGTGGATCTTTACTCTGCTGGCTGTAGTTTGACCTGTGTTTAGGCACTAAAGGTTAGATTTGATGTAAAGTTCACAAAAGTTCTGTTCTCCTCTAGTCATGACTGTGGGTCACTGGTTTTGCTGGTGATATTTCTAACTCTGAAATTGACTCAGCTCTCTGTGTGCGCATGCTCTCATCTTCAGACTGTAATTGAGATAGAAATGAATTTGAAATGTCCTTCGGGGGGACTTAAGTCTCGTCCTCATGTTCTCTCTAAATGACCTCCACAGGCGATTAAACTTTCAGATTGTTTTTGGTGAGCTTTGACTGATTTACATTATTACAGTCTACAAGCGTAGGAATATAAGATTAAAATGCATCAATCACTGAGGGAAGACATTTTGTTGAAGCAGCAGAACTTACTGAATGTTGAAGGATCACCACATGGAGAAAATTGAATCTTACTCATTGAATTGACTTTTAAAACGCTGAAAAAAATAGTAGCACTAGTTGGCAAAAGTACAACTACTGTAATTTCCAGACTATTGAGCGCATCTGCTTATAAGCCATGCTGACTACATAAAAAAAAAGAAGAAATATTTGTACATATCGTGCACAAATGGTGTACCACATCATCCGCAACTAGCAGAGAAAGAATCCTAAGGCCACCGAACCAGACTCCCTCTGCCCCCTGGCTCCACCGAGAAACTGTCCATAAAAGCTATGAACAGAATTGGTGACTACAGGTAGTCCTGGCAGAGTCCAACTCCCATCCTGAAAGAATCCAACTTACTGCCAGCAATGCAAACCAAACTCTCTCACTGCTTGTATAGGAACCAAACAGCTGAACGACCCCACTCCCATACTCGCAGATCACCCCCCACAGTGTACCCTGAGTAACACAGTCAAATGCCTTCTCTCCAGGTCCACAAAACAAGAGGACTGGATTGACAAACTCCCATGACCCCTCAAGAACACTATTGAGGGTAAAGAGCTTGTCCAATGTTCCCTGGCCAAGACGGAACTGGCATTTTTCCTCCTGGATCTGGGGTTTGACCAACAATTGGACTCACTACTCTAGTACCCCTGAATAGACCTTACCAGGGAGACTAAGGAGAGTGATGCCCTCGTAATTGGAGCACACCCTCTGGCCCCCATTTTTTGAGGAGGGGAACCTCCACCCCAATTTTCCAATCCAGTGGCGCTGCCCCAGATGTCCACGCAGCGCTGCAAAAGAGGGTCAATCAACCAAGACAGCCCCTCAACATCCAGAGCCTTAAGGAAATCAGGGTGGATCTCATCCACCCCCGTAGCCCTGCCACTGCAGAGCTTTTTAGCTACCTCGGAAACCTCAGTCACGGTTATGGTCAGACCAACCCTGAAGTCCCCCAACTCAGCTTTCTCCATGGAAGATGTGCTGGTGAGATTGAGAAGGTCCAAGAAGTATTTCTTCCACCTTCTGATGACATCAATGGTTGAGGCATAGGCATCACAACCATTATATGTGAAGGGGATGTGTCCCCCCCACATTCAAAAAAACGTTCATTTGGACCCCCCCATCCCACACACACACACACACACTTTTACTATGAAACATTAGTTTTGTCGGCGCAGTTTCTTTCTTCGTGAACAAATCCATTCCACTTGATTAATAGGAGAATACTCAAACCATTAAAACTCCACTCCAGGTTTTCCTGGTTACCTCCAACTCTCCAGCTTCCAGCAGCATGCAGTGTTTCTGTGCGTCTCCTTCTGCCTCGGCAGAAAACGCGCACAGGTGGAGGAGATGGAGACATCTCTGTGTTGATCGCTCACCAGTTTAGCAGCTTAGTGCGGGCAGTTGTTGACCAGGGGGATTGATCATAAACATATATACATGGTTAGGAGGATGCTTGACAGGAGCGCTACGTCTGTAGCGTCTTAGCTTTACAGTAACTGTGATGCTGTAAGACGCTGCAGGTGTAAGAGACTCTGTGTGTTAAGGTCCAGGAAAGTTGAAATGTCTTTAAAACCTTGCACCTTATTGGTGATGTTTTTATTTCTGTATAAACACAAATAGTGCTGACCTGACGCTCTGTATTAAAGTGTATTAAAGTTAAAATGTCTTTAAAACCCACAGCCAAATTTACACAAACTTGGTGAGAAAAATGCTTTAAATGAAATTAAAGTAAGGAAGTCTAGGTGAAATGTTGCTTTTTTGTACACTAGTGTACTATTTTTACACGCATGCACATACACCATTGTGTCCCCCCCACCCCCCACACACACATTACAGTTACTTATGACACCCTTGGGTTGAAGTCAACAGTACCCAACCTTCCCTGAACAAAGTGTTAGTAAAGTGCTACAGTAAAGTGCTACTTTCCTCTCCTCCGCTGGCTTATGATTTGCCAGAATCTCCTCAGAGCTGACTGAGAGTCTATCCAAGGCCTCACCGAGCTCCTCCCACATTCAAGCTTTTGCCTCAGCAACATCAAAGGCTGCAGCCCACTTGTTCCTCTGGTACTCATCAACTGCTTCTAGAGTCCCACCTGCCAACAAGGCCCGATAGGACTCCTTCAGCTTGACAGCCTCCCTAACCTGGGGTGTCCACCACTGAGTTTGACGATGGCCACTGCGAGAAGCACTATCCTTGTAGCCATAGCTCAAGGCAGTCACCTCAACATTTGAGGCATAGAACATGGCTCACTTGGACTCAATGTCTCCTGCTTCAGCTAGGATGCAGTTAAAGCTCTTCCGGAGATGTGAATTGAAGATCTTTCTGATGGGTTTTCTTCCAGGCATTCCCAGCTCACTACACTACATTACACCTCATTACACATTTTGATCTGCCGGCTATGTCCGGCATCACTTACGGACACCATAATGTTCGAACATTTTGTTTGTGATGGATAAACCATGACTAGTACAGAAGTACAACAACAGTACATTGCTGGGGTTCAGTTCAGAGAAGCCGTTTTTCCCAATCACACCCCTTCAGGTCACACTGGCATTACCCACGTGGGCATTGAAGTCCCCCAGCAGAATAAAGGAGTCCACAACTGGCGCACCTTCCAGCGCCCCCGCTAAGGACTTCAAGTGGGTTGGATCCTCTGAACTTCTGTTTGGCATGTAGGCACAAATGAATGTCAGAGCCCATCCTCCCACCCAAAGGCGCAGGGAAGTGACAATCTCATTTACCATGGAAACAGCTGTTTGAAAAAAAGAGCCTTCAAAGAGGGAGACAGAGAATTATTGAAGAGTATACAGAAGCAACTAAAAGTCAAGATAAAAAACAGCAAAGAGGTGTACAAGAAGAGGCTGGAGAGCAAGCTCCAGCAGAACAATATCAGAGAGGTGTGGTCAGAGATGAAAAAGATCAGGCTTCAAGCAGAAGGAGGATCAGAAGGATGGAAGCCTGGACAGAGCCGAGATTCTCTGGAGGATCCAGTCCAGATGAACTGTAAGCTTCAGAAATAGCCTCACACAACCAGTGTGAGAGAAGCTGGATGGATAGCGGACGTCCTAAAGAGCTGTCCCTGTAATGCACGAACAGACGCTGAAAACGGCGCAGTGCGGCCGTGTGCGCCACGTAACACGAAAATGCGCGCATGGGACAGAGGAGTTGAGATGTTGCTTCCTCTTCCGAATTATGAGGAAGAGGATAAAACCCATCCAAGGTTATCACTCTCGATCTGAATGAACTTGTGATGCTTTTCAGAGCAGGGTTACAACGCAGTACAGCTGAGCTGCCATCAGCTTGAATTCTGAGACATGAGGGAGCAACAGAGAGAGCAGACAATCACTCACTCTCTTTAACAATGTCAGAACTAACAGCAGGGCTGTTTTAAATGACAGAAATTTAAGTGAAACCTGATCTAAAGGCTCAGAAGGAGCTTTGATCAGAGCGTGCAGGACCATCATTAGGTCTCACTGTGAAGCTAGTGGACATGACACCGGTCTGTGTCTCTGTACCCCTTTCAGAAAACACTTCATCAGCGGGTTCTATCACCGAAAAACCTCATGACAGAAAGAAATAGCTGCAGCATAAGTTTTAATTGTGCTGAACGCTAAATTCCTGTTCATCAGTTGCTGTAGAAATGACAGCACACCACCTAGTGGACATGAGATGGCCTCCAAACCTTTCTCTGTGCACCAGCGCTGAAAAACTGTCCACTTGATGTGTACAGCGTTGTGGTGGCAGCAGCTCGTGCGCCCTGAATGTACGCACCACATCCTGTGGGAGGCCCATCTTTTCTAAACGGATCCGTTCAGCGGCCAGACCCAAAAGTGCTGACCTATTTCTGGGTAACTCCTGAACGCTCTTCCTGCCTGGAGGAGAGTGCCCCCCCACGGCAGTTTCCACGTCCGACCCGATATCAGTCGCTACAGATTTGGGAACCATGGAGCGCGTATGCATTGAGGAGCTACGAGGATGACTGACGGAGAGCTGCTATCTAGGACACCCGGGGGAGCAAATGGTGGCCCTTGCTCAAGGGCTCAGAGTGGGGCAAATGAGGGTGGAGACAGGTGTGGGTGCTTCACCAATCCCACCTACATTTTGTTGTTGTTGGTACCGGGAGTTGAACCTGCGACTTTCCGATCACAGGCCCATCTTCTCTAACCTCTGTGCCACCATTCCCCATATATATTGCACATAACTAACATAAACTACACAGATTATTGCACAGGTAGTGACATTAAGACGTAATTATGATGGTAAGGTAGATACATAGATACTGTATCATACATGATACAGCCACATAGTGCAGCAGCAATAAACGTATTAGCTGGCACAAGCTAATATTAGTCATATTAGTTATCACAGATGTGGCTTGGTGCAAAGCTATTGTCAATTGTTCAGTGTTATTTATTGAGAATTTAGTAATCTGACAGCTTGTGGATAATAGCTGTCCTTTAGTCTTTTCTTGCGCGATGACAGACTCCTGTATTGTCTGCCTGAGGGTATTAGACAGAAGAGTCCTTGTGCTGGGTGGGTGTGGTCCTTAATGATGCTGAGTGCTTTACACAGACATCGGCAGTGGTAGATTTATTTTTATTATTATTTTCATTTACCCTTTATTTATACAGGTAGTCTCATTGAGCTACGTGAACTCTTTTTCAAGAGAGACCTGGTTAGGAAGCAGATGGTGGGGGTTAAGGGCCTTGCTCAGGGGCCCAGAGTGAGGCAAATGAGGGTGGAGGCAGGTGTGGGTGTTTCACCTTTTCCACCCACATTTTGATGTTGACGGTACCGGGAGTTGAACTTGTGACTTTCCGATCACAGGCCCATCTTCTCTAACCTCTGCGCCACCACTCCCCATAGATGTCCTGGATGGTGTGGAGACTGCTACCAGTGATGTCCTCTGCTGTTTGCAATACCCTCTGTAGTGCTTTCCGGCTCTGACTGGTGCAGTTCTCATACCACCCTGCGATGCAGCCTGTCAGCAGGCTCTCAATCTCCTATAAAAGTTTCTGAGGATGCTGGTGTTTGTACCAAACTTATTTAGTCTTCTTAGGAAGTAGAGTCTTTAGAAAGTATAGTTTCCTCAAATGATTGGGGTGGCTGTTTAACGTGTACGTCAATGGCCAACTTGAATTTTGACCTGGCAACCCAATTTTCGCCAGAAACCTTTCTTACACATGGACGTCGCCACATACCAAAATGGAAGTTGGTACCTGACTTGTTTTTCAAGTTATCGTGCTTACATCATGCACTGCAACAGGGGACAAAATTAGGCAAATATGGAGCTGAAGATCAGTTTCTCTGTAGAAATCTACCATCAGCACACTTCTAGTGGGTTTTGATTGGAAGCTTTCTTAACACTGTAGAAAATGCTTTGAGTTTACCTTTTTTAGGAATAGTCCATTTAGTCAGCCCGCAAAGCTGACTACACAGTTTGTGTGTTTGACTGTGGCTAATGCTCACATGGATTTATTTAACATTTTGTCAGCAGTGCTTTTACTTTTAGTTTTTTAGAAGTTTAACTTACATCAAACTACTTTGTTGTTCTGCCTTGTCTGATGTGTTTTTTCCAAGCATTTGATTGATCCAGGTGCACATGCTGTTGATGCGCTCAGTTTGTGCAGATACATGTTTTGGCTGCAAACACAGAGGAACATAAAATGTTGGTCACAATGTTTAGGTCCTATGAGCCGAATGGAAGCCAAAATGTTCTTTTATCTGATATTCACTGGATCATGAAGATCATCTTGTTTCTGTTAGTTTTTAATTTAAAAGGAAGGTCCTTATAAGAAATCATATCCATGTAATTCAAGATTTTGACCTTTCTTCCATCCCAGATAGTAAATTTGTTTTTATGAAGGTCTGGCAACTTTTGTTATGTTTGTGTGTTTTAGTTGGATTGTTTCTAAAGTCGTTGATTGCACTTAGATGTTCCATATATTGTATGGATAAAGGGTGTAACTTTTACTTTTATCTCATTATTGTGTATGTGTGTGTGTGTGTGTGTGTGTGTGTGTGTGTGTGTGTGTGTGGGGGTGGGGGGGTGTCCAGTAAACAGCAAAGTTTTTAAGATAAATTTTTGGGATGGTCCCTTAAGATACAGTTAAATTTCTGTTCTGATATGAAATGATAATTCAACTTTTGTTACCATGTTCGCCATTTAAACAAGTTGCAGAAACTAAACTAACAGAATCACCAAACGTCTTTCTCGACCACCCCCTGCAATAAATTTTTTGTCTCTTTAAAGCGCTTCATTCAATTCCTGGTTATGTGCTCATGTGTCTTCCAACATAATAGCAATAGCAATAGCGGGGGAGTGGTGGTACAGAGGTTAGAGAAGATGGACCCGTGGTCAGAAAGTCGTAAGTTCAACTCCCGATACCGTCAACATCAAAATGTGGGTGGAAAAAGTGAAACACCCACACCTGCCTCCACCCTGATTCACCTCACTCTGGGCCCCTGAGCAAGGCCCTTAACCCCCACCATCTGCTCCCTAAACAGGTCTCTCTTGAAAATGAGTTCTCGTGGCTCAATGAGACTACCTGTATAAATAAAGGGTAAATAAATAAATAAATAAATAAAAATCTACCAGCAAACCTTTTCTTCTTGTTCTTGTTTTTTTTTTATTTTTTTTTTAATTTTTATAAAATATAAAACCAAACAAACTATTCTAACAAGCTGCTAACATCTGACATACATCTATATACAATAGCTAAAAGTCCATCCATCCATCCATCCATTCATTCATCATCTTTCACTTGTTCCAAAGTCAGGTCTCAGGGCATCACCATGAGCAGGGAGGTTCAGACATCTCTTTCCACAGCCACCTCTTCCAGCTCTTCTGGGGGGACCCCAAAGCGTTCCCAGACTAACTGAGAGACATAGTCTCTCCAGCATGTCCTGGGTCTTCCCTGGGGTCTCCTCCCAGTCGGACATGTCCAAAGTACCTCCTTAAGGAGGTGCCCAGGAAGCATCCTTACCAGATGCCTGAACCACCTCAACTGGCTCCTTTCAATGTGGAGGAGCAGCGGTTCTACTTTGAGTCATTCCAAGATAACTGAACTTCTCACCCTACCTCTAAGGGAGAGTCCAGCTACCCTGCGGAGGAAACATTTCAAACACCTGTATCCACGATCTTCCAACAAGGTTAAGTCAGGTCCTCTGGACAGTTTCTTTTTGTTGAAACGTTTCTGATGAAATCTTTTGGATGAAAGATGAAAGTGTTTCAACAAAAAGAAACCGTCCAGAGGACCTGACTTAACTTTGTTGGATTTTTTTACCTGAATTATTGAGCATGAAGTTTAATGTTTTGAACCACTGCCTCAGAAAAAGATGAAAAGTCACAGCTCAACAACCTCGAGCGTCCTGTTTGTTTTTTGTGCTTTTGTTTGCCATGGCTGCCTCAGGTGAGTCGATAGGGGAGAGGGCAGACTCCAGAAACCATCTTGGCACCATCAAACTGGTTGACCCACTATGAGAAGGTTCTTTTAAGACTGTGCTTGTGGTGGCTTCTCGGACTGATGAAGTCTTTTGGATAAAAGGTGAAACATTTCAATAAAAGAAACCGTCAAGAGGACCTGACTGAACTTTGTTGGATTTGAGCGTTATGGACCAAACCAGGTCCATATGAGGCTGATGAGGGAGGAACAACATTTTTGAGAGATGTACTGTAAATGCAAAATTTTGCCTATATAAATGGCGGATATTCTTTATTTTTATTATACTACTTAAAATTAGTTTTCTCTAACAATTTAATGGTGGGGACAATCTTTGTTTTTCCAAAACTGAAGGGGTTCCACCCAAGGAATGGTTGTGACTTGAATTCTGCAGAGGGAGCATTCTTGAGGGATGAAAAGGGAAGCAGGAAACAAGAACCTTATCTCTGGAAGTATTGGTCACTTGTCAAAATCACTTATCTCTCAGACTGATAGCTTCTACACTCTTTTAAATTATTCACTGAGAATTTTAAAAGGGTGTGAATCTTGTGTTGACAAAACTGAAGCATGCAAATCTTAAAACATTGACTTCTGTAATCATTTTTGAGAATGCTCTCACCCATTTACTGGGCTGAAAAAAATGAAAAGTCACAACTCTACAACCTCGAGCGTCCTGTTTATGTTTGTTCTGTGCCTTTGTCTGCAGGCGGATGCTGACAGGACAGAGGAGGCCAGGTTGATAGAGACTGATGAATCCCAGCGCAGTGAGCACACAGTCTTCATCACCCCTCCAGAGCTGCCTACATTACTTGATGGAGAGGAATATCCACTATGTTACAGGTAAAATCTATACAGTGCCTTGCGAAAGTATTCGGCCCCCCTGAACGTTTCAACCTTTTGCCACATTTCAGGCTTCAAACATAAAGATATAAAATTTTAATTTTTTGTGAAGAATCAACAACAAGTGGGACACAATCGTGAAGTGGAATGAAATTTATTGGATGTGTCAATTTTTATTAACAAATAAAAAATTGAAAAGTGGGGCGTGCAATATTATTCGGCCCCCTTGCATTAATACTTTAGCGTCGCCTTTTGCTGCAGTTCCAGCTGCAAGTCTCTTGGGGTTTGTCTCTATCAGTTTTGCACATGGAGACACTGAAATTCTTGCCCATTCTTTCTTGCAAAACAGCTCGAGCTCAGTGAGGTTGGATGGAGAGCGTTTGTGAACAGCAGTCTTCAGCTCTTTCCACAGATTCTCGATTGGATTCAGGTCTGGACTTTGACTTGGCCATTCCAACACCTGGATATGTTTATTTGTGAACCATTCCATTGTAGATGTGGCTTCATGTTTTGGATCATTGTCTTGTTGGAAGATAAATCTCCGTCCCAGTCTCAGGTCTCTTGCGGACTCAAACAGGTTTTCTTCCAGAATGGTCCTGTATTTGGCCCCATCCATCTTCTCATCAATTTTGACCATCTGCCCTGTCCCTGCTGACGAAAAGCAGGCCCAGACCATGATGCTGCCACCACCATGTTTGACAGTGGGGATGGTGTGTTCAGGGTGATGAGCTGTGTTGCTTTTACGCCAAACATATCGTTTTGCATTGTGGCAAAACAGTTGGATTTTGGTTTCATCTGACCAGAGCACCTTCTTCCACATGTTTGGTGTGTCTCCCAGGTGCTTGTGGCAAACTTTAAACAACACTTTTTATGGATATCTTTGAGAAATGGTTTTCTTCTTGCCACTCTTCTATAAAGGCCAGATTTATGCAGTGAACGACTGATTGTTGTCCTATGGACAGACTCTCCCACCTCAGCTGAAGATCTCTGCAGTTCATCCAGAGTGATCATGGGCCTCTTGGCTGCATCTCTGTTCAGTGTAGTATGTCGGGACAGCTTTCGCTGTGGACATCCTATTAATTAATTATTCTTAAGGCTAGTTCAAGCACAAAGAATATTAATTGTTTAGTTAACAACGGATTATTTCTTTTTCGAGTTACATTTCTGCCATGTAACCAAGATAACTTGAGAGTGGAGTGTATAATTAGTGACATGAGACGTCATTTATCTTTGACCCATCAGAATAAATGCAGTCATTTATTTAACAGAATCATTAAAATTAACATCAAAACATGTACACTTGATTTGCTGATCTGTTTCTGATTACTAAATTTAGCAAGTTCAAATAACAAGCCAACAGAGGATTACTGGTGGAGAATAATTAATCTCTGAAGGCATTTAGCTTGATTTACTGGCGAAGAGGTTTCAAGAGGATAGATTTAGAGGTTTAAAGAGGAGGATTTAGATGGATGAAGGAAGATGTGTTGACCAGAAATGGCACCCTTCATCCGACCCCAGCTCAGCCTCGGTAAACTCGGTGCGTGACGACTCGTTACCTTTGCAGAAGATAAATCAGCTCCAGTACAGAGGTCCATTTCAACGCTACCTTTCAGCGTCTCCGGTCAGGGTGGCTGAGAATCGTCCGAAGTAGTGACGGTACTCCGTTCAAGAGAATAAGCTTCCTTAGAAGGAATCTTCAGAAGTTGAGAGCATTTAATGCTCGGGGTGAGATCACAGCGAGGCGTGCTGTGACTCTGCTGAAATGGATGGACCCTTGGCTCATGGTCCAAAATCCATCAGCTATTATTGTATATTGTCCATCCCTTCTCAGTGTGTGGCTGTGTTTGACCACTTTGAGCCCATCTCTCTGTCCTCTCTGGAGCAGGCAATGTGCAGCATGAAACCATCTGGTTCCCCCTTTGATGTGGTCCCCCCTCGACTGCTAAAGGAAGTTTTTCCTACCCTGGGTCCTTTTATCCTCGCTATTCTGAATAGCAGTTTATCCTCAGGTGTGGTGCCAAAGACTTTTAAACATGCTGCTGTCCAGCCCCTTCTGAAAAAACCTAACCTTGACCCCTCAGTCATGTCCAACTTCCGGCCTGTCTCCAGACTACCATTCACCTCTAAACTACTGGAAAAAATTGTGGAGTCTCAGTTGAAACAGTTTTTGGGGGATCACGCTATCCTTGAGTTATTCCAATCTGGCTTCAAATCTCTCCATAGCACTGAAACTGCTCTACTGAAGGTTTTTAATGACATTTTCATATCCACAGACGCAGGTGATTCTGTGCTGCTTGTCCTATTGGACCTTGCATCTGCTTTTGACACCATCGACCACAATATCCTCATTTCTAGACTGGAGCAGTGGGTGGGCATCACAGGGTCAGCCCTTAAATGGTTTGGGTCCTACCTCTCTGACAGAACCTTCTGTGTCAATATCAAAGATTTTAGTTCGGCATCGACCGCACTCCAGTGGGGGGTACCGCAGGGGTCCATCCTCGGTCCCCTTCTCTTTTCTTTATACCTGCTGCCACTAGGTGCTATCTTCCGCAAACACGACATACCCTTTCATTTCTATGCCGATGATTGCCAAATTTACTTCCCCCTGAGGCACAGAGGCACACGCTCTATTCAGCCTCTTCTTGACTGCCTGGCTGACATCCGGGACTGGATGGCTTTAAACTTCTTAAGCTTCAATGAGAAGAAGTCTGAAGTCATGCTGTTCCATCCCAGTGGCTCACTCATGAACCATGACATTGACCTTTTCTCTCTAGCCCCGCTAGAGAAACAAAAGGTGACTAATCTGGGGGTGATAATGGACCCGTCCTTAAAACTCAACAGTCACGTAAACATGATGGTCAAATCCTGTTTTTTTCAGCTGAGACGGCTGTCTAAGCTGAAGCCTATACTCTCCAAAAAGAACCTCGAGACAGTGATCCACGCCTTCATAACATCTAGGCTTGATTACTGCAATTCACTTCTGTTTGGAATCAGTCAGTCCTCCATTGCTCGTCTACAACTGGTCCAAAATGCTGCAGCCCGATTTTTAACTGGTACAGGCTATAGAGAGCACATCACGCCAGTTTTGGCCTCCCTGCACTGGCTACCCATTCACCTTCGGATCCATTTCAAAATTCTCATGTATGTTTTTAAATCACTGAACAGTTCCGCCCCATCCTATCTCACTGATCTTCTGCAGCCATATGTCCCACCGCGCTCTCTGAGGTCAGCAGACCAGATGCTTCTCTCAGTCCCAGAAACCCGTCGTAAGCTCAGAGGTGACAGGGCTTTCTCTGTTGCAGGTCCACGACTGTGGAATGAGTTGCCACTGAGTGTCCGGCAGGCTCCCACACTCTCAGTCTTTAAGTCTCGCTTGAAGACCCACTTCTATTCTCTTGCCTTTAACACGGTGTGATTTGTTTTGGTCCGGTCTGTTCTCTACTCTGTTGGCCATTTTAGTTAGCTTCTGCTGCTATTTGTATCTGTATTTCTATTTTATGTTTTCCTGTCTGCTGTGCATGTTTGGTTCTTTTGTACAGCACTTTGGTTGGCCTTGTTGCTGTTTTAAGTGCTATATAAATAAATTGGTATGGTATTGTAGAGACTGTTAGACCTTAGCCTCCATTAAGGCTGAAAGTTCCAGTCAGAACTCCAGTAAGAACTTCCAGTAAGACTTAATAGTTCCAAGAAGTGTTGACTTTTAAAGGGTATCCACTTCCTGTTACTTGGTACTTCCTGATTGGTTAACACAACCAGCAAGGGTGGAGTTTTAGTGATGTCAGAGGGTTATTAGAAGTCACAGACAGCAGAAATGTTTTTAAGAACGGTTAGTACAGACAGGAAAATATTTTGAAGAAGTGACAGACTTGCAGGCGCGCCAGTTTCTTATTTACTGTCTGAGAGTTTTAAAACAAGGCACTTCGTTCTCATAACTTGTTCTCTGACTTTTGACCGACATCAAATCCACTCTTAATTCAGACAGAAGAGTAAAATGCACAATTACTTTCTAAATAGACATTTAACTTGTATGATCTAAGTCTAATGAGGTTTAAAAATCATTAATACTGTTTCACAGTTGATTTAAATGAGTAGTTTACTTCAACATTAGAAATGGTATGAACTGAACACACTTTTGATTATCAAGATATTGTAAAATAGTAATGATAATACAAAAAAAAGGAAGAGTGTTCTTTCAACTGATTAATTCAGGATACAAATAGTCTCTTGATGAGATAATTTGTGTTCTGGATTCAAATCAATGAAATAACAGTTCCTGTCCCCTGAAGGTCTTCAGAGACAGATTGATGGAGGAGGTCTAGTTCACTACATCAGTCTTCTCCTTGTTCGAGATGAAAGTTTAGAGGGACGGCCAGGTCTTGGTAGATTTGCAGTGGTCTGACTCTCCTTCCATTTCAATATGATTGCTTGCACAGTGCTCCTTGGGATGTTTAAAGCTTGGGAAATCTTTTTGTATCCAAATCCGGCTTTAAACTTCTCCACAACAGTATCTTGAACCTGCCTGGTGTGTTCCTTGGTCTTCATAATGCTCTCTGCACTTTGAACAGAACCCTAAGACTATCACAGAGCAGTTGCATTTATACGGAGACTTGATTACACACAGGTGGATTCTATTTATCATCATCAGTCATTTGGGACAACATTGGATCATTCATAGATCCTCACTGAACTTCTGGAGTGAGTTTGCTGCACTAAAAGTAAAGGGTCCGAATAATATTGCACGCCCCACTTTTCAGTTTTTTATTTGTTAAAAAAGTTCGACACATCCAATAAATTTCATTCCACTTCACGATTGTGTCCCACTTGTTGTTGATTCTTCACAAAAAAATTAAAATTTTATATCTTTATGTTTGAAGCCTGAAATGTGGCAAAAGGTTGAAAAGTTCAAGGGGGACGAATACTTTCGCAAGGCACTGTATATTTAGAACACTCATTTTGTTTTTTATATTTTGGGGAGGGAGTGGTATAAAGTTAGATTTTAGATACAGAAGTCTTGGGGAGGTTGGGGTGTGACGTGGGAAAAGGTGGTGGGGACGATAGTGTATCGGTTCTGGTATCTCCCCCGGCTGCAGTGAATTGGTCACGTGTGAACCCAAGTTTAATACATATGTTTTTAATAGTTTATTATTATTGTTAAATAATTTATTATTACCTTCATGAAGGTGTGGGCGGTTCTGTTAGGGTAGCGGGGTGTCCTCCTTGGAAACAGTCCAGGAAGCACTGATTGGTGCGCTCACCATCAGTCTGTCTCTAAGCTGAGAACACTGCAATCACCTGCCATGTATCAGACAGCACAACCCATCCTGCTCTGCTCTGATTGGGTCAAACTGTGGTCCTGGTTCTCTTTATTTATTGAAAGCAGCATTAGTTTAAGCCCTGTATCATCATTCTGATTGGATAGCTTTAAAAAGCCCACAACAAAACACACGTGTTTTTCACTATTCCATTTATACAGACGTTCAAAATTATGGAAATCTGTTGTGTTAACGGAGAACTTTAATCCATGTCTGTTTCACTTGGTTGTCCACTAAACAACCTTGAGGCGAGAACTGGTTGTCTGAGATGAAAATTAGGGATGGGGGCCGATCCGATCCAGTATCGGTATCGGCCTCCGATACCAGCATAATTTACGTATCGGATTTTCCGATCCATCTGCCGATATTTCTGATCCATGATGCAAGTTGGCTTCAAACTACGCAATGGATTTCCTGAATGGAGGCGTGTCTCATGAACTCAGAGTAATAAGACCCGCCTCACATTCAGGAAATCCATTTCATAGTTTGCAGCCAGCTACAATGTGAGGACTGAGTTAGCAGCACTGTGGCTAACAGCTAACCAACTTTTCATCTAAACATGTCCGCTGTGTGGAAGTATTTTACACTAGAAACACCACAAAACAAAACAGCATCGTGAAATGTCTGCAGAGCCATAGCGCCACATTAAACCGCTGTAAAGTTAGTTTTACGATGGACATTCGAGCTCCGTGGCTTCAGCGGGGCGCTGCTCTTTGCTCAACCCAAAACAGGCAGCTCGACCCCAGGCAGCCGCGTCCAATCTGTCCCGCTCAGTCTGCCCGTCTCTGAGGAGGGACAGACTGAGCGCGGCTGACCCAAATCAGGCTGCCTGCTTCGGACTGAACAAGAAGAAGACATCGCTGAAACCACGGAGCTCAAGTGTTTACAGAGAAGTTGCTAAACTTCATCATAATTAATGACCAACCACTGTCAGTTGTAGAAAATGAAGGATTTCTCAGCTTGATATTTGCAGCCAAGATATAGTTTACCATCCAGAGATGTTTATCAGTACAACAGTAGGCAATAAAAAAAAACATATGATTTAAAAATTATATTAAAAAAAAAATTATATATATTAAAAACAAAAACAGCTACATTATAAAGTGATGTAAAATACTAAAAACAGGAACATGTCTGTTGGTTTATGCCATGAACTTAGCAGGTGTTTGAAGACATTTAACATTTTATTTTATTTTATTTTATTCATTTATTCATTCATTTAAAGGAAACAATAAAAAAAAAAAATCAAAAAGAAAACATTGAATGAAAAGAGTGCAGAAAGAAGAAAAAAATTCTTAGCTCTGCCCCTTATTTAAAAAAATATAAAATAACTTTAAACAATCACTTAAATTAATCACTTTAATATCCACTTTAAATCTAGGAATTAAAAAAAAACATGTTTGTGTTAGCATAATTTAATTCTAACTTTAAAACTTATCCAACATTAATACAACTTACTCAAGTTGCCTTTTTGGACATGCATGTATGTATTTGTACAAACTGTACTTGAGAGGAGATTATTACAGCCTCATATAAAATCAATGATGATCATGATATCGGAACTGGATCGGTATCGGACGATACTCAGACTTAGGTATCGGGATTGGATCGGAAGTAAAAAAAAGTGGATTGGTGCATCCCTAATGAAAATAGGTTGTCTGGGACAAACAGAAACCACTTATATCGACCCCTGACATGTGCAGCAGCCTTTTTATTAGGTACACCTTGCTTGTATTGGGTTCGACCCCATCTTGCCTTCAGAACAGCTCTGATTCTTCATGTCAAATACTTAACAAGTTGTTGGAAACATTCCTCAGAGTTGTTTGTCCACGATGACTTGATAGCATCATGTTGTTGCTTGAGCTGAGCTGCAGGTCCACAACACGAGTCTCCCATTCTCATCAAAGCAGGCCATTTTTCTTCCATTCTCCTTCGGTCTAATTTTGGTGAATCTGTGTGAAATGTAGCTTCAGTTTCCAGCTCTTAGCTGACAGGAGTGGCACCTGGTACTGATGTAGCCCATCTGCTTCAAGGTTGAACTCGTTGTGTGTTTAGATATGGTTTCTGCAGGTCTTTATTTGTAATGAGTGGTTATTTGAGTTACTGCATCCATTCTGTTATATCCAACCAGTCTACCCATTCTCATCTAATCTCTGTTAGCAAGGCTTTTTTTTCTCACAATTGTCCCTCTCTACATATTTTCTTTTATTTGGACCTTTTTTTTAAACCCTAAAGATGGTTATGTGAAAAATTTCCAGCAGCTCAGCAGTTCCTAAAACAGACCAGTTTGTCTGGCAGCAAAAGCCACACCGCACTTAAGCACCCTTTTTTCCCAAGCCTGACGCCCAGTTCAACCTTCAGCAGGTCATTGTCACCACATCCACATGCTGCCCTATGAATGGATAATTATATGATTGTGTTAACAAGCAACTGAACAAGTAGACCACATAAAGTGGCCTTGAGAGTGTTAAAGCTTCTATATCAAGCTTTTAAAGCAGAACAATACCAACAGATGTCGCTGGGGAGGGGCGGCGTCATTTATATGTGTCCAGTTGTTTATGAGATATTTTATAAACATACTAACAAACTGACTGATAAAAAGAGGCAAAGTTTTAAAACAGATGAGTCTTTCGTACATGTGGGGAAAACAGCAGAATATTGATTGATCAGAAAGCTCTATCACCTGTGAACTGTGAACAGCAGAAAATAAACAGTCCTGTTCCATGTTAAAGTTGTCCAAACATCCAGCACCCAGAGGACAGTTCAAATCACAGATACCTTTTTTGTGTGCACAGACGTCATGTGCATAACTAATGAATACAAGAGCTTGATTTTTCTTTAGCCCCCTCAGTAATTATGATCAGTCCCAATACTCATTTAGACATTTGTGTATGAAAGCTAAATGCAACTCATAAAACCAGCTGCTGTCAGTGTAAAGTAACAAACACACAGACAAGTTTCCTGATGCATGCTCAATAATCCAGGTAAGAAAAGTTGTGTATCAATGAGTGATGATAAAACAGCTGATCCTGCCTACATTTAAAGTGGTTCTGGTTTCTATGGAAAAGAAGTGGGAAAGCTGAGGAGCATCGTACTGTACCAGTATCCACAACCAGGTGTAGACTTCATCAGATTTATTCCAAAGCTTTGGAGAACAGCCAGCAATCACAGAAGATCAATGTGTTTACAAGCACACACTTATCAATGCCTTCACCTGTCTGAGGTTCTGACCCGTTCTGACTTCCTGAACTGAAAAAGTTAGTTTTGCAGAAACTCCCTCTTGCCCCTCTTCGCCCTGTCGAGCTGTTATCATCACCCAGTTGCAGACATAAGTGATGAGGTGTGGAAAGACAAACAGCTCACAAGGACTCACTCAACCACGTCACTGTAATGTAATCATCAATCAAACCTTGAGGCTAATAAAAATGATCTCTTGCTGTCCATTTACTGACCGCTCACATGAAGACTGATTATTACATAGAGTAAGGATCATGGAACATTTTAATATATTTCACAATAACAGTAAAAGAGCATAAATACATTTATCAACTAAAATATGGAGCATGATGAGTGCAAAACTTACATGTTCCCTTGACACCAGGTAAAGAGACAACTGTCAAATTTTTTTCTGTTCTTCATTAGGTATGATGGCTTCCCGGTGTTGAGTCTTGACTTGTTTGACCCTGTGGAGGGCCTGCGGACGCCATCCTCTCGCCTCGCTGCCAGGCAAAGCTGTCCCACCAGCCCCGCCCCCATGTTTAGACGCACCAAACAGGTGAGAGCAGCTGTAACCAAATTCTGTCTCGTACTGACCTGTAATCAGCAAAATATCAAAAACAAAAGGTCCAACCAAAGTGTTGGTATCATTTACAGAATGATTACATTTAAACCATCCATCCATCCATTATCTTTACCCGCTTCTTCATTTTTGGATCACCCGTGCCCATGTCCAGCAATCACTGTGCGAGAGGCAGGGGACACCCTGGACAAGTCACAAGTCCATCACAGGGACACATAGAGACAAACAACCATTCACTCTCTCACTCACACCTAGAGACAATTTAGAGTTACCAATCAGCCTAACATGCATGTTTTTGGTTTGTGGGAGGAAACTGGAGTACCTGGAGAAAACCCACGCATGCACGGAGAGAACATGCAAACTCCACCCAGAAAGGCCTCCGGACCAGGATTTGAACCGGGAACCTGCTCACTGAGAGGCAGCAGCTCTACCAGTTGTGCCACCGTGCTGCCCTACATTTAAAAACCGAATTTAGAAATTTAAAAGAAAATTGAAAAAATGTGGACACTGAGTTTGTTTGTTTTTCCAAATATTCTAAACTTCTTTAAATAAAACACATTTTAAAGCATAAGTTTAACTTCTGAATAAAACTTTTTCTAAAAAGAGGGGTATTTTTCAGTGAAGGTGATGAGAAAGGCACTTGCCTTGATGATGATGATGATATCTCACTCTCTATATTATCTCTATCAAATGTCACATATTTTCAATTTTACCTCTTCATTAATTGCACATTGTCTACGTTTAATCCAAAGGAAATTAAATCAGCCCAGAAGATAGCTAAGAAGTACTCGTCTGTCCCTCAGCTATGGTCCAAGTGCCTGCTCCGTCACTGCTATGGCCTGTGGTTCATCTGCCTGCCAGCGTACGTGAAGGTGTGTCACTCCAAAGTACGGGCACTTCGCACCGCCTATGACGTCCTCAGGAAGATGCAGGCAAAGAAGTTGCAACCCCCTGATGAGGTACATTATTTGTTTCAGACAGAGGAATAGTTTTGATATTTAAGCTTTATTTATTCTGACAATATTCAGTGGCTGCTATGTTCCTGCTTAAATTATCACACATCAATACACAGGTCTGTTATCGGGTCCTGATGCAGCTCTGTGGGCAGTACGGCCAACCTGTCCTGGCTGTCAGGGTCCTGTTTGAGATGAAGAAGGCTGGAGTTCATCCAAATGCAATCACCTATGGCTACTACAATAAGGTATCTGTATCATAAATTATCTTACAGTATTGATGACCAAACATTGACTTTACATTTACAGTATGTAGATAATGTTAAAAAAAAAAATTGCAGCTTACTATAACGAGTGTAGAGTTTTCTACAGGAGTTAATAACAATATATAAGATACAGGAAAAGTTTTGTTTTGTTTTGCATTCACCATAAATATGCTGCAAACTAATACATGAACACAACTATGGATGGCAGCCAGTCTAGTTAACACATTTCTGAAAGGAGTTTTAGTGGAATACTGTGAAAAAACTTGTAAGCAAATGCGTTAAAGAAAAAGTTCTGGTATTATTTATCCAACGACTACGAACCAGACTTGACTCTTCTTGAGAGATGGCAAAATGATGGCTTGAGAGCACATGTTGTAACTGCACTGACGACGTGACATGTGGGAGGAGATATAAGAAGGTAGAAGACCAAGGAGGGATTTATAGATGAAGATGAACCAGAGTGAGAGCCTACGTGTAGATAATAATGACCAACTGACCAAGAAGAACAGAGTGCAGTGATGAATATGATAGTTACAACCAGTTATGAATGTTAGAGTGCCATAGTAGACAGCATCCAACATCTGCAAGCAGCTGGCAGGAGCATTCATGTAAATAATGTCACCATAGTCAACGGCCGGTAGGAAGGTAGTGGTTACAAGGCGTTTTTTTAGCATTTAGAATTAAGCTAGACCTATTTCTGTAAAAGAAATCCATTTTTAATTTCAGTTTCTTTATCAAGTTTTTGATAAGTGGTTTAAAAGAGAGATGTGCATCAACCAAAATTTCCAAGTACTATATTTGTAAGAATCTACAAACTCAAAAGAAACACCATGCATGGGTGAGATAGGAAGAAGAATTGTTGGCACCGACTTTCTGTTGGAAAACAACATCACTTTAGTTTTGTCAGCATTTAGCACCAGCTTGAGATGGCATACATCTGACTGAATTATGTCAACTGCAGACTGGATAAGCTGGAAAACCTTGGCAACTGTGTTAGCTCTTCAATAAACAAGTGTCATTGGCATAGAAATGCAAGGATGTGTCAGGAATGTTTTGACCTACATTATTTATATAAATTGTAAAAAGAGTGGGACCTAAAACTGAGCCTTGTGGCACACCATTAGTGACTGTTAGGTAGCTAGATGAAGTACCGTTATGTCGAACACATTGCCTCTGACCTGAGAAAGAGTTTGAGAACCAGCCAACAGTGTGATCTGAGAAGTCAATATCTGAGAGCTTGTGGCATAAGATGTCATGATCTACAGTATCAAAGGCTTTGGACAGGTCTAAGTAAAGAGCAGCACAGTAATACTTAGCATCCAAAGCTTCAGCAACATCATTAAAACCTTTAGCAAAGCAGTCATTGTGCTACATTGTTTCCTGAAGTCAGATTGGAGAGAAGAAGAAATATTAAAAAGAGTCCAAACACTTCTTGACTTGAGTATTTATCAGTTTTTCTAAAACCTTAGCTAAAATACAGAGTTTGGCTGATAATTAAGAGAGGAAGGAAGATACAGTGAAGAGCAGGAAGCTATCCAGAGGAAGAGGCTAGCCAAGATTAAATGGGACAGTGAGAGGACTGACAGTAGACAGGAATATAAGAAGATGCAATGTAGGGTACAGAGGGAGGTAGAAAAAGCAAAGCAGAAGGCATATGGGGAGATGTACAACAGGCTGGACACTGAGGTGGGACTGAAGGACTTTTATTAACAGGCGAGACAGAGGGATCAGACTGGAAAGGATGTGTAGCACGTTAGTCTTGTTAAAGATAGGAATAGTAATTGTTAAGAGGCCTGGGAGGCCCGGAAATGGAAATGTGAATAACGCTCCTACTTTTATAGGAGACCGTATTTATGTGACACAAACATCAGATTGAGATGTGGAAACATGGTGAGTCTTCATCTGATCACATTTTACTAGATTTTATTAGATTTCTAGGTTCTAGAATTGCGCCGTTCAAGGTGGCTGCATGTTGGAGCAGCTCTGTTACATTCATTCTGAGATTTTGCTTTTGGAAACTTTAATTTCTCTTTTTCTGGATGTAAACCACATTTTTTTGGATGATTGTTTCCTCTGGTATCGGATGCTGTTCAGCTGGAGGGATTTTTACTGAAACTTTTTTAGTTTGAGACATTTGTTATGATGCGGAACCATAGCAACAAGGCTGTTTTCTACAACCAACAGCGGCTGATTAACATCTCAAAAGCTCAAATAATATCTAAACTACAGCCCCAAATCTCAAATGAGTTGAAAAGGATGTTCTGTGGATGCATTCTCATCTATCTGCCAGCTGTGCTCGAGTGCCTGACCACTGAGATCCAGGAACTAGCAGGAAACACGGCTCATGACAGCAGAAGGACAGCATCTTCCCTCGGCACATACAGCTGGCTGTCCGCAGCGACGAGGATCTCGGCAGACTGCTGGGAGGAGTGACCATCGCACTGGGAGGAGTTCTACCCTGCATTTTGACGGTCCTACAGCCCGAGGGAACCGAGAGGCCAGCCGAGTCTGGGTGAATGGATCGGACGGCATCTGCAGCCAGTTTCTTAGGATCCACTGTGGGATGGACCTTTACAAGAGATCCTTCCTGTCTACAGCCATCAGTATCTATAACATATCTTAATGAAATTAAGATAACGCGTTACAACAACAAATAATTTCCCTTTGGGATTAATAAAGTATTTTTGAATTTGAATTTGAATTTACCAGCTAGGAAGTGATCATTGACCCACTGATAGAGACTGCACTCTATGAGAACAGGCGGCATCAGAGGGCAGACTTGGGTCAAGCTGCTCCTGCTGGTCACAGGACTGGATCGTACCAGGTGCTGACCCTACATCAAGATGGGCCCAGTTAGAGCTGGACAATAACTCGATATCGATATATCTCGCGATATACTTTTATTCAATAACGATGATATGAGTTTTAAGCACATTTTCAATATTTTGGTAGGATTACAGCATTTCACTGACGTATTTCTTTTTCTGTTCGGGTTGAAGCGGCCACTTCAGTTTCAACCCGGACAGAAAAAGGTGCGACACAACTACGTAAGTGTGTGGTGACGTAATGTTACACAGAGCTCAAGTCCAGATGGTGTTAGTGGTAGCAGGCTAAGCTAGGCTAATCTCCAATGCGCGTTAAGTTTTCGCTTCAAAAAGAGTGCCCATGATCGTCAGAATGTGACTGAACAAGCTTTCACAAGCGAAGAGAAAGCAGATGACATCACTGATAAGAGAGAAAAGACTAATTTGCTGGTTTGGAAGTGGTTCAGCTTTCTACCATACCATACCATACCACTTTATTTATAAAGCACTTAAAACAGCTACAAAGCCAACCAAAGTGCTGTACAGACAAAACAACAGGTAACACACAAAGCAAAATACAAAATGAGGTAAATCAGAATATAGACAAAAAATCGATGCAGATAATGACGACAAACCAGTGTGGAGCATACAGGATTCAAAACACAGATCATCTTGTGTTGAAAGCTACTGAATTTTTTAAACGGGACTTGAAAACTGAGAAGGAGGGGGCCTGTCTGACAAGCAGAGGTAACTCGTTCCAGAGTCTTGGTCCTGCTACAGAGAAGGTCCTATCACCTCTGCGCTTAAGACAAGTTCCTGGAACTGTGAGGAGCAACTGGTCTGCTGACCTCAGGGAGCGTGGTGGGACATACGGTTGTAGCAAATCAGAGAGATGGGGGGGGGGGGGGGGACACTGTTCAGTGATTTGTAGACATACATGAGTATTTTGAACTGTATTCGAAAGTGAACCGGTAACCAGTGCAGTGAGGCCAAAACTGGTGTAATGTGCTCTCTTTTGCCTGTACTGGTTAAAAATCGGGCTGCTGCATTCTGCACCAGTTGTAGTCGTGCAATGGAGGTCTGACTGATACCAAACAGGAGCGAATTGCAGTAATCAAGCCTAGATGTAATGAATGCATGTATTACTGTCTCCAGGTTATTTTTGGACAATATGGGCTTCAGTTTAGACAGCCGCCTCAGTTGGAAGAAGCATGATTTTACATGATTGTTAAGCTTCAGGGAAGAGTCCATTATCACTCCCAGATTAGTGACTCTTTGTTTTTCTGACAGGGTTAGAGCGGAAAGGTCAATGCAGTGGTTTGTGATTGTGTCGTTGGGAGGGAACAACATGACTTCAGACTTCTTTTCATTGAAACTTAAGAAGTTTAAAGCCATCCAGTCCCTGATGTCAGCCGGGCAGTTGAGCAGCGGTTGAATAGAGCATGTACCTTTGTGTCTTAGGGGGAAGTAAATTTGACAGTCATCGGCATAGAAGTGGAAGGGCATGTTGCGTTTCCGGAAAATAGCACCAAGCGGCAGCAGGTATAAAGAGAATAGGAGGGGACCCAGGATGGACCCCTGCGGAACCCCCCATTTAAGCTCTGCCTCTGCGGAACTAAAATCCTTGATGGAGACACAAAAGGATCTGTCAGTGAGGTAAGATCTGAACCAATTGAGGGCTGATCCTGTGACGCCCACCCACTGCTCCAACCTAGCAATGAGGATCTCATGGTCGATGGTGTCAAAGGCGGCTGTGAGGTCCAACAGGACAAGCAGCACATAATCACCGGTATCTGTGGATCTGAAGATGTCGTTAAAGATCTTCAGCAGGGCAGTTTCAGTGCTGTGGAGAGGTTTAAAGCCAGATTGGAAAAGCTCTAAGATGGCGTGATCCTCCAGGAAGCACTTCAACTGGGACTCGACTATTTTCTCCAGTACTTTAGAAACAAATGGGAGTTTGGAGACAGGCCGGTAGTTGGAAACGACTGAGGGGTCAAGGTTTGGTTTTTTCAGGAGAGGCTGGACAGCAGCATGTTTAAAGGTTTTTGGCACCACGCCAGTGGATAAACTGTTTACTATGGCAAGAATGGATGGACCTACGATCCGATAAACTGCAGGTTTCAGTCAGTGTGCTGCAAAATGTGACGGAGAGTTGTTCTAACTAGCAGTTGGAACATCTAACTTGTTCCACTTGACAGAAGATGATGAGAGTCACAAGATGAAGCACAATAAAAGTCTGAGCCAACGTGTCCCTGAAACACCCCCAGCGCTGCATTTTTTTTGTTTTTGTTTGTTTTTATCATTTATTCATTCATTTAAAATAAAACAAATTCATCAGAAAGAAAAAAAAAACATTGAATTGACAGGTTGCACAAAGAAGAACATTTTTTAAATCTGCCACTAATTTAAAAAATACAAAATAACTACAAACAAACAACAAACTTGACTTGAAGAATCTCCAAACTGAAAACAAAAAAACTTCAGGTATCCTTCACCTGGTCCTATACCTTCTCAACAACTTTAACCATCATCTTTTAAACATATAAATTGTTGTAGAAATTTTTATCGTCATCGTTCAGAATCAAATGCTAAATAAAATGGAAATAATATAAGTTATGTAATCTTTCTGTGTGGCCTGGTACCAATTGACCCACAGACCGGTACTGGTCCCCAGCCTGGGGGTTGGGGGCCACTGCCATACAGGGCATGTGCAGAGGTAGAACTAAAGGTCCCAGTGTGACACCCCATCCCACCCTGCACGCACACCTGTCTGCTGTTACAAACCTCCCAAAGGGGAGTAAGAGAAGCTCACTGGGACCTTGTTGCCTGCTTATCTGTGGGAAGGATCACTGACATGAGGGAGGGTTGTCTGGGTGTTCCTCTGGCTAATCTATCGACAAGTCGACGGCATCCTGACAGCTTTCCACTGAGGCAGAGTGCAGTAGTCCCTCGTTTATCACGGGGAATCCATATTCTGAAGCTCCGCAATAAGATAAAATGCAAAGTAGGGATAGTAGTACAAGTAGTAAGTAGTAGTTTATTTTAGTATTTATACATATTAAGGCATTTTAAACCCTTCCCACACTATTGCAATATTCTAAACTCTAAAAGTGCATTCACACTAGCCCTGTTTAGTCCGCTTTAATCGAACTCTAGCTCGTTTTCCTAGAAAGTCCGGTTCGTTTAGGGAGGTGTGAACGCGCCATCGAACTCTGTCACGGAACAAAAAGGCAAACTCTGGCCCGGGCTAAAACCTAGGTCTCGGTCTGGTAGAAGAGAACTCCAGTGCGGTTCGAGTACAGTGTGAATGTAAACAGACCGGACCCCGCTCTGCAGGACAAACAAACACGCATTTCTCTGACCTTATATGGAGCCGTCAGCTGCCTTGTGTGAAAAACAATATTCTCCATGGTCTTCTGTCTCATCTTCTGCTCATGCTAAGTCCATTTTTGAAAAATGACAAAATATAACTCCTAAAACTGCTAAACCTTGATGCCACTTCGTTTTTATTTTTATTTCCAGAAGAAGAAGAAGACGTGTCTTCAGAGGTTTTTGTGTCGTTTCTTTCAGTAGTTCTTGGTGCAGCGCCCCCACAGGCGAGCGGGGGAATAGGTTGGTTCAACAGGTTGACTCGACTGCACAGTGCAGTGTGAATGCAAACTCACCAGCTCAAATGTAAACAAAAGCTCATGAATATTGGTCCCGAACCGAACCGAGTCTACCGGACTATCTAGTGTGAAAACGACCTCAATTTTCTAAAAGAGCACAGAATGTCATGGTTTTAGCTCTCTGCCTCCGCTGCTCTCAGCCACCTGCAAGCGTTCTTGGCCACGCCCACTCCTCCACTCTGCACCGAGAACAGCTGATCAGCTGCAGGAGGAAGCTTATCCTGTAGTGTGACCTGCACAAAGGTGCAGCAGGTGCTAAATGTTTTAAAATAATTTATTTTAAATAAAAATTCCATGCTGATTGTACAGCACATCCATCAATCAGCCAATTGTGTGTCATGTCTAATCTTATTTTGAAAAATCGTGATAGAGCAAGTCCACGAAAAACGAACTGCAAAGTAGCAAGGGACTACTGTACAGACAAAATCCTCTTCGTCCAGAGGGCCTGCGAGGATCGCACGCTGACTCTGCTCTGAGTCATATCGGTGGAAGCAGACCTCGGACCTCCCAATTGTGGCTGGATCAACCACAGGAGAAATTACTAGTTGAGTTTTGATCAACAGTCGACATTGGTCAAAGGGGTCTGAGCTCATGGCTTTCTAACAGTAATGTTGTACCAAGTGAGGAGAGTGTGATGGAAAGATAGGAGTACTTTGAGGAGCCAATGAATGAAAACTATGAAAGGGAAATAGGAGAAGAGCCCATATAAAGTAGACGAGGAAGTGGGAAATATTAGTTATGATCAAGTTCAGAAAGGTTTGACGATTGTAAAGAAGGCTAAGACACCTGATGACATACCAGTGTAGCTGTGGAAATGTCTAGGAGAGATGGCAGTGAGGTTATTGATTTGATTAATCAATGGCATTTTTGAGAATGAAAAAATGTCTGAGAAATGGAGAAACATTTTCAAACATAATCCAGACTCTTCAAGCTCAGGGATTTGTTCAGGAAATCTGAGGATTCTAAGTTGTAAAAGCTTCACTGAGCTTGTTTTTTTACACTCCAGCCATCTCACTGAAATGTTCTTTCTTCCTCTGCTCCATATCCAGGCAGTGTTGGAGAGCACATGGCCTTCCAGCACCAGAGGAGGATACTTTCTGTGGATGAAGCTGAGAAATGTAATTTTGGGTGTGGCACAGTTCAAACAGGCTCTACGACATCATAGACCCCTCACCCAGAGTCCCCTCTCAGGTAATGGATCAGTACCACAGCAGGACTGAAAGGTTTTTATGTTTACAAACACGTTTTTTTATATCTAAAAAATAAGATATCTTGATATCTTATAAGATTTTAACTTGGACGTTACTGTTTCAAATTTCAGTTTAAACTTCAAAACAATTGTAAATGCTGCACAGTGATGGAAAATGGCACAATCATATAACGCCCTCAGTGTAGCCACCCAATAAAGGACTTGTGTGCCAGGATATTAGTTTGATCCACACACAGTGGATGTTAAAGTAAATATACCACACTCCCTGTGAGTAAGCAGGCTGTGCAGTCAGTAAGATATTATTATTCTTTTTTTTTTTTTTTTTACAATTAATTAGAAAATTATAGTTCGGATAGAACCATTACACAAATAATGTGGCAAAAATATAAATAATTTAGCACTTTGTTGTGACTTTTTGGTTCTCCCGTTTGGTCTAGGGCAGGGGTCTGCAACCTTTACAATCAAAGAGCCATGTCTGCCCCTTCGTTCACTAAATTAAACTTGTCCAGAGCCATAAAACCTGCTACAATTGTCATTATCAACTAGTGGCCCATGGGCCACTTTAAGTTTGTTAGTGGGGCTTTTCTGGCCAGTAGGTGTGAAATTATACAACTAAAAACACCCAGTGATTGTTAACATTGATATTTTTACATTTTGAGACTTGTAAAGGAAAAAAATATATAGTATTTTGCCAATTTAAAAAAAAAACAATGAAATGTGCAGGCTTATGTGTTTTTTTTTAATTGTGGAGAAAGTGAGTATTCTACTTTGAAGAAATAAAGTTATAGGGAGTATAATTTATTCTGTGTATTAGTTCTAGTATCCACATATTTGCAAGGGAAATGACAGGAAAACTGCTAAAACTAGTCATTTTTTGTTGTGGGTATAACATCCAATGAAATTCAGTTTTATGTTAGTTTTGGTCAAAGCTTGAAAGAGACGCTGCGGAGGAACCAAAGAGCCGCAGGTTGCAGACCCCTGGTCTAAGATAATTGATCAGGAATGAAGTGGTAACAAAGGTTTAGGTGCTGTGGAGCAGAAATTGAGCCCTACTTGCTTTAACTCGTGTTGTTTTTGGGCAGAGGGCAGCGACCTGGACGCAGTGAGTCACAGCAGTATGGATAGTTCTGCCGACACTCACCCGGCCGAGCAGGGCCCCTTCGCCTCAGACGCCATCAAAGTAGACCCCACTGATGATATATCTAGCACAGGTACACTTCAAACGGTTTCTGCTTCTGGCAGCCATCTTGTTGTACATATTTGTCTTTTCTGTCACTGACATTGTTTAATCCTGACTGCTGATCACTGACCATCCTTGTTCCCCTCTTCCTTTGACATGTTTTCCTGTCTGGTATTCCATTTTTCTTTCATCTCTTGTTTTGAAACTATTACTCCCTCATCACTCTGGTTTCTGCTCTGCTCTGTAACCCTGCCCTTCACTTTGGCCCTGCCTGTGTTGCCCTTGCATGCAGTTGGCCGTGGTGGCGGCAGCGTGGGCGCCAGGCCCATGGTGGCCCAGTCACACTGGGTGGGCTCTGAGCTCAGAGAAGCCACTCCCTACCCAGGTAAACTTCTCAACCAGTCTGCCTCTTTTTTCACTCTGTCTGATCAAAACTGCCCTGCATCATTTTTTTTCTTCTGTCATTCTCAGACTCCTCTCATCTGTCACCCCTCTATAGTCAGCTGTTCACTCCTTCTCCTGTCCTTCATTCTTACTGTCACCCATTGGAATGTTTGGTCATTGTTAATTATGGAGTGTGTTGGAGTAATTATGGAGCAGAGAGGGTCATTGTTTTAGATTAACTGCATAATTTTCATTTTGGGGATAACGCCTGTACAGGCAGCTTGACCTTGTGTCCTGGACAGAGAGTTCATTTATAATTACAGTGCTAAAAAAGCTTTTTACTCACTTACCATCAGTTACAGTATTACAAGGAAGCTGTGCAGAGATGTCAGCGTGAGAGCTTCATGGAAAAAAAGAGGAATAAATCATCAGACAGCTGGTTGCCTGGAGACCCTGAGGAGACTTAAAGTCAGACGGAAGCGTCAGCCTTGAGTCTTAGCATCTGAATCAAACTGCAGCTGTGAAAATGTTTTATTTTCCCGCAAGGACAGAAGAACTTTGCGTGCCCTGAGGAGGGTTCCTTTATCCATCACAGCTCAGCTGCTTTCTTTGTTTCTCTGTTTCCTCCTTAACACAGTGGAAAATCACATTTCCCCCCTTATTTTTATATCAGCTGCTTCTTCTTCTGTCATCTTTTCCCTCTTCAGGGTTCTCCACAGCGAGTCATCCTCCTCCACCTCACCCTGTCCTCTGCATCCTCTGTCCTCACTCCAACTACCTTCATGTCCTCTCTAACTACATTCATATATCTCCTCTTTGACCTTCCTCTTTGTCTTTTTCCTGGCAGCTGCATTTCTAAATCTTTCTACCAATATACCTACTGTCCCTCCTCTGGACATGTCCAAACCACTGTCCCTCCTCTGGACATGTCCAAACCACCTCAGTCTGGCCTCTCTAACTTTATCTCCCAGTTGTTTAACCTGTTCTGTACCTCTGATGATCTCATTCCTAATTTTATCCTTCCTTGTCCCTCCTAAAGAGAACCTCAACATCTTTATTTCTGCCACTTTCAGTTCTTTTTCGTGTCTTTTTGTCCATGTCTCTGTCTCCAGACCCTATGACATAGATGGTCTCTCAACTGACCTTTGCTGACACCCTTTTGTTACAAATCACTCCTGAAACTTTTCTCCATCCACTCCATCCTGCCTGGACTCTCTTCTTCACCACTTTACCGCACTCTCCATTTTCCTGGACAGTGGACCCCAAGTACTGGAAGTCCTGCACCTTTGTGACCTCTGCTCCTTGTAGCCTCACTGTTCCACCAGCTCTCATTCACATACATGTCTTACTATGACTCACTTTCACTCCTCTTCTTTCAAGTGCATACCTCCACCTCTTCAAGTTCTCTTCCACCTGTTCCCTGTTCTCACCACAGATCACAATTTCATCTGCAAACATCATAGTCCATCAGGATTCCTGCCTGACCTCATCTGTTAGTTGGTCCATCACCAGAGCAAAAAACAAGGGGCTCAGAGCCCTGTTGTTAAAGTGTTTAACACTTTAGTCAAAGGAGCTTCCGGGTGACGTGGATGAAATGGACACGTGAAATATAGCGCTGGTTTGTCAGCCAGTGATAACCCCATAACTCGAGGATTTATCAATTTATCACTCAAAAAAATCAGTCTAACAACACCTCAAAGATGAGCCAGGAGAGACAAGCGAAGTCCGGGACAAAAGAAAAAAGAACTGATAAGAGCGCTAACTACGGTGCTGAGCGCCCTGGCCCGGAGGATAACTCTGAAGAGGCCAATTTGACAGCTACTGACAGCAACATTCGCTCTGTCATAACTGAAGTCATGGCTAAGGGGCTGTACGAATTAAAATCACAGATGAAGGAGAATCTCTCTGCTTTTCGGGAGACATTAAAAGACGACATGAAGACTCAATTAAATGAGTTAAGTTATAACACCAACCAGAAAATACAAGTTGCCACCGGAAAGACCGAGGAGGCTACACGGCGTCTGGTGGAGGTTGAGAAAAATATGGCCAGGGCAGAAAAGTGGGACACTCTGCTTGAGCTTTAACAACCAACAAATCCTGAAAAACAAACTGTCGGACCTAGAGAGTCGCTCCAGTCGGAATAATATCCGCATATACAGCGTCCCGGAGATTGAAACCCGGAGGGCAGCTCCGTATCACGGTTTGTGAAGAATTTAATAATATCTGAGCTAGGTGAAAACTTGGACATTCAACGGGGAGCAGACCTGAGAATCGCACGGGTGCACAGAGCACTAGGTCCCCGGCCACCAACCAGAGCACCAGCCCGCTCCATAGTAGTTAATTTTTTGAGATTTACTACAAAGGGCAAGATCCTCCAGGCGGCCTGGAAGAAACAGCTGTTTGTTCACAACAGATGTGTTTACTTTGATCATGATTACGCAGATGACGTGCAGCAGAAAAGAAAGGAATATATCCCGATAAAGAAAGTGCTTAAAGAAAACCATATCCACTTCCAGACACCACTGACAAAGATGAAAATACACTTTCCTACCGAGACTCTCACCTGCAGTAACGCCCATGAAGCAGCTGAGGAGATGGAGAAACACGGCTACCCGACGGGACCAGTACAATGAAAGAAACCCAGCGGACATAATGAGGAGACCCTGACAAAGTTGCTACCGTGGCGAGTAATAGGAGAAACATGCGAGGAGGCCATCAGACAGCGTTTGAAGGAATTCCAAAGAACCACCAGGGAGGACGCAGAGCATGAAGAATTGTGAAAACAGGTGCTTGTGACTGTTCCTTCATGCTTGTTGACTTGTGTGTAAGTATGGAGGTAACAGAAATAGAAATAACTGCATACATAAACAATCCATGGTAATGAGGACTGTTGTATGAATGTGTGTGTGTGTGTGTGCGTGCGTGCGTGCGTGCGTGCGTGCGTGCGTGCGTGCGTGCGTGCGTGTGTGTGTGTAAAAAAAAAAGAGGTTAGAAAAAATGATGAGGGGTTTTGATGGGGCTGTTTCAGTTCATTTCTTTCCACTGACCTACCTGTTTGGGTAATATATGCACATGTATATATAAATACCCAGTTTCTGTTTTGTTATCTACAGACTGTTGAAGAGGGGCCCCACCTTGTGGCTGAATCCCCTCACTGTTTTCAGAGGAGTTTGTTTATCCTCTCAAATGGAAGTCTGGCTTATTTTTAGTTTTAAGATCTCAGTTTATGTTTCTTTTTGTTATGGGCAGTCTTTTGTTGAGTTTTGTTTCTCTTTCATAACAGAGGGCACAGGATTACATGCAACAGGTGCAGAAAATAAACTCTCAGGAAAATACTTCAATACTATAAATTCTTGTTGTTGAACGTGAATGGTTTACACAGTCCCATAAAACGGAGTAAAATGATAGCAAAACTAAAAAGGGAGAAAACTGATATTGTCTTCTGGCAGGAAACACATCTGTCTCAT
>NC_056499.1:45732214-45760933 GCF_014905685.2 Nematolebias whitei | reverse complement strand
ACTGCATAGTGCTCCTGGATGGGTTCCCGTGTCAGTGTGTTTCAAAGTTTCTAACAACCTGCGTATTTTCTCTGTCTCTTCCGAGTTCAGAGGTGTAGGGCCTTGTTTCTGGAACTTTTGTGATTTTTTCGCCTCGGTTCGTTTCGTCCGAGGTGGGGGACGGTCAGGTACGTCTTTCGGGGGTTCCTTCACGTACTGCCCCTGATGATATGGTTTCCCATATCGTTGCGTCCTACGCTCACCCCTTTTTCGATAATCACTGTCATCCTCTGAAAGAGGAGCTTTTTTGTCCCAGCGTGCACCTTCATGACGCGGTTTGTTATTTTGAACAGACTGTTTTCTCTCAACTTTCTTAGGAGGAGGTGGCGAAGCACGTCGTCCTTCCAGTTCAAGAGGGAGGGGTTTAACCTTTACACTGGGAAACACTTCTATGGGCGTCTTAGCATGAGAACTCGCTTCAAACACATTCACAGCACACTGCTTAATCTCACTGATGGATTTTTCTCTGAAATTTGCCATCATTTGTACTGATTGTTTAAAATCAGTGTGGAGATTTTTGCTGAAAACAAATTTAAAATTTTCATCTTCTTCCATTCCGGTTTCATTTCTGTTACCAAAATAAGCTTGGAAGATTCTTTTGTAATAAACTTTTGGATGTTCAGTTTTACCCTGCGTGACCTTGTCTGCAGCTGGGAAACCAGCAGGTCCCGTGCAGGAGTCGTATTCTCTGATCAAAGCTTCACACAGAAGGTTGTAGTTCCTCCTCGTTGCATCAGGTAGACGCTCGATGAAGGTGAACACGTCTCTGTCCGAAGTGAGCCGTATCAGACTGATCTTATCCTCTACCGTAGCATTAGGATAAGATCTCAATCTGAACTCCAGATCTTTGAGGTACGCTTTTGTTCCAGATGATCCCATCGGTCCAGGCACAAAGCGTTGTACATATTTTGAGATTTTCTGCAAATCATCCATTGAAGGAGACAGTATCAACGGTCTCTCTTGTGTGTGTGATGGTGCAGATTGGTCAAGGACTGCCCCTACCACCCGTGATAGGGGTGGAGGTGGCTGCATGGTGTCAGGAGGAAGAGGTGCATATTGGTGCAGGTCTGTCCCTACCGCCCATAATGGGGGTGGGGGTGGCGGCATAGTGTCAGGAGGAAGAGGTACATATCGGTGCAGGTCTATCTGGGGTGGTTGTGGCTGACCCGGGCCCTGATACTGTTTGTCTCTGAGTCTCAGACCAGCGCGCCCCATTTCAGAAATCTGGTTTGTAGCTGCAGCTAGTTTCTCCTCACAAGCTGTCAGGCGCTCCTGTGATGTCCGACATTCCCTTTGTAAACTCAGACATTGTTGGAGTATCATCGCCTTTTCTGCCTTGCAACCGTCCAGCTCCTTTAATGCGATCTGTAACTGTGCTTGTAGCACATCGTTATCTGCACACGAGGCTCGGTACGCTTGTTCTTTATCCCTAACTTCAGATAGTGATGCCTCAAGTAATTGTATTTTGCTGTTCAGCGAATCAACTTCTGCATTTGCATTTTGCTGTAAATGAAACATCTGATCATAATGTTTTCTTATGCGGGCCTCGTGTTCACTTTTAAATTGAAGGACGTATTCTTCAATTTCCTGAACCACCTCTTTTTCACTGTTTAACCTTATTGCAAGGTTATCAGCTTTCTCAACAACTGCATAGAATAATTCTTTCAGCAAAATTGCGATTTTAGCCAGCTTTTCATGACTTGACTTTGTAATTTCTGTAGAGGTCACACTTTCTGCGACCTCCTTCAGATTGTCCAATAACTCTTTTGGGTTCATGCTCTCTGCCTGTTTCATCTGTGAATGTACGGGTGTTGTCAGAAGCGCTAACGCATTCTCCAGGCAGTCCGTCATCCCGTAAGGATCAAAGTCTTTTTCTAACACACCTGTCATGTTTTTCACTGTGTAGCACTTTATCTGTTAAAAACAGTTGCAAGCTTCAGATATTTTACAGGTAAATATTTGTATTCGAGTCAATGAGTTTTCACACTATTTTAGCTTTTTGGGTTTACACAGAAGTACTGTTATAAGTCAACTTATTCAAATGTGGGTACCTTTCTCAGGTTTTACCCCAATTCATGAATATTTAAGTAAATGCTCTCGGCAGTGTTACTTGTATGTGCTTATTTTTCAACAGGTACTAGTTACCAAGCTCTTTTTAGTGTATTTTACTCTAAAGCACTGAATTTTTAATAAACCTGCAATTTTTCTAAAAGTCTCACAGCAAATCAGTTTAAAGCGTTTTTTAAACCGTTCTGTTCCAGAAATTTGCTATTTTAACAGTTACTCATAGAAGCAAGTAGTGAAAAGAAAAAGAAAAGTTGATGATGTATCAGGATTAATCAGTCCTTCCTCAGAAAAACTGTTATTACTCCTGTCCTCCTGTCAGTAACTTCTATTTAAAATTAAATAGGAAGATTTATTTTTTTAGGTGGCAACTTAAACAGAAAAGTTTATTTTTCCTGATAAGTTTACTCTTATTTAGTGCTTTTGCAATTAAACGTGTATTATCTTTCAAGCAAAATGAGTAAACTTTTCAACTCTGTGAATATTTGAACCGTATCTTTTAAAAAGTTTCTAATTTTATTTTGTACCTTTTTCTTAAGGAATTACCAGTGAATAAAAATGTGTTGGTAAATGCTTCTCTGCATAAATACCCTTCACTTTTTAAATGCAAGATAACAGTGATTATTCAGCTAGAGGAAGTTTGTTAACTCAAAAATGCCTTACAGAAAAATAAAAACGTTTAATTTCACTCTTTAAACCTAAAAAGCGAAGTGAAAACCTGTGATCTTCACGTTTATCCAGAAGGTGTCAGTACAACCTTATTAATTTTAACTCAGACACTGTTAGTGTTGTCCAGTAGGGGAGCTATAACTTCCTGTGGCGTCCGGTCGTTAGCTGTTAGCTAAAAATTAGCATCGGCTAGACTCGGATAAAACCAACATTTCTGAACGGATTTTTTACACAAGCGTGGCAAAATTTTAGCAATTAGACTTCGAAGAACCTAAACAGCGTTTCAGAACACAGCTTTAAAGCACTTTTCAGCTTTAAAAAGCAGATTTTATTTCCCTATGAAAACGAGTTTCACTTCCGGGTCACGTGACTGAAATCACCAATGACAGAGCAGCGCAGGGGTGAGAGGAAATGATGTAGACACGTCATTCACTTCTCAGCGAATCAGAGCGCTCCACAGCAGCAAAATTCCACCAATCACAAAACGTTTCAGCAACTAGCATGATAGATTAGCATGAAATGAGTTCGTCAACTTTTCGTCTTTTAAACTGTCAAAATGCACTTTTTCTGTTAAAAACTGTAACGAATCAACTCTGAGCTGTACGGAGTCTGCTACTCCGGTCTCAAAAACGTCTTTCTAGCTATTTAAACAACTCGTCCGAACCTTTTTCAGAACCGAGCCGGTCCAGAACCGCATCTGGACCGTCTTTAAACAGAATAGAGCGTTTCCACAACCCAGCTTTTAGTTACCATAACAGGCGTACAATTTCAGCTTTCATAAAGACTCAATGACACTATTTCAGCTTTCAAAACATCACTAGCCCAACACGCTTAAACATGCAGCGTTTTGACTTCAAAGCGGCGCAGCTTGAGCTGCGTTTCAGCACAGCTGATAAACTGTTACTTTTCCTCATGCCAACATGTAAAAAACAATTTTACACGAAATACACAGTCATTTATGAGCACGTAACGGGCCACCAATTGTAGTATGACATAGTTGGATTTATGTTCATACATTTTTCACGAGTTCCTCATCTTTCTGACTGTGTAAATGTCGTGCGTTGAGTTTAACAGAAATGCGAACGAGAGACGTTATTATCTTTGACCCATCAAATGAATGCGGTCATTTATTTGCAGAATCAAAGTTTAACATCAAACATTTACATTAATTTGGCAAAATATGAAAATAATAACAGACAAGTTTCACAGATAATGGACATCAATCACACGGCGGTGACTGAGGACTTTGCTTCAGATATTTCTAAGATATCTGTGCTGATTTTAGGAGAAAGGAGAGTTTAAGATGGAAAATGGAGATTTATCTTACAGAGAGATGTGTGAGGGAATTAATCTGTTTGACCAGAAACGTGCACGCTCTTTGGGGAATCAGCTTGGCCACGGTACACTTAGTCGAAAATAGAACCTTCTACCTGGTTGATGATAAAATCAGCGTCGGCGTAGGGTTCCTTTCTGACTCTTTCAGCGTCTCCATGAGGACAGCCAAACCCTTAGAGAGTCGTACGAGGTTATCCAAACAGAAGTTGTAACTCCCAAAATCCTCTCTGCATCCTGTCTCATCAGAATTCTGAACTCCTTCAGAACTCTCTTCAGAGAGTTAAACTCTGGAACTCTTTACTCCTTAACTCTGTTACTCTCATGTTGAACTCATTCCTGAGCGCAGCAACTGTTGAGCGCAGCAACTCCTGAGCGCAGCAACTCACTGAACTGGGAAGTTGCCACATTTTAAATGGGTCGACTTCCGGGTCATTTGAGAGCTTTCTGATTGGTCGATGGACCAGAAAGAGGTGTGGTTTGTGATGTAAGGTGTTATGAAAAGTCAAGGGCAGAGAATGAGATAGTTTAAAAACAGACAGAAAGATTATTGGAGAAAACCAGACTTCGTGGAGTCAAACTCTCCTGTATCTTCTGTGAAGATTAAACATGACATTTCTTCTCAGTAAACATTTTAGTTGACCGAAACCTGACTTTTAACATACTTACAAATTTGCTCATTGAAGACAGAAAAATCAAGAAATGCATATTAACCTGATTTCTTCTTTGAATGAGGAATAAAAATCATTACTTACTGTTTATGTAAATAAAATGAGTAGTTCTCTTCAACCTGTAAACATTGAGTGAACTAACACAATTTGATTATCAAACATTTGTAAAATAGTAATGATCATAGAGAATTGTCTTTTCTACTTGATTACTTCAAGAAAGAAAGTCTCCAGATGGCTCAAACTGTATTTCTGGATGCAGATCAATGAAATAACAGTCTCTGTCCATCTGGTCAGTTTTGACATGGGCCTAGGTTCACTACACTGTAAAATAGGACAAAGGGATGCCTCGGATCACGGAGGTCTCTTTTTAAACACCTGGATGAAGGGAGAAAGAAAACAAACTGGAGACTGAATTTAGGCATATTAAACAATGAGGAACAAAAGAAAGTAATAGTAGATGAATACAAAGATTTTCTATCCTTAAACGATAATGGGGAAATGAGTGCAGCCATCCTATGGGATACAGCTAAAGCATATATATGGGGCAAACTTATAGCCAAAGCGGCGTCTCAGAAAAAACTCAAGTACGATCGATTATACAACTTGGAAAATAGACACAGAGAGTTGGAGAAACTACATAGTCAAAATAAAGACCCCTCGCTACTAACCCTAAGCCGACCTATTAAACCGGAGATAGATAAGATTTATAATGAAGATATAGAGAAGAATATACAGTACATGAAACAGAGGTACTACGAGGCTGGACCAAAAGCTGCAAAACTGCTGGCATGGAAAATACGCAAGCAACAAGAAGAAAGAGCAGTTCATAAAATCAAGGATCCAAATACAAACTAATTAAAAACTAAATTTAAAAAAAATCATAGATTATTTGAAAAATATTATATATCACTTCTTCTTTCGGCTTTTCCCTCTTCAGGGGTCGCCACAGCGAGTCATCCTCCTCCACCTCACTCTGTCCTCTGCATCCTCTGTCCTCACTCCAACTACCTTCATGTCCACTCTAACTGCATCCATATGTCTCCTCTTTGTCTTTTTCCTGGCAGCTGCATTTCTAACATCATTCTACCAGTATACCCACTGTCCCTCCTCTTGACATGTCCAAACCATCTCAGTCTGGCCTCCCTAACTTTATCTCCCATTTGTTCAACCTGTGCTGTACCTCTGATGATCTCATTCCTAATCTTATCCAGCCTTGTCACTCCTAATGAGAACCTTAGCATATTCATTTTTGCCACTCCCAGTTCTTTGTCCTGTCTTTTTGTCAATGTCACTGTCTCCAGACCATACAATACAGCTGGTCTCACCCCTATTTTATAAACTTTTCCTTTGACCTTTGCTGACACCTTTTTGTCACAAATCACTCCTGAAACTTTTCTCCATTTACTCCATCCTGCCTGGACTCTCTTTTTCACTTCTTTGCCACATTGCCCATTTTCCTGTACAGTGGACCCCAAGTACTTGAAGTCCTGCACCTTTGTGACCTCTGCTCCTTGTAGCCTCACTGTTCCACCGGCCTCCCTCTCATTCACACATGTACTCTGTCTTACTACGGCTGACTTTCATTCCTCTTCTTTCAAGTGCATACCTCCGCTTCTCCAAGTTCTCTTCCACCTGTTCCCTGCTCTCACCACAGATCACAATGTCATCTGCAAACATCATCATCCATGGGGATTCTTGCCTGATCTCATCTGTTAGTCGGTCCATCACCAGAGCAAACAAGAAGGGGCTCAGAGCTGATCCTTGATGCAATCCCACCTCCACCTTGAAGCTATCTGTCACTCCTACAGCACATCTCATCACTGTCCTGCTGTCCTCATACAAGTCCTGTACCAGTCTAACATACTTTTCTGCCACTTCAGATTTACTCATGCAATACCACACCTCCTCCCTCGACATTCTGTCATATGCTTTTTCTAAATCCACAAAGACACAATAGAGTTCTTTCTGACCCTCTGTTTACTTCTCCATCAGCATTCTCAAAGCAAAGATGGCATCTGTGGTGCTCTTTCTTGGCATGAAACCATACTGCTACTCACAGTCACCTATTATCTAAGTCTTGCTTCCGCAACTCTCTCTCCCAGATCTTCATTGTGTGACTCATCAACTTAATTCCCCTGTTGTTGCTACAACTCTGTACATCACCCTTGTTCTTACAAATGGGCACCAGCACACTTCTCCTTTCCTCAGGCATTTTGTCACCCTCAAATTTGCCATTGAATATTTGAGTCAAAAACCTCACTGCCATCTCTCCACGACATCTCTCCTTCCTTAGATATAGAACTTTACTAATTGACTTTTCTATGTATGTGAATGTTCTTGTAAAGTTCCCTGAGACTAATTTGTTGTGATTTGCTGCTACTGTATATAAATAAGCTGAATTGAATTGAATTGAATTGAATTGAATTGAATTGAATTGAATTGAAAGACATTTCCAAACATCCACTGGTATGTCCTCAGGTCTTACTGCCTTCCCTTTCTTCATTCTTGTCAGAGCTTTTTGGACTTCACCCTCACTAATCTTTCCCACTTCCTGGTCCAAAGTTTCTATGACCTCTACTCTTCTTTATCTTTCATTCTTTTCATGCATTAGCTCCTCAAAGTACTCCTTCCATCTTCCTGTCACACTCTCCTCACTTGTTAGAACATTACCATTCCTAACTTTAACAAGCCTAACCTGCTGCACATCCTTTCCAGCCTGATCCCTCTGTCTCACCAGTCGGTTCAAGTCCTTCTCGCCCTCTTTTTAGTGTTTAGCCCTACATATGACTCATCATATGTCTTCTGATTTGCCTTTGCTACCTCCTCTTTACTGTACATTGCATCTCCTTATATTCCTGTCTCCTCTCTTCAGTCCTCTCACTGTCATATTTCTTCTTGGCTAACCTCTTTCTTTGAACAAAGTCCTGCACTTCACTATTCCACCATCAGGTTTCCTTATCATCCATTCTCTGTCCAGATGACACACCAAGTACCTTCCTACTTGTCTCTCTAGTTACTGTTGCTGTAGTAACCCAGTCATTTGGAAGCTCTTTCTTACCACCCAGAGCCTTTAACATCTCCTCTCTGAATTTCTCACAACAACCTTCTTTTCTCAGCTTCCACCATTTGGTCTTCTTCTCTGATTTTACTCTTATTCTCTTCTTCTCAACAACAGTCATTCTACACACAACCATCCTTTGCTGTCTGTCCACACTCTCTCCTGCCACAACCTTACAGTCTCCAATCTCCCTCAGGTTTCCTCTTCTACACAGAATGTAGTTGACCTGTGTATTCCTTCCTCCACTCTTGTGAAAATGAAGGACTGTAAACAAATATGGAGAGAGTTTCACTGAGACTTTCTGTGTTGCGTTGTAAATCTTTGTGGTCCACTGTCATAAACTCCAGAACATGTTTGCATTTCATCTCTGTTGTGTTCTGTTTCTTCGGTTTTTCAGGAGATCAGTCAGATTTGGGTTATAACTCCCTGTCCAAAGAGGAGGTTCGGAGAGGTGAACCCACCCCGCAGGGCACAGCCCCCAACAAAGATGACAAGAAGGAGAGCGACTGCAGCTCCCGTCAGTAGGATGTCTGAACTAATTTTACCTGATCGTTTTCTTTAATCTCTTTAAGACTGAACTTGATTAGAAACACCTGATTTACAATTTATTCTAACATCAGGAGATGTTTTCTGTTAATCTTGTTCAGTGATCAATTTTTTTCTCTTTTTAGTTCTTATGAAAATCTAAGTATTGTCACAGTTTGAAGTTTTGACAATTTTTAAAAAGTCCAGGTTTAAATGAAAGTCTCTGTGTTCAGTGTCGGAGACAGAAAGTGCAAAGGGAAGTAAAGACTGCCTCCCTCAGTTGGACTCAGACATGAATTCCTCCTTCAAACCCCGAGAAATAGTTCGCAGCAGTTATCCATACGAAGATTCATCTTGCAAACCCAAGAGCTCTGCTAGCGCAGGTATTTTTAAACATTAAAGTTTAGCTAAGTTAATTAGCGAGGACACAGTTTATTATTGAACATATTTTTCAAAAACTAACTTTTTTATCACATTTAAACGATTTTAGCTTTGTTTCAGAGCACTGTTTATGTGTAAAAAAGTTAAATCTGGTCCTCTGGACATGTCCAGAGGACCAGATTTAACTTTTTTAGATTTTTCTACCTGGATTATTGACCATGCATCAGGACTGTTTATGTGAGTTTGATGAGCTAAACAGCAAACGATTATTTAGGACAAAGGACATTAGTTACATGTTTAGTAGGGATGCAGTGATATCAGTACTGGGTACAGGTCCAACGTGTTGGTGCACTCATAAATGACTGCAGAACCCATGTGGAGGCATTTGTAAATGAACAATGCTGAAAAAGTAAAGTGGAATGCCAAATATGCATGCATAAGTAATTTGGTTAAACATCTAAAACAACAACACTCTACTTAGTTCAAAGAGTTTACGGACAGCAGTGGGAGGCATTTTCTAGTTCTCGTATTGGTACTTTGTAACCTCAAGTATATTAATGTAAGTAATTGTACTGAGACTTGTCTTGATCCTTGCTCAATAATCCAGGTAGATAAATCTAACAAGGTTGAGTCAGGTCATCTGGTCAGAGGTCCTGATTTTCATTTAGACTTTGTTTGAAAAAGTACCAGTGCATCCCTAATGTTTAGTTTCATTCAATTTATGTCACACTGTTCTTGCAACAAAATTAATATGATGCACCAGTTTTTCCTTGGAGCATTTTTCCTCTCTCCTGTCAGGGATTTTTGTTAGTTGGTGTTTCTTTCTCTCTGCAGGCCATGTGGCAGGTCTCCTCTTCACCTCCTCTCTGGATGAGATCGGTGACATTCACTGCAACTCTTTGATCAAAAGACATAGGAGTGTTCTGGAGGAGGTGGTGGGCAGCACCGGCAGCAGCTCTGCTCTAGACCGGCAGTTTGTGAGGGGTCGTCGCTTGAGTGGGGACACTGCAGGCAGTGGAGGCATCACTGTCCTCGGTCTGGGGATGAGTCAGGCTGAAACTGACCCAGAAAAGATTGCAGGGCACTTGGGTGCAGATGCCAAAATTCTTTCTAGTGCTAATTACAGTAAAAGATCTCTTTCTCGAGGGCAGGGAGGGTATGAAGGACTTTCTGTCAAAGCTGGGGGTGCTTTTAGATATTGTGAGGAGGAAGAGGAAGGGCATGTTTCCAGTGATGAAGACAGGAGTCATACAGAGACCATTTTTGATTTTGAAGACATAGAAATAGACAAGCCTGTCGCAGAGATTAATTCATGCAGCAAAACTCACAAGAAACCCATCGAACGCAGTGCCAGCTATGGTGGAGTGAGTGCTGTAACGTCCAATAAAGCTATCAGGCGCACCGGAATTGAAACTGGCTACGACCCGCTTTCCCTTCTAGCAGCTGAAATGCAGGCTGGAAATCCAGGTTCTGATCAGTACATGGATGAAGATGAGGCCGGCACGCCAAAAGCTCGCAGGAACCTAGCCAGAGAGATTGAGGTCTACATGAACCACTTGGACACGCCGCTGAGCAGCCGCACACCCAGCTCTGACCTGACCTCAGACCCTGCCAGCCCACTCCTCCTCCACCCCTCCTCAGCCTCCGCCCCCCGCAGATCCAGCCTGCCCCACAGTTCCCCTTTCAGAATGGCCGAAGTGCCACGCTCCCGCACCTTCCATCAAACCTCACCTTCCCAGCCCATCACTCGTCAGCGTCTGATATCATCCCCTTCTTGTCAGAGCTCCAGCACCAGCCCCAGCCTCAGCCCCTTCCAGGAGGAGGTCGACAGCATCAGTCTGTCATCACCTTCACCCACCTCCTCCTTCGCCCTGGACAATCTGCTCACACCAACACTAGACGTCTTTAAGACCAGCATGTTTTCTGCTGGAAAGGGTGTGGCTGAGAAGGCAAGCCGCTGGTATTCACGTCTCGCTACGTACACCACACCTACCAAGGTACTGTTGTTACAGCTCTATTTGAAAGTAGAAACACATTTCTGGTTCAAATAATGCATTGGTCATTTCAGCCATGGTTCAGCTGTGTTTCTGTCAGCCAGAAATGAGTGCAAAAAAGAAAAGTATTTGAGAACACAGTTGTACTTTTGACAAAAACTACACCAATTCTAATTCTCTGGTCAAATTTCAAACATAAATATAATTTATTTACTATAAAACCTTTCATTCTACTGTAACACAAACATTATTTATAATACAGATTAGAGATGCACCGATCCACTTATTTAAACTTCCGATTCGAGCCCGATACCTACGTCTGAATATCGGCCGATACCGATCCAGTTCCGATATCATGATCATCATTGATTTTATATGAGGCTGTAATAATCTCCTCTCAAGTACAATTTGTACAAATATATACATGCATGTCCAAAAAGTCAATTTGAAGTAAGTTGTATTAATGTTGGATAAGTTTTAAAGTTAGAATTAAATTCTGCTAACACAAAACATGTTTTTTTATTCCTAGCTTTAAAGTGGATATTAAAGTTATTAATTTAAGTGATTGTTTAAAGTTATTTTATATTTTTTTTAAATAAGGGGCAGATATATTAGAAATCTTTTTTCTTCTTTCTGCACTCTTTTCATTCAATGTTTTCTTTTTGACGATTTATTTTTTTATTTTGTTTCTTTTAAATGAATGAATAAATTAATTAAATTAAATAAAATGTTAAATGTCTTCAAACACCTGCTAAGTTCATGGCATAAACCAACAGACATGTTCCTGTTTTTAGTATTTTACATAACTTTATAATGTAGCTGTTTTTGTTTTTAATATAATTTTCAAATCATATGTTTTTTATGATTGTCTACTGTTGTACTGATAAATATCTCCTGGAGGGTAAACTATATCTTGGCTGCAAGTATCAAGCTGAGAAATTCTTAGTTTTCTACAACTGATAGTGGTTGATCATTAATTATGAAGTTTAGCAACTTCTCTGTAAACATTTGAGCTCCGTGTCTTCAGCGATGTCTTCTTCTTGTTCAATACGAAGCAGGCAGCCTGATTTGGGGCAGCCCCGCTCAGTCTGTCCCTCTTCAGAGACGGGCAGACTGAGCGGGGCAGATTGGACGCGGCTGGCCGGGGTCGAGTTGCCTGTTTTGGGTTGAGCAAAGAGCAGCGCCCCGCTGAAGCCACGGAGCTCGAATGTCCATCGTAAAACTAACTTTATCACGGTTTAATGTGGCGCTATGGCTCTGCAGACATTGCTGTCTTGTTTTGTGGTGTTTAGTGTAAAATACTTCCACACAGCGGACATGTTTAGATGAAAACTTTGTTAGCTGTTAGCCACAGTGCTGCTAACTCAGTCCTCACGTTGTAGCTGGCTGCAAACTATGAACTGGATTTCCTGAATGTGAGGCGGGTCTTATTACTCTGGGCTCATGAGACACGTCTCCGTTCAGGAAATCCATTCCATAGTTTGAAGCCAACATGCAGCGCAACCACAGACATGCATGGATCGGAAATATCGGCAGGTGGATCGGAAAAATCCGATACGTAAATTATGCTGGTATCGGAGACCGATACTGGATCGGATCGACCCCATCCCTAATACAGATTAAATCCTTCTCCTGTATACGGAAGTGTTTTATAAAATGTTTACATACATTTAGCTAGTCACAACTCAATTTTTTTCATTTATTTATTTATGTTTATTCATTTTTATCAAGGTAAATTTAGGCAGAAACTTTCAAATTGTGTTTTTCTGTCGCTTTGCAGCATATAGTGTTGTCTTTTTGCATAATTTTTCTTTCCTCAAACCTGATGGATAAAAGCCTCCTAAAGAAAATCACAGAGACCTTGGTGGACTTTATTTCTTAAGATATGGCATCCTGTCATGTGAACACCTTTTTCTTCAGTAGCTCAATTTAAGTGTTCTGAAGTTGATTAGAATTCCAGTGGTGATGTTTTTATATATGTAATACTTTGTTGTATCAGTCAATATTGACTTGATTTTGCTTTAACTTTTGACTTTTCTGTCTGATCAGGACACTCATAGTGACCATCTGAGTGTGTCCTCCCTCACTGTTGGAGATCCAGACTGCTCCTTCCTGCTTGATGAAGCTGAATGTACAGAGTCAGAGTGTTCAGTAGTCTTTCCTAAAAAAAATGGCCTTGTTGGTCCCCCAGAGCCTCGCAGGAGCCCCAAACACAGCTCCATCCATAGCAGAGTGGACAGCCTCCCTGCAAGTTGCAGCCTTGGAAAACCCTCATCTCTTCTTCCTGGTAAACACAAATTCTCCTCAGTGGATGCTTTAAAAAATTTACCTTTTCAAACAGAATCAGAGAATCAGGGTAACTTTTACAAGTTAGTTTTAAAAAGATGTATTTATATATATATTTTTTTTAATAGCAGAAATATGACTGAAATCTGTCAGCAGTGAGATGATTTTCTTTTTTCTCCTGTCACATTGACTGGACGTCTGCAGGGAGTGCACTGTCTCCGCCTGGATTCCTGCTGCCAGACAAGTCAGATCTTGGTTCTTCTCACTACACCAGCAACACCAGCATCTTCAACAACTATGCCATGGAGGTAAAAACATGAACTCTTCGGACTAGAACTTTATAGTTTAATCAAAGACCTAAACTCTTGGTTCAAGATATGTTTCAAGGCAAACTGAGATTTGGAGTGATTTTGTTTTTTTGCTAAAGAAATGTCAAATATGTTTGGTTTTTCTCTTCCCAAAGTACCATATTTTTTTGCTGTATAAGTCACAGTTTTTTTGCATAAATTAGCATACCTGTGACTTATACAGCGAAGCGACATATTTGTTTTTTCCCATATTTATAACCCAATTTTTGGCTGAGTTCTGATGATTTCATTCAATCTGATATGGAAAATATTGAACACTACAATTTTCAGCCACTAGAGGGCCCTCGACTAATATGGCAAGCCAAGGGTCTCATTAATAGGTAAAAGTGGATATTAATGAGACACTTGGCTTGCTATACCAAGCCACCTTCGTCTCGCTCCGGAACTCCTGGAGCAAACGGAAAATCAGCTGCATTTCACCGCACTGCCCAGGCAAAATGCAGCTGATTTGACCGTTAAAGTGAATTTATTAAGGAAAAGTTAAACTGAGACACAGCCTTACTATAATGTTGAGCAAACAAATAATTGTTTTTAGGTGTTATCTTGTTAAATTTCAAAGAAATGAACAGAGAGTCGTCCCTCTGCTCGCTCCCGCTTCCGCAAATTGGTTTTTGAAATACAGCTGATTTGACCATCAAAGTGCATTTATTAAGGAAAGTTAAACTGAGACACATCTTTGCTATAATTTCGAGCAAACAAATAATTGTTTTTAAGTGTTAATCTTGTTAAATTCTTGTTAAAGTCCTCCCGTGTATGCTCCCACGGCCACCATTTGGCAGCCATTTGCTCTTTGGCACAACACTGGCCCACATTTCTGGGTTGTCAGCGGTGACGCATAATAGATACAACTTATACGGCGAAGCAACATATTTATGTTTTTCCCACTTTATTAGACATATTTGGACTGATGCGACTTATACGGCGGTGCGACGTGTACAGCGGCAAGTACGGTAAACGCTTTTTGCTGTTGTTGCAACTTTTATGGGGTTTAAGGTCTGAGTTATTTTAGGTTTTGTTAATGTATTTTTAACTTATTTTCTTATTGTGTTTCTCTCAAGATGAATTAGTTCAGAAATCTTTTTTGTTTTTATTTTCAGCACTTTATTTGATCCAGTTACAAAACTATTTCCTCTGCCTCTTTGAATTTTTTTTTCCTTTTTTGATGTGTAGGGGAACACCACCTCAGAAACGGAACACCACCTCAGAAACAGTTCACCTCAGCTTTAACAGAAACAGTTCACCTCATCTCAAACAAACATCATTCATGTGTTTTGTGTTTTGAACTGTTTAAAATAAGATGCATCTATTCCCTTGGGAACAAACAGACTTTATTTTACAGGTGTTCAACTCAGCTCACAAACTCCTTAGTTGACACTAATGTGAATGTATTTAAAAAAAACTGTCACTGTGTTAACCTCTGCCAATATGAACTCATTTCACATGAAACAAACAGATCGTTTTAATGAGTTTGGTTCAAACGACCTTGAAGTGAAACATCTGCCAAGACTTTAACTTTTATCAACAAAAAAAAGGAGTATTACTCCCAGGATGGGTTCCCATGCAGATTACACCATGAGAACCCTTTTGTTTCATGACATTTTCTTTCCAGGAGATGAACAGCGACACCTTTTGATGAACATTGCATGTTATTTCAAAATATGTCTTATCTGAATGTTTATTTATGAAAATGTGTGTTTTAAGTAATCTCTTTAATATAATCATGTTTTATTTTTCTCCTTTTAAAAGAAGGGTGACTTTTAAAGGCAGACCGAGAAAATGGACTGTGATTTTATAAAACATGACAAAGAGTTAGGACCACCCCCTCTTCTGAGGTGTGTACCAAAGTCAGTCTGTAACACACAGACAGTTAAGTTTCACTTCTACACCACTTCTACACTTCTTCACTTATGCTTCTACACAACTACTTCCATCACATCTTTTTCAAGCATTGAACTTCGAGCAAACTTTAGAGAAGAATCTTCCTCCTAGTGAGATGTCCTGGGAAGAAGAAAAACATATTTTCTGCAAACGTCTCAGGACGAGAGAACCTGACGAACCAGAACATCACACCGCAGAGTGGTAAATCCCAGTTGACTTCAGAGCCAGTGGCCGGACCTTCGTCCCTCAAACCGATGATAGGTGACCTTTGAGGAAAAATCCTCCTCTCAATCACCGGAGCATCTCAGGCCTTGCTGGTATCAATTTAAGCAGTTGTGGACATTCTGACAGCTCATTCTGGTGAGAGAGACCCTTCAACGCACTTTCTGGTGATCATACATCACAATAATATTGCTTGATATATACCACATCCTGATGCATGCTCAATAATCCAGGTAGAAAAATCCAAAAAAGTTCAATCTGGTCCTCTGCACATTCAAAAAACAAAACAAGCAAAAAAATGTAGAAACGTTTCGTCTCTCATTCAAAAGACTTCCTCAGTCTGAGGTGTTGTTTTCAGCTCAGTCTCTTAAATAGCACCTTCCCAGAGTGGATCAACCAGTTTTGCTGCTGACAACCAAAACCAGCTGATCACATGCTCAAGAAGGACCATCAGCCTAACAATGGATCATTAGCACACTGATGGCTGTTTACTATTCACAGAGGGCTGAGTGATACTAGCAATCATAGCATTGTAAGAGGGGGACAGTTGAACCCGGAGGCCTCCACCCCTGTTTAACGATGGACGATTTCTTTTCACAAAGATGGCCTCCTTTACTCCTCTCTCAAACCATCGTTCCTCTCTGTCCAGGATGTGAACATCTTCATCCCTGAAAGAGTGACCGCTGGCCTGGAGATGAGTGTAGACCACAGAGTCCTGGCCTGATGATGTTGATCTTCTGTGCTGGTCCATCCTTTTGGCCAGTGGCTGTTTAGTTTCCCCGATGTAAGACTGATCACAGCCCTCCTGACACTGAACAGCATACACAACATTACTCTGTTTGTGCCGGGGGACTGGATCTTTGGGATGAACCAGTCTTTGCCGTAATGTATTTTGGGGGTTTAAAAGCCACTGGGACGTTATGTTTAGAAAATAAACGTCTCAGTTTCTCTGATACTCCCTCAACATATGGAATGACCACTGGTCTGGGTCTGGGTTCCTCCTTTTCACCTGTTGGCTGACTGGAGTCCTGTTTGGGTTTCTTCTCTGCTTTCAGGAAGGCCCAGTTAGGATATCCACATTGCTCTAGAGCCTGTTTTGTGTAGGATTTCTCCTTCTGCCTGGCTCCTGAGTTAGTGAAGACACTGTCTCCTCTGTGGTACAGAGTCCTGATGACTCCTAACTTGTGCTCCAAAGGGTGATGGGAGTCAAACTGCAAATACTGGTCTGTGTGGGTGGGTTTGCGGTACACGTCGATTTGCAAATGTCCTCTATCAGAGACTGAGACCTCACAGTCCAAGAAAGCCAACCTGCTATTTTTTACATCTTCTCATGTGAACTTGATGTATTTCTCCACCGAGTTGATGTGATCAGTAAAATGTTGGACTTCTGAGATTTAATTTTAACCCAGGTGTCGTCAACATACCTGAACCAATGACTTGGTGGTGTCCCTGAAAAGGACGTCAAGGCTCTCTTTTCTACCTCCTCCAGGTACAGGTTGGCAACAATAGGAGAAACTGGAGACCCCATAGCACACCCAAAATTATAGGCAGAAACATGGGTGGGGAAACATGCTCGATGGGAAAATGAAGGCATCCAAACTAAACAACTTCTTCAACAGATCTAACAAACCCATCCAACCCCTCATCCCCCCCACCCTCACTGCAGCTTCTTCACAAAACAGTTGAATCGTGTCATCTGGACAGTTTCTTTTTTGAAAGAAATGTTTTGTCTTTCATCCAAAGGACTTCACCTGGGTGACTGAGTGTACTTTTTCTACCTCTCCTTCCCTCAAGACACCTCCCGTCGTCATCATCATCATCCTCCTCCACCCCCACCCCCACCTTACACATTCTCCTCCTTACATCACAGCAGAGCAAGTCAGAGAACAGCTGAGAAAGCTTCACCTTAGGAAAGCAGCGGGCCTGGGCAAGGTGCGTCCCCAACTACTAAAAACCTGCGCTGCTGAACTGGGAGAACCACAACAACAAATCTTCAACCATAGCCTGCAGATGGGGAGAGTGCCCACCCTCTGGAAGACATCCTGCATTGCTCTGGTTCCTAAGAAGAACTGGTCCAGTTAGCTGAATGACTTCCAACCTGTGGCACTCACTTCACACCTGATGAAGTCATTGGAGTGGCTCTTCCTCAGCCTCCTCAGACGCCAGACGCAACATGCTCTGGACAGTCTGCAGTTTGCATAGCGGGCAGGTGTTGGTGTGGAGGATACCATCCTTCACCTGCTACATTGAGCCCACTTGCATCTAGGTAAAGGAAGTGGCACAGCACAAATTCTTTTCTTGGACTTCTCCAGTACCTTCAGTAGTTTCCAAAGTATCCAAGAAGGACCTGACTGGACAAACTGATCAGGCGGGCCAGCTCTGTGGTCGGCATGAAGCTGGACTCTGTGGTGATGGTGGAAGAGAAGAGAACTCTGGGCAAACTTCTGTACCCTATGGAAAATGGCAGTCTCCCTCTGCACATTGTCGTCAGCACCCAGAGGAGTCTGTTCACTGACAGACTGGTCCTTCCCAAGTGCAGGACTAACAGACGGAAGAACTCTGTTGTCCCACATGCCATCAGAACTCCTCACTGAGGGGAAGGAGGGGTAACAGGAGGATGGGAAGGACCAACAGCACCACCACCACCTTAAAATAGCTAGTAACTGGTTATATAGTATTATTTACTGTTAAATCTGTATATATGTGTGTACACTAGTCCCTCGATACTTCGGGGTTCGACTTTCATGGACTCACTCTTTTGTGGGTTTTCAAAATGATTGTCCATGACACATGACTGGCTGATTGATGGAAGGCGACCAACCAGAGCAATGTGCTGAGGGGCACAGCAGAGCAGAGACGCACAACAGGTCGGTGCACAACCAGTTGTTTAGAGCCACTGCTCCTTCGCATTGAAAGGAGTCAGTTTAGGTAGTTCAGGTATCTCATTAGGATCCTTTTGGATGCCTTCGTGTACAGGGTTACTGAGCACATCCCGCTGGCAGAGGTGGGCAACATATATTTTCCAAAGGGCCACATCAAGATGCTTAAAGCAATCAAAGGGCCACATAAAGAATTTGATTTATTTTATTGTTTTTTTATGACAGATTATCTAGAAGACCTTTTTCAAGCCTTTTCTTGTTGTAGCATAGTTTGCATGCTTTATAAAAACCAATGTCCTTTACAGGTATAAGACATATTGTTTAAACTGGCTCTTGTGACATATTATGCATGTTAGCTAAACATGTTATACATGTTAGCTTAACATGTATAACATGTTAGTGGAAATATGCAATTCAAACGTATATATTTGTGTTTCTAAGTCTTTAAGGTTCACTTTAGTTCTTGAAACACAATTACCTAAAAATGTTTTTAAAAAAGTCAAGACGTTTAATTTAAAATTTCTCAAGTCTCATTGATAAATTTCTATTTTTTAAATTTTATTTTACTTTGTATTTTTTTTTTACTAAGGATATTGGGGGTCTGATACAGATTGTCCTAGGGCTGCTTTTGGCCCTTGGGCCTTAACTTGCCCACATCTGAGTAAGAGATTATGGGGCAGACCCAGAACTCTCTGGAGGAATATGTGTATATTCTCTGGCATGGAAATGCCGCGGGGTACATTATGTGGAGCTGGAAAGTGATGCTGGGGAGAGGGATGTCTGGGTTTCTCCCCTGGATTTGTTACCTCCCCAACCCGTCTATGGATAAGCAGTAGAAGATTGAGATGGAACAAATTAAACATGGTGGTGGTCCAAAATGGTATTTGGGCCCAACCCTGGACCCCTTGTTGGAATTTTGGATCAGGACTCTCATTCATTCAAATCAGATGTGTCAAAGCAGATAAACACCTCAAATGTATGTTTCTACTTGAAATAACTCAAATCTCCACTGCTAAGAGGAACATCTAAACTTTGTTTTATATGTTCTCTCACACCTGATTTGAATGAACAGGTAATTAACACGCTTCTACAGAATTTGAGGACATAATAAAAAGCAAGGAAACGGGCAGGATAGTGACCCTCAAGGACCAAGATTGGGCAACAAGATCCTATTTGTTGAAACCACTTTTCACCTCGCATGTTTTTTTTATTCATATAGGTTTAACTTTTCTCAAGAAATATTTTTGATAGAAATACTTTAAATACCTGAAAAGATAAACATTGTAACAATAAGAGTAAAATGGTGGAAAACATTGGTTATTTTTAATAATCTATTCAGTAAATAAATCATAGTTAAGGGCTCCTTTGATGTGTTTTCACTCCCCAGCTGCTGATCTCCAGCTGCTCTCGGTGTAAAACATGTGACTGTCTGGTGTACGATGAGGAGATCATGGCTGGCTGGAAGGCTGATGACTCCAACCTGAACACCACCTGCCCCTTCTGTGGGAACCCTTTCCTGCCCTTCCTCAACGTGGAGATCCGGGACATGCGAGGAACTGGAAGGTACATGACGATACTTTTAACACCAAACAAACAGAAGACATTTATAAATGTATCTGTCCTATTGTGTCTACTGTTGGCCTTGTTAGGAGCAAGCATGATTTTATTGCTGCAAAATTTTCAGCACATCTAAAAAAAAAACTACATTTTTGCTAAATGAGAAAATAATGTAGAATAACAAAAAAAAATAAAAATGTTGGTTATATTTGTAATTGTGGTCAAATTGACAGATTTCTAATGCACATTCAAAATGTAGAAACGTCCAGAAACATGTTTATAGGTTCACCTGTGGTACCACTAGGGCATTAGTTAAGATACTGTAAATCATTTCAGACTCATTACTTTGACCTTCCTGAAAATTAATACCTGAAACTTTTGGATGTAGTTTAAGTTTAATTAAATTTTTTTCAAACATGGTAACTGGGGCCCTGTGTACGTAATTTCGTTCCACCACGTGGGGTGCGAATGACAAATAAAGAACCTTGAATCCTTCGTAGGAACAAAACAAAACAAAAAAGTCTTACCAATGACCAAAAATAATAAATGACGATTACAGAAACATGTAAATGTCAGAAAGTGTTTAATATAAAACCATTCTTCACAGGCTTTTCTTGAAGGGCAGCCCATCGGTGGATGAAACGATGACGTCATCGTACTCCACCTCAACAGGTTTGGACACGGGGACATCTACTTTGTCCACGCCGTGTCCCCCCACAGCTGTGTTCCCTCCCTCCTCTTTAACAGCTGCACAGGACTGCTCTGGAAGGTACTCACACAGTTTTTGTTTATTCATTTATCAGCCCTAAAATTATTACTACCTTACTTCCTTTAACTTATAACAAAAGAGAAGAACAAAAGTCCTTAGTGGTAACCTATAATTATTAAAGATAAAGAATTTCAAACACTAACATCAGATTTATTGAGGTTGCAGCTGGTATAAGAACAACGTTAACGTAGTTCATTTAAAAACTAAACTAAACCTTCATGATAAATTCACCTCCTGGTTGACTGAGGCTGCGTGAGCTGCAACTCCAAAATAAATACCTGAAGCAGAAACGATGTGCCCAGGGAGTAAAAACACACAACTCTCAGCTGTTGTCTTGAATTTGTTTATGCTGCGTTGTAGGGACTGTAAGAACCAGATGTTTTGTTTGTTTTTATAATGTGTAAAATTAGGGGTTGAATAGACTAGTCGACTAGTCAATTCTAGAACGTTTCACGAGTTCTTTAATTTGGCGTCGACTAGTCACAGTCAGTCACGTGATCAGCTGGGCCGCTGGCTACAGAGCTGAGTCTTCCAAGCAGATGGAAGTTGAGGAGCAGGCAAAGTCTTCCCAAACAGGTAGAAATTCATCAACAGTGTGGAAGTATTTCACTAAAGATTATGTTCTTTTTACGTTCTTTTTATTTAATTCCTGGTGGAATCCACCACTGCCCGCACCGCTGTTCTTAGTTTCATTTTATTTAATTCACTAAATAAAATAAAAACGGGTGTGCTCCACCAGCAAATCTACCACCGCGCACCCCACCATGTGTGTTGCTGTACACGCCGCCGGTGTGCATTACACACCACCGCCGGTGGATAGTTTTTATTTTTATTTTATTTAATCCACTAAATGAAATAAAAACAGGGATGCGCACCACGGGAAATTCCACCGTGCATCACTCCCGCTGTGCACCGCACACCACCACCACCGTTGGAGAATCCACAACCACTGCGGTGGTTTATTTTATTTAGTGAATGAAATAAAATAAAACTAACTTTTGCAGCTTAATAATTTTGGTTTTCCTGTTACTTATTTTCAGTATCATATATGGTAGGAGTATATGCTCCCAATATGATTATTATTTTTTTAATAATAAATAACTATTTTTTTGCGTCTTCAGTTCCTATGACATTATCGACTAGTCAACGTCGACTCGACCATTATGTTAATGTCGTCTTTAAAAAATATGTAGTCATTCAACCCCTATGTAAAATGCAGCTTGTTTGTGTTGCATCAGTTTTTCTCAAATCACATGAATATTCAGAATCTGTGATTCAGAAAATCTAATGTAACATTTTTGTCACTTGGTTTCTGTCCTCAAAACAATCCTCTGCAGACTTCCCTAAATTTATATTTACAAAGTACACCGAAACAGACAATTCTTTTATGTTTGGATTGGTTTGTTCTTTATTTGTCCCCCGTCATAGAGAGGGGAAATAGAAATATTTCCATCTGTCCATCCATCCACACTGTGAGTGTGATAAATTGAAAAATAAGTGAGGTACCAGCTTCTAGCTTGGTGTGTGACTGCACCGGTAAACTGGGTTGCCATATCAATTTTCCAAGATGGCTGCCACCATATGTGTTTGTTTGTTTTTTTAATGGCCATCTTGATCATTTGAACATATGCTTTCTTGTTTTTATATTGCTTAAGTATAGTATAGTTTCCACAAATGATTGGGGTGGCCAAAGATTAATCTATGGGGGCCAAGGCCAAAATTTGCTACCCCTGGCTCCTCATTGCACCTGGTGGTGGATAAAGTTGCTCCCTCCACTCACCAAGATCTATTACTCTGCGTTGCCTTGAACAAGAATAAAAAGTAACAAAGTCCATGCTCAATAATCCAGGTATACTATCCATCATTTCTCAGTCAGGTCATCTGGACAGTTTCTTCTTTCTTTTTGTGCTGAAACATTTCGCCTTCGATCCAGAAGGCTTCATTAGTCAAGGAAACACACAACAAAACTGATTTTCCCCCCAACAGCTTACTCCAAAGTTTTCAAACAGTTTGACATGACTGTCAACAAGGAAGAGGGCCGGCAATGGAGGAGGGGGCGTACCAAAGAGACCAACTTAGCACCAACAAAACTGGTTTGTTCCACTTTGGAGTAAGCTGTTGTGGGAAGAATCAGTTTTGTTGTGTGTTTCCTTGACTGATGAAGCCTTCCGGATCGAAGGCGAAACGTTTCAACACAAAAAAAAAAAGAAACTGTCCAGATGACCTGACTGAAAAATGTTGGAAGAATAAAAAGTGTACCTCTGTTCTTCTCCACAGTGCAACTCCTATCAACTTGAATATTTTGAACCAAAAACATTTAGGTTTACCTGAATTCCAGACCAGAAAAACACTCTCATCTTGAAATCTACAAACATTCACTATTCAAATCCCTCAGCGACGGGAGACATTGATGTACAGCTTGTTAAACTGTCCTTTTAGGGGTTAACAAAAGCATTTACTAATACTGTACACTAATATAAACACTTACCTTTTTCACCGTCACGGCGCAGGTTGGATATTTCCGGCTTGAAGCGCGTTTGGGGTCTTTCCACTGTTCCTGTGACCGGCTCGCCTCGCTAAATTCTGGCCCGGCTTCTCAAGGGTTCCGAGCGAGCCGCGCCGTGACGTCAGAAACACTGTCGGTCACTGATTGGTCGGGGGGAGGAGTCTGTGGAGTCTTTCCAAACAACCCGATCCGCCATTTTTTTCTCTACCGCTTGCCATTAGCGATAACACGAGGAGCGTATCTTTTAGTATTTTGAATTTATACAACAACAATAATATCAAAGCCGTGGTCAAATGCAGAAGTGCAGGTGTTGTTGTGCTTGGTGGCCGACGAAAAAAGTCAAAGCGAGCTAGATGGAGGATTGGAGGGTGGTTTGGACACGACTACTGCTCTACTTGAACCATTTATAGAAGATGGTGAGTGTTTTCTAACTTTAAACATATTTTAAATTACTCATCCCATCGGTTCTGAACATATTTTTAACTAACAAAAGAGGCTGACGCCATAATAGTACAACATCGGTGCTACGATGCTAAGCTAATTTGCATAAACGCTAACTGTCCTCCGGTCCCGTTTCTCACTGTATTTTATCCAGAACATATTTCAGCGCGTGAAGGTTCATCTCTAAACTCCACATTAAACCCTCCAAGCCTCCAGGCTCCTGCTCCTGCTCCATCAGAGGAGTCTACACCTGACAGGTCTCCATCACAGCCCAGCTGCACCTCACAGACAACGCTGCAGCTTCTGTGCTCGGTAAGATGCAACATGTTTCACATCACTTTATTTGTGCCGATAAGGACTTGATTTATTTTATTTTTAAAGTAAAAAAATAAAATGTTGAATAAATACTGAATTGGGATGAAATTATGTACTTTGTACACAGGGTCCCAGTTACAGACAACAAAATGTAAAATAAAAACAGTAATAAGATCTAAGATATGAATTAAGAAAAATATCAACTAAAAAACATTTACTAATAAAACACTAAGCACTAATAGCAGTAAACAATCAAAACAATACGTCAAACAGCAACATGAACTTGAGTTTGTGCAGCCTTATGAATATATAACACTGTGAAGAATCACATCATGTTGCTGCTGATCAGTTTCATGTTGCTGCTGATCAGTTTCATGTTGCTGCTGATAAGTTTCATGTTGCTGCTGATCTGTTTCATGTTGCTGCTGATCTGTTTCATGTTGCTGCTGATCTGTTTCATGTTGCTGTGTTCATTCGTGCTCATCTGTTCACACAGACTCATGTCCGTGCTGCTGTTCTGCGTATTGTGTTTAATGTTTTTATGCTATTAGAGCTTATCATATTTTTAGTTGATGTTTTTATTAGTTCATATCTTAGATCTTATTACTGTTTTTCTTTTATATTTTATTGTTGGATGTAACTGGGACCCTGTGAACATAATTTTGATCCACCACATGGACCACATGAGGTGCGAATGACAAAGAATATCTGCATCTGTATAATACTTTCTGATTCATATATCCATTATTATCATTTTCATTATTTTTAAATCAATTTATTTTTCATTTTCTTATTTGATCAGTTTATTATTATTAATATATCTATTATAGCTGTTAGCAGCACCTTTCTTTGTTTCATGCATTTATTCAAAAACAGTATGTAGCTTGAATTAACCACCTGTTTCTTCTTTCTAGTGAAGAGAAAGAGAAAAGAGTCCAGTAAAGAAAAGTCTTATTTCATCACTGAATGAACATGAAGAACTGAAGCGGACACAGCAGGAACAACACTTGTGTCTTCTTCTGGATGAAGCCCGTGAGACAAGGGACAGACACAATCATTAGTTGGACGCAGTAGTTTTTATTTTTGTACATTTTTCACTTCTTACTTTTCATATTAAACATTTTTTTTTAAGTGGTGTCCTTTAACATTAAATTTCCTAAACAAATTTTACAATGTTAAGTTCATATAGTGTTTGTTTAAATTCATACTGGAAGTTGAGAAGAATTTCCAATTGCATTTGATCTTTAATGAATCCTAAGAAAAGATTACCAGAATCTGCTCAACTGTTATTATGTTATAATTTTTTGGTTCTAGGATGAAGTGACACAAAAACAGTAAAAAATTCATAAAGGACAGTTATCAGTTATTGGCCATACAACTGTGGCCCGAGAGATTCAGCTGAAAGTCCTGGTGCACCTTTTATTTGAACCTGCAGAGATTTGAACAGCTGATCTGAAGCAAACAGGCAGGAGTTCACCTGAACTGACCACTCCTGCTGTTTGATGGTCTCCTCCTTCGCCACCTGTCCATCCATCCATCCATCCATCCATCCATCCTCTTCTGCTTCAGGGTTGTGGGAGCAGCATCTTCACCAGGGAGGCACAGACATGAACATCCACCTCTTCAACTCTTCTAGGACCACATGGTGTTCACAAACCAACTGAATATTTATTAATTAATATCCTGATGCTGCTCAATAATCCAGGTAGAAAAATCTAAAAAGTTAAGTCTGGTCCTCTGGACATTCACAAAACAAACAATACAGTTTATAATAAATAAACTAAATGTTTTTTGTTAGTTTTGTTTTTTGAATGTCCAGAGGACCAGACTTAACTTTTTTAGATTAATAAGTAATAAATTTATGTTTTAATTTAATGAAAGACAAATCTTTAAAATTCAAGGACAAAATTTAATCTAATTGTTTTCAAGTCTGTATCTTATTGTAAAAGCAGTTTCAAAGATTACAGCACAGTGTGAAGTTTTGCAATTTTAACATGAACCTTGTGCATATCTGTAAATAATAAAAGTGAAGATATTTTTAATACATCTTTATTGTAAAAATCTATACTAAAATGAAAAACACATGGGTTTAAAGCAGCAGGGAAGGCAGTAAGGTAGGATTATGAATCAGGTCTAAAGTTACAGCTCATGAGGTACTCCATTAGAGCATGACATCTCTTCCACAACATCGCGTGACAAAACCTTCAGGGTGTTCTTCTTCTAATACGTTTAGTGGTGGCTAGTAAGTAGCTTAAGGGAGCACTACCACCACCAGGTGGTAAGACGAGTTGGATTCTAGTCCCCGCCTACAGAGCTGGTCCAGAAATGTACATGGAAACACAACAGACCCGAACCGATCTGAACCAACCCGAACTGATCTGATCCGCTCTGTGACGGTGGAAAAGGGGCATTAGTAACATAACGTAGCCACGTCGTACAGTGGGCTGTTAGAACAGTGTTACAGCAGGTCTGCTGATGTTTTTGTAAAATTTAGACATTTAAACTATACATTATTATTTTTAAACTAATTTGTCTTTTGAGTCACATTTGTATGGTTTCTTTATTACAGATCTTTTAATAAACTTATTTATGCAATATGGGAGAACAAAAAAATGCATACAGTGAATTGTACCTTCTCAGAGCTCTGATACAAAATAAATACTGAAACTTTTAACTATTAAACGTCATAAAATATTTTTGGTATCTGTCTTAAATGGTTGAGTCATGAGCAGCATGTTCATGCTGTTCACTAATGTTTGCACACAGTATACTTTATTTTATACATAGCTGAAGATACATAAATGCACAGTATGTTTTATATAATTTTTAAATCTGTGCTGAAATGGATGTAATAAAACTGACTTTAGTTTTTTGGCCAACCTTCCTGTGTCAATGCAGGGCTCAGCCTATCAAAGCTCAAGGTATCAACATCCCCTTAGAGCGACAGCAGGGGGCACTGTTCTCCAGAGCAGCGATGACCCGCAGTGTCAGCGCCTTCAGTCCTCTGGAGGAAACATCTGGATTCAGCCGCTGCCTGCCAACATCAGGCAGCCTACCCAGCTGTCTGAACGAAGCCACGGTTTGTATCAGAACACACACTGTAGAAACTTTAGCGTCACATGTGAAGTGGTATAAGAGGGGCAAGTATTGGTATTAAAAGGGCCAGTGCCACATATGCACAGATGATCCAGGGTCAATTCACCTCACAAGGCACACAGAGCATGTGGAGGGGCATTAAGTGTATAACAGATTATAAAGGCAGAAGTGAACAGTGCCTTAGAGACCCATCACTGCCTGATGCCCCCAACAAGTTCTACGCACACTTTGAAGACTCGAACAGACCACCCAGCACCAGACTCACCTCACCACTGAAGAAGTCTTTTGGATGAACGACGAAACGTTTCTACAGTTTTTATATGTTTGTTTGTTTTTGTTTTTGTTTTTGAATGTCCAAAGGACCTGACTTAACTTTTTTTATATTTTTCTACGTGGATTATTGAGCATGCATCAGGATACACTGGAAGAAGAGTTTCTCAGCATGATCTCAGCTGAAGTAAGGAGTACCTTCAGGAGGATTAATCCTCACAAAGCAACCGGCCCAGACAACATCCCCAGGAAGGTGCTGAAAGACTGTTCCGATCAGCTCTGCAAGGTGCTGGCCGAGATCTTTAGCTCCTCGCTTACGCTGACAACAGTTCCCACCTGCCTGAAGACCACCACCATCATCCCAGTCCCAAAGAGCTCTACAGTGTCTAGACTGAATGACTACCGGCCAGTGGCCCTCACCCCTATAGTTGCTAAATGCTTTGAAAAACTGGTCATGACCCACATCAAAACAACCATCAACATCAACGAGGACCCTCACCAGTATGCATACCATGAAAATCGATCAACATAGGACACCATCTCCTCTGTGGTCCACACTGCTCTCACCCACCTGGAGCAGAAGGAGTCCTACTGTACGTCCGTATGCTGTTTGTGGACTTCACATCTGTCTTCAGCACCATGGTCCCCCAGACCCTGATGATGGGGCTGGACGATATGGCCAAAACTTTTATCACGATATAGTTCTTAATTTCGGTCGATAACGATATAATTCGATATCGATATAAACAATGTAAAAACATTGGAAAAATTGTAAAAACTTTTCAAATAAATTAATGTTCACCTTTTATTTGTATTTAGCCTTCAAAGAAATCTGAAATCACCGTCAAATAAACATGAAACACTCAACTTTGTCAATATTAATAGTTTTAACTTTAAACAACAACAGAACATAACCCATGCAGCAAACAGAAGTTTGCTGGATGGGTTTATCTTTTGATGCAGCTGGGGTTGTTGTTTTAGGGGCATGTTGGCTCAAACTTTTATTGTGCTTCATCTTCGCTTCATCTTCTGACTCTCAGCATATTCTATCAAGTGTTACAAGTTAGATGTGTTCCCACCGCTAGTTGGAACAACTCTCCATCACATTTTACAGCACACTGACTGAAACCTGCAGTTTATCAGATTTTAGAAAGCCAAACCACTTCCACACCACCAAATTAGTCTTTCCTCTTTTATCAGTTATGTCCTCTGCTCTCTCTTGGCTTGTGAAAGCTTGTTCAGTCACATTCTGATGGTCATGGACACTCATTTTGAAGCAAAAACTTACAGCGCGTTGGAGATTAGCCTAGCCTGCTATGGCTAACGCCTTCTGGACTCGAGCTCTGCGTAATATCTACGTCACCACGCACTTATGTAGTTGTGTTGGACTTTTTTCTGT
>NC_056499.1:45722858-45727214 GCF_014905685.2 Nematolebias whitei | reverse complement strand
GGATGGATGGATGGATGGATGGATGGATGGATGGATGGACAGACTACTCACATTAGGACTAAGCACCTCCATTTGCAACTGGGTCCTAGACTTCTTAACAAACAGATTGCAGTCGGATCCACAACTTCTCCTCCACCATAACCCTCAGCACTGGCTCCCCTCAGGGATGTGTGTTGAGCCCTCTCCTGTTTACTCTGCTCACGTATGACTGTGCACCTACCCATCCAGGCTGTCATATTGTAAAGTTTGCAGATGATACAGCGGTGGTGGGATGCATCACAAACAACGATGAGTCCAGCTACAGCCAGGAGGTGGAACACCTAGAGAGCTGGTGCAAGAAGAGCAACCTTCACGTCAATGTGAAGAAGACAAAGGAGATGGTCGTGGACTTCAGAAGGAACAAACACACCTACCCCCACCCAGAACACTGATGGATCAGCGGTGGAAGTGGTCTCTTGCTACAAGCATTTGGGTGTGCACCTGAATGACAACCTCAGCTGGGGCAACAACACCACCAGCCTGATCAAGAAAGCTGGTCTGGGAAGCTCAGTCCTCACCTCCTTCTACAGGTGTGCAGTGGAGAGCATCCTGTGCTCCAGCATCAACGTGTGGCATGGAGGCTGCACAGCTGCAGAAAGAAAAGCTTTGCAGAGAGTGGTGAAGGCTGCACAGAAGATGTTGGAGTCAGTCTCCACATCATCACAGACATCTACACCACCAGATGCAGGAAAAGGGCCACCTGCATCATGAAGGACCCCACTCACCCAGCACACACACTTCTTGCCTCGCTCCCCTCAGGAAGGAGGTTGAGGAGCATTAAGTGTAGAACCACTAGACTGAGGAACAGCTTCTACCCTGAAGCTGTTAGACTCATGAATCTATAACCAGAATAATCACTGTGAAGAATCACATCATGTTGCTGCTGATTTGTTTCATGTTGCTGATTTGTTTCATGTTGCTGCTGATCTGTTTCATGTTGCTGCTGATCTGTTTCATGTTGCTGCTGATCTGTTTCATGTTGCTGCTGATCTGTTTCATGTTGCTACTGATCTGTTTCATGTTGCTGTGTTCATTCGTACTCATTTGCTCACACTGACTCATGTTCGTGCTGCTGTTTGGCGTTATGTTTTTATGCTACAATTTCTTAGTGTATTTTTATTAACGTTTTTTCTTAGTTCATATCTTAGATTTTATTACTGGTTGTTTTTTTTTACATTTTAATACTTTTGTTGGATGTAACTGGGACCCTGTGTACACAGTTTCGTTCCACCACATGTACCACTGAAAAAAGGAGTGGCTTTTAATTTCATTGTACTTGCGTATAATGACAATAAAGGCATTCTGATTCTGATGTGGTGGAATGACAAATAAAGAACTTTGAATCCTTGAATCCTTGAAGTTACATGTGACCCTCGCTCATTTTTGGAAGTTAAGTTCAGCACAATGTTATATAAGATTCAACTATGACCCACAAAAAGAACACGACCAAAGAATTAAGTCAAGACTAGAAGAAATACCTTCAAATGTTTCATTGTTCCTTGGATGGAAAAAAAATATTTTTTTTCACTGTGAGGGACAAAATATACCATGATGTCTCCTTATGGTTCCTCTGCCACATCAAGTTTCCAGTTTAACATTTTAAACATCATTATTTTAGTTTCTGAATTACTCATGCCAAAAGGAAGTTTTTAAAGTGTGTGGCTGTTTGTGCAGAGATCTCATGTTGTCATGTTCACTGATTTGCAGCTTGTTTAAAATTCTAGGCTACAGATCCGAATGAGCTGCACGAACTAGAAACTGCATGAACTAGAATCATCTGAGAAATATATGGCCAAAAATATGCGCTTTTTATCATAAAGACACTAACTGGATGCCAAAAACTTAATAACATTTACAGCAATTGTTTGTACTGAGTTGTTGAAAAATAAAATAAATCTAGGTTTGGACAGTCTGATGGGATGTCTGATCTATAAAGAGACTGTAGCTCTTTAAAAAATGTACAATAATATTTCAATCCTTCAGAAATGATTGTAAAAGAAAACTCCTAATAAGATGAAATTCGGGTGTTATCTCAGCGATTGCTCTTTAGGTGTATCAGACATGGGTCACAAACCTTCATTCTGAGTGGATTCAAGTAAAAAGGTGAGATTAAGTTCCTGTCTGAAATCTGACCTCCATCATTTTTGTCCCATCAAGGACCCGATGAGTATGGACTGGAGACTCCACAACCCCGAGCCAGTGACAGTTCCTTATCTGAGCCCGCTGGTGCTGTGGAAGGAGCTGGAGAGCCTGCTGGAGAACGAGGGGGACATGGTGATCAGTGAAGCCGACCTGGTGGACCACCATCCCATCATCTACTGGAACCTGGTCTGGTACTTCAGACGGCTGGATCTGCCCAGCAACCTGCCGGGTCTCATCCTCACATCGGAGCACTGCAACAGAGACACTCAGGTCAGAATCACAAACTCAGACACTGGTCTTCGGTCAGCCAGCTCACAATAAAATCTATAAAAAATGCTTTGCAACTGAGCATAAAAATACTTCAGATAAAACATTAATATTGTGCAATTATTGTGATACGGTAATAAATATAATGGTTTGTCATTTATGTTTTAAATGGCAGTGGGTGGGAAGAACACACAGGGGTTGGGTAGGATTGGGTACTGGCACATTTTTGTCCCCCATTGCAGTGTTTTTTGGCCTCCAAACATGGTGTGTATTATGGCATCCAAAAAATTCAATTTTAGACTCATTTGACCAGACTTTATGCTCCCAGTAAGTCACAAACTTGTCTGAATGTTGATGAGCAAATTTTAAACGTTCTTGAACATGCTTTTGTTCAACAGTGTTTTACTTGGTGAGCATGCATACAGGTCATGAAGGTTGAGTATATCCAACATTTTTCAGTCAGGTCATCTGGACAGATTGTATACCTGGATTATTGAACATGGACTTTGTTGTTTTCAAGGTTGAGTATAATTCTTATTGCTTTCTTTGAAACATTTGTACCTGCTGATTCCAGGTCTTTCTGGAGCTCTCCACACGTGATCTTTGGCTTTGACTCTTCTGATAATTCTTTTCACTCTCCTGTCTGAAACGTTGCAAGGAGTACCTGGTCGTTGCTGGTTTATGGTGAAATTATGTTCTTTCCACTTCCATATTATGGCCCCAATAGTGCTCACAGGAACCCAGTAATTTAGTAATGTTTCTATAAACAATGCCATTAGTATGGTTTTTAACAATAAGGTTGCAAAGGTCTTGAGACAACTCACTGGTTTTACTCATCATGAGGTGTTGTGTGGCACCTTGGTTATGACCATCAGGTGAACCATCTGATATTATTTTTCACTCTGGCAGGATTGTTTTCTAGCTACTGACAGATTTCAGCTGGTGTTGTGACTTTCCATGGCTTTTTGCACCTCTTTCTTCATGTGTTCTGTCGAGACAAAATGTATTTATGTACTGCTCTATTACTGTTATTGTGAATGATATTAAAATTTTCCATGATCCTTTTCCCTATATTGTAATTATAATAAGTCTTGATGTGACCGGTCAGTAAAGAGACAGTTCAATCATTTTTCCCTGTGTCATTTCTCACTATTGCACAAAACTTGATTTATGGACATCCATGGTTTGATTTCTTTGCCTGTGTAGATTGGGTGGGTTGTTTCTGACATCTGGTGAGAATTTCATGTCAATAGCACCTTTATAAAGATATTTACTTACACAGTTGGTGGCATGTTCAATACTTAATTCGCCTGTACCCTCTGTCTGACTGCCATGTGCATGTTGTAAACATGATAACTTGAAAAATTAGTTGGATGCTGACTTCCATTTTGGTGTGCGGCTACATTTGGGGTTTAAAAAAGTCACTATCCAAAATTGGGTTGCCACGTTAAAATCCAAGATGGCCACCACCATATACAGGTCCTTCTCAAAAAATTAGCATATTGTGATAAAGGTCATTAGTTTCCATAATGTAATGATAAAAATGAAACTTTCATATATTTCAGATTCATTGCACACCAACTGAAATATTTCAGGTCTTTAATTGTTTTAATACTGATGATTATGGCATACAGCTCATGAAAACCCAAAATGCCAGTCCCAAAAAATTAGCATATTTCATCCCACCAATGAAAGACAAGTGTTTTTAATACAAAAAACGCCAACCTTCAAATAATCATGTTCAGTTATGCACTCAATACTTGGTCGGGAATCCTTTTGCATGAATGACTGCTTCAATGCGGCGTGGCATGGAGACAATCAGCCTGTGGCACTGCTGAGGTGTTATGGAGGCCCAGGATGCTTCTGTTAGGAGTGCGCGGGGAACCCAGATGATATGAGACCCAGAAC
>NC_056499.1:45716361-45722848 GCF_014905685.2 Nematolebias whitei | reverse complement strand
TTCTGTTAGGAGTGCGCGGGGAACCCAGATGATATGAGACCCAGAACGAGGCAGACACAAGGGGAATACAAAATAACAGTGTTTATTATTTACAGTGAGATTAAATCACATCCACTGGCTGCTGGTCTGAGGCTCCTGGAAAGAGGGACGACAGGTTAATGGCTGTCCAACGGGGAAGGCTCAAGTTGATTCTAAGGAATGTGTTTTATCCTTACAGTCCAACCCGAAGGGAGAGCTGGTCCTTCAGTCCAAGGCGAGCGAGCAGCAGAGGGGAATCCAACAAAGTCCAAAAGGGGAACGAGGAAGGCTGGCACTGGAGGCAAAGAGGCACGAGGAACACCTGAGAGGCCTAGGATCCAAATCAGGTCACGAGGGAAATCCAAAGAGCACGAGGAACCAGGAAACTGGAAAAAAGAGCAGAAGGTGAACAAATTCTTTTCACCAAGGCATTTGCCTCACAACAGTACAATACCATAAGAGGTGATATGCTCCAGCGTTGAATCACACCGGACTGCAGCCTTAAGTAGATGGAGAGGCTCATCAGGCTGATGGCCGCCAGGTGTTGGTAATCAGCGGCCATCAGCAAGGCAGGCTGCAGGCAGTGGGATCCTTACAGCTTCGATAGCGGCCTTAAGCTCATCCAGGGTGTTGGGTCTTGCGTCTCTCAACTTTCTCTTCACAATATCCCACAGGTTCTCTATGGGGTTCAGGTCAGGAGAGTTGGCAGGCCAATTGAGCACAGTAATACCATGGTCAGTAAACCATTTACCAGTGGTTTTGGCACTGTGAGCAGGTGCCAGGTCGTGCTGAAAAATGAAATCTTCATCTCCATAAAGCTTTTCAGCAGATGGAAGCATGAAGTGCTCCAAAATCTCCTGATAGCTAGCTGCATTGACCCTGCCCTTGATAAAACAGTGGACCAACACCAGCAGCTGACATGGCACCCCAGACCATCACTGACTGTGGGTGCTTCACACTGGACTTCTGGCATTTTGGCATTTCCTTCTCCCCAGTCTTCCTCCAGACTCTGGCACCTTGATTTCCGAATGACATGCAAAATTTGCTTCCATCCGAAAAAAGTACTTTGGACCACTGAGCAACAGTCCAGTGCTGCTTCTCTGTAGCCCAGGTCAGGCGCTTCTGCCGCTGTTTCTGGTACAAGATTGGCTTGACCTGGGGAATGCGGCACCTGTAGCCCATTTCCTGCACACGCCTGTGCACGGTGGCTCTGGATGTTTCTACTCCAGACTCAGTCCACTGCTTCCGCAGGTCCCCCAAGGTCTGGAATCGGCCCTTCTCCACAATCCTCCTCAGGGTCCGGTCACCTCTTCTCGTTGTGCAGCGTTTTCTGCCACACTTTTCCCTTCCCACAGACTTCCCACTGAGGTGCCTTGATACAGCACTCTGGGAACAGCCTATTCGTTCAGCAATTTCTTTCTGTGTCTTACCCTCTTGCTTGAGGGTGTCAATGATGGCCTTCTAGACAGCAGTCAGGTCGGCAGTCTTACCCATGATTGCGGTTTTGAGTAATGAACAAGGCTGGGAGTTTTTAAAAGCCTCAGGAATCTTTTGCAGGTGTTTAGAGTTACGTCGTTGATTCAGATGGTTAGGTTAATAGCTTGTTTAGAGAACCTTTTCATGATATGCTAATTTTTTGGGACAGGCATTTTGGGTTTTCATGAGCTGTATGCCATAATCATCAGTATTAAAACAATTAAAGACCTGAAATATTTCAGTTGGTGTGCAATGAATCTGAAATATATGAAAGTTTCATTTTTATCATTACATTATGGAAAATAATGACCTTTATCACAATATGCAAATTTTTTGAGAAGGACCTGTATATAAATGTGTAAAAGACCACCCCAGTTATTTCAGGAAACAATGTTTTCTAGTTTTTATATTGTGTAAAAGTACAGTTTCCTCCAGTGATTGGGGTGGATCATAGGGTGACTGAATCTACATATGTGGGTCAAGGCCCCCATTGGCCTCCCCCTCACTCCTCCATTGCACCTGGTTGTGGATAAAATTTCTCCCTCCATTTACCAGGATCAGTCACTCTGCAATGCCTTGGACCAGAAAAACAAAACTACCTCTGTTCTTGCACACAGTGTGTAATCACCTGACACCAGAAACATTAAGGTTTATGTACATTTACTGCTCAATTCCAGTCCAGAAAAACACTCATCTCATAAACTACTCACATTCACTATTCAAATCCCCCAGCAACGGGGGACATTGGGTACTGCTGATACCCCACTCCATGCAATGAAGGACACAGATGCTCTCAGTGTGGATCACTAAGTCCCTGTATTGTTGGTTTTCAGGTCCCTCGTCACTGGATGTCAGAGGACAGTAAACACGTGCTGATCCAGATCCTGTGGGACAACCTGAAGCTGCACCAGGACCCAGTCCAGCCTCTCTACATTCTCTGGAACGCATGCAGTGAGTCGCGTCGCTCTCACACTTAAACCCTCTGAGGATGAAGGAGGGGTGGGATTTAATCAGCTCCCACAGGAGAACCTGGATCCACTTGTTAGACAAAAGCTTTTTTTTCTCTAAAAATGTGGAATTAAAATGTATCTGTAGAATAAATATGAGACATAGTTTTAAAAGGACTGAATAAAAACAGAAGACGATGAACCAAAACAAGCAAGGCTGATTAAGATAGTATCTCACTGAGCTGCAGGTGACCAGCTGTGAGCGCTGATAGCTGGGGGAAACTTACGAGCAAAGATGCATACTTTGTGTTGCAGCTTCACTAAACCCCCACTTCCCTGAGCGTTCACAACCAAGTGACCAGTGAGCCGCGTGGCTGCTTCTGAGCAGACGTTGAAAATCACAGCATCTTTTTGTACGCACAGCTTTAAAATCTCTATTGTTGGTCACAGTGACAGAACTCTGAACAGCCTCTAACTTCCACCGTGAGATCACATGACCTAGAGTGGAGAGGTCTCTGAACAAAACACTAACTTTTGGAGCCATTTTGGATCAAGATGGCTGCCACAGCTAGCTCAGAAAACTCCAAATTGACTATAACTCAGTAATTCTTTGAGATACTGAGCTGAAATTTGGTATGGTTGTAGCTGAGAGTGAGTTGTTATAGATTCCTGATGAAAATTAAAAATCCAACATGACCGCCTGAGCTAAATGGGGAAAAATACAATAACAGCTATTTTTAAAGATATTGAGCTGAAATTTGGTGTGATAGTACCTGACAGCGATGTACAACACACTCTGGATTAAAATCTAAAAATTCCAGATGGCCGCCAAAGCTAATTTCAAATAGATATAACTCAGAGGTTTTTAGAGCTATTTAGATTAAATTTAGTGTATTGGTAGCTGAGAAGAATAACTAATAGAATCTGATTGCAAATCAAAAATCCAAGCTGGCCACCTGAACTAACAAGGAAGAATACTGTAAATCAGCCATATTTAAAGATAAGCTGAACTTTGGTATGGTGGTAGCTGAGAACATTGCTCATCACATACTGAATCCAAATCAAAAAACAAATATGGCCACCATAGCTTAAATGAAAAAAATGACCGTAACTCATTGATTTATTTTTATTTTTTTACCATATTGAGCTGAAAGTTGGTGTACTGGTAGCTGAGAGTGAACCTCAACACATAGTACTGTCAAATCAAACATTTTTAAAATGATCACAGCGTGGCAGTCCCTGTCAAAAGTTTCTCCATGAACTTTCTAGTTTGGCAGCTGCTCTTACATTTCTGATATATTTTGTTTGAGTACACTGTTGAAATGAGGACTGGCAGATTTGGAACATTTTGTTTTTAAAGTATTATTATCCATCAGCAGGAAGGTTTTTAGACATGGACTTTTGCCTAATTTCTATGAGAGGACAGCTCCAGCATACAGTTGCATTCGGGCCCAAAAAATCCGACCTGGTCCCGGCCCGTAGCAATCATTTTTGAACCCCACCTGACCTGATGAATTAACAGTAATTACAGGTCCGACCCCCCCCCAAAAACTGACATTTTTAATTAAGCTTTGACTGCTTATATAGTTATTAACGGTCGGCGGACGCATGCCTAAGGGGGATGAAAATTGGAGCTGAGCAGGCGTTTGTCCTTTCATGGCCGTCAAATTGCATTAAATCCCTTTTTCTGCCTGTATTCTGCATTATTCAGACATGGACCCTGCTCTGACATGTCAGATATATTATGATCTCACCTGTTCGGGTCGTCAGCCCCGCGTGTCCTCTGATTGCAGCGGCTGAATCAACGTCCATTTGGGCTGATGGATCGCTGCCTGGCTGTAGTCCATCTGAGCTTAACTGAACTTTTTGCCTCTTTCAAGGCCGGTCAGCACGTGGTCCAATAGCCGCGTGCAGTTGGTGATTATATGGCAAGCCATGTTGCCATATAATTGGATTGTCAGCTGTGCGCGTCCACTGACGCAATCAAAAGCCCGGCCCGACCTAGCCCAAATCCTGGTCGGGCTGGGCTTCGGGTTCGGGTTAGAAATGACTCTACTCCAGGGCAAGAGTGTTGGAGATGTCCACATCAGCTCTCTGAGTAGATCTAGAGAAAGGTTGTCCCACTAATTTTTTTAAATATATTCCAGACTCAGTCAATGGGACTTCGAGTTGAAGAAATTGAGCGCTTCTGTGTACACCTTGAAACATTTGGGAGTTTCTCTCATGTAAGCCTTAACCCATCACAGCCCAGTGAGATACCACCTGTAGTACTGGACACATTGTATTTTACTTTATGAAATGTTTGCGCAGCATCAGTGATCTCTGTGAGAGATGCGACCTGGTGGTAAGCTGCAGTAAGGCATGATAAAATGACAGAAGAGGCCATCTGTCTTTGTTTAACAGGTTCTGTCTGCTCTGTCTTCCAGGACTTAATTGTACTCTGTTGTTAGAAAGTGAGTGTTTATCTCTGCTCCAGACTCTCAGCTGAGGCTTCTTCTTGTGCTTTCTGCGTTAGAGCTGCTGTGTGTTTTATTTTTATTTATGTTTTGCTTGATGGCCTGCAGTGTTGTCCACTTATAATTAAAGCAGCTTCTTGGTTCCAGTGTTGGAGTGAAGTGTCTGTTCAAACATATTAAAACTGTGTCCAGGGGGGTGTTTAGCTTCAGCACATCTCTGCTCTGTTTTCTTGTGAGCGGCTGCGCTCGTCTTTGTGTTTGATGTCTTATGTATAACTTGCTCTGTTAGTGTTTGTATTTTAAGTGACTTTTTTATGACATTCTCCTCATTTTACAGAATCTGTGCTTTACAGCTAAACTGGACTCTCAAAGCATCCTCACTGTGTTATTGTTTGGTGTCTGAGGGGGAACAGGACGAGTCCACTGCTGACCTCTGTCTGTTTCTGTGTCCTGATAGACGTGGGTTACCCTCTGGCCCGGCTCGTCCCGGAAGAGGAGAAGCCATTCAGCGAGGAGCTGCTGCAGAGCGTGGTGAAGAGCATCCAGAGGAACGACGTCAGTCGGCCAATGGCTCAGCTGCTGCAGCTCCTGGACAAAACACTCGGCGTCAAAAGGCAAAGGTCAGGATCTGCACAGAATGCAAAGTGTTTTTTATTAAACAAACAAATATTGTATCTGTCTGAATCTGGAATAGTTGACCAAACCAGCAGTGCCTTTTGTTTTTAAACAGACATATTAAATCTGCATAAATGATTTAGTTGTTAAAGAGATAGTTCAGAGGTTTTAAAATGGGACTTGGTTATGACCAAAAAAATAAATAATTTTAGTCTGATGCTAAAAGCTACTTGGAGTCTTGTTGAGGTCAAAGTGGATTGCTGCCTTCTTAATATGACTCAAGTTTTTAAAATGTCACACTGTTCATGCAAACACTGTTTAGTAAGTCTTTGCATCACCATCAGTTTTCCATTGCAGTTATTGTTGCCTGTTGCAGAGCAAAAAGGAAGAATTGGAAACACCGTCTGTCCGTTTGTGAATGTTGTGAGCAGGAGTGAGATTTTCAGTTTTCATGTTGGTTCAAAGTATAGTTTCCTGAAATGATTGGGGTGTCTGAAGAATCATCCATGGTGGTCAAGGCCACCATTGACCACCCTCTGGCTCCACCATTGCTCCTGGTTGGAGAAAAAATTGCTCCCTCCACTCACCAGGATCCGTCACTCTGCACTGCCTCGGACAAGGGACAAAAACAAACCTCTGTTCTTCCCACAGTGTAACTCCCACCCACTTCAATCCATCCATCCATTATCTTTACCCGCTTCTTCCTTCTTCCGCGGGGGACACCCTGGAAAAGCTCCAGTCAGGGACACATAGAGACAAATGAGACAAACAACCATTCACTCTCTCACTCACACCTAGAGAAGATTTAGAGTTACCAATCAGCCTAACATGCATGTTTTGGTCTGTGGGAGGAAACCGGAGTACCTGGAGAAAACTCATACATGCACCGAGAAAACATGTAAACTCCACACAGACCGTCATCAGAACAAACACAGACCGTCATCAGAACCAACACAGACCGTCATCAGAACAAAC
>NC_056499.1:45713549-45716351 GCF_014905685.2 Nematolebias whitei | reverse complement strand
AACACAGACCGTCATCAGAACCAACACAGACCGTCATCAGAACAAACACAGACCTTCATCAGAACAAACACAGACCGTCATCAGAACAAACACAGACCGTCATCAGAACAAACACAGACCGTCATCAGAACAAACACAGACCGTCTTCAGAACAAACACAGACCGTCATCAGAACCAACACAGACCGTCATCAGAACATGTAAAGTCCAGTTGTTTGTGTATTGAACTTTTTTTGAATTCATCATGTCCTGGATGACTGAGAATCTTCACCAGCATATGTAAACTCCACCCAGAAAGGTCCCCACAGCTGGGATTTGAACTGGCGACTGTCTCGCTGAGAGGCAGCAGCTCTACCAACTGAATCACCAGTCCAGAGAAACACTCTTGTCCAAAACTACAAACATTCTGTTGTTCATTTAGGTTCTGTCTGGATCAGGTCTCTCTTGTAAACAAGTCCTCATGGCTCAATGAGACTAACCTGTAGAAATAAAGGTTGAATAAAAAAAAAACACTGTTCAAATCCCTCAGCGGCAGGAGACATCGACGTACCGCTCGTTTTAAAAAGTAATCCACTTTAGTTTTAGCCTCACTCAGACTCACATTTAGTCTGACAGGCCGGTGAAAATCCACCTCTAGTTCTTCAAACTGAAGTCATTCAAAGAGCAATCTACTTCCCTCAGCTGCCCCCATTTTAGAGGTCACCACATCTGACCCTATCCCTAACACCCTCCACTGTTACATAGATAAAAATAGTGTATATATTTTTATATTAATTGTTCATAACATCAAAGTTCATGCTCAATAATCCAGGTAAAAATTCAACAAAGTTAAGTCAGGTCCTCTGGACGGTTTCTTTTTTTTTGTTGAAACGTTTTCCAAAGAACTTCATCAGTCCAAGCAGCCACAACAAACTCAGTCCCATAAGTGGCTTACTCACATAGTGGGCCAACCAGTTTGATGGTGATAAGATTTTTTTCCTCTCCCCCGTTGACTCCTCTGAGGCAGCCATAGCCAAAGTGGTTCAAAGCATCAAAGTTAATCCAGTTACCTGGAGTATCTTATTGAGCATGAACTTTGTTGTTTTGAACCATTTTGGCTATGGCTGCCTCAGAAGAGTCAACGGGGGAGAGGAAAAAATCTTATCACCATCAAACTGGTTGGCCCACTATGTGATTAAGCCACTTATGGGACTGAGTTTGTTGTGGCACCTCGGACTGATGAAGTTCTTTGGATGAATGACAAAACGTTTCAACAAAAAAAAAACTGTCCAGAGGACTTATCTTTGCTGAATTGTTCATAACCTTTCTAAAAGATCTGAACTATCACTTTAAGGACTTTATGTAGTGAATCAGAGTAAGTAGTGACAGCAGGACCAGGTTTGTGAGTCATTTGTGTGTGTATTTTACTCCCCCTCAAGTGTGGTCATTGTTCCGGGGTGACGGTCTGTGTTTGTTCTCATGATGGTCTGTGCTGCTTGATATAAAAATCAGAGTGAATCGTTTGGTTTGGTCTTCTTGAAGACAGAGTCTCACTTAGTTTCTTTCTACTCTCAGGAGTTTGTACCGGGACATCCTCTTCCTCTCCCTCGTGGCTTTAGGAAAAGATAACATTGATATCGGTGAGTCACAAAGTCTTTTTTTTATTTGTCACATTCTGCAGATTTAGTAAAGATTTGGCATTTTCTCTGCAGATTTTTATTTTATTTTAGATTTTTAAAATGATTAGTATGATTAGTAGGTGTGAGTGTTTTGATTGTATTTTAATATCTATCTTTATTGGTAATTAAAGTCCTGATTATACACACTTGACTTTTCCTTAAATTTGCAACTAAACACACACAAAAAATAAACAATTTCTAGAGTAATTTCTGTAATCTGTTTTCACCACATATGAAAGAAACATAAAGATTTTTACCGTAATTTCTGGACTACTGAGCACACCGTAATAGAAGCTGCGCCCACTAAATTTAAAAAGACTAACAATTTTGTACATATATAGGCGGCACTTGTCTATAAGACACGTGTTTATGTTGTAACATGAGGTATTTACACAAAAACATTTTTTTAACTTTTAATTAAATGCATACCGGTAACTCACAAATACGTACAGTAAATGATTTTCTCTGAACAGTGACTGTTACTCGGTTGGTTAAAAAAATAAATAAATACAGTAGCCTAACAGGATGTCATTGATGGCGATCTTCTTCTTCCTCCTGTGCACTAAAACCACTAAAGTCGTCTTCTTCAGTGTCAGAATTGAACGGCCTCAGAAAAACGTCATCACACACGTCCTCAGTCTCTTTCACTGTCGCTCTCAATGTCACTTTCATCTCGAGGCAAGTTCGTGATTTGATTTAATTTACGATTCACACATTTCAAGTGGCTGCAAATACTTCGTTGTGTATAATGAGGGGGGGAACTCCTGCAGGGAGTGGGAGGGGAGGAGAGACAGTGGAGGAGGGAAATGAAGTTTCCCTCCATCCACAGTGGACCAATGAAACCGTTTCATTGGTCCACTGTGACTGTTTAGTAATTTCATTGCTCAGATGTTTTTTTAACCTTCATTTATAAAGGTAGTCTCATTTCCCCCTTTTCCATTAGTACCTTTAGTACCGGTGCAGCACGGTTCAGCTCGGGTCAGTACGGTACACGTTGTGTTTCCATTATGCTCTCAGTACTGGTTCCAGTGGACGGGGTTCAAATTGACGTCACCACCTCTCACCAGCTGGTGGCAGAGAGACGCTGAAACAGGTTTCAGTACAGGGTGAGAATTTATTTTGAAGTTTCTGGTAAATTATAAAGA
>NC_056499.1:45704356-45713449 GCF_014905685.2 Nematolebias whitei | reverse complement strand
AATAAACTTTTAATGAACTTTAGTTCACCATTAACTCTCTGATGAACCAGATTCTACAAAAACATCTACATTTAAAATTTTATAGGTTTTCTTCATCATTTGATGTATTTGCTCTCATTGTGTCTACTTTTATTGTTCAATTTAGATATGTTTTTTTTTCTTGTTCAGATTTTTTATTTTTTTTTAGCTTTGCTTTAAAGTTCTTGTTTTGTGATTTGTTCATCTGTGGGTTAGAATAAAGTTGAACTAAAGGCCGTAGCTTTTCTTTAAACATATTTGAGGGAAATATTCCTGAGAGATCCAATAATTGTGTCTTTTTATGATTTTTCAGTTGAGTTAACGTTAACAAATTATTTAATAAAGTCATTAAATTGAAAACAGGATTTCATGATAAAAAGGCACCATTTATTTATTTTTAATCTTCACTGATAAAAGGAATACTTTTTTTTTAAATACATAAAATGTTTTAAAAATCGTTTCCACCATCCGTCCCAGACCCGTCCTGGTCCTGGTCTGTCGGGGTCGGCAGCACGGAAGATCTTCCGCGGTGACCAGCGGAGCTCGGAGCCAGGGAGATGACACCCTGCCCGGCTCCGGTGGGGAGGACCGAGGAGACCGGCGTAGCTCCATCTAGCTCACTCTGAATTTTGTCGTCGGCCACCTAGCACAAAAAAACACCTGCACGTCAGCATTAGACCACAGTGTTGTCATTATTGTTTTTAAAATCTTTAAAATAGGTCCAGCCGCTGCTCCAGGTTCAGAGAAATTACAAATGGCGGATCGGTGTAAGAAGTTTCTCAAACAGCCAGTGACTCCGCCCCCTGACCAATCAGTGACCGACAGTGTTCTGACATCACATTTTGGTACCTGTTCGGCCCGGCTGGTACCACAGAGTAAAGGGTTCTGAAAAAAGGGACTGGTTCTACGTACCGTTACTAATGGAAAAGCCTTGGAACCATGCTGAGTTGAGTCGAGCTGGACCGTTACTAATGGAAAAGGGGCAGAGGACCCACCCTCCAATAGGGACGTGTATTGAGCAGCTATGTAAGCGCCCGGGTGTGACGAGGCTAAATGTTTTGGCTGCATAAAGTTTGTTAACCTGTCCCCCACCAAAAAAAACAACAAATCCACAAATTAGCCGCAGCGTTGTATAAGCCGCGGTGTTCAACGCGTGTGAAAAAAGTAGCGGCTTATTGCCCGGAAATTATGGTACATGTGATACTGAATTTTTTAGATTGGGAAGAAAAACATGTAAAATTCAAATCAAACAAACGCAGTGAGATGTCGTTCTTGTCTTTCAGACGTCTTTGATCGAGAGTACAAGTTGGCGTACGACCGCCTGTCGCCGCACCTGGTGAAGCTGACCCGCAACTGTGACCGTCCTCCGAGCGCGGGCGTCATGGAGTGTCGCCGGACGTTTGGAGAGCCTTACCTGTAAAAACACTCACCTTGATTTCCCTTGAACCCATCTCAGGAAACTTGCTGAACGAGTGCGGCCGTGCTCCACGGGCAGGTTGGAGGAATCTGTCTGAGCTCACAGCCGACGGTCGCTTTAATGTAGCCGAACATTTCACAGACTTCATCTCATGAACATCCAGCTAAGTTTTGTGGAAACCCTGTGAAAATGATATAAACTGTAATTGCAAAGCATTGGAGGGTTTTTTAATGCAGCATTTATATTGTAATGAGACGAACATTAGCAATATTTTAACCTGAACTCTATTTATACAAAGTCAGCTTTATTTATCGCTTCGTCTTTTTCTTACATTTTTATTGTGTCCAAGTCAGAACTCACCACTCAAACCACCAAGATGTGGATAATCTGATAGTCCTCTGAGTTTCATCATTTTATCAAAGAACAGAAGAGTCAACAAACATCCAACTAGTTTTATAACAATTTAATGCCAAATTACAGGCTCAAGCTTCTCACATGTGAGAACTCAGTGTTTTTACTGCATCAGTGGTGATACATGTTGTTTTTAAGCTGCTTCCAGTACATAAAGTAAAATATTCTTTTAGCCTCTCTGCATCAAATTAACTAATAGAAAGTTTGCTAAATGCACACAAAAACAGGAAAAGTGTCACTTTCTCTTAATTCTTTGAGCTGATGACAGTTTTAGAATAATTAGGCTTTTATTAAAGTAAAGGCTGTGACACAGTAAATTTAGCAGAAAATATTGAGAAAAGTCAGTTCATTTGGTGTCATTTGTTCCTGAACGTGCAGTGAAGGCTGCTAATCGCCTTCAGATGAGGTTTGTCTGCGACTGCGTGGGCAAAGCACAGACAGTGTCATTTTTAGTTTCTTCAAATAATTTTTTTACTAGCTATATGAACAAAACTTTTTTTTATTGTACTGTTCACAAAGCAGACATCAGTGTTACTGTGAGGGAGGTGCTGAACTCCGTCTAAGGGTTGGGGTTTCTCAACGTGAGTAGCAGAGGATTGCACTCTCGTGGCTTGAATTTAGAGCACATTCAAAAAAAAAGTCACGTGTTGTCATGGACGTCTCAAACCCTTCTCCGTTTTTTTCCTCGCTTCTAGAGAGCTAGAGTCAGAGACACCAGAAGCCCCAGCTCTGAATGTTCAGCTTTGACAAACAAGCTGATGACGAACATGAATCATAAAGGTGGGGGCAGCTACCCAGGTGGGTACGACGTGGGCAGAGGTGTGCAACAGTGTGTCTAGTGTGGTCTAAAATACACAATGGTAAGTTGTGATTTTCAATAACGGGTCACACAAAATGCAGCTGCACTGTCCACCAGTTTCAAACACTCAAAATTTAGTGAGAAACTGTTAAAATATAAAATATATACAGTATGTTGTTTTTCTTCTTCTTTCGGCTGCTCCCTTCTTCAGGGGTCACCACAGTGAACTAACTTGAACCAAGACTTGATGATTGTTTTTACGCTGGATGTCCTTCCTGATGCAACCACAGACACCGAGCTACCACAGCCCCTCTGTGTGGAGCAGAGAGCTGTCGTCTAGGGCACCTGGGGGAGCAGACGGTGAGGGTTAAGGGCCTTGCTCAAGGGCTCAGAGTGGGGCAAGTGAGGGTGGAGGCAGATGTGGGTGTTTCACCTTTCCCACCCACATTTTGATGTTGTCGGTCCGGGGAGTTGAACCATTGACCTTCCAATCACAGGCCTCTCTTCTCCATCCTCTGCACCACCACTCCCCCCTGTTTCAGCAACAAGATAATGGAGACTAAAAGACCCAGCTTTTTGATTTTTTTAACAACTTATTATAAAAAAATATCAGAACATCCCAGGGATTAGACCATGCCCGGCAGCAGAATCTAGTCTGTTTAGTATATTTAGAGGTCAGCGTGGCTTAACGTTAAATTTCTGCTTCCTTCCAATGAGGACAGCCGAAAAGACCTCTTGTACTTTTCAGCAACAAAAATGTGCTTATTTTCTCCCAGTTGTGAGTCAGCACCTAGTCTCAGCCCAGTGAGATACTGGTTTAGGTTTCTGTCCCCCTCAAGGCACAAACACGACTTGACTGAGTGATTCTTTCCACCACTGGTTTGAATGTCTCCATGAATGTTTCTAAAAGTTGTGAATACCACGACTCGTGTCATTTTGTGTGATTCATTGATCTTGTTTTTGTTAATGATTGTACAAAACACACCAGGAACCTGGAACAACAAACCCTGTTTACTTACACCAACAAAACCACCTTCCAATAAGATTTGTTGGGGATTAATGGACAAATTAAAGCTGAACGTGAGGAAACATAAAACATTTTCTACAAATATAGTCATTTGGGATACAAACTGGAGATTTGTGACGTGTTTGCTTCATGTTCAGCCTTCATGAGATGAACTGGATCCCAGCTTTCATTACAGTCGAACTCAACTGGGAAAAGATGCCGATTTTATAAAATAATTTGACATCAGAGGATCAGGAGCAAAATGTTTTTCACATCTAACCAGAGGTTAGTGGGAAACAGTGCACCTCGAGATACGACACAGTTTAACAAGACTTAAAGTAAATCAAGAGAAAACTGCATTTTCTATTAAAAGAAACAAACTTTTTAATGTGATAAACTGGTAAAAATGTTCATACAAGTAAACAGAACCACTTCTTTCAGACTGTTGGATAAAGAACTTCACAGCAATGTGAATATTAAAACTAAACATGTTAAAATTTGTTTTTAAAGCACTTAAAACATGACATTTTAAATGTATAAACATGTTCTTGTTTTCTAACCGGGCTGAGTCCGTTCCTCTGGATGGATTGTTGAAATGTTTCGTCTTTTATCCAGAAGACTTCTTCAGTCTGAGTCCTTGTTTTAAAAACTTGTTTTCCTGTCTTCTGCTGGTTAGGTTCAGTCATTTCCCTTCTTACCGTTGAAATATCTCCACAGAAAGCAGGAGATCTTGTTTTAAAACCTAAAATGTCAGCGTTTGCTGTCAGAGTACTGATTGTTGCACTAAGCTTCTCTAAACTCTTAGTTGTGTTTGTATTAGACAGAAACACATTTTAATCTTCTTTATGACTGTCAGTGTTTCCTGACTTCCTAAAAGTTCTAGTGCTGTAAACTACGACTGACTTTTTAACTTGTTAACCAGTTTTTCTCACCAAAGATCCAAACATTCAGTGAATGTGTGTGAGCTCAGATCACAGTTTTAACCCAAGGCCAAAGTTTCCTCCACATTTGGTTGAAGCACTCAGTCAAAAATACATGAAGAGTTTTGTTTGAAATATTGTGTCTGTCATGACTTTGTATTATAATGATTTTAAGAACCCTAATGAGTTTATGTTGAAACAACCAAACAAACTGAATAAAACTTGATCAGTTATGTATTTCGTCTCGTGTACGGTACTGGTTTGCACAGGTTTGCATCCATTTTGAAGGAGGTGTACTGTCAGTGGATGGAAAACTGACTTTGTTTGAAGGACTTCTAAATTTAAGCCACAAGGGTTTCATGTAGCTCAAAGTTGGATTTGTTGCAGAAGAGACCAAAACATGAAAAGTGAGAGCTGCTTTTTGCAACTAAAAATGTATAAACTTTATTTAAAAACAGATGAGGACTGGGATTTCTCATTGGTGGATTTGTGTTGTGTTTAACATATTAGAAATGTTTGGGGCAATCATAGTCATGGTTGGTTTAACTTTCGTTGTAAAAAAAAATACAACTTTTTATTGCAGCTTCTTCACACTTTAACAAAAGTCTGTTTAGATGTGTGGAAGTTTGTGTACAGCAACCAGATCTGCAGGAGTGCAGCTGTAAATAAAATCATGCAACACTTTCATTACTGGACTCTTTTGCCTTTTTAAAGTGCATGAGTAAACATGATTTTCTTTAACAAAACTGAAGTGTGATTTTTGTTTGAGAAGTTTCAGTCACTGAAAAAAGTTTTTCCTTGCTTTTGTCTCATAAGTTAAACAAGGTTTGGATCTTGTCAACATATATTTTACAGAAATACTGTCCTGCTTTTTGTTTTGTTTTTTTGTGTTTTTTGGGGGGGGTGGTCAAATGTGGAGCCCTTATGGAAATCAGCCACTAAATGGTATATGGTAAATGGACTGTACTTATATAACGCCTTTCTATCTTATTTCAAGATACTCAAAGTGCTTTTACAACAATCTGTGCCTCATTTACCCATTCATACAGCACTATACTAGATCTCTACAAAGATAATTGAATGAATCATTCTAAAGAGACTAATCAGAGCTTTAGATCACATTCATACACTGATGGGACACACATCAGAGACAATGAGGGGTTCAGTGTCTTGCCCAGGGACACTTCGACATTTGACTGCTGGTGGATTTGAACCCCCAACTCTCGCATTGGAGGACGACTGCTCAAACCACTCAGCCACAGCCGCCCCAGGGAGCACAGGTCAGTGTATTTGTTGTGCTGGTCCCAAGTCCAGGAAAATGATGAGGGTTATGCCAGGAAATGCATCTGACATAAAACACTTTTACCAAAACAAACATGCAAGTCCATCCAAAGGACTATACCAGATCAGTCAAGGCCCGGGTTAAAGACGACTGTCACTGCTGCTGTTGACAAACAGCATGCCAGCGGAAATTGGGCAACTGATAGTCAAAGACCATGAGGAGGAAAACGTATCAGACGAAAGGGAAAAGAGAAATTCAAGACCGTATGTCTGAGAGTAGTAACCCTAAACATACAGACAATGAAAAACAAAGAGAGCTGGCTGACATGATGCAGAGGAGGAAGGTAGATGTTTTATGTGGCTCTGGATGGTAAGTACGAGCTTCCAGATAACGGCTACTATAGCAACAGTAATTATTAGAAGGACGGGAAGGAAGGTACTTGGTGTGTTGTCTGTGCAGACAATAGATGATAAGAAAACATGGTGAAGGAATAGTGAAGTGCAGAAAGCTATTCAGAGAAAGAGGTTAGCTCAAAAGAAATATAACACAGAAGAGAGGAACATAAATAGATGCATGTACGGCAAAGATAGCTAAAATGGTAAATGAACTGTACTTGTAAAGCTCCTTTCTATCGTATCAAGATACTCAAAGTGCTTTACACTACACTCTGTCCTCATTTACCCATTCATACAGACAGCACTACTAGATCTCTACAAAGCTACTGTAATTGAACAAATCGTTCTAAAGAGACAAATCAGTGCTTTTAGATCACATACACCGATGGGACACACATCGGAGGTAATGAGGAGTTCAGTGTCTTGCCCAGGGACATTTGACATGCGACTGCTGGTGGATTCGAACCCCCAACTCTTTCATTGGAGGACGACTGTTCTAACCACTCAGCCACAGCCGCCCCGTCTGGCAACAAAACAAAAGGTGTATGATAAGCTATACAAGAGGCTGGACACTAAATAGGAGTGACAAGGACTTGTAGCGATTGGCGAGACAGAGGGATCAGGCTGGAAAGGATGTGCAGCAGATTAGGCTTGTTAAAGATAGGAATGGGAATGTTCTAACAAGTGGGGAGAGTGTGATGGGAAGATGGAAGGAGTACTTTGTGGAGCTAATGAATGAAGGGAATGAAAGTGAAAGAAGAGTAGAGGTCATAGAAACTGTGGACCAGGAAGTGGGAAAGATTAGTGAGGGTGAAGTCCAGAAAGCTCTGAAAGGAATGAAAAAGGTGAAGGCACTAGGACCTGATGACATACCAGTGGAGGTTTGGAAATGTCTTGGAGAGATGGCAGTGAGGTTTGTGACTCAAATATTCAATGGCATATATGAGGGTGAGAAAACGTCTGAGGAACGGAGAAGTGTGCAGGTGCCCATTTTTAAGAACAAGGGTGATGTATAGAGTTGTAGCATTTACAGGGGAATTAAGTTGATGAGCCACACGATGAAGATCTGGGAAAGAATTGTGGAAGCAAGACAAACGAGAGGTGTCTATCTGTGAGCAGCAATATGGTTTTATGCCAAGAAAGAGCACCACAGATGCCATCTTTGCTTTGAGGATACTGATGGAGAAGTACAGAGAGGGTCAGAAGGAACTCCATTGTGTCTTTGTGGATTTAGAAAAAGCATATGACAGAGTGCCAAGAGAGGAGGTGTGGTATTGCATGAGGAAATATGGAGTGACAGATAAGTATGTTAGACTGGTACAGGACATGTATGAGGACAGCAGGACAGTGGTGAGATGTGCTGTAGGAGTGACAGATCGCTTCAAAGTGGAGGTGGGAGTGCATCAAGAATCAGCTCTGAGCCCCTTCTTGTTTGTTCTGGTGATGGACCGACTAACAGATGAGTTCAGGCCAGAATCCTCATGGACTATGATGTTTGCAGATGACATTCTGATCTGTGGTGAGAACAGGGAACAGGTGGAAGAGAACTTGGAGAGGTGGAGGTATGCACTTGAAAGAAGAGGAATGAAAGTCAGCCGTAGTAAGACAGAGTACATGTGTGTGAATGAGAGGGAGGCTGGTGGAACAGTGAGGCTACAAGAAGCAGAGGTCACAAAGGTGCAGGACTTCAAGTACTTGGGGTCCACTGTCCAGGAAAATGTGGAATGTGGTAAAGAGGTGAAGCTCTTTATCACAAGTTCAATTCAAATCAACCTTTATTTATACAGGGTTCACTAAGCCTTGGAAGACTCATTTACAAGAGAGACCTGATTTTAAAAAAGTTGAAAAAGAGAGTCCAGGCAGGACGGAATGAAAAGTTTCAGGAGTGTATTCTTAAGACAGCTCTTGTTTGCTCCATGTTCAGTGTTGCACACTCAACCATACAGTGGCTGTTCCCTTTAAATAGGTGAAACAGTTGATGGAAAGCTTGCATGTACTGTAGGCTACCTGTGATGCTAATAAAGTTGAAAATGTTTAAAACATGCCTAGTATTCAAAGATAATATCTCTTTAGCAATGCTTATATTTCTGTTTATACTGTTTTGTTATAGTTTTGTTAAATGCACAACAAATATGTTTGCAATTATTTTTTATTAGTTTAACATAAACTAAAATTTACGAGGACAGACATAAGATAATTGCTTTTAACCTTTTAACTCAATTAAACACTCGTTATCACACATGCAACAAATATATACAGTACATATATATATATATATATATATATATATATATATATATATATATATATATATATATATATATATTTCAACACCAGATGATCTGTGTTTTGAACCTGTATGCTCCACACTGGTTTGTCGTTATCATCTGCATTGTTTTTATGTCTATATTCTGATTTACTTCATTTTGTATTTTGCTTTGTGTGTTACCTGTTGTTCTGTCTGTACAGCACTTTGGTTGGCCTTGTTGCTATTTTAAGTGCTTTATAAATAAAGTGGTATGTCTATGGTATGGTATACAAACCGGATTCCAAAAAAGTTGGGACACTAAACAAATTGTTAATAAAAACTGAATGCAATGATGTGGAGATGGCAAATGTCAATATTTTATTCGTAATATAACATAGATGACAGATCAAACGTTTAATCTGAGTAAATGTAACATTTTAAAGGAAAAATAAGTTGATTCAAAATTTCACAGTGTCAACAAATCCCAAAAAAGTTGGGACAAGTAGCAATAAGTGGCTGGAAAAAGGAAATTGAACATATATATATATAAATATATATATAAATATATATATATATATATATACATATATATATATA
>NC_056499.1:45701750-45704256 GCF_014905685.2 Nematolebias whitei | reverse complement strand
TCTTCCGATCTTTCGGATGTTTTATTATGTATATATATGAAAGATTGTCATGTCATTAGCATGTCAGTCAAGGTCAAAAAAAGAATCCATTTGGTATTTGGAACATTTTAAAATACATTGTAAGATTTTGACTAAGTTTTTTAAATTAAAACCATACGTGGCTCACTGAAAAAATAAAATATAATTTGCATCAAGTAATGTTACTTTGAGAATGTGATCACTTTTATAATCATAATTATTTCTTGCATCCACTTTTATCCAGCAACATGTAAAACAACAACGTGACAAGACGTTGGTTGGGTTTTCTTTACAGATAAGAATATTTTGTGGACACAACAAATCCCTTTTTACAGTAACACTAATGAACAAATACACGTTTGTTTGAACACAGAACAGTGGTAAAGACGAACAATTCAGAAAATGCTGAACAGAAAACTTCAACTTGCATCCACTGATGTTGAATTTCTGAGTGAATCTGTAACTTGGAAATTAAAAAGTACATCTAAGAAACTCCTTGAGTCATGTGAGAAAGGAACGGCTCCAGATTTAGCTCTGTTACAAAAGATTAAAGGAAAACACCCAAAACACACAGTTCCTCAGTTACTTTTGTATTGCACTTGTATAATTCGATACAATGTTAATGTACATTTGACTTGTGGAAGAAAAATTTGCTGTAATCATCCACGGTAGCTGCAACGGAGTAGCTAAAAAATACCATCTAATGTCAGTTACCGTATTTATTAACAAGACCAACATGAGACCAAATCACTTTATGTGGGAGTCTCACAGGTTAGTCTTACAAATGACATCACTGTAGTTTTTTAGAGTTGCCAGATAAGAAATGAATTATTGTACTGTTGCTTTAAAGTTATTGTATTTTGACCTAAACTGTCATATGTGCTGAGTGAGGGTGTTGTAAGATGAGGTTCGTGTTTGTGTTTGGTGAACATGCGCTCAGAAAAGGAAAAGGTAAAAAAAAATGTATTCATGTTTATCTGGCAACCCTGAGATCAGCTGCATTCATTGTGCATGAGGTGTCGGCATGATCACAGTTACATCCAAACTGGTGAATACAGGAACGTTCTGTCGAACCTAGGATGTTGTTGGTTTGTTTCTACATGCTGACAAAGGGTGAGCAGCACAAAGAACACTGCTCTCTGCCATTTATTATAACTGTTGTTAGTGCAGAACATGCCCTGTGATGGACTTGCGACCCGTCCAGGGTGTACCCCGCCCCTCGCACAGTGATTGCTGGACATGGGCACCAGCAACCCCCGTGACCCAAAATGGAACAAACGGGTAAAGATAATGGATGGATGGATGGTGCAGAACATCTTTTGACTACAGCTGCCTGCAGTGCATATGTGTGACTTCACACCTGCAGAGTGACGAGTCCAGTATTTAGAAACCTTTGGTTTCAGAGAGAACAAGAGCTGTTGTGTAAATGAACGACCGAACGTTTCACAAAAAAAAAGTGTTGTGTAAACAGGGCCTAAGTGAAATGTTAAAACAGCTAATATGAAAGTGGGCTGTGAACCTGGGTGAATACAACTCAGCAGTCTCCAGATACATGCTGCACTGGCCTTACTGCACAACATAAACACCCGGTCATATCGAACAATAGACCCTGGGTTCAGTTAGAGGACTCCATCAGGGCTGTCGGTTGTGGTGTTCACAGGCAGTAGCACATGGTGCAGTCATGGAGAGGAGGGTGAAGGGTCTGAGAACTTCAGGGCCTCATCCCTGATTTTATAAATGTTGGTGTCTACTGGAAATGTACTGTTAGACTCATGAATATCTAACCAGGATAATCACTGTGAAAAATCACATCATGCTGCTGCTGATCTATTTCGTGTTGCTGCTGATCTATTTCATGTTGCTGTGTTCATTCGTACTCATCTGCTCACTCAGACTCATGTTCATGCTGCTGTTCAGTGTATTGTTTTTATTGTTTTGATGCTATTAGTGCTTAGCATATTTTTAGCTGATGTTTTTCTTAGTTCATATCTTAGATCTTATTACTGTTTTTCTTTTGCATTTTATTGTTGGATGTAACTGGGACCCTGTGTACATAATTTTGTTCCATCACATGCACCACATGCATCATCGTATGATGATAAAGAATATTTGTATATGTGTCTGAAATGATCTTTAGCACGCAATCAGGCAGTTTGCAGCTGAGCATGAAATGGCTGGAATAAGTCATGCTCTTCAAAATTATAGACCATGCTTCTCATCCGAAAAAATGCGGAATCCTTTGGACTGCTTCAGGGTTGGGGATCAGTCTCTGCCTCAGGTGAAGAGGTTCAGGAGTCTCGAGGTCTTGTTCACATGGGATGGTAGGATCGAACAGGAGATGGATCAACAAACTGAGGCCTTGTCCTCAGTAATGAGGGTAGTGCTCTGGTCTGTTGTGGTCAAGAAAGAGTTAAGCTGAGAAGCAAATGTCTATATATTCATATATATATATATATAAATTTTTATATGTTTATGTTTTTCTTAGTTC
>NC_056499.1:45694232-45701650 GCF_014905685.2 Nematolebias whitei | reverse complement strand
ATGGGAGAGCATTCCTATTTCTAAACTTGAGAAACTGGTCTCCTCTGCCCCAGACGTCTGTTGAGTGTTGTAAGAAGAAGGGGGGATGCCACACAGTGGTAAAAATGGACTTGTCCCAACTTTTTTGAGATTTGTTGACGCCATGAAATTTGGAAACAACAGATTTTTCCCTTAAAATGATACATTCTCTCAGTTTAAACTTTTGATCTGTGATTTGTGTTCTATTCTGAATAAAATATTAGATGTTGGCACCTCCACATCATTGCATTCAGTTTTTATTCACAATTTGTTTAGTGTCCCAACTTTTTTGGAATCCGGTTTGTACAAACTCAAACTGAATGGCCACTATATCACATACGTATACCACCCAATGATTTTGGTGAGGACTATAAAACATCACAGACAACAAAGACAGATATAGACCTGACAGCCCTTCATAACCAATGACTTCAACTAATTCTGTGCAAACACTGAAGCCCAGAACACAAAGGCAAGGGCCAGGAATATGGCTAACACTGGGTGTTGCAGAAACTATTCACTTTAAATCCTGCAGCTGTAGAACCAAATAAAAGGATTATTGTCCTATCAAAAAGCATCTGCATCAGATAAATCACAATTAGCATCACTTCCAGAAATCATATACAACTTAAAGTTATTGTTAAAGCATATTTTTAGGTGACGTTGGACATCAATTTAACACATCATCATTAGACTCACCCTTTTGTGGGTCAAGTACTGGAAAGTTTACAAATCACTGTTCTGTCCCGTTTGATGTTGAGTTTGTTAACTTTATTATTTTTTTAAATTTAGCTTCTTGTATTTCATACTACAAGTTACAGGAAAATGCATAGCACAAGAATCTTGTTGTACAGTGTAACATTGTCTCAGGTGCACATGACGATGAACTTGAAACTTGAACACGATTTTACACACTTTTGTGACCATTTCATTTTTATAGTAGATACCACAATGTCTAACATTGATCATTAGATGAGAGGAAGAATTATACCTTTTTTGACATGCCCGTCCTTTTCTGGCGAAGGCAATAGCGCAGCTACCACAATCCATCAGGAGGTATTACATATCAGATGCTAACTGTGCATTAAAAACAATGCTCATCTTTGAGAATCGAGTGCTGTTGGCCCTGGCAGTAACTTGTCACGGTCAGCGGCCCCCGCTGCCCCCCCATCTGCCAAGCCTCTGCCACCTCCTTCAAGCTGCAACCAGAAACCAACATTTATATCTTCAAACTATCATCCCACAGTCTTAATCATTTCCTTCTATTTCAAGTTTCTGTCTCTGTCTGCTTTTTATATTTTTTATTGTTCTGCTTTGTGTGTGATTTTCTGTTTATCTGTTTCTGTTATGTTCCTCTCATTCCTCAGTCTGCTTCTCCACTCAGTCTTTATCATTCACACCTGTCCCTCATCAGCCACTTGCCCAGGTGCTCTCATTACTAACTCTCCCTCTGTCACATAAAAAGCCTTTCTTTCCTTCACTCCTTGTCCGGTGATTGTTCTATGTTCACAGACATCACAATCCTCTTCTGCCTTGTCTGGTTTCTGCCCCCCTGATGATCTGCTCTGCATTATTTCTGATCCAATCTGCCAAAAGTAAGTTTTGCTGCACCGACAGCCTTTTGTTTTGTTGTTAAAAAAAATAAATTGTTTTGGTTTTTGAACTCCTGCCTCACTCATCTCTCTGCAATTGGGTTCCAACCTCGAGGATCGTGACAGTAACTTACATAAAAGTGGGAGGTTTTTGCTATAAATGCGTGATTAACTTGATTTAATTTGGGGTAAATGTTGGCAGCACAGTTAGAGGCACATAGTTCTCTTTCCAAGATATTTGAGTATTAAATATACAGTATGTGCAAAATCTTAAGTAGCACCAACTAAAACCTCACGATCTCATGATAAATCCAGGTCTTTACAACAACTGTGGCGCGTTAGATAAAATTTAACATAATTTTGGAATTCTGTCATAAACACAGTACTGATTTCTTGAAGGTGTGACCACCCTCTTGTGACTTTGAATAAAGGGTCAAGCAGATACTTCAAATCCAGGGTTAGTGGAAAATAATTAATCCATAATGACCTGGAGTTCACCTTCAAATGCACTCTCTCCACAACTCTTCCGGTCTCAAAACATTGATTGCATTTGCTAAATGCTAAAGGTCCACAAAGATACTAAGTCTGTCTTTTATTTTCTTGTACAATTTGTTGTTTCTTGAACAATATGTAAGGAGCATGTAATTATTCTGAGTTGTGAAATCCAATGTTGATGCTACATTACTGAAACAGACGCTCTGCATAGAGTGCACATTTAGTTACCTCGACACATGAGTCCGACACAAAACAAACTGTTTTTAACACTACAAGTGTTTGACAAGCAACAAACCCAGTCTGACTGAATCATAATGAAGTTTTTTGTGGAGTGGACACAATAAACTTAACAATATATTGAACCCACAATGTGTGTTCAACCTTTTCTGTAGTGCTGCACACCAGAACGTTAAAGTCTAACAGTTTACTGTTTCAGGACCAGTGTAACTAATGCAATTTGCTTAAAACTTTTCAAATGTGGTGTTGGTAGAAAGTAGATGTCTTTGTGTGGGGCTTTATATGGACTTTGATATGAAAAAATGTATTACGTCAGTCATAATGGGGGGTCATGGTGTAAAAAGTTCGGGGACAGACATTAAACACCCTACTTCCAGTAGGAGCAGGGTTTTGTGCAGTGGTGATGTTGAGCTCATCAGTTCAGATGGAGACAGGACAGACAAGGATGCGTTTTTCCAGTAGGACGCTGAGGATGAGAAACACAAAGTACAGAACGAACATGGTGACACCCAGCACTTTGCTCATCCTCCAGCGACACGCAGCGATGGAAATGATGACGAAGAGGAGCATCAGGAAGAGCAGCACAATGGCACAGAAAAGGCCGTTGGAGCTGACAGTCACTGGTTTGCCATCATGAAGGAGGGTGTAGATCAGCCACGGGATGGGAAGACTGCAACAGACAAGGCAGATTTGTTTCCAGTTTCAAGGTAGACTCATGAAGTACACCAAGATGTTCAACCAACTTTATTACTCACCCAACAGTGATGTCGAAGATGTTACTGCCCACTGAGCTGGACACGGCCATGTCTCCCAAACCTTTCCGGGCCACGATCACACTGGTGATCAGGTCGGGGATAGACGTCCCCGCCGCCAGGATGGTCAGGCCCATAATTTCCTCTGAGATGCCCACAGTCTCACCCATCTGCAGGTGCAAACACAAGAAACTGGTGTGTAATGGGCTAACAGCTGGATAAATCAAGAGTGGGACTATAAGTCCATCCCCCAAGACATTTTTTCATGGGTTTGGAAGGTTGGGGCTACAACAATAAAAGCTCTGTCATCAAATGCAGAGTGCACTCTGCCATGAGAGCACAAGAGCAGACTAGTTTCAGAAGACCAGTGGTCCTGAGAAACATGAAGCGTTTGTAGGAGATGTTTACTCTTGATCTGTAACTTTCTTATTAGCAGCTGGGGACGATCCGCTCAACTCAGTTTGGCTCAGGAGGTTCTGCAGATGGTTGAGTGGAACTGGAAAGGCATGAGAATCTCAGAGTTTTATCTCATTTATAGCAAGAAGGATTGTCAGGATCTGTGTTTTTCTTAGTTTTAGTTTTGAAAATGTGTTTTTAAAACTCATTTTTTTTAAAACACATTGTTACTCCCTGGCTGTTAGCACAGACTGAATTTGCTCTGCACTGTTTATATTGTTTTTATTGATCTTTTAACAACAGTTTTATTTTTTTAATGTGTTTAAATTTGCTTGATTTTATGTTTACAGCACTTTGTTGCAGCTGTGGTTGTTTTACAGGGTGATATAAATAAAATGTTATTATTATTTTGTTAATAATATTTTTTATGCTATTGTTAGTTTTTATTTATGTTTTGTGATTCATGTATTTAGTTTGTTCACTTCTGTTTTAGTTTTTTAATTATCCTGTGTTCCTCTGTGATGCCGTCCAGTTTCCGCCAGTCACGTTTCATGTTTCCAGTCAGCTTGACACGCCCACTCTCACATTTCTACTCTTGTTTTCAGCTCGGGTGTTTCCACTCACTCACCAACCTTGTTTCATATATTCAGTCTGTTCTCCCAGGCATCAGGTTGTTGTTATGCCACGGTCTGGTTTCCATGTGTTGCTCCTGAGTGTAAACTCCTTGTGCCTTCCTGGTATTATGTTGTCCACTGTTACACCGTGAAGAGGGGGACATATGATCTGTCCTTGTGAGCATGATAATTTGAAAAATAAGTGAGGTACTGGCTTCCATTTTAGTGTGTGGCTGCATTCAGGCATAAGAAAGGTTCACTTTGAAAATTGGTTTGACACATCAAAATCTAAGATGGCCATACACCACCATATATATAGGTAAACCAGTCCGCCTATTGTTTCTAGTTTTTATATTGCTTAAAAGCATAAAATTCCTCAGATGATTGGGATGGCGGATGGGGTGACTAAAATTTAATCTATAGTGGTCAAGGCCACCACTGGCCACACCCCAGCTCAGCCACTGTGCCCGGTGGTGGATAAAACTGCTCCCTCCACTTGCCAGGATTCATCACTCTGTGCTGCTTTGGACACGCAAAAAAAAATAAAAATAAATACTACTTCTGTACTTAAGTGTACTGGTAACTCCTACCTACTTGAATATCTTGCACCAAAAACATAAAGGATTACTTGCTTTCTCTGTTCAGTTCAGTTTGTTTGAAACTGTTCTTTTGGATAAAAAAAAAAGGTCCATGCTCAATAATCCAGGTACACAATCCAACAATTTTCAGTCAGATCATCTGGACAGTTTCTTTTTTTTTTCTGAAACATTTCACCTTCTATCCAGAAGGCTTCATCAGTCAAGGAAACACACAACACAAAACTGATTCTTCCCCCAAACAGCTTACTCCAAAGTAGAACAAACCAGTTATGTTGGTGCTAAGATGGTGTCTTAGCACCAACATAACTGGTTTGTCCAACATAACTGTCCAGATGATCTGACTGAAAATTGTTGGATGTTCTTTTTGATATGACCAAATAAACCATTAACTCATTCAAAATTCCATTCCAGAAAAACACTTATCTTGAAAAACCACCAACATTCACCATTTAAATCCCACAGCAACGTTGGACATGGGCAAAAGGACTGTAGTTTGCTGCTAATTAAGCCCGAGCAGCGAAGCGCTGTGAAGGCCTATTGTAATCGCTCTGTTCAATCGGCCCATGCAGCAATATGTCCGTCAGATGAGTTGGCGTTTAGGAGGCCTAAACATATCTGGAAACTCACCCCGTTTGGCGGACGCATCAGGACTGCGTGACAATTACATATTTTAAGGGCGTCGCAAAAATCGCAACAGAAATGACTCAACAGCGCCGCCTGGAAATTTTCTAAATATCCTCCGCTTTAACCTTACGTTCTCGTAGAAGCATGACATTTGGTACACTTGTCCAACTCCGCAAGATGCACAGAAAACCCTCTGGCACCAATGCTGCACAATAAACAGGCAAGTGGCCATTTTGGAATGAGCTTCCACATTTCACACCATTTTGGCGGTTTACAGCCTCCGCATTTGAATGAACTCCTCCTAGGGATTTCACTCAGTCGGTTTCAAACTTGGCCATTTTGTTCATAAGATATGGGGAACGAAAAATTGTCAAAACGGTGCATTTTCGATCATGTGAAGGGGCGGGGCCAGACCTCAAAGTTTGACATCTCGCCATGAAAAACGAAACGCTAATAGCTCTTCCCTGAAAACTGTTTGAGACATCAAACCTTCAGTGATTGATCCATATCCGGGCCCCTGCAAGACTGAAAGGTCAAATCATGACATCACTTAAGCCACTCCCACTGAGAACAGGAAGTGTAAAGTTTTACGTTGAATGGTCCCTATCTGACCCTTGTGACCTAATCAACATGATAGTGTGTCCAGTGACCGAAGACATGTTGGTGTAACTCAGTCCTTCTCAAATAGTGGGGCATGCCCCCCTGGGGGGGTCCAGAGCAATGCCAGGTGGGGGGCGCATCTGACCCCGGGGAACATTTTGCGGCAGGGATTAGGGTTTTTTTTTTTTTTTTTTTCACCATTCTCATTGTGTCAGGGTGCGTTCGGCAACTGTTTGCTAAAATCTGGCAACTCTCAGTCTGACTAATAATACAGTTATGAACAAATATGTCTGTCTTGTCGTTTGGGGAGCCATGCTTGAACCGTGTCGCTGTGACACCTCCTCAGCTGGTGACGCTCAGGACGCTTGTCACCCACAGCATGCACGAGACAGAGAATAAAGTCAAAGCGAGAGCATTGCCTGCCCCTCTTCCTCTTTTACGTTAACAATTTTTTTTTTAGTTTGTCAAAGCACAATTTTTGTCTTTTTTTAAATACAGAAGTAATGTTTAATAAATGTTAGGACTCTATTCTTTGCTAACAAGTCCTCCACTCTGGACGCATTTCACTCACAGCACGCAGCAACAAAGAGTATAAACTCAAAGCAAGAGCGACACCTGACCCCTCTTTCTTCTTTCATGTTGACAACATTTTTTAGTTTTATCGATTGTCAAAGCACAAGTTTGATGTTTTTTTAAGTTGTTATACAAACAGATGTTTAAGAAATGTTAGGACTCTATTCTTGAACTCCTCCAGTATCTTGTTTTATCTTGTATTGTATCTTGTTGTATCTTGTCTTGTTCACAAATGAGGGAAAAATGGAGCATGAGATTGATAGGCGGATAGGTGCAGCGTCTGCAGTGAAGCGGGCGCTGTACCGGTCTGTCGTGATGAAGAGAGAGCTGAGGCAAAAGGCGAAGCTCTCAATTTACCGGCCTATCTACGTTCCCACCCTCGTCTATGGTCACGAGCTTTGGGTTGTGACCGAAAGAACGAGATCTCGGATACAAGCAGCCAAAATGAGTTTTCTCCGCAGGGTGTCTGGGCTCTCCCTTAGAGATAGGGTGAGAAGCTCGATCATCCGGGAGGGACTCAGAGTAGAGTCGCTGCTTCTCCACGTCGAGAGGAGCCAGTTGAGGTGGCTCGGGCATCTGGTTAGGATGCCTCCTGGACGCCTCCCTGGTGAGGTGTTCCGGACATGTCCCACTGGGATGAGGCTCAGAGGAAGACCCAGGACACGCTGGAGGGACTATGTTTCTTGGCTGGCCTGGGAACGCCTCGGGATTCCCCCGGAGGAGCTGGACCAAGTGGCTGGGGAGAGGGAAGTCTGGGCCTCCCTACTTAAGCTGCTACCCCCGCGTCCCGACCCCGGATAAGTGGAAGAAAATGGATGGATGGATGACTCTATTCTTTGCTAACAAAATATATTTTGTCATTAAACAACTTATCAGGTTCTTCTCTTGTGAGCACGTTCCCCTGAACCGCCCCCCCCC
>NC_056499.1:45691855-45694132 GCF_014905685.2 Nematolebias whitei | reverse complement strand
CGCCAGCTCGCTCACTCTTGCGCTCTTTGCAGCTTCTCTGCTGTCGCTGTTCTGAGACCAAGTCCAGGTCCAGCTAAACATTGAGCAGGAGCTGAGCTGCAGGATCATGTTTCAAACTTTGCTTCAAAAAGCTGTGCACTGCAAAACGTGCTCATTGCAGCCATTAATCCTGACTTCATCATTTTGATTAAAAAAAAAACAGCACAAATTGTTTTATTCATTTTTGTTTTGTAGGTCAGTGTTTTATAAACACTCCTGTCTTAAAATGTTGTTGATCAATTTGAATTTATTATTATTTATTGATTGTATTTAATTTGATTGTTCAGTATCAAATGATCAAAAATGTTTACAGTTTAAATAAGGATATATATTTTTTTAATTTCAGGCAAATTGATGCACTTTAAGTCTTTTCTGTTACAGACTATAAAACAATGTTAATAATCTTTGTTGTAAGTTGATCTATATTTATTTTTTATTTTTTAATGTTAATAAGAGCACAATGTTATGCAGATGTGTACTTATAACAATTTTTTAGACAAATTATACTATTTACAGTTGCGGCGGAGAGTTGGAGGGGCGGGGTGCGAAATGTTTACTTCTTCCTGGGGGGGGGGGGGGGTAACAGAAAATAATTGAGAAGCACTGGTGTAACTTGTTTCCAACACTGACAGTTTTGGGTGGAGCATGTGGGCAGCATGGCATGGAGAAGTAAGACTTAACGCCGTGGCCATACATTTGGCTCTTAATTCCACAGATTTGAGCTGAGGTTCACCAAAATCAATATGATCGATCATTATTCACCCCTTGAACAGGAATCCATGATAAGTGGCCTATAGCCTCCACAGCGCCCCCTAGAATATTTTCAAACTTGCAAGACCAAATGGTCAAATTATGACATCACTTAAGCCACGCCCACTGAGAACAGGAAGTGCAAAGTTTTATGTTGAAAGGTCCCTATCTGACCCCTGTGACCTAATCAACATGATAGTGTGTCCAGTCACTGAAGACATGTTGGTGTAACTTGATTTCCAACACGGACAGTTTTCGGTGGAGGATGTGGGCGTCGCGGAGTGGTGAAGACAAACGTAGTGCCGTCGCCATGCGTTTGGCTCTAAATTCCACAGATTTGAGCCCAGGTGCACCAAAATCACTATAATCAATCCTTATCCACCCCCGAAGCCCCGCCCACTCAGAGAAGAAACAAAAAGGATTATTGGGTGACTCTTCCAGCTTCTCCCTGTGTATGATATAAGATTTAAACCGTATTTGCTAACTATTCGTAACCACACATGACATGTCGAAAAGCATAAAGGAAGTCCAGGCCAAACATTCACCACAAAACAGGAAGTGATAATAACTCCTGTCTGGAAGGTCGGACTTCGGCCAAACTTGTAAGACTTGCAGCTGGACAAGTACTGACATGGACGGAAGGCGATGTCGAAGATTCTGCAAATGCTGCCCCTGGTGAACGCACACGAGATCGGCATAAGAGCGTTCATGATGGTGCATGGGTGAAGTAGCTGGAGTTCCCGTGGTTGCAATATGGCTGAAGCAGCGCTTGGCTGCGAGGGCCTTCAACACTGCTTGCAGCATTACTTCTGCTTTGTGTTTAGTCGTTTTGTGACAAATAGTATATATTTTTTAGTATTTCTCGAGTCCAGTCTGCATTCTTGGGTCCCACCTCCTGCTGCCATGACAATTCAATTCAGTACAATTCAGTTTATCAACGGGATGCACTCAAAAATACTAGCTTTTTAATTTTTAAAGTGTCCTTTTTGTGCATGGATGTAAACAGGTACCTCTCTAATATTTAATCTTGCTTAAATATACTAAAACTACCTTATTGCATATTTATTAACCACTTTAACTTTACACCACTTTGCAAAAACCTATATTGTTATATTTATTATTTACATACTTCTTCCTGTGCATGCATGGGTTTTCTCCAGTTTCCTCCCGTGGACCAGAAGCATGCATGCTAGGTTTATTATTAATTGTCATTAGGTGTGAATGAGAGTGTGACCAGTTGTCTTATTTTGTCTTTGTGCCCCTGTGATTGACTTGCAACTCACTCAGGGTGTATCCATCATCTTGCACTGTGAGATAAACACCAACTCCCCCCACAATCTGGAAAGGAGAAAATGGATGGATGGTCGGCTGTGGCTGAGTGGTTAGAGCAGTCGTCCTCCAATGGGAGAGTTGGGGGTTTGAATCCACCAGCAGTCACATGTGTAGTATGTCATATAGGGATATATATTCATACTTTTTCACGAGTTC
>NC_056499.1:45683505-45691755 GCF_014905685.2 Nematolebias whitei | reverse complement strand
TGTAGTATGTCATATAGGGATATATATTCATACTTTTTCACGAGTTCCTCATCTTTCTGACTGTGTAAATGTCGTGCATTGAATTTAACAGAAATGTAACGAGAGACGTTATTATCTTTGACCCATCAAAATGAATGCGGTCATTTATTTTCAGAATCAAAGTTTAACATCAAACATTTACATTAATTTGGCAAAATATGAAAATAATAACAGACAAGTTTCACAGATAATGGACTTCAATCACACGGCGGTGATCGAGGACTTTGCTTCAGATATTTCTAAAATATCTGTACTGATTTTAAGAGAAAGCAGAGTTTAAGATGGAAATGGAGATTTATCTTACAGAGAGATTTGTGAGGGAATTAATCTGTTTGACCAGAAACGTGCACGCTCCATCAGATCTCAGCTTGCGACGGTACGCTTGGTCAAAGTAGAATCGTTACCTGGTTGATGATATATTAGCGTCGGTATAGGATACTTCCTTGACTCTTTCAGCGTCTCCGTTGAGAGCAGCCGAAATCCTTCGAGAGTCGTGCGAGGTTATTCAAACAGAAGTTATAATCCCAAAACGTCTCTGGATCATCCTGAATGCGTTTGCATCCAAGAACTCTGAACTCCTTTCATCTCATCAGACTCTCTCAGCGTCTTTAACTCCATCACTCTTCAGCACTCTTCAGCATCAGTCTCTTTAGCTCCATTAATCTTCAGCGTCTGGCTTCAGACTTCAGACTCTGTGCACTCTCTCACTCTTCAGCGTCTGGCTTCAGACTTCAGACTACTTCCATGAGTTAGAGCTCTGCAGCATCAGACCCTTTGCACTGAGTATAGAACCGGGAAGTTGCCACATTTTAAATGAGTTGACTTCCGGGTCAATTTAGAGCTTTCTGATTCGTGGATGGGCCAGAATAGAGGTGTGGTTTGTGATGTAAGATGTTATCAAATTCGAGGTCAGAGAATGAGATTGTTCAACAACAGACAGAGAGATTATTGCAGAAAACCAGACTTCGTGGAGTCAAACTCTGCTGTATCTTCTCAAATAGTTAAACATGACATTTCTTCTCAGTAAACATTTTAGTTGACCGAGACGCGACTTTTAACATACTTACAAATTTGCTCATTGAAGACAGAAAAATCAAGAAATGCATATTAACCTGATTTCTTCTTTGAATGAGGAATAAAAATCATTACTTACTGTTTATGTAAAATAAAAATGAGTAGTTCTCTTAGTGAACTAACACAATTTGATTATCAAACATTTGTAAAATAGTAATGATCATAGAGAATTGTCTTTTCTACTTGATTGATTCAAGAAAGAAAGTCACCAGATGGCTCAAACTGTATTTCTGGATGCAGATCAATGAAATAACAGTCTCTGTTCATCTGATCAGATTTGAGGTCAGATCAGGTTCACTACACATGTCAAAGTGTCCCTGGGCAAGACACTTATCCCCTCATTGCTTCTGATGTGTGTCCCATCAGTGTATGAATGTGATAAAGCTCTGATTAGTCTCTTTAGAATGAGTTGTTCAATTATCTTTGTAGAGATCTAGTAGAGTGCTGTGTGAATGGGTAAATGAGGCACAGATTGTAGTGTAAAGTACCTAGAGTATCTTGATAAGATAGAAAGGTCCATTTAACTATATTTGTTTCATTTTTTATCATAATGTTGGTATTTATGAACGGATCGGTGCAGTGTTATGAACTATGTACCGGTCTGTTGTGATGAAGAGGGAGCTGAGCTTCAAGAAGAAGCTCTCTGTTCACCAACCATAAAACACAGAAAGAGAATAATGTTTATCCAAGTATTACTCACCCAACAGTGATGTCGAAGATGTTACTGCCCAACACTACATTGGGCAGTAGATTATTATAAGTTACTTACAAATTACTTATAAGCTACTTATTAACTGCAAGTTATTTACAACAGGAAGAGGAGTCCTGTGAAGGTATGAAGAGTGGACCCACCTGATGAGCCCACCACACCATCAGGTAGGAGAAGATGCCGATCCAAATGATTGAGCCGATGAATGTGATGAAAAATAATTTCTTGGATGCCTTGGGAGGGGGGAAACACACATATCTTTAACATGACATGTTCACAAACAGTGACGGTGATGAGTGTTTCTGCTCACTGGATTGCGGACGTCTGGCAGTGAGAGCCACAGAGGGAACACGATGGGCAGCAGGAACAGATAGGTGGCCTGCTTGCGAGTGGTTTTAGGCCATTCTAAAGACAGTGGCTCATTCTCCTCTTCCTCTTTTTCATTTTTCTTTTCATCATCGTCCTCATCGTTATCCTCGCTTTCGCTGGAGTCACTGCTTTCATCGTCGCTACTTTCTTCCCCGACATCCCGTGAGCTATCGGACTGCCCCGCTGATCCTGCTACAACCTGTGCACAGGTGCAGAAGGGTTTAGACTTCCCTCATTTTCCTTATACTTTGCACCAAAGCAGCAAGACTTTAGGAGGACGTTCAAAGATTTTACTTTAGATATAGCTGCTTAACACCTGTTCATTTGAGTTAATTTATATTAAGCCAAGTCACAATAGAAGTCATCTCAGGGCATTGTACAAAAACATTTATATACATTATGAAAGCCAATTAGTAAAAGTTATCTATCTAAGGAAGGAAGTGACAGATAGCTTCAGGGTGGAGGTGGGATCAGCTCTCAGCCCCTTCTTGTTTGCTCTGGTGATGGACCGACAAACAGATGAGGTCAAGCAGGAATCCCCGTGGACAATGATGTTTGCAGATGACATTGTGTTCTGTGGAGAGAACAGGGAACAGGTGGAAGAGAACTTGGAGAGGTGGAGGTATGCACTTGAAAGAAGAGGAATGAAAGTCAGCCGTAGTAAGACAGAGTGTGAATGAGAGGGAGGAGGTGGAACAGTGAGGCTTCAAGGAGCAGAGGTCACAAAGGTGCAGGACTTGAAGTACTTGGGGTCCACTGTCCAGGAAAATGGGGAGTGTGGTAAAGATGTGAAGAAGAGAGTCCAGGCAGGATGGAGTGGATGGAGAAAAGTTTCAGGAGTGATTTGTGACCAAAGAATGTCAGCAAAAATCAAAGGAAAAGTTTACAAGACAGCGGTGAGACCAGCTATGTGGTATGGTCTGGAGACAGAGACATGGACAAAAAGACAGGAGACAGAGACATGGACAAAAAGACAGAAGACAAAACTGGAAGTGGCAGAAACGAAGATGTTGAGGTTCTCCTTAGGAGTGTCAAGGCTGGATAAGATTAGGAATAAGATCATCAGAGGTACAGAACAGGTTGAACAACTGAGAGATAAAGTTAGAGGCCAGACTGAGATGGTTTGAACATGTCCAGAGGAGGGACAGTGGTTTGGACATGTCCAGAGGAGGGACAGTGGGTATATTGGTAGAAGGATGTTAGAAATGCAGCTGCCAGGAAAAAGACAAAAAGGAGATATATGGATGCATTTAGAGAGGACATGGAGGTAGTTGGCGTGAGGACAGAGGATGCAGAGGACAGAGTGAGATGGAGGAGGATGACTCGTTGTGGAGACACCTGAAGAGGGAAAAGCTGAAAGAAAAAGATCTAGGGAAGCCATCAGATTGTGCTGGATCTTCACACTGTCACAGTCTCCCATCCTGAGCAAGCACAAAAGCAACAAGGAAGGAAAAGACAAGGAAAATTCCTGTTTAAGGGGAAGAAACCTCCAGCAGAACCAGGCTCAGGACAAGCTGCCATCTGCTTCAACCAGCTGGGTTTGAGAGGAACAGGAAGGAGAAACAACCATAGAATGACAGGTCCACCATTTGTCAGTCTAATTATTTTACCTGATCATTTTCAGAAGAATAAGCACCAAAGATGACACAGTTTGACAAAGAGTAAAACATTATTCAGGACCAACAAGACAGGTCCCGAAGAGCTATCATTGAAAACTTGATGTATAATTTCCTTTAATTTTATATGAACTGCACATTTAAAATAATCTACATTAAATGATTAGGTTATTCTTTCTCTGCAAAAACTACAGGAAAATATATTTTTCCCGTGGTTTTTCCACACATAGAAAATGTTATTTTGTAGCCTGTACAGCTGTAAACATCCCAAAACCTGCAGGTTGTTCTTTTTGTGGAAAAACTACGAGGTACACATAATTTTCCAGTAACTTATTTTTCCTGATAAATTTTCCACATAAAGAATTTACACATTTTAGGTTGTTTTTGAAATTAAATATTTTTGGAATCCAGTAACGTTAATGTAAGCGTATGTGTTTTATTATAGGGATTATGAGTTTCTGTGCCAAGTTAGAAATTAGAATTTTTCAAATAACTCAGTTAACCTGGTTAAGGCTCAGATGTCCCAGCTTTATATCAGCCTTGAAAGCAGCTTCCTGACCCTGGAGCAGTAAGAAAGTCTCAAAACTCACGTTCACAGGCAACTGATCCGTGCACAGCAGGTGATTTGTGCACGTGTATTAGACAATTTATATGCACAGAGTTCTCCTAATTGAGCAAATTGAAATGTGTACATAAAAAAAAAAAAAACTGTTTATACATTTCTAAAACTTGTACGCTTGTGGCTCTTATTGTACACACGTGTGAATACTTTGACACTGATTTATCTCCATATTTGAGTATCCTGGTTGGCTAGATAGATGCTGTTTATTTACTAATTATTATAAAGTACTATATTTAGTAGGTAAACTGTAGCTAAAAACCATATTGTCAAGGAAAAAGAGCTCAGATCCAGTAAAGACCTGACAGGACCTGCGCATCATCTTTCAGCTGAATGTCTGTAGTTCAGTGAAGCATCATCATCATCAGTGGAAAAAGGGTTGATTTTATCCGAAAAGAACATTGGCAGAAAAGTTTAAAGTCTAATAAACTGACCTGAACTGAAGCCCTGTAGCAGCAGGTCAGTCCAAAATCAAACACTGATTAAAAAGGCTGCATATGAATATCATCACATAAAACCAGCAGCGTCTCTGGAAAATGATATTCACATTTTTCAGACTGGGAAAACTCAGAGAATTTGAGAAAAACCTCAAAAATCAGGGAAAACTCTGAGTTTAAACACTGACCTGCTGATTAAAAAAGATTTTTCAGAGATTTTGACATGTAGGTGTATTAATGCCAGTGTTCTGGTATCACTGAGTCCATGTTCTGCTTGTACAGACAACACAGTGCTTTGGTTCCTTACTGACTGTGGTGGCTTTTATGTTCTGATGTTAAGCAATATGATGAATTAATAGAAAATGGTTGCTGTGTGCACGTATCTTTGGCCTCTGCCTCAAAGGCTAAGTTCTGTGTTTCATGTGACTGAAATGTCTCCTGGAATTTCAGGATTTCTTCAGTGAGAACTCAGAGAATTGTGTTTTCACGAAATGCTGAGCCCTGAACAGCTGTCCTTGTCACTCTTAGAGAAGTGAACTCTAGAGGTTTTCAGGAGAAGTCTCACCTTGGACCCGTCTGGTTTCTCCTGATGTGTAGGAGGCTGAGAGGTGGACGGCTCAGCAGCAGCACCTCCTGCTGTTCCAGAAGCTGCCGGCTGCTCGTTCTTTGCTTTCTGACCGTCTGAAAGAGAGAACGACAAAATGACAAAAACATATCGACCCACTGCTGAGACACAGCACTGATTTATACTTATTTCATTTTAGATAAACAAACTACAGATTTGTTAACGAATCATTAGCCTTCATGCAGACAGAAGGTGTCACAAAACACGACCAGACTAAAATTTCATCCATCCATCCATCCATCCATCCATCCATCCATCTTCTTTACCCGTTTATTCCATTTTGGGTCACGGGGGTCGCTGGTGCCCATGTCCAGCAATCACTGTGCGAGGGGCGGGGTACACCGTGGACGGGTCGCAAGTCCATCACAAGGCCACATAGAGACAAACAACTATTCACTCTCTCACTCACACCTAGGGACAATTTAGAGTTACCAATCAGCCTAACATGCATGTTTTTGGACTGTGGGAGGAAACCGGAGTACCCGGAGAAAACCTACGTATGCACGGAGAGAACATGCAAACTCCACCCAGAAAGGCCCCTGGGCCGGGGTTTGAACCAAGGACCTGCTCGCTGAGAGGCAGCAGCTCTACCAGTTGTGCCACCGTGCTGCCCAGACTAAAATTTATAATTGTTTTTCTTTTTGCGCTGCATTGTTTATTTTTGCAACCTTTTCTTAAATCTCAACTTTCTGCTTCTTTCTTGTTTCGTGACTCCTCCCTCTTGAAAAAGGTGTTTCTGTTACCTCTTTGTTTCTCTTTAAGAACAAAAGTAAGAAGCAAAAACAACACTGACAGTCATTTGTTGCGCAGCCGGAGAAATATTTGAGTTTTATTGTTTTTATTGTAAAAAGGCCAGGGTGGGTGATAATGTTTTTGCCCTTTTCTCTGTGTGTGGGTTTTCCGTCAAGTTAGCAAAATATCTCAGAACAGATTGCACCAGGTCTTTATTTACAAGTAACTATTTAGTGTCAACTCTTTGTGTCTGTTAATAAAATAGCTCATGAACCACTGGACAGATTTAGTTTTAACTTTTAGCAAATACTCATCGGATGTGCATTTACAACAGATTAACTTTTTTAAGGGTAACACTTTACAATAAGGTACGCAAAATTTGATTAACTACTAGGGAACACGTCAGGAACTAACCAGGAACAAATCAGGAGCTAATGGGTAGTTAACCAGTACTTACTGGGGAACGCACAGCCAAGCCTTTATTAGAGGGAAACTGGTTAGTTACCTTGTAAATGAAGAGGAACGAATCAGGAGCTAATGGGTAATAAAATCAATAATCAATAGGAAAGAGTTTTTTTGACAATTACAAACTGTGACCTCACTGGTGCAGGGTTTATTCAGAACCCACATGGAGAATTTCACCTCAGTTTCTGTGGTAACAAACCAATACTCCCCTAATAAGGCTTAACTGTGTGTTTCCCAGTATGTTCTGGTTAACTACCCATTAGCTCTTGATTAGTTCCTCTTTGTTTTCTTGGTAACTAACTACCCATTAGTTCTTTGTTAGTTCATCTTCATTTACAAGGTAACTAACCAGTAGTCCCCTAATAAGGCTTAGCTGTGTGTTCCCCAGTAAGTAATGGTTAACTACTAATTAGGTCCTGATTTGTTCCTTAGGTGTTCCCTAGTAGTTAAGCAAATTTTGTGTACCTTATTGTAAAGTGTTACCACTTTCGGATCCACTTCAATGTGGTGGTCACAACCACCTGATCTTAGAAAACAAATATGATGTAATATAATTGTTTTTAGACATGTGGTAAACTGAGTTGTTCGGCTGAGGGATTTAGTCACAACACATTTCACACCGGGCATGATCTTTACCTAAGACAGTACAGCATGTACTGTTTTAAGTACTGTGTATTAGGTACAACATGTACCTAATACCGGTACATGTATCAGTACATGATGTATCAGTACATGTACTGTATGTAACTTGAACTTTAGCATGAGCTGTTTGAGTCTTCCATGATTGTTTGTTAGCAAAATATCTAAAAAAATAAAAAAAAACCCTGTCCCTACTGATGTGGTGACAAAACCAAAGATGAATTAAAAATGTGTCAAACAGCTCCTCATAATTTCACTTTTTGAGGCAGGAAAAAAAAAATCTCCATTATGAATGTAGAGCCAGCTCTGTGGGATGGTATGAAGTGGGAGTGATTGAAGTGTTGAGAGATAAACCCACTCCTCTGAATGAGCCTCCTGTCTGCATGTTAAACCTCAGAGCTGATTGAGACGGCCTCATTCAGGTCAGGCCTCTCTGAGCTCAGTGCAGCACGTCTCGGCCCTGCATCTCAGACTCTGTAGGGCCTCATTAGTTCCTAATGTGATGCACGAACATGACGACTGAGAGTCTACGATGATTGGAGAGGAATACCTCTTCTTTCCATCCGTCTCTGACTGTCATCACTCAGATATTGACCACAAATCTCCAGGAGACATGCAGACTGTCAGAGACAGATGGCTAAACAATGTGTGCAAAAGCTGTATAGACAAAAAGATGAGTAGGATCAAAGAGAATCACATAAAAATATAAAAAATATTATAATGACTTTCACAAAGGCATTCCTTTTTTGTCCTCTACATTTCAGGCTTCAACTTTGCCACCTGCAGAGACACCTGCAGAGACACCTTCAGATACACCTTCAGAGACACCTGCAGAGACACAAGCAGATACACCTTCAGAGACACATGCAGATACACCTGCAGAGACACCTTCATAGACACCTACAGAGACACCTTCAGGGACACCT
>NC_056499.1:45672649-45683495 GCF_014905685.2 Nematolebias whitei | reverse complement strand
CAGAGACACCTTCAGAGACACATGCAGAGACACCTGCAGAGACACCTGCAGATACACTTGCAGAGACACCTGCAGATACACCTTCAGAGACACCTTCAGAGACACCTGCAGAGACACCTACAGAGACACCTGCAGAGATATCTGCAGAGACACATGCAGAGACACATGCAGAGACACCTGCAGAGACACCTGCAGATACACCTTCAGAGACACCTGCAGAGACACCTGCAGAGACACCTTCAGAGGCACCTTCATAGACACCTACAGAGACACCTTCAGAGACACCTGCAGAGACACCTGCAGAGACACCTGATTGAGATGGTCAGCTCAGTTTAGGGCTGTGACTGCTCTGTTGAATTTATCTGCTTTGCTCCAGATTCAAATCATTTTAAATGTTAACACCAGACGTGACTCGTGTGACGTCCTTCTGTGCCACATTACATTATTTACAGAACAATGTATGACAGGTAAGATATTATTGTTCTTTATGTTTCCACAGAACCTCACCTCAACAGCTCTGAACTATTTATTTTACTTTTTTCTACAACTAATTTATGGTAACCACTTCAACATATCTGAACCTGATAGCATTCCTTGGAGTAACAAGCACTGTCACTAAGGATAAATGCCACATTTTATAAGTTTAGGAACTCAGGTTCAGAGCTGCATGTTTGTTTGCCAGTTGTACGTCTCCTCACAGTGGTTCGTCCCGCGGGCTCAGTGAGAACCATAGTTGACACTGAGCGTTCTCTTGTGTGGCAAACAGGTCCACGGCCGCTCTGCCAAAATTTCTGCCACATCTGAACCATCGGCTCAGGATGGAGGTTCCAGTCACCATGACGTGGACCGCCCCTGGACATCACATCCACTCCTGTGTTCAGAACACCGGGGATGTACACTGCTCTGATGGAGAGCAGATTTGGTGTGCCCAACACAGCAGCCATCTCGCAATGTGTAACATTTGGGCTGAGCGCTGAGAGATTATTACAGCCTCATATAAAATCAATAATGATGATGATATCGGAACTGGATCGGTATCAGTCGATATCCAGATTTAGGTATTGGGATCAGATCCGAAGTAAAAAAAATGTGGATCGGTGCATCCCTAGTTATAAGACCAAGTTTGTTGCAGCTTCTCAGACTGATGGAGTCTTTTGGATGAACGAAGAAACGTTTCAACAAAAAGAAACCGTCCAGAGGACCTGACAACTTTGTTGGATAACGTCACTCATATATTGTGATGCTCACAAGTCAAAAAGGTAAATGGACTGTACTTATATAGCGCCTTTCTATCTTATCAAGATACTCAAAGCTCTTTACACTATAATGTGTGTCCTCATTCACCCATTCATACAGCACTCTACTAGATCTATACAAATAATAATCAGAGCTTTATCACATTCATACACTGATGGGACACACATCAGAGGCAATGAGAGGTTCATTGTCTAGCCCAGGGACACTTTGGCATGTGACTGCTGGTGGAATCAAACTCCCAACTCTTGCATTGGAGGACGACTGTTCTAACCACTCAGCCACAGCCGCCCACAAAAATGTGGTTTAAGTAATAAAACTAAAAGTTGACACTGAAAGTGTGTTTTACCTTTATATTCAATTTTAATTAAATTAAATTGAGTTTATTTATAAAGCACCAAGTCACAACAGAAGTCATCACAGGGCACTGAACAGAAACATTCATATATAAAAATAATAGTTTAACATTATTTATCTGAGGAGCAGACTGCTTTGAGTTTAACTTCATCACAGAACTCTCATCTTGAGCAAGCATGAAGGAGACAGTGGAAAGGAACAACTCCCTCATGAGGAAAAAACCTTTAGCAGAACCAGGCTCAGGACAAGCAGCCATCTGCTTCGACTGGCTGGGTTTGGTAGGAATAGATACACAATGGCAGGTCAAGAATAATGTTAAGATAGAAATAGTATCAAATGAAAACTATTCAATTTTAGCAAATTATTTAAGAAAATGAGGTCAGTTTGTCCTCTAGTAGTCTAAGCCTATAGCAGCATAACAAACCAACACTAACTATAGGATTTATCAAAAAAGAAAGTCTTAATCCCAGTCTTAAAACTGGACAATGTGTCATCCTCACAGACAGAAACTGGAAGTTGGTTCCACAAGAGAGGAGCCTGATAACTGAAAGATCGTCCTCCCATTCTGCTTTTGGAAACTCTAGGAATCGCAAGTAAGCCTGCAGTCTGAGAGCAAAGTGCTCTGTTGGCAAAATATGGAACAATAAGATCTGTAATATAAGATGGAGCTAGGTTGTTGAGAGCTTTGATTGTTAGAAGTAGGATTTTGAATTCAATTCTGGACTTGACAAGGAGCCAATGTAGAGTCAGAGTCAGAGTCAGAAATTCTTTATTGTCATTCGTACCTCATGTGGTACATGTGGTGGAGCGAAATTATGTACACAGGGTCCCAGTTACATCCAACAATAAAATGTATAAGAAAAACAGTAATAACATCTAAGATATGAACTAAGAAAAACATCAACTAAATATACACTAAGCACTCATAACATAAAAACATTGAACATCAGCACAAACATGAACATGAGTCTGTGTGAGCGGATGTGCATGCATGAACACATCAACATTGAAACAGATCAGCAGCAACATGAAACAGATCAGCAGCAACATGATATGGTTTTTCACAGTGATTATTCTAGTTAGAGATTCATGAGTCTAACAGCCTCAGGGTAGAAGCTGTTCCTCAGTCTAGTGATTTTACACTTAATGCTTCTCAACCTCCTTCCTGAGGGGAGTGGGGCAAAAAGTGTGTGTGCTGGGTGAGTGAGGTCCTTCACGATGCAGGTGGCCCTCTTCCTGCATCTGGAGGTGTAGATGTCTGTGATGGTGGGGAGGCTGACTCCGACAGTCTTCTGTGCAGCCTTCACCACTCTCTGCAAAGCTTTTCTTTCTGCAGTTGTGCAGCCTCCATGCCACACATTGATGCTGGAGCACAGGATGCTCTCCACTGCACACCTGTAGAAGGAGGTGAGGACTGAGCTTCCCAGACCAGCTCGTCTCAGCCGCCTGAGGAAGTAGAGTCTCTGATGAGCTTTCTTGATCAGGCTGGTGGTGTTGTTGCTCCAGCTGAGGCTGTCATTCATGTGCACGCCCAAGTACTTGTAGCTGGAGACCACTTCCACTGCAGAACCTCTTATGTTCAGGGGGGTGTAGATGTTTTTTGTTCCTTCTGAAGTCCACAATCATCTCATTTGTCTTCTTCACATTGATGTGAAGGTTATTCTCTTTGCACCAGCTCTCCAGGTGTTCCACCTCCTGCCTGTAGCTGGACTCATCATTGTTTGTGATGCATCCCACCACCGCTGTATCATCTGCAAACTTTACAATGTGACAGCCTGGATGAGTAGCTGCACAATCATACGCGAGCAAAGTAAACAGGAGGGGGCTCAACACACATCCCTGAGGAGAGCCAGTGCTGAGGGTTATGGTGGAGGAGGAGAAGTTGTGGATCCTCCCTAACTGTGGTCTGTTTGTTAAGAAGTCTAGTACCCAGTTGCAAATGGAGGGGCTTAGTCCTAGTGTGGATAGTTTGTCCATCAGGGTTTGGGGGATCATGGTGTTGAAGGCGGATGTGAAGTCCACAAAGAGCATACGGACGTAAGAGTTTTTCTGCTCCAGGTGGTTGTACAGTATGTATCATTTTATAAAAAAAAAATTTTATCTCTCTTTAAAAGCTACATCTTTAGACATTTTCACAGATAATAATGTTGGTCTGAATGCATTAACTTTAATACAAAGTTACATTTTAGATACAAATATCCCAGGAGGTGTAGGCATGGTACTCGAGGGGGGTGGTGGTGCATGTCCCACAGAACTGGTCACATGTGAACATGTATGGACATTTGCTACGATCTTTATGGCAGGGCGAGCAGTTCCACTGGGATGGCCATCATCCTTGGATCATAGTAAAGGAAACACTGATTAAATAATATTTGAGCTCTTTATAGACACAGTTTGTGTCAAAGCTCATCTGCTTCTACAAGTTTCCAGGCTGCTTAAAGAGCTCTGGCATATGGCCTAACTCCTGTCAGATTCATGGCATCAGCAGTGATTATATCCTGCTCACATCACGTCTCCAACCAAACATGATCTGTTGATCCAAGGAAAAGGTAGCAAAGATAAATATAGTTATTATTCTCGTTTGTGATTGATCATTTTGGCTGTTGACTATATCACAAGCTTGTTAGACAGCTGAGATAAACACTTGTATTTTAAATTATTCCCAAACAAAGACTACCCGACACAATTTTGGGTAAATCTGAAAGCACATACGAGTGAAACCACAGACACATGAAGACACGGCACGGCTAGGCGGCAGCTTCCTGTTCTTACCTTCTTTTATTCTCTTTGGCCGTGGGGTTTTAACGGCCCCCCTAAGAGCTGCTTCTAGGATGGAAATCACAAGAAGAACATTAACTCCTCTCAGAGGTAATTTATATAAAACCAGTTAAAGTTTGTCATGACAAAACCAACCAAAGTTCTTTAAACTGGCAACAAGTCATGTCTAAATAATATCAGAAAGCACAGTTTGTGCAAGATTTTTTCTGTTCTAACCAGTTTGTTCGTAGGGCTCTTTTGTGAAGGAATAGAAAAAGGTGGTGATCCAGTTAAAGAAGCCCACCTAGTTTCATCCACAAGTCCCTCAGTTTACCCAGGAGGAGCCCTGATAAGGTTTTAAGCCCAGTTGGTACCCAGACATGTGCCCACATCCGTTCACTGTAGGTGACATGTTTTTTTGACTTTATGACAATATGGAAAAACTTGGGGGAGGGATGTTGCAGAGGCTAGAGAAGGCGGGCCTCCGATTGAGAGGTCACTGGTTCAAATCCCGTGACTATTACAACAAAACTGAGGTAGGAAATGTGCAGCACCCTCGTCTGCCTCACTGTGGGCACTTGTACTAGACCTTTAACTCCCCCAGCTGCTCCCCTGGGGAGCCATGTGGGCTGTGGTAGCTTGGTGGTTACACCAGGAAGAGCATCTGGCGTAAAGACTAAATAATTAATTAAAAAAATAATAATTGCCAAGTCTTTGTATGAGTTTCTTCATTGTGCCAATCCCTGAAGATGAGAGCCAGAAAAAGACAGAATGAAAGAGCTGAGGCTCGTATTAAAAGTCAGCATGAAGACATTCTGAAAAACTTTGCCGGGGAAAAAAAAGCCCATGGATGAATCTGTAGTATGCTAAAGGCTAGGTTAGCTTGGTGAGCTTCAGAGCTCCACTACAGTCATATTGTAATAATGGGTTCTCTCTTTTTCAAGCTACTTGACAGACATGTGACAGAGGTACTGTGTTGTCGATGGTTTAATCAGTGACATGAGACGTTAATTTTCTTTGACCCATCAAAATAAATGTGGTCATTTATTAACAGAATCAAAATTTAACATCAAAACATTGTACACTTGATTATACTGATCGGCTCTGATTAATAAAACTTGGCACGTTTTAATTAATAAAAACAACAGACATTTCTGAAGATATCTGGATTAATTACTGGCAAGATAGAAGAGTTTTAAAGATGGGAAATATGGAGGAGTTTAAATGTAGAGAAAATGTGGAGGAAGATGCAAGTCTGTAGACCAGAACAACACGCTCCTTTCAAGCGCAGCTCGCTGTGGTACACTTGTAGTGAAGCCAGTGACGACTCTTTACCTTTGCGGAGAATGGGTCAGCTGCGGTCAAGAGGTCCCTGGCACGCTACCTTTCAGCGTCTCCTCAGGACGGCTGCGACTCGGCAGAAGTCGTGAGATACTCCGTTCCACAGAACAAACTTCCTCAGCAGTTATAGGGCATTCGCCGGGTGGAGCCACAGCGAGGCGTCGTGGCTCCTGCAGAGATGGATGACTCCATCAGCCTGGAACACTGAGTCCGAAGTTCCACTCAGCAGTGGAAAAACTCTAGAACTCCAGAACTACTCCACAGTACTCCAAGAGACTCAGAAGAACTCCGAGGAACTCCAGCCGAACTCCATCAGAACCAGAATAACTCACTCAACTCCACGGAACTCACGGAACTTAATGGAACTAGGAATTGTCGACTTTTAAAGAGTTCTGCTTCCGGTCACTTTTAGGAAGTCCTGATTGGTTGAAGGAACCAACAGAGGTGTGGTTTTAGTGATGTCAGAGGGTCATTACAAGTCAAGAAAACAACGGAAATGTTTAGGAACAGACAGAGAAAGTTTTGACGAAGTGAAAAACACTGCAGGTGCCAGTTCTCTTATTTACTGTCTGAGAGGTTTAAAAACACGACAGCTTGTTCCAATAACTTGTTTTCGACTGTCTCCGACTTTTGACCGACATCACTCTTCTCATTTCAGACAGAAGATCAAAAATGCATAATTACTTTGTAAAATAGACATTTAACTTGATTTGTACTTTGAATGAGGATTAAAAAATCATTAATACTGTTTCACAGTTGATTTAAAATGAGTGGTTCACTTCAACATTTAAAAATGGTATAAACTAAAGACACTTTTGATTATCAAGATATTGTAAAATAGTAATGATAATATAAAAAGAGAGTGTTCTTTCAATTGATTAGTTCAGGATACAATTAGAAAGTCTCTGGATGAGATAATTTGTATTTCTGGATTCAAATCAATGAAATAACAGTTCCTGTCCCATGAAGGTCTTCAGAGGCAGGTTTGATCGGAGGCCTAGTTCACTACAAATCCCATAAAACAAGTTAAACATGGACTTCAGTAAAAACAACACTTGAGTTTCTTTGTTTAAAACAGTTTTGTGTCATGAGAACGATGGAGACTCATGGTATGAACTGAGCAGTGTATACATTTTGCTAAGGGTTCCCTTGGTATCAGACCTGCACTCCAAAATCTTAGCTACAAAATGTTTAGACGTGTACAAAGGAAAACAATCAGAGTTAGATCTCACAAAATGTCTCAGCTGTAGATATCTAAAAAAAACTGTGACATGTGAATATTAAACTTCTGTACCAGCTGTTCAAAAGAGGAAAAACTACCATTAACATAGAGATCACACAGTGAATGCACCCCTCCCAAGACCCAGGTGTCAAAAGCTGTATCAGCTACTGAGTGAGTAAACGTATGATTATTTGACACAGGTGTCAAAAACAGTAACTCTGTAGAGTTAAATATCCTGAATCCTGAACTGATTCCAAACCTTAACTGCCCAGATCACAATTGGGTTAATCAATATCGTTCTGATATTGATTGTTTAAAGGGAAGCCGGGAGCAGAGTAATGCAGAAGAGGAACTGGATTTAATTGTTGTATTAAATTGTATTAAAAGTTCTGCCTTAAAGCTATAGCCAATGGTTCAATTGCTAACACAAATAGAAGTGGTGAGACTGGGCACACCTGTCTTGTACCCCGCTGCATTTCAAAATAGGAAGATACATTGCAGTTGGTGCGGACCGCCACCATTGGGGAGGTATATATCAGCTTCACCCATTCATCCATCCATCCATTCTCTTCCGCGTATCCGGGGTCGGGTCTTGGGGGCAGCAGCCTAAGTAGGGAGGCCCAGACTTCCCTCTACCCAGCCACTTGGACCAGAAATTCCAAGGGAATCCCAAGGCGTTCTCAGGCTAGCCGAGAAACATAGTCCCTCCAGTGTGTCCTGGGTCTTCCTTGGGGTCTCCTTCCAGTGGGACATGCCCGGAACACATCACCAGGGAGGCGTCCAGGAGGCATCCTAACCAGATGCCCGAGCCACCTCAACCGGCTCCTCACGACATGGAGAAGCAGCGGCTCTACTCTGAGTCCCTCCCGGATGACTGAGCTTCTCATCCTATCTCTAAGGGAGAGCCCAGATACCCTGCGGAGAAAACTCATTTCAGCCGCTTGTATCCGAGATCTCGTTTTTTCGGTCACAACCCAAAGCTCATGACCATAGATGAGGGTGGGAACGTAGATCGACCAGTAAATTGAGAGCTTTGCTTTTTGACTCAGCTCTCTCTTCACCACGACAGACCGATACAGTGCCCGATACAGTGCCCGCTTCACTGCCGACACTGCACCTATCTGCCTATTGATCTCACGCTCCATTTTCCCCTCATTCGTGAACAAGACCCCGAGATACTTAAACTCCTCCGCTTGGGGCAGGACCTCCTCCCCGACCTGGAGAGGGCATGCTACCCTTTTCCAGCTCAAGACCATGGCCTCAGATTTGGAGGAACTGATCCTCATCCCGGCTGTGTCACACTCAGCTGCAAACTGCTCCAGCGAAAGCTGTAGATCACGACCTGATGAAACCAGTAGGACCACATCATCTGCAAAAAACAGAGAAGCAATCCTAAGGCCACACCTTGGCTGCGCCTAGAAATTCTGTCGATAAAAGTTATGAACAGAATCGGTGACAAAGGGCAACCTTGGTGGAGTCCAACTCTCACTGGGAACGAGCCCGACTTACTGCCGGCAATGCGGACCAAGCTCTGACACCGGTCGTACATGGACCTAACAGCCCATATCAAAGGTCCTGGTACCCCATACTCCCAGGTTAACCCCCACAGGGCTCCCCAAAGGACATGGTCCAATGCCTTCTCCAAGTCTACAAAGCACATGTAGACTGGTTGGGCAAACTCTTACGTACCTTCCAGTACCCTGCTGAGGGTGTAGAACTGGTCCAGTGTTCCACGACCAGGATAAAAACCGCACTGCTCCTCCTGAATCTGAGGTTTGACTATCCAACAGACCCTCCTCTCCAGAACCCCTGAATAAACCTTACCAGGGAGGCTTAAGAGTGTGATCCCCTGGAGTTGGAACACACTCCACGGTCCCCCTTTTTGAAGAGGGGGACCACCACCCCAGTTTGCCAATCCAGGGGAACTGCCACCGATGTCCACGCAATATTGCAGAGTTGTGCAAGCCAACACAACCCCACTACATCCAGAGCCTTAAGGAACTCCGGGCGAATCTCATCCACCCCTGGGGCCCTGCCACCGAGGAGCTTTTTGACCACCTTGGTGACCTCAGCACCAGAGATTGGAGAGCCCGACCCAAAGTCCACAGGCTCTGCTTCCTCAGTGGAAGACATGCCAGTGGGATTGAGGAGGTCTTCGAAGTACTCTGCCCACCGACCCACAACATCCCAAGTTGAGGTCAGTAGCACACCACCTCCACTATAAACAGTGTTGGTGGCATACCACTTTCCCCCCCGAGACGCTGGATGGTGGACCAGAATCGCCTTGAAGCCGTACGGAAGTCATTCTCCATGGCTTCTCCAAGCTCCTCCCACACCTGAGTTTTTGCCTCAGCGACCATCTGAGCCACATTTCACTTGGACTGCTGGTACCCATCAGCTGCTTCTGGTGTCCCACAGGCCAAAAAGGCCCGATAGGACTCCTTCTTCAGTCTGACAGCATCCGTCACCATCGGTGTCCACCACCGGGTTCGAGGGTTACTGCTGCGACAGGCACCAACAACCCTGTGGCCACGGCTCCGATAAGCCGCCTCGACAATAGAGGCGCGGAACATGGCCCACTCGGACTCAATGTCCCCCGCCTCCCCCGGAACGCGTTTGAAGCTCTCCCGGAGGTGGGAGTTAAAGCTCTGTCTCACGGGAGACTCTGCCAGACGTTCCCAGCAGACCCTCACAATACGTTTGGGTCTGCCCATCAGCTTCACCCATGATACAAATTTAGGACCAAATTTAAATAATTTTAAAGTCTCAATGAGGTAATCCCACTCCACCCGGTCAAATGCTTTTTCTGCATCTATTGAAATAATGACTTCATCGCAGGTGTGCTCGGGTGGGCCAGGAGTGTACAGTACGACAAGTAACCACCTAACATTGAAGAAAGCCTGACGGTTTTTAACAAACCCGGTCTGATCAGGCAAGATAATAGTGGGGACCACACGCTCCAGTCGTTTTGCCAGGATCTTTGCAAGGATTTTAACATCAGTATTTAAAAGCGAGATAGGTCTATATGAACTACAGTTCAGAGGGTCTTCTTAGGCATCAGCGAGATTACAGCATGGCACATGGTCAGTGGCAATGTCTGTGCAGCCAGTGAGTCCTCAAACACAGACATCAATAAAGGTGAGAGTAGACTTGAAAATGTATTTAAATACTCAGATGGGAAGCCATCTGGTCCAGGGGATTTCCCATTTTGCATATTGTTGATTGCAGAGTTAATCTCGGCCACAGAGAACTCCTTCTCCAGGTCCTCAGCGATAACAAGAGCCACTGAAGGAAACCCAAGATTTTCTAAAAAGTTTTCCATGTCCGATACGCCAGCTGTTGACTCGGTTGTGCACAATGACTGATAAAATGAACTAAAACATGTATTAATTTAAGCATTATCATGGCATACAGCTCCCTGTTCATTATTTATTGCTGTAAATGTTTGATTGGCTGACTGTCGCTGCAACTGATGTGCAAGCAGGCATAAAAAAAGTCTTTAATCTAAATGTGCAGCTGAAAAAACTCAGAATATCTATATTTATTTCTTATTACTTATTTATGTTTTTAGTATTGTAAAAGGGGTTTTATTTTTGTTTATTATTTTCTAACTTTTTTCAGTTTTGACAAAAATGGATCATTCATGATCAGGTATCGTTGTTTTCTGTCAGTTTTTAGTCCTGCAGAAAGAGATTTTTAAACAAGCTAATAAAGTGAAAACAAACAAAAAGCATCTGCAACACAACCACGCTCCTCACCTAAACACCATCCATCCATAAATACATACATGTGTCCATACATTCATCCACCAACACAGACACACAGAGACACATCCATCCATCCACACCCACACACACCCACACACACGCACACACACACACACACACACACACACACACACACACACACACACAC
>NC_056499.1:45665934-45672639 GCF_014905685.2 Nematolebias whitei | reverse complement strand
ACACACACACACACACACACACACACACACACACACACACACACACATACATACATACATACATACATACATACATACATACATGCACCCATCCATCATCCATTCATCCATACATGCATCCATCTATCCATCCATCCATCCATCCATGCATGCATCCATCCATCCATCCATCCATCCATCATCTTTTAGTTAACGTTAATTCAGTGCAGCAGGCTGAACATTTTAACTATCAGGAAACTAAAAGTTCATGTTACAGAGCAGAGTCCATTGCACAGAGCCAGACTTGTCTTGTTTCATGGAGGTCCAAACTTTGGTCTGTAAGCATGCCGGCTCTGATCCAGATTTCATTAGCCTGCATTGAAAAGCTGATTAAGGATCAGTGATGGTCAGGTACTGTGAGAGCAGGGATTGGCAGTACACTGTTAACTGAAGGTCACTCTGATTTACAGGACGAGTAGAACCAAGTCTCCACCACCTTCACTGCAACTCAAAGCTGAGCATCTCACTTGAAGTCCTTTCACTGAATAAACAAATAGTAGACTTGAATCAAAATGAAAAGGGCTGCATTGTTTTATATTTGTCTTTTCATTTGATCAGTTTTTCCTTAAATCTTGGTGGTCTATAAAAATGTGTTGGATCGATCTGTCTGAACTGCACTGTGTGAACATTCTTATAGTGGCCTGCAGTGATTTTTTTTAAAACAAACTGGTACTAAATAAATTGCCTGATTTACAAATTATGTTTAATTGTCTGACAAGTGGAAAAGAAAAAATAATTTCTTTTAAATCACAAACGAAAGCCAAATGTGTCAGTTAATCGTGTGACAACATGCAGGATCAGCTGTCATACCTTCTCCCAGAGGATCCAGTGTGTGTATCATCAACTGGAAGATGGTGCTCCGCAGGGAAGTGTTGTGGAGGGAAGCTGAGCTGCCGCCTCGCTGCAAGACTGGACGAACCTGCAAACCAGTGGACAACAGTCTGACTGTTAAGGCGACAGGAGAAATGTTACCTCAAATAAAAGATGGATGCTGACATGTTTTAGCAGAGGTAACACTGCAGTGGTGGCACAATAGAACTATGGTTAGTGGTGCACAGCACGGTCTCAGGTATGCCTCCCAGCCTTTCCATAAGGTGTTTTCATGCGTGGATTTTCTCGAGGTACGCCAGTTTCCTCCCACAGACCAAAAGCATGCATGTTAGGCTGATCCCATCCATCCATCCATTATCTTTACCCGTTTCTTTCTTTTCGGGTTGTTGAGGGTCACTGGTGCCTATACACAGCAGTCACAGTGCGAGAGGCAGGGAACACCCTGGATATGTCTCCAGTCCATCACAGGGACACATGGAGACAAATGAGACAAACAACCATTCATTCTCTCACTCACACCTAGAGACAATTTAGAGTTACCAATCAGTCTAACATGCATGTTTTTGGTCTGTGGGAAGCAACCAGAGTACCTGGAGAAAACCCACGCATGCACGGAGAGAACATGCAAACTCCGCCCGGAAAGGCCCACGGCCAGGATTTGAACCAAGGCAACTCGCTCGCTGAGAGGCGGCAGCTCTAACAACTACACCACCGTGCCGCCCTGTTAGGCTGATTGGTAACTCTAAATTGTCCCTAGGTGTGAGTGAGAGAGTTGGTTGTCTTGTTTGTCTTTATGATGGACTGGAGACATGCCCAGGGTGTCCCCCGCCTCTCACAGGGGCCTCTGAGAACAGACACCAGCTCCCTCGTGACCCAGCAAGAGAAAAGTGGATAAAAATGATGATGGATGGAAAATCTCTGTGTATGACATGAGCACAGAGCATAATGTGTGCATGTGGACAGGAGAGCTGTTCATACCCGGAGCTGAGATTTGTCCTCCTGTTTATCTGGCTGGAGGTTGTTGCATTGAAAGTTGCCAGGAGGCGCTGCAGCTCTTGGTTCAGGTTTGTTCTCAGTCTTTTCAAGAGCAGCAGGAGAAGGTGCCGCCTCACTCTCCTGTAAAGTAAAACAATATCTCAACTAGATGTAAACCAACATGTTTGTAATCGACTTGTGTTTCACAGATCTGTATGAGCAGCCTTCCTTTTCCATCAGTGGTGGTTAATGTAGTCAGGATGGATCTGAAACTCGGATGTGTCAGAGTCTGTTGACAGATTGGTGTTAAACAACAATGCTGCACATTTAAACTATGTGGAAGAACCCACATATCTAGGCACAGCAACACAAAATAATAAAGCAGATGGATAAATGAGAAGTGATAATAGGTGAATCCTAATTTTAACTATAACGGGGAAAGGAATGATTTTACCCCCTAATTAAGACTTGGACACCCCAAAAGAATAATTTTTTTTACATCACATTAACTGCAATTATATTGTAATCTATATTTCTCATATTTAAACATGAAATAATCTGAAAACGTGACTTCAGTTCCTATATGATGGTTCATAGCAACTAAAAATTGCTGTTCCATAAACCTCCCCCCACTATTATCTGTTTAAAGCAGGTAATTTAAACAAGTCATGCAGACACAATGACAGCAGTGGATAAATGTTCTAAATATTGAATTTACAGATTCTGAGTTTGATCTTTTGAAATTATCTTTTGTTGTTGTATCAGTTAAACCAAAGGTTGAATTCAGCTGAGTACTGGTTGATTTGTTTATTTTATCATGCTATTATCAAAATAACAAAATCTGAATTATATTTATTATAAAATGATTCTGTTTTCTGTCTTTAATGACTGAGGAAGAAAGCTGCTATAAATGTTGCATCAAAGTCAGATCTACTAGCTTCTATACAGAGTACATTTGTTGCAGTTTATTATTATAGTGCCCATAAACGTTGTCTCAGGGCACTGTGCAAACATGTCCACATACATATAAAATGCCAATTAGTAAAAGTTATCTAAGGAATACAGCAGATTGTGTTGAATCTCTTCTTCATCACAAAACTTCTATCCTGAGTACACAGGCCAACATTTTGTTCAAATGGAGAAAATACCGGGATAATTGTAAACTTGAAGCTCACAACTCTGAATGAGACTGGTTGCTGAATACGACGTTTGCCACTAATGTATTTTGATTGGCACTATTTAGTGACATGAAAAGTTACACGGTGTTGTGAAGGAATAAAGGTGGAGCCTCACCACCCCCTGCGCTTGAGCTACGGTGAGAGCGGGATGGTGTGGCTACCACAGTGAATAATGTCTCCTGTCTCTTGTTAACTTAAAGAATAATTTAATATTTCTGTAAAAATGTCAACACAAGCTGCAGATGGTGAAGAAGAGCCAAGAACTTCCCTTGTGAATAGTGGGATACCCGCTGCAGAAATGCCTACAGGTTATGGGCCCAGTAAAGTTTCGGCTGTAATGACGCACAGAAGGGGACTTCCACCATGGTTTGACAGAGACGAAGCCCACTACCACATCTGGGAAGCAAGGCTTTTAGCATTCTTAAAAACCATTGGCCTCAAAGAAGCTATCCTGGGAAGTGAGTTAGCAGAGGGAGATAACGCACAAGATGCGGCAAAGATCGGTAAAAAAAATGAACTGGCGTGTGCAGAACTGTATGGTTGTTTGGATGATAAAACGCTAACGCTAATCCTCTACGAATCACTGGATGATGTCAAGAAAAGCCTAGGAATATTGAGATGCCATTTTGAGTCCGAAGAAATGCCGCAAATTGTTGGGTTGTACACAGAGCTAACAAATGTGCTAATGGCCGACAGGGAAGCATTAGTGGGCTATTTAGCACGTGCTGAAAAAATTGTAGCCGCATTAAACAGAGCTAAAGAGACTCTCAGTGATGCACTTCTGACGGTAATGGTGCTAAAAGGACTAACGGATGATTACAACCCGTTTTCTGTGGATGTCACTCAGACGAGGGAAACGTTAACCTTCAATGAGTTCAAGGCAAGACTGAGAAGTTTTGAATGCACACTGCACCACCGTAGCAGGCTCCGAACAGACGAAGTAATGACTGCAAATTAGAAAACATTGAAACCTAAGTTTAAAGAGAGGAAATATTTCAATGGAGAATGCTTTATTTGTGAGAAAATGGGGCATAAAGCAAAAGACTGTCAAAACAAAGACAAGAAAACTCACTGAGAGTGACCAATACACAAAACAGCAACAAGGTGGCCGCCATTACAGACACTGGACAACGAACTCTTCGTATTAAAGACGGGCACAAATCCACGGATGAAGAGATGTTCACGCTCCAGGTAGGTGAATGGCAACTCCATGGCACACAGCAACAAGGGTTACTGGTGGACAGTTGTGCCTCTTCCCACATCATGACCAACAAAAGTGCTTTTTGTCAGATTCAACAAGACTTTCCAGCCCAAGGACCACATCATGCAGCTGGCAGATGGGACGCGGATCACCGAAAACGTCCTGAGGAAAGGAGGCACACGAATTGAGCTGACCAACAGCAACGGGAGAGAGGTGAGTGTCAAACTCACTAACGTGCTCCTGATTCCAGGATACCCGCAGAACATCCTGTCTGTGGATGCAGCAGCCTCAAAAGGAGCAAGATTCAACTTTGAAAAGAATAACAACAAAATGGTCCTTCCTGATGGCACAATGTGTAAAATGAAGGCAAAAGACAGACTGTACCAGCTGGACATTGTCACAGAGAAAAATGTAAGCAGTAAGGACTCTTGCAATGCATCATTTGATTTGAAAACATGGCACGAGATAAAGGGTCATTGTACCTATGATGATATTGTAAAACTTGAAACAGTAGTAAATGGTATGAAAATAAAAGATAAAACATGCAGACCTAACCAATGTGAAATTTGGCTAGAGGCTAAATTTTCCCAAAGCAGAAACAGACAAAGTGATGTGAGAGCCAAAGAGCCATTAGAGCTTGTTCATACAGACCTGGGTGGGCCTTTTGTACCAGAGTAATTTGAAGGATACAAATATGCCATCACTTTCACTGATGATTTTTTTCTGGTGCCATCTATGTGTACTTCCTTAGGAACAAGAACACAGCTCCTTACAGTAAAGTAAAACAATCAGACAATGGGACAGAGTTTGTGTCATAGGAGTACCAGACACTATTGAGGGACAAAGCTATAAAACACGAGAGGTCAGCGCCCTACTCTCCCCATCAAAATGGGACTGCAGAGAGGAATTGGCGCACAGTATTTGAAATGGTCCGCTGCATCCTGATTGAGTCAGGTTTATCTGAAGAGCTGTGGCCTTATGCAGCCAGGACAGCCGCAATCATAAGAAACAGGTGTTACTGTAAGAGAACAAGGGAAACACCCTTTTTCTTTTTTACTGTATACAAAAAGCATTCAGTACAAAATTTTTTACTGGATAGAGGCCAGATCTGTCAAAAATGAAAAAGTTTTGTTCAAAGTGCATGGTGTATGAGCAAAACAAAAAGAAGCTTGACTCTAAAGGCAAAAGGAGATTTTTTGTCGGTTTTAATAGTCATTCACCTGTTTATATGGTTTATTTTTCAGAGACAAAGTTCAGAAACACAGACTGGTCCACTTCATCGCAAAGAGTGTGACTGAGAGGCATACGCAGACTAATGGGAACCAACTAGAGGACCATTACATAGAATGGGTAACTACATCAAGTCAAACTAGTCAGTCACTGACTGAAGAAACAGAACAGACAGTCGCACTGAGAAAGACTCCAAAATGAACAACGACCCAGATCGAACCACTGACACACAGACTACACGTACTACAGGTAGAGTCAAAAAGAAACCTAAATACTTGGAGGACTATGAATGTGCAGTGCAGAGCAGTGAGTTAACTATTGATTACTGTTACAGAGCTACAGTTGGACTGCCACAGACCTATAAGGAGGCTATGGCATCACCAATATCTGATAGGTGGAAAAAGGCAATGAAAGATGAAATGGTTTCATTTAAAAAGAACAACACCTTTTCATTTATACCATTACCAGAGGGTAGACAGACAGTGGGGGGAAGGTGGGTTTTTACTCTCAAGGAGGATAATAAAGGGAATGAGACATGTAAAGCTAGATATGTAGCAAAGGAATACAGTCAAGTAGAGGGCTTGATTTTTCAGAGATGTCCTTTCCAACTGCAAACTTGACGTCACTACTTGTGCTGATGCAACTAGCTGTACAACATGAACTTACACTAAACCAAATGGACGTTAAGGCTTCATACTTGCATGCACCCATCGATTGTGAAGTATACATGGATCAACCCAAAGGTTTCCAGGTTAAACCAAATAACGGTGTACCATTTGTGTGTAAGTTGAACAAATCCATCTATGGATTTAAACAATCTGGGAGGAATTGGAATATGATGCTCCATACCATACCATACCATACCATGTTATTTATAGAGCACTTAAAACAGCGACAAGGCCAACCAAAATGCTGTACAGACAGAACAACAGGTAACACACAAAGCAATATACAAAATGAAGTTAATCAGAATATAGACATAAAAACGATGCAGATAATGACGACTAACCAGTGTGGAGCACACAGGTTCAAAACACAGATCATCTGGTGTTGAAAGCTATTGAATAGTAGTGAGTTTTTAAACGGGACTTGAAAACCGAGAGGGAGGGGGCCAGTCTGACAAGCAGAGGTAACTCGTTCCAAAGTCTTGGTCCTGCTACAGAGAAGGCCCTGTCACCTCTGTGCTTAAGACGAGTTCCTGGAACTGTGAGGAACAACTGGTCCGCTGATCTTGGGGGGGGGGGGGGGGGG
>NC_056499.1:45659099-45665834 GCF_014905685.2 Nematolebias whitei | reverse complement strand
GGGGGGGGGCGACACTGTTCAGCGATTTGTAGACATACAGTAGTATTTTGAACCGGATTCGAAGGTGAACCGGTAGCCAGTGCAGGGAGGCCAAAACTGGTGTAATGTGCTCTCTTTTGCCTGTACTGGTTAAAAATCGGGCTACTGCTGCATCATTCATAATCATGAAACTCCATGAGTTCCTGATTATGAATGAGTTTGTACAGAGCCAGGTTGATCATTGCATCTACACTAATTTGTTTGACAAAGGAAAGGTTATTTTGTTAGTGTGAGTCGATGCTATAATTGTAGCCGCAAGCAATGAGATGTGTCTAAGAGAGATTAAAGAGTAACTGAAAAGTATGTTTAAAATTAAAGATCTTGGACATCTTGCTCATTTTATTGGGATTGATTTGGCACAAAAATAAGGTTCTATCAAAATAAACCAGTCCAAATACATTCAGAAGATACTACCATACCATACCAATTTATTTATAGCACACTTAAAACAGCAACAAGGCCAACCAAAGTGCTGTACAATAGAAACAAACAATCACAGCGGACAGGAAAACATAAAATAAAAATAAAGATACAAATAGCAGTGGATAATAACTAAATGGGCAACACTGTAGACTACAGACAGGATCAAAACAAATCACACCGTGTCAAAGGCAAGGGAATAAAAGTGGGTTTTCAGGTGAGACTTAAAGACTGTGAGTGTGGGAGCCTGCCTGACATGCAGTGGCAACTCATTCCACAGTCTTGGACCTGCAACAGAGAAAGCCCTGTCACCTCTGAGCTTGCAATGGGTTTCTGGACCTGAAAGGAGCAACTGGTCTGCTGACCTCAGAGAGCGCGGTGGGACATATGGCTGTAGAAGATCAGTGAGATAAGATGGGGCAGAACTGTTCAGTGATTTAAAAACATACATGAGTATTTTGAACTGGATCCGAAGGTGAATGGGTAGCCAGTGCAGGGAGGCCAGAACTGGTGTAATGTGCTCTCTATGGCCAGTACCAGTTAAAAATCGGGTTGCAGCATTTTGGACCAGTTTTAGACGTGCAATGGAGGATATATTGATTCCAAACAGAAGCGCACTGCAGTAATTAAGCCTGGATGTTATGAACGCATGGATCACTGTCTCAAGATTCTATTTGGACAGTCTGGGCTTCAGCTTAGACAGCCGCCTCAGCTGAAAAAACAGGATTTAACAATCATGTTTACATGACTGTTAAGTTTTAAGGAAGGGTCCATTATCACTCCCAAATTGATGACTCTTTGTTTCTCTAACGGAGCTAGAGAGGAAAGGTCAATGCAGTGGTTCATGGACGTGACATTGGGATGGAACAAGATGACTTCAGACTTCTTCTCGTTGAAACTTAAGAAGTTTAAAGCCATCCAGTCCTGGATGTCAGCCAGGCAGTCAAGAAGAGGTTGAATAGAGTGTGTGCCTCTGTGCCTCAGGGGGAAGTAAATTTGACAGTCATCGGCGTAGAAATGAAATGGTGTGTTGTGATTGCGGAAAATAGCACCTAGTGGCAGCAGGTATAAAGAACTAGAAAGTTTTGGTATGGCTGAGTGTAAACCCAGAGCCACTCCGAGTGAAATCAAATGTGATCCTGATTCCAGCTGGGAAACAAACTGATCGAAGAAAGTACAGAGAAATGTTGGGCAGCCTCATCTACATCCTGACCTGTACAAGGCCTGATATCAGCTGGATTGTGAGTAAACTGTCACAGCACATGTCCGATCCCAGAGAAAAACATGACAGCTTTAAAACATGTGTACAGATATTTACATGGGACTAAAAACTATGAGTTGAACTATGACAAGTGTAACACTAAACTGGAGCTGATAGGATACTCTGATGCAGACTGGGCCAATGATGTCCTTGACAGAAAAAGTACCACAGGCTATTGCTTTAGCCTAAGTCAAAGTGGTGCTGTCATTTCATGGAAAACAAAGAAACAGCAGACAGTTTAATTGTCAACATGCGAGTCTGAATATGTAGCACTGGATGCTGCTATCTCAGAAGCACTCTGTCTTTCTCAACTACTACAGGACATGGACCACAGCTTTGAGCAAAACGTAAAAGTGTTTGAGGATAACCAAGGAACTATTGGCCTTGCAAAGAACCCTGTGAATCGCCAGAGGAGCAAGCATGTGGACATTAAGGATCACTTCATAAGGTCCAATGTTTTGCAGGGAAAATTTGTTTTGATTTACTATCCGACGGAGAACATTGTCGCAGATGTGTTCACAAAATCTGCCACAAGGGCCAAGATTGAAAAATGTTGTTCTTATATGTTTGGAAAATTATATTATGGTAAAAGTGTGTGCGGCACCATTGAGTGGGGGTGTTGAATACGACGTTTGTCACTAATGTATTTTGGTAGACACTATTTAGTGAAGCGAAAAGTTACACGGTGTTGTGAAGCAATAAAGGTGGAGCCTCACCACCCCCTGCTCTGTGAGCTACGGTGAGAGCAGGCCGGTGTGGCTACCACAGTGAATAATGTCTCCTGTCTCTTATTAACTTAAAGAATAAGTCAATGTTTCTGTAAAGATGTCAACACAAGCTGCAGATGGTGAGGAAGAGCCAAGGACTTCCCGTGTGAATAGTGGGATACCCGCTGCAGAAATGCCTACACTGGTTCATGTCTGAATGAGACTGATTCATGAAGAAAACATGTCACACCGAGCACAGACCAGATCTATGTGGAGCAAATAACAAGTGTAACTTGCAGCATGCTGATTGATGTCCTCCGTCGCTGAGGGATTTGAATAGTGATTGTTTGCAATTTTTAAGATGAGTGTTTTTCTGTAATTGTACATAGAATGCAAGTAAACAATGTTTTTGGTACAAAATATTTAAGTGGGTAGGAGTTACTCTGTATAGAAGAACAGAGGTAGTTTTTATTCATACTTCCGTTTTACCGTGTGGCTGCATTTTAATATTTATTTTTATTCAACCTTTCTTTACACTGGTAGTCTCACTGAGTCATGAGGACTCATTTTCAAGAAAGACCTTTATAGGCCCTTTTCACATGACGTCAGACAACTTCCTTTGTGACTCGATGCTGTGGATCAGTACTTCCGGCATAGGCGTTGCAACCATTATATGTGAAGGGGACAAGTCCCACCCACATTAAAAAAACGTTAATCTTGCTCACAGGTAAACTGACTCACGAGCTTGTGAGCGTCTCCCTAGAGGTGGGAAATCAGACACTTCATGGTCATGACACATTTTTGTTTATTTTTAAAAATGTTCAGCACTGTCCTCCCTCCATTTACACCAATCATTCCAGCGAAATCTAAATGGCACCGCTCCTTGTCTGATCCGGGTTCTTCCACTGGCTGATGAATTTAGATCTTCTGGGGCAAAGTGCAGACTGCATGGGTGCTCCCACGGAGGATTTTAAAAGTTGGTTCTTCATCTCTCCTGATCGCTCTCACCCAATGGGAACGTATTTCTTTGTCCACGGGAAAATTGTGGAAATTCAAATACTGTGTTTTTTGTTTATTATCAGAACAACATGGCACTCTGCAATAACAACGTCTTAATGACTGTGTCATACTGGTTAGATGAGCTGCTGCTGAGAAAGATGGACAGAAGAAGAAAGTAAAAAGAGAAATTATTAATCACATCAGAACATGGAAATGGTTTGACATATAGTTTTTAATTCAATATTTAAAATGCTATTCTAAACAACAGTGTTGGAAGATGTCAGAGATTTTACATTAATAGATAAAGTAAACATGCTGCTAAACTCTACACTGCTGCTGACAGGCAGCAGCAGTGTAGAGTTTAGCTACCTGTTGCTGCTAGCTAGCTTACTTTACAATTGGAGGCTGTTTCCTTACACAGTTACAGAATGGTAAATTGATAATGACGGATAACGTTACCACAGCTAACTAACACGTAAATACTGTTTTTATTAACGTTAATATAGAAAGTAAACCTTTAAACGTTAGAGCACTGACAGCCCGTGATGTATATTTTAGCTACTGTTGCTAAATCCACAAAACTTCAATCTGATCTTCTGGACATTCAAAAAACAAGAAACCAAAAAAACAAAACAAAGCAAAAAAAATGTAGAAACGTTTCGTCTCTCATCCGAGAGACTTCCTCAGTCTGAGGTGCTGTATTCAGCTCAGTCTCTTAAATAGCACCTTCTCAGAGTGGATCAACCAGTTTTGCTGCTGACAACCAAAACCAGCTGATCACATGCTCAAGAAGGACCATCAGCCTAACAATGGATCATTAGCACACTGATGGCTGTTTACTGTTCACAGAGGGCTGAGTGATACCAGCAATCACAGCATTGTAAGAGGGGGACAGTTGGACCCGGAGGCCTCCACCCCTGTTTAATGATGGATGATTTCTTTTCACAAAGATGGCCTCCTTTACTCCTCTCTCAAACCATCGTGCCTCTCTGTCCAGGATGTGAACATCTTCATCCCTGAAAGAGTGACCGCTGGCCTGGAGATGAGTGTAGACCGCAGAGTCCTGGCCTGATGATGTTGATCTTCTGTGCTGGGCCATCCTTTTGGCCAGTGGCTGTTTTGTTTCCCCGATGTAAGACTGATCACAGCCCTCCTGACACTGAACAGCATACACAACATTACTCTGTTTGTGCCGAGGGACTGGATCTTTGGGATGAACCAGTCTTTGCCGTAATGTATTTTGGGGTTTAAAAGCCACTGGGATGTTATGTTTAGAAAATAAACGTCTCAGTTTCTCTGATACTCCCTCAACATACCATACCATACCATACCAATTTATTTATATAGCACTTAAAACAGCAACAAGGCCAACCAAAGTGCTGTACAAAAGAACACAAACATGCACAGCGGACAGGAAAACATAAAATAGAAAATACAGGTACAAATAGCAGCAGAAGCTAACTAAAATGGCCAACAGAGTAGAGAACAGACCGGACCAAAACAAATCACACCGTGTTAAAGGCAAGCGAATAGAAGTGGGTCTTCAAGCGAGACTTAAAGACTGAGAGTGTGGGAGCCTGCCGGACACTCAGTGGCAACTCATTCCACAGTCGTGGACCTGCAACAGAGAAAGCCCTGTCACCTCTGAGCTTACGACGGGTTTCTGGGACTGAGAGAAGCATCTGGTCTGCTGACCTCAGAGAGCGCGGTGGGACATATGGCTGCAGAAGATCAGTGAGATAGGATGGGGCGGAACTGTTCAGTGATTTAAAAACATACATGAGAATTTTGAAATGGAGCCGAAGGTGAATGGGTAGCCAGTGCAGGGAGGCCAAAACTGGCGTGATGTGCTCTCTATAGCCTGTACCAGTTAAAAATCGGGCTGCAGCATTTTGGACCAGTTGTAGACGAGCAATGGAGGACTGACTGATTCCAAACAGAAGTGAATTGCAGTAATCAAGCCTAGATGTTATGAAGGCGTGGATCACTGTCTCGAGGTTCTTTTTGTTGAGTATAGGCTTCAGCTTAGACAGCCGTCTCAGCTGAAAAAAACAGGATTTGACCATCATGTTTACGTGACTGTTGAGTTTTAAGGACGGGTCCATTATCACCCCCAGATTAGTCACCTTTTGTTTCTCTAGCGGGGCTAGAGAGAAAAGGTCAATGTCATGGTTCATGAGTGAGCCACTGGGATGGAACAGCATGACTTCAGACTTCTTCTCATTGAAGCTTAAGAAGTTTAAAGCCATCCAGTCCCGGATGTCAGCCAGGCAGTCAAGAAGAGGCTGAATAGAGCGTGTGCCTCTGTGCCTCAGGGGGAAGTAAATTTGGCAATCATCGGCATAGAAATGAAAGGGTATGTCGTGTTTGCGGAAGATAGCACCTAGTGGCAGCAGGTATAAAGAAAAGAGAAGGGGACCGAGGATGGACCCCTGCGGTACCCCCCACTGGAGTGCGGTCGATGCCGAACTAAAATCTTTGATATTGACACAGAAGGTTCTGTCAGAGAGGTAGGACCCAAACCATTTAAGGGCTGACCCTGTGATGCCCACCCACTGCTCCAGTCTAGAAATGAGGATATTGTGGTTGATGGTGTCAAAAGCAGATGTAAGGTCCAATAGGACAAGCAGCACAGAATCACCTGCGTCTGTGGATATGAAAATGTCATTAAAAACCTTCAGTAGAGCAGTTTCAGTGCTATGGAGAGATTTGAAGCCAGATTGGAATAACTCAAGGATAGCGTGATCCCCCAAAAACTGTTTCAACTGAGACTCCACAATTTTTTCCAGTAGTTTAGAGGTGAATGGGAGTCTGGAGACAGGCCGGAAGTTGGACATGACTGAGGGGTCAAGGTTAGGTTTTTTCAGGAGGGGCTGGACAGCAGCATATTTAAAAGTCTTTGGCACCACGCCTGAGGATAAACTGCTATTCAGAATAGCGAGGATAAAAGGACCCAGGGTAGGAAAAACTTCCTTTATTAGTCGAGGGGGGACCACATCAAAGGGGGAACCAGATGGCTTCATGCTGCACATTACCTGCTCCAGAGAGGACAGAGAGATGGGCTCAAAGTGGTCAAACACAGCCACACACTGAGATGGGATGGACAGATCATGAGCTGGTGGAGAAATGAGTGCCCGGGTGTTTGCCACTTTTTCTAAAAAGAAATGGAGGAAGTTCTCACACAGCTCAGTTGAGGCTTCCAGAGGTGAAGGCTCACTGAGGTGTAGAACTGAGTTCAGGGTGGAGAAAAGAACTCGGGGGTTGTGGGAGTTGGAGACAATTAAATCAGAAAAGAATTTACATTTGGCA
>NC_056499.1:45643204-45658699 GCF_014905685.2 Nematolebias whitei | reverse complement strand
CCGAGATCTACACTGTTTGTGTGTAAACCGGCCACCCTTATTATTTAAGAAAACCAAGCTTTCTTTCTAGTTTTATGTTGCTTAAAAGTATAGTTTCCTCAGGTGTTTGTAGTAACCAAAGATTTATCTTTGATGGTCAAGGCCACCACTGGCCACCCCTTGACTCCACCACTGTGCCTGGTGGTGGATAAAATTACTCCCTCTGCTCACCAGGATCCATCAATCTGCACCACCTCAGACACAAAAATAAACTCCCTCTGTTCTTCACCACAGTGTAACTCCTACACACTTGAATACCTTGCATCAAAAACATTTAGATTTACTTGAATTGTTGAATTTCCTGTTCAACAGGCCAAAAAACAAAAAACACTCAGGATTCAAATCCTTCAGTGACAGGGGACATTGGCATACCGTTTGCATAAAATTCATTACAAAAGAAACCTCACGCAGAACAGTTCAGGATGAGACAAATCAAACAACAGAACCCATCTGGTGTCATATGGTCAACGTGCCCATGGGAGTGAAGTTCATCAGTATGACACGACAATGCCACCATCGTACCTGAAAGTCCAAATCGTTCTGAGAAACTACGGATCATCTCAACAGTGTTTTATTTTTCCACAACACTTGTCATTAGGCATAGCTACCAAATAAATACCAGAATAACCATTTATTTTCTTTGTCTAATCACAAAATCTTGATGTCGAGGTTTATATGGATGAAGATGGAGCTACATTTCCCTCTGTGTTGATCCAGAAGTGTCTCACTGAAGAACAGTTCTGCCACTTGAACCAGAAACATGGTTCTGCATATTCGCTGTCGATTTAACTATCTGTGCTCTGCAGGTTAATAAAAAGCCTTTCATGTCTTTGTCTGGAATGGTTCTGAATCATTTTAATTTACTCTGTATCCTGGTATGTCAGGGCTTGTAACACAAACAGACATTCTCAGTGGCACACTGTTTCCAACACCTGGAGTCCTTTCAGTTCAGCTCATCAAAGGGTTGTACACAACTGAATTGAAATCACTGCAGCTCTTTCAGTGCGTCTGAGCGGGCAGCCGTCCTGACGTGAAAGGTGACGAGATGAAAGTATTGAACAATGTATTCAGGAAATAGGCAGAAGTCTGTCTGGGAACCACTACCTGCAGAAACGTGTACTCACTGCGTTTGCCTTTGTTCTGCTGCGAGAACAAAGATGATTTTAATCAACACTTTAGTTAATTCAGGTGATTTTGTCATTATAACCAGCAACAAAAACATGCAAAGACTTAAACCTATTCTATGTTGATGCTTTAATATTCAAGTGCACCAATATTTCCTAAAACAGAACTGTTCAAACTAGGTACAAGTGTTTTATTTTATTTTATTTTAAAAAAGGGGTGAAACAATATGTTTAAAACCTGCTGGAGACAGAACGATACGTACAACACTTGTTGGTTTATAACGAGTCAGAGTCAGAGTCAGAGTCAGAGTTTCTTTATTGTCATTCGCACCTCATGTGGTACATGTGGTGGAGCGAAATTATGTACGCAGCCATCTTGACCTTCCCAGCATGAATAACTGTGAGTAATCAATCCAGAATAGATATCCATCTGAACCAGATCCAGAGTCTGGTGTTCAGTCATGGTAAACTCTTGATGGGTTTTGTCTTAAAAAAAACACTAAACTGTTTGTTCTAATTCTAAGCTATTCTCTTAAAGGTAGTTAGTACTTTAGCTTTTTGTTGGTTTCTTTGTTCTAGTGGTGTTAGTGGTCTATTACTGACATTGGCATCAGAAGCATTTGCAAAGTGGGGGGGACACACTGGTGACGAGGTTCTAGGGGTCCTTCCCCAGATTCCATTTCCTGCATTTTAATGGGTTGTTAAATATCAACGTTTACCTTGTAGGGGAACACCTCACCTCAGAAAGAGATCACTTCACCTTGAGAAATGATACTGTGTTTTGATGTTGAAACTGTTTAAAATAATATTCGTTCATTCTGAACAAACAGACATCATTTTACAAATATTCGTCTCAGCTCACAAACTTCCTAAGTTGATACTAATGTAATAAAAAAAACTGTTATTGTATTAACCTCACCTGACAATGTGAACTCAATAACCCAAGGTCTTTGTATGAAACTGAGAGATCGTTTTTAAAGAGACTTTGTTCAATCTAACCTTCAAGTTTCTAAACATCCGAACTTGCTGCATTTGATATCTTCCCTTATTGAAAAGAAATACTTTTCTCAGACTCGTTCTCATGGGAAGATGGTACAAAAAGAAAAAAGCCTTTGTCTTTTAATGACCTTCTTTTTTCAGAAGAGCTATGGTCAACAGTGACATCGCTGTTAAAATATTGCATGTTATTTGAATATTCAAAAGATGTAATTTCTAATGTTTCATTCCATGCTTGAATATTCATGAGAAATGTTTTAAGTAATCTTTTTTAAGATTAAAAAAACTTTGTCTTGTTTTGCTTAGAAGGAAACTTTTGAGGCAGAAAAAGGACTTTAGATTTATTTAATAAGGATCTTATGAAAAACAAAGGCCAAGAGTTAGAATCACCCTTTTTTTTTTACCTCTGATTGGTTAAAAGTTAACAGAACCACCTCTCCCTTGAGAAGTGGACCAATCTTCTCTGTTTTAACACAGGCCGTTAAGTTTTACTTTTAGACAAACTTCAGAGAAAGAATTATCCTTCTGAGCAGATGTCTCGAAAGAAAAGAGACAAAACAAGATGGAGTTTACAGAACCCAGCCCCTGACTGGCTGACCAGAGCTGGGCTGGCATTGATCAGAGTCAGCCATCTTGACCTTCCCAGCATGAATAACTGTGAGTAATCAATCCAGAATAGATATCCATCTGAACCAGGTCCAGAGGGAGGATTACGTCTTCTACAGCCAAAAAAGCTGAGGAGATTTCTTATCTTATGAGCTGTCATATGCACCAGTCTGACTGGTATCCCCTTAGGCTGATCAAAAATAACACCAAGATTTTTAACGTTAGAACTGGAGGCCAGATTAATGTCATCCAAGGAGGGCAAGAGACTGGAAAATTCAGTCCTAAATTGCTCAGGTCCAAAAACTAAAACCTCAGTCTTGTCTATATTCAAAATCAGAAAATTTAGGGTCATCCAGGTTTTTATGTCTTTAAGACATGCTTGTAGTCTAAGAAGCTGATTGGATTCATTTGGTTTCATGGACAAATACTCATTCAACCTTTTTTATGCAGGTTAGTCTCATTGAGCCTTGAGGACTCATTTATAAGAGAGACCTGTAAAGTATTAATCAGAGAAATGGACCCCTGGAATGTTTCATGAAAGTGTTTTAAAGGGGAAAAACATGAAAACTTGTTTTTATTTCATTTGACCTTTAAAATGAAGCGTTAAAAACAAGTGTTGGCAATTGTAGCTGTTCTTACAGCTTGCAGTATAGAAATATACCTGGCTAGAGAAACGTCACTTCCTGTTAGATAAGTGGGCGGAATATAAAAGGAGGCCGTAATGCTTGTTCTGGCACTTAGAAATGAGAATAATGGATTCAGACAAAGTGCAGCCCACAGACCCCTATGATGAGCAAAACAAATGGAATCAATGTTCCCTTGCACCGGGGCCCCACTCTGGAGCCGGGCCTGGAGGTGGGGCACGCTGGTGAGCACCTGGTGGCCGGGCTTTTACCCATGGAGCCCAGCCGGGTACAGCCCGATGAGGAGACATGGGCCCCCTTCCCATGGCTCGCCCCCTGTGGGAGGGGCCAAAGGGATCGGTGCAATATGGGTTTGGGTGGTGGCCGAGGACGGGGACCTTGGCGGTCTGATCCTCGGCTACAGAAGCTGGCTACTGGGACGTGGAATGTCACCTTACTGGTGGGAAAGGAGCCTGAGCTGGTGTGTGAGGTTGAGAGGTTCCGGCTACAAATAGTCGGACTCACCTCGACACATGGTTCTGGCTCTGGAACCAGTTTCCTTGAGAGGAGTTGGACACTCTTCCACTCTGGAGTTGCCCCTGGCGAAAGGTGCCGAGCAGGAGTGGGCATACTTGTTGCCCCCCATCTTGGTGCCTGTATGTTGGGGTTCACCCCAGTGAACGAGAGGGTATCCTCCCTCCACCTACGTGTGGGGGGACGGGTTCTGACTGTTGTTTGTGCTTATGCTCCAAACAGCATGGGATGAGGCTCAGAGGAAAACCCAGGACACGCTGGAGGGACTATGTTTCTCGGCTGGCCTGGGAACGCCTTGGGATTCCTCCGGAGGAGCTGGCCCAAGTGGCTGGGGATAGGGAAGTCTGGGCCTCCCTACTTAAGCTGCTACCCCCGCGACCCGACCCCGGATAAGCAAAAGAAAATTAATGGATGGATGGATTCATTTTAAATTCAAGTACGGTACAGAACCATATCAATAAATATTACAGTTATGTTCAAATTTACACAGATGCTTCCAAGAACTTAGTAAATAAAGTAGGTGTAGCTTTCAGTGTTCTGGAGTTCAACATCAAAGTTAGAAATATATATATATTTTTTTTTCATTTACCTTTATTTATACAGGTAGTCTCATTGAGCCACGAGAACTCATTTTCAAGAGAGACCTGTTTAAGGAGCAGATGGTGGGGGTTAAGGGCCTTGCTCATAGGCCCAGGGTGGGACGAATGAGGGTGGGGGCAGGTGTGGGTGCTTCACCTACCCCACCCATATTTTTGATGTTGTCGGTACCGGGGCTTGAACTGGCGATCTTCTGATCACAGGCCCACCTTCTCTAACTTCTGTGCCACCACTTCCACCTCATAAATGATGGACTTGTGTACACAGGGGAAATACTTGCAATATTATTAGCCATTCAGTGGGTTGAAGAAACAAGACCATTGAGATCAGTGATTTGTTCAGACTCCAGTTCATCATTAGTCAGTTTACATTGTAACCATCCAGAAAGCAGGCCAGATATTTTAATAGAAATTCAACAAACACTATACAGAAAAAATATGATGGGTCTAATGATACATTTTTTTTATGGATACCAGCTCATTATGGTGTTACAGGAAATGAAATGGCAGATAAAGCTGCAAAGGAAGCCACAAGAAATGCATCATTAGATTTAATAGTTAATTTTAGTAAAACAGAAATAACACTTAATAAAACAGAAAATGAAGGATAAATGGCAAAAGCTATGGGAGGAAGAAAAGAAAGGATGCTGGTTCTATAAAATCCAAAAGAAAACTGGAGAAATGAAAAGTACAGGGAGGACGAGGAGAGAAGAGACAATTATTTCTCGTCTCAGATTTGGGCATACTGGGTTAAAAAGCACTCTTTTTATTTTAGGGAAACACTGCACTGGTAAATGTGAATACCGTGGAGCAGATGAGACTGTAGAGCATGTAATGTTACACTGCAAAACGTATGAGGAAGAAAGACAACAGCTGATTCAAAATTTAAATAGAATTAAAGTAAAACTAGATTTAATCGATTTATTCAGAAATAACTCAAATAGTAAAATGTATCAGATAATCTAAAAAAGTTAAATCTGGTCCTCTGGACATTCAAAAAAACAAAACAAAGCAAAACAACAAAAAAATGTAGAAACGTTTCGTCTGAGGTGCTGTATTCAGCTGGGTTCCTCCTTTTCACCTGATGGATGACTGTCCAAACAGGACTCCAGTCAGCCATCAGGTGAAAAGGAGGAACCCAGACCCAGAGCAGTGGTCATTCCGTATGTTGAGGGGGTATCAGAGAAACTGAGACGTTTATTTTCTAAACATAACGTCCCAGTGGCTTTTAAACCCCAAAATACATTACGGCAAAGACTGGTTCATGCCAAAGATCCAGTCCCCCGGCACAAACAGAGTAATGTTGTGTATGCTGTTCAGTGTCAGGAGGGCTGTGATCAGTCTTACATCGGGGAAACAAAACAGCCACTGGCCAAAAGGATGGCCCAGCACAGAAGATCAACATCATCAGGCCAGGACTCTGAGGTCTACACTCATCTCCAGGCCAGCGGTCACTCTTTCAGGGATGAAGATGTTCACATCCTGGACAGAGAGGAACGATGGTTTGAGAGAGGAGTAAAGGAGGCCATCTTTGTGAAAATAAATCGTCCATCATTAAACAGGGGTGGAGGCCTCCGTGTTCAACTGTCCCCCTCTTACAATGCTGTGATTGCTAGTATCACTCAGCCCTCTGTGAATAGTAAACAGCCACCAGTGTGCTAATGATCCATTGTTAGGCTGATGGTCCTTCTTGAGCATGTGATCAGCTGGTTTTGGTTGTCAGCAGCAAACTGGTTGATCCACTCTGAGAAGGTGCTATTTAAGAGACTGAGCTGAAAACAGCACCTCAGACTGAGGAAGTCTCTCGGATGAGAGACGAAACGTTTCTACATTTTGTTGTTGTTTCGTTGTTTGCCAACCGCCAATAAACCTCAAAGAAGAAGAAGAAGAATGTTCTGGCACTTGTCCACCTGTCCAGATGACCTGACTGAAAAATGTTGGATTGTATACCTGGATTATAGAGCATAGACTTTGTGGTTTTCAACCAGTTTGACACGACTGTCAACAAGGAAGAGGGCCGGCAATCAGAATCAGAATCAGAATAAACTTTATTGGCATTGCACCGAGAAACAACGCGAATATGAACGTACAGTCGTCCGAAGATGGGTGGAGTGCACGAAGCTGTGGCTAAAATATTTAGCGCGGCCTTCTTATTCTTATTCAGAATAATATTTTGCTTAGATAAGAAAAGGAAAGAAAACATGAGGAGAGACGGTATAAAAAAAGATCTCTCACACCGTATCTTAGACAGGGCACAATTTGAGGAATCAAAAAAACCGACCACAGCAAAGCAACATAAACAGACGTTATACTTGAACATATAGGCGGTGAAAACATTGAATTTTTAAGGGAAAGTCGTAGCATAGTCCAGAGCCCCCCCTCAGCCTTTGTCCAGATAAGAGGTGACGTTCATCTTCAGCTCAGGTGAGGTTCTGTTACATGTCCACGGCCTTGGGGGAGGGAGGGGTGAGGAAACAGTCAAAGCATCTTTGTTGTTTTCAAAACATTCCAGGAGGAGTTGAGATAAGTCCGGCATCAAGGCCACAGTTTGGGTCAGGCAGAACTCGTGAATTGTTGTTTCTGCCTTTAAAGTCTCGCTGGTACATATTCTCTGATGGAAACTCCAAAACAGCCGAATTGATCCTTTACTCCAAAGTCGAGCTCACAGCTTCTCCAGATTATTCCTACCATTCATGAGTGCTGCCAGGGAGATCACAATCCTGATACAGCTGCTCCAAAATCCCTGTCACAGCTCCACATTCAGTCCGAGCACTGTCAAGCTTCAACACCTCCACACGAATTTGTAGACAACCAGATTTCACCAGCCATACAGTAGAATCTAGTTGTCATCATGAATCCAATTTGTCCTTCAGAGTTCAGAGGGTCCTCCTTACCCTGACTCCTGTCCAGATGACCTGACTGAAAAATGTTGGGTTCTGGCACTTGGTTTCATCTTCACGCTCCCACTACGTGGCTCACAACCCGTGTGGGGTTTGGTTGTGGCTGAGCATCAGATCGTGTTATGCATGCTGCTCTGTTCTGGCTTTCATGGGATGAAGGCCAAGCTTGCTGCTTTCCTCCTCCTCCTGTGTGCGTCAGCAGGTGAGTAGTTGAGTCCCAACTCATTGTCAGCTTCAAATTTACTACTGTTTGATAGTGACTAGTTGACTGAATTTTATAGGTCCTTTGCTGAAGTTGGAACCACTGCTGCTGTGTTTCTATGGAAGATCACAGCTGTTTTGTTTCCACTGAGGTTACAATTGTTTTGTCTCTATGGAAGATTACCGTTGTTCTGGCTCTATGGAGGACCACTGCTGTTTGGGTTTTCCAGATTATTGCACTTAATTGTCTTCAGACACCTGTGGCTGCTTCACTGGACTTCTGCACAACTAATTGTTTGGGGCGTGGTCCCTGAGCACTCGTGTAGGTGGCGTGGGTAATTAGTCACACACCTGGATCTGGACTATAACTTTTAAAAATGAGTAGTAGGTGTGTTTGTTCTATTGTTTTCTTTAGTTTTTCCTTATTTTTTGATACAGCCCATTTACTTTTTAAACTGTAGTGTATAATTTAGATATTTAGTTGGGTTGGCATTTTATTTTTGATAAATTATGGGGCATATTGTCGACTTACTTTATTTGGTTTTTCATTTTCTCTTTGATTAGAGTTAGCATGGTGATTGCCCTTTATTAATTTTGTTTTGTTTTCCAGTTGCTGGGTTCCAGGGCTGTGCTGGTTTGGTGGCCTTCTTCCAGTAACCTCAGCTCTTGGGTTTTGTTCTTTTCTTTTTTTTTTCATAGGATTTTAAAGTATTTATTTCTCTGTAGAACCCCGCCCCCCCCCCCCCAAAAAAAATAAATAAAAATTAATTAATACTTAAATATGAGGGGGGCATGTCCCCTTCACAAATAATTAACGCAACGCCTATGATTATGAGTATTAAAATACTGTACTTGGTTTGAACCAATTAAAGCTGTTTTGGCAACAATCTGATTCTGTGAAAATTAATAAAAACTGAACTACTTTTTAATAGAAGTAAAATGTATGGATTTTGCACCAAGGTAGTTTGCACCCTGCTGGAAGCCAGGAACACTGCCTTCAGGTCTGGAAACTCACAAGAGCTGAGAAGGACAAGGAAAGATCTGGTTGCTGGCATTAAGAGGGCCAAGGCCACTAAGAACATGCACAGAAATGGACATTCTATAACCACTCGTACTCCCCATACACACTCTATACTCCCAGGTCCAGGTAACGTCCCACCAGAGAGGCAACCCGTCAGAAGACGGTTCCTTTCCTTCTTGGATGGAGAAGAACAGACCACCGAAATCTCTGCAGCAGCAGAGCAGCCCATCAGCCCGGATGAAGGCTAGGCACCGCCCAAACAATCTGAGCCCAAACCCTGGCCCTGACCTCATCTAGAGACAGAGCCAGAAAGAGTCCATGCAGCCCCCACGAGCCAGCCAGCCAGAGCAACCCCAGGATGAAACAGTCCCAACCCCCCAGCAAACTCCAATTTCAACTCTGCGAACTCCACTCAGGCTCCCCCACAGGGCCAGCCCCAACCAGATGTTAAACATCCGCCCCGGAACATATAGACGCCACAAATCTCCCATCCACAGGAGGGTAACCCCATAGGAGAGCTCCGATCCCAAAAAGCCAACGAGAACACAAAAGCACAGCAAAACCTCCACCCAAGGCATCCCTGCTGCATCCTGCCCCTGGCCACACAACATGCCGCAACGAAAAGGCAATGGCCCCACATGGTACCACCCCAGCCCTGCACACAGATGCAACTGAGCAGATGTCACCAAGCCAAGCAACCACACCAAACCCCCGGACCCAATACCAGGACAGGATAAACTCCCACCACCACCAAGCATCCTCGGCAGAAGGCCCGCACCTGGTGCCAACAGCCCCCACCATGCCCCTTCATCCATTCAAACAATCATACGTCACCCTCATTGCTACGCCAGTGATAACCATCACCAAGCCCAGCTCCACTGTCGCCACCCAACAAATCGAAACATCAGCGGTACCACACCCAAAAAGGATATAACATCCCACAGCATACTCTACAACCCTCCGCAGCACCCCACAACCAGCAGGGCCAACATCCCCAAACAGAGTGACGAGTGGGGCAGGAAACCAGGGAGCCCTCCAAGCTGCCTGACCCCAGCCCGCCCATCCATGAAACAACACATGTGCCCACACCACCCAGGAACGCGCACCCAAGCCAACCCACTGCTCCAGGCCAAGGACAACCTGCCAGCCACCCCAACGCCACCACAAGGTGCACTCCATCGCTCCACCTACCTGACGGCAGTCGCAGACCGGCCCTAGGCCGGGGGCCAGAGCAGCAGGGAGAAGCTGGCCCAGTGTACCAAAGACCAGGCACCACGGACCCAGAGGCATCCAGGCATGCTGCCAGTGCACCCCTCCACACCCACCCACCCACCCACACACACACACACACACACACACACACACACACGCACATGCACACGCACATGCACACCAACACACACACACAAGACCGACCAGACAGCCCCTGTAAAAACAAAGCCATGCCCCTGATCACAGCCACACACTGCCAACAGCCATACACACCCCTAGCTGACCCCCCCACCAGAACCCGGCAGCCACCTCGGCCAAAGGGCCAGCCATTGCAATGAGGAGCCTTGATCCAAAAATCTGAACAACCCCGGGAGAACGGGAGAACCGGAGCACCGGCCCCAACCCCAACCGATCCCTAAGGCCCAAAGCCCACACACAGCCCAGACTCCAACCAAGTGGCCCACTCCTCCTCGTTGCCCCTGACCCCAAAACCAGAAAACAGGGGTGTGAAGGAAAAAAAAGAGAGAAAAACAAGGAAAAGTACTATAAATCCGCCATTATTAGAGCTATTAAACTGAAATTTGGTGTGGTGGTAGCTGAGAGCAAACCCCAACACATACAGTGCCTTGCGAAAGTATTCGCCCCCCCTTGAACTTTTCAACCTTTTGCCACATTTCAGGCTTCAAACAAAAATATATAAAATTTTAATTTTTTTGTGAAGAATCAACAACAAGTGGGACACAATCGTGAAGTGGAATGAAATTTATTGGATGTGTCAAACTTTTTAACAAATAAAAAACTGAAAAGTGGGGCGTGCAATATTATTCGGCCCCTTTACTTTTAGTGCAGCAAACTCACTCCAGAAGTTCAGTGAGGATCTATGAATGATCCAATGTTGTCCCAAATGACTGATGATGATAAATAGAATCCACCTGTGTGTAATCAAGTCTCCGTATAAATGCACCTACTCTGTGATAGTCTCAGGGTTCTGTTCAAAGGGCAGAGAGCATCATGAAGACCAAGGAACACACCAGGCAGGTCCAAGATACTGTTGTGGAGAAGTTTAAGGCCGGATTTGGATACAAAAATATTTCCCAAGCTTTAAACATCCCATGGAGCACTGTGCAAGCAATTATATTAAAATGGAAGGAGTATCAGACCACTGCAAATCTACCAAGACCCGGCCGTCCCTCTAAACTTTCATCTCCAACAAGGAGAAGACTGATCAGAGATGCAGCCAAGAGGCCCATGATCACTCTGGATGAACTGCAGAGATCTACAGCTGAGGTGGGAGAGTCTGTCCATAGGACAACAATCAGTCGTACACTGCACAAATCTGGCCTTTATGGAAGAGTGGCAAGAAGAAAGCCATTTCTCAAAGATATCCATAAAAAGTGTTGTTTAAAGTTTGTCACCTGGGAGACACACCAAACATGTGGAAGAAGGTGCTCTGGTCACATGAAACCAAAATCCAACTGTTTGGCCACAATGCAAAACAATATGTTTGGCATAAAAGCAACACAGCTGATCACCCTGAACACACCATCCCCATTGTCAAACATGGTGGTGGCAGCATCCTGGTTTGGGCCTGCTTTTCATCAGCAGGGACAGGGAAGATGGTCAGAATTGATGGGAAGATGGATGGGGCCAAATACAGGACCATTCTGGAAGAAAACCTGTTTGAGTCTGCAAGAGACCTGAGACTGGGACGGAGATTTATCTTCCAACAAGACATTGATCCAAAACATAAAGACACATCTACAATGGAATGGTTCACAAATAAACGTATCCAGGTGTTGGAACGGCCAAGTCAAAGTCCAGACCTGAATCCAATCGAGAATCTGTGGAAAGAGCTGAAGACTGCTGTTCACAAACGCTCTCCATCCAACCTCAATGAGCTCGAGCTGTTTTGCAAAAAGAATGGGCAGAATTTCAGTGTCTCCATGTGCAAAACTGACAGAGACAAACCCCAAGAGACTTGCAGCTGGAACTGCAGCAAAAGGCGGCGCTACAAAGTATTAATGTAAGGGGGCCGAATAATATTGCACGCCCCACTTTTCAGTTTTTTATTTGTTACAAAAGTTTGACACATCCAATAAATTTCATTCCACTTCATGATTGTGTCCCACTTGTTGTTGATTCTTCACCAAAAATTAAAATTTTATATCTTTATGTTTGAAGCCTGAAATGTGGCAAAAGGTTGAAAAGTTCAACAGGGCCGAATACTTTCGCAAGGCACTGTAGTACTGACAAATCAAAATTTAAAAAGGACCACAATGTGGCCATCCACATCAAAGTTTCTTCAGGAACTTTCTAGTTAAATCTGCGGTTACTTTTGTTGGTTATGCTTCAGCCAAAAGACCAACTTTTAGAAAACCTCCTTAGAAACTGTCAGTGATTGTGATTTTAATTATGCTGAATGTGAGGGTTGTTGGACCTGGAGAAACAGCATTTGAACTGCAGATTTTGTGATTGAATCTATTAGTGAACATTTGTTTGGTTAAAGAAATGTTGGCATCAGGATCAGTGGAGAGATTGGACCCAGATGCAGGCAGACACAAGGAGCTAAAATAAATCAGTTTATTAAACAGACAGAAACAACAGGCTGACAACAACTTACAAAAACACAGGGCGCACAAGAGGAAAGACCAACATCTGGCAGGTAGCCAAGACAATGACCTGCTGCTGTTGAAGTGGTTTCAATTGTGTGTGTGTGTGGGGGGGGGGGGGGGGGGGGGGGGGGGGGGTGACAGGTGACAGCACCTTGGTGATTCATCATGGGGAGCAGGTGCGAGTTGTAAGCTGACTGAATAACTGGTGAGGCTGACTGAGGGTGAGAAAGACCTCACAGGGAGATGAACCAAAGCACAAGAACATATAAACCGCAAGGAGAAATAATACTAAAAGATAAACTAAGAAAATAACCGAAAAACACAGACTATGACAGGAGTCACTGTGAATCTCATGTTGACCATTTGCCTTCAGACATTTAGGCTCAGAGGTGGGTTTAAATGAGGCGTTGACTGACCTTCTCTGGCTCCTCTGTGGTCCACACTTTGACAATGCTCATGTGCTTGTTGAGCTGGGTTTTGACGGTCCGCTCAATCTGACTGTTGAACTTCATGAAGGTCACGTAGCTCATGTAGCCTAGCACCAGCAGCATGCTCTCCCACCACAGGATCATATTATCCAGGAAGAAGACGATGAGCATGATGAGGTCCAGGATGTAAAAAGTCACATCCCTGAAGAGCGGCCACCAGGTCAGATGCAGCATCTTCCTGGAGAAGATGGCACACATGCCAATCACAAACAGGATGTTGAAGACGGCTGAGCCCACGATGGTGCCAATGCCCACGTTGCTGTGGGAGATGAAGACACCGATAAGGGAGGTGAAGAGCTCCGGGGCAGAACCTCCAGCTGCCATGAAGGTGGCCCCAGCCACGTCATCTGAGATCTCCAACTTGGTAGAGATGACTTCCAGCGCCGGAACAAAAAACTCATCACAAACAATGGCCAGGGCAACAAACATGTAGGTCATGCCTATGACATGCAGAACCACCCAGCCTTGTCGTCGTTGCTCCACTGAGAAGATGTCCTTTGGGTACTCACTTTTCCTCTGAGGGGGGTGTTGGGGAGGAGCTGTGGCGGTCACAGGTGGGGGAGTTGGAGGAGGTCTGGAAGGTTGAGGATTGACGTAGATGCACTGTTCGATGTCTGTCCTGTTGACGATGATCACCAGAGGAGGTTTGGTGGTCTCAGGCATTACATCCTCCTTCTCAGTCTCACTGGACGCTGACACCTCCCTAACGCTGACCTCCACGATGTCACTATTGCCCCCCTCATCTGTCTGGACAGAGGCTTGAGGCTCCAACAGCCGGGTTTTCAGAGTCAGTGTGTAGACAACACACAACAGCACACCTGAGATGAAGAAGAGGACACGACCGCGGCTGAGCCTTCTCCTCTGAGGTGACTGCATCGTCAGCTTCTGGACTCCAAACAGGAAGTTATGTCAGATGCATCGGTCACTCCTTTGGTGTTATGTGCCGAGAAGACACCACCGCGTGTTTCATCTTTCACAGCTGACAGCTTCCACATGTGGTAGAACTGAAAACACAGAATGATGCTAAAACCAGACACTTGTGCGAGAATAATTACAGATGTAGTGTGGGGTGGTGTGTGTTTGGTGGGGAGGTGATGGAGGATTCAGACTGCCACCTGTTGCTATGGTTACATAATCACTCAGGCTTTGGCTCCTTACAAAACATGAGCCCACTGAAACATGTTAATCATCTAAACACGGCCAGTACAACCTTCCTGAACACATTCAGAACGTTTTTGTCCAATTTGCTCGTGTTTGCGTTCCATTCAGCGCACGCTCTACGAAACATGACTACATGCTCGTGCGCAGCAGCAAAGTTAAATATGGAAGCAGTTATGCTGAGTTTTTAGAGCACATTTACAAGAAAAAAAAGAGAAGAGTTTCAGGTTTAATTGTTATTAACCATGCAGATGATGATGTTAGAATGTAACGTGGGGTTTGTTGTGGGTCCTACCTGCACCATCGGTACTGTCCCTCCAGCTGCGCACGACGGACGCAGAGATGCTGACTCCGGTTTCTGGACATTACAGGGACACAGCTTGGACTGAGCTCAACATAATGCTGCTAAAGAGGATTAGGAGCAGAGTAGCACTTCTACCCTCCACTCATTCTTCATACTGCTGCTGTGAATGAAGCCGAGCAGAGCAGCTGCAGGCTGAGGGCAAACATGATGGTCCATGATGAAGCACCGGTGATGATGATGTTCTGAAAGAGTTCGGACCACATGCTCGGAGTGGTTCATTCTGATGTAAACATCTAATGACGAGTTTAAAACTCTTATCAAAGTCCACTTTCAAAGAAAAACATGTCTCCATGTTTGTGAGTAACAGATAAATGATTTCAGTGATGTGAAGTTTAAATTGTTTATTTTATTAACTTTTTATTTTATTTTTTATTTAACCTTTATTTATACAGGTTAGTCTTACTGAGTCACAACAACTAGGACTCATTTTCAAGAGAGACCTGTTTTAGTCAGACAACAATATACAACACTTAGGGGAGCAGTGGTGAAGAGGTTAGAGAAAGTGGGCATGTGATTGGAAGGTCGCCGGTTCGACTCCCAGTACTGACAACATCAAAATGTGGGTGGGAAAGGGGAAACACTCACACCTGCCTCCACCTTCATTTGCCTCATGCCGAGCCCTTGAGCAAGGTCCTTAACCCCTACCATCTGCTCCCCTAGATAGCAGCTCTCTGCTCCACACAGAGGGCTATGGTAGCTCGGTGGTCAGTGGCTGCGTCAGAAAGGGCATCTGGTGTTAAAACAATTGCCACGTCTTCATGCAAGTTACTTCACTGTGGCAACCCCTGAAGGAGGGAGCAGCCGAAAGAAAGAAAAAAGCAATTAAAATATGAAAATAGTGTAATAAAAACACTATCGCTGTTAGCAGCGTGTTCCTGTTAGCAGCGTTGTTCTGTTAGCAGCGTTGTTCTGTTAGCAGCGTGGTTCTGTTAGCAGCATGGTTCTGTTAGCAGCGTTGTTCTGTTAGCAGCGTGGTTCTGTTAGCAGCGTGGTTCTGTTAGCAGTGTGGTTCTGTTAGCAG
>NC_056499.1:45642547-45642804 GCF_014905685.2 Nematolebias whitei | reverse complement strand
GGTTCTGTTAGCAGCATGGTTCTGTTAGCAGTGTGGTTCTGTTAGCATTGTGGTTCTCTTAGCAGTGTGGTTCTGTTAGCAGCATGGTTCTGTTAACAACATGGTTCTGTTAGCAGTGTGCTTCTGTTAGCAACATGGTTCTGTTAGCAGTGTGGTTCTGTTAGCAGTGTGGTTCTGTTAGTAACATGGTTCTGTTAGCAGTGTGGTTCTGTTAGCAGTGTGGTTCTGTTAGCAACATGGTTCTGTTAACAGTGTGG
>NC_056499.1:45626104-45642537 GCF_014905685.2 Nematolebias whitei | reverse complement strand
TCCGGTTAGCAACCTGGTTCTGTTAACAGTGTGGTTCTGTTAGCAGCATGATTGTTTGGTCAGGACTGGTCCGGGTCAGTCTTGGCTCTCTCCCCATGGATTCTGCAGGCCAGCCGAAACACAAGTTTCTGTAGCTCATCTTCTATCCTGTGTTGTGCTTTATTTAACCAGACAAATCCCACTGAGATCACAGATCTCTTTAAGGCTCTTTTGGGCTAACATGAAGGTTTTTGGATTGTGAAAGGAAATGGAAAAAACAAACAAACAAGAGGAGAACATGCAAACTCCACACAGAAAGACCCCAGATACAAATCAGGAATTGAACCCTGGACTTTCTTGCTGTGAGGCAGAAGTGCTAACCACTAATCCATCATGCTTAATGAAGGTGGGTCATGAATAAACAAGGAAGGCTATGTTTATGTTTCTTTCAAAGACCTAAAAACTTTACATAAAATTAGACATTTCTTACATGGATGGCATTTATCTGGCCTCCGGTTCTAATGTTAAAAATCTTGGTGTTATTTTTGATCAGGACATGTCTTTTAACCCCCATATTAAAAATGCTAACAGAACCGCTTTCCTCCACCTGCGTAATGTCTCTAAGATTATAAATATCTTGTCCAAAAATGATGCAGAAAAACTGGTCCATGCATTTATCACATCTAGTTTGGACTATTCCAATGGTTTACTATCTGGATTTATAAATACTTCTTTAAAACGTCTTCAGTTGATCCAAAATGCTGCTGCCAGAGTCTTAACTGGAGTTAGTAGGAGAGATCATATCTCTCCAGTTTTAGCTTCTCTCCAATGGCTCCCTGTCAAGTCCAGAATAGAATTCAAAATCTCACTTCTAACCTACAAAGCCCTCAACAACCTAGCTCCATCTTATATTTGAGATCTTATTGTTACATGCTGCATTTCCCCAACTAGAGCACTTCACTCTCAGACTGCAGGTTTACTTGCGGTTTCTAGTGTTTTCAAAAGCAGAATGGGGGGAAGATCTTCCAGTTATCAGGCTCGTCTTGTGGAACCAACTTTCAGTTTCTGTCCATGAGGCTGACACATTGTCCAGTTTTAAGACTGGGTTTAAGTCATACCTTTTTGATAAATCCTATAGTTAGGGTTGGTTTGGGTTTCCTGAGCTATCCCTTAGACTTAGACTGCTGGAGGACAAACTGACCACATTTCTTCACTATGCTACTGTCTTTACTTACTCTGCTCAACCTGTTTTGTATTTGTAATTTTCTTCTATCCTTCACATGTGTTTTTATTCCTTCTTTCAGGTACACCTTCACCTACATCTGGACCTGTCAATCTGTCTTTGTTTGTTTCTCCTTCAATTCAATTCAGTTTATTTATATAGCGCCAAATCACAACAAAGTTGTCTCAGGGCACTTTACAGGAACATTCACATACATAAAAGCCAATTAGTAAAGTTCTCTATCTAAGGAAGCTAGCAGACAAGTTGAATCTTCATTTTATCGCAATCTCCCATCCTGAGCAAGCAGAGGCAACAGTGGAAAGGAAAAACTCCCTTTTAAAAGTAAGAAACCTCCAGCTGAACCAGGCTCAGGACAAGCGGCCGTCTGCTTTGACCTGCTGAGTTTGTTTTCACACCAGATAGTCCGGTAGACTCGGTTCGGTTGGGGACCAATATTCATGACGTTTTGTGTACATTTGAGCTGGTGCGTTTGCATTCACACTGCACTGTGCAGTCGAGCCAACCTGTTGAACCAACCTGTTCCCCCACTCGCCTGTGGGGGCGCTGCCCCAAGAACTACTGAAAGAAACAACACAAAAACCTCTGAAGACACTTCTTCGTCTTCTTCTTCTAGAAATAAAAACAAAAATGGAGTGGCATCAAATTTTAGTGGTTTTAGGAGTTCTATTTTGTCATTTTTCAACAATGGACTCCTCATGAGCAGAAGATGAGGCAGAAGACCATGGAGAATATTGTTTTTCAAAGTCAGAGTCAGAGTTTCTTTATTGTCATTCACATCTCATGTGGTACATGTGGTGGAACGAAATTATGTACACAGGGTCCCGGTTACATCCATCCATCCATTATCTTTACCCGCTTATTCCATTTTGGGTCACGGGGGTTGCTGGTGCCCATGTCCATCAATCACTGTGCGAGGGGTGGGGTACACCCTGGACGGGTCGCAAGTCCATCACAGGGCCACATAGAGACAAAAGAGACAAACAACCATTCACTCTCTCACTCACAACTAGGGACAATTCAGAGTTACCAATCAGCCTAACATGCATGTTTTTGGTCTGTGGGAGGAAACCGGAGCACCCGGAGAAAACACACGCATGCACGGAGAGAACATGCAAACTCCACCCAGAAGGCCCCTGGACCGGGGTTTGAACCAAGGACCTGCTCGCTGAGAGGCAGCAGCTCTACCAGTTGCGCCACCATGCTGCCCGGGTCCCAGTTACATCCAACAATAAAATGTAAAAGAAAAACAATGATAACATCTAAGATATTAACTAAGAAAAACATCAGTTAAATATACACTAAGCACTAATAGCATAAGAAAAAACATTACGTCGAACATCAGCACAAACATGAGCACACACGAACACATCAACATTGAAACAGATCAGCAGCAACATGATGTGATTCTTCACAGTGATAATTCTGGTTAGAGATTCATGAGTCTAACAGTCTCCGGGCAGAAGCTGTTCCTCAGTCTAGTGGTTCTACACTTAATGCTCCTCAACCTCCTTCCTGAGGGGAGTGGGCAAAAAGTGTGTGTGCTGGGTGAGTGGGGTCCTTCATGATGCAGGTGGCCCTCTTCCTGCATCTGGTGGTGTAGATGTCTGTGATGGTGGTGAGACTGACTCCAACATTTTTCTGTGCAGCCTTCACCACTCTCTGCAAAGCTTTTCTTTCTGCAGCTGTGCAGCCTCCATGCCACATGTTGATGCTGGAGCACAGGATGCTCTCCACTGCACACCTGTAGAAGGAGGTGAGGACTGAGCTTCCCAGACCAGCTCGTCTCAGCTGTCTGAGGAAGTAGAGTCTCTGATGAGCTTTCTTGATCAGGCTGGTGGTGTTGCTCCAGCTGAGGTTGTCATTCATGTGTACACCCAAGTACTTGTAGCTGGAGACCACTTCCACTGCAGATCCTCTTATGTTCAGGGGGGTGTATGTGTATTTGTTCCTTCTGAAGTCCACAATCATCCCCTTTGTCTTCTTCACATTGATGTGAAGGTTATTCTCTTTGCACCAGCTATCCAGGTGTTCCACCTCTTGTCTGTAGCTGGACTCATCATTGTTTGTGATACATCCCACCACCGCTGCATCATCTGCAAACGTTACAATGTGACAGCCTGGATGGGTAGCTGCACAATCATACGTGAGCAGAGTAAAAAGGAGGGGGCTCAACACACATCCCTGAGGAGAGCCAGTGCTGAGGGTTATGGTGGAGGAGGAGAAGTTGTGGATCCTCACTGACTGTGGTCTGTTTGTTAAGAAGTATAGTACCCAGTTGCAAATGGAGGGAATTAGTCCTAGTGTGAATAGTTTGTCCATCAGGGTTTGGGGGATCATGGTGTTGAAGGCAGATTTGAAGTCCACAAAGAGCATACGGACGTAAGAGTTTTGCTGCTCCAGGTGGCTAAGCACAGTGTGGACCACAGAGGAGATGGAATCCTCTGTTGATGGGTTTTCATTGTATGCATACTGATGAGGGTCCTCATTGATGTTGATTGTTGTTTTGATGTGAGTCATGACCAGTTTTTCTAAGCATTTAGCGACTATCGGGGTGAGGGCCACTGGCCGATAGTCATTCAGACCAGTCACTGTAGAGGTCTTTGGAACTGGGATGATGGTGGCGGTCTTCAGGCAGGTGGAAACTGTCACACAAGGCAAGCTGACGGCTCCATATGAGATAAGAGAAATGTGTGTTTGTTTGCCCTGCGTTGTAGTCCACTTCCTGCTTGTGGGGCAGTGCCCGGTCTGCTTGCATTCAAACTGTACTCGAACCACGCTAGAGTTTTCTTCTACCGGAACAAGACCTAGGTTTTTAAGGTGCATTCACACCAGCCCTGTTGTCTCGATCGCTAGCTCGTTTGCCTAGGAAGTCCAGTTTGTTTGGGGGGGTGTGAACGCACCATCGAACTCTGTCACGGAACAAAAAGGCGAACTCTGGCCCACCTAAAAACCTAGGTCTCGGTCTGGTAGAAGAAAACTCTAGTGCTGTTTGAGTACAGTGTGAATGCAAACTGACTGGGCACTGCTCCGTAAGCAGGAAGTGGAGTACAGTGCAATTCAATTCAGTTTATTTATATAGCGCCAAATCACAACAAAGTTGTCTCAGGGCACTTTACAGGAACATTCACAAACATAAAAGCCAATTAGTAAAATTCTCTATTTAAGGAATCCAGCAGTCAAGTTGAATCTTGGCTTCGTTGCAGTCTCCCATCCTGAGCAAGCACAGTGGCAGCAGTGGAAAGAAAAACTCCCTTTTAAAAGGAAGAAACCTCCAGCAGAACCAGGCTCAGGACAAGCGGCCATCTGCTTTGACCGGCTGGTTGAGAGGACAGGAAGGAGAGACAGACGAACATAGAATGGTAGGTCCAGGTGTATCTGAAAGACAAAAAACACATGTTAAGGGTAGAAAAAATAATTACAAATACAAACAGGTTGAGCAGAGTAAGTAAAGACAGTAGCAGAGAGAAAATTGTGGTCAGTTTGTCCTCCAGCAGTGCAGGGCAAATAAACACACATTTCTCTTACCTCATATGGAGCTGCCTCATCTTCCGCTCATGCTGAGTCCATTGTTGAAAAATGACAAAACAGAACTCCTAAACTGCTAAAACTTGATGCCACTCCATTTTTGTTTTTATTTCCTGAAGAAGAAGTGTCTTCAGAGGTTTTTGTGTTGTTTCTTTCAGTAGTTCTTGGTGCAGCGCCACCACAGGCGAGTGGAGGAACAGGGTGGCTCGACTGCACAGTGCAGTGTGAATCAAACCGGACCAGCTCAAATGTAAACAAAATGCTTTGAATATTGGTCCCCAACCAAACCGAGTCTACCAGACTATCAGGTGTGAAAACAACCTCAGATGGGCCAGAGTTCGCTTTTTTGTTCCGTGAAAGAGAGTCAGAAAGAGAAAAAGAGTCAATCATGAATTAATTTAGTCTTTTTTATTTATTTGTTTATTAGGGTTCAGTCAGTAAACATGATTTTTTTTTCTGAGAAAGCCTAAAATTCCTACTATTTCTTTTATTTTGTTAGAATTATTTCAAATGCTCTCATAACCTGACAGTAACTTTACTGCACTCACGTGTTCCTGAGGAGAAAATTAGCAACATTAAAATACTGTAAATACACCTTTTAATCCTAAATTTACTATATCATTAAATAAAGCATTCCTCCCAGTAATGTTTTACTTTTTACCTCTCGATACTTTAAATTTTTACATTAGTGCACCAGGTGATGCTCGGTTTGAAAGCCTCAGTAGAAAATTTACTGAGACAGACTTCAGTACTGTGATGTGCTAGAGGAGGCAGCGAGTCGAGACAGTTCTCATCCTCAGCATTTCATTGCATTGTTGACCTTGTGTTGATTTTGCATATGACAAATAAACCTAACCTGAACAAGTAGAGGAGCAGCACACTGAGTCTCTCAAACCAGCTGAGAGGAGAGCTTACCACAATCAGTTGTTTTTGTAGTGAACGCTTTTTGAACTCTGTAGGAGGGGAGTGTCGTTCGCAGTCATTTAGGGCTGCCAGCTACAAGGACAGAAAGGTGTTCCTGTGAGGAGGGGAGGTTGGGAGCCTCCTTTAGACAGTCAGTGCTGGGCTTTGCTGGGTGCAGTCACCATCTTGCTCTCCTGCTCCTGTTGGCTGCTCTGATCAGGTGTGGAGTCCAACCAGGAGGTCCAGTCATTGTCCAGCCAAGTCAATCAACAACGTGTTGGATGGTGTCACAAGCTCAGACCTCAGGGCGGAGTCTTGCCAGGGGCAATTCTGTAATCTGACCTTTAGGTGTGCCTTATCCCCCAGTGCTGATAACGGCCCGAGTTCACAAAGTTTGCACAATTATATGAGTAAGGATGACGTTATGTGTTATAAATCATATCAGTTATGCTGAAGGATTGATACACGAAGATAATTTATTTTCTTTTTTTTACCCTTTGACCACAGTAGTTCATATGTTGTATAGTGTCTTGTGGGTTTGTTGACGTATGGAAAAATAAGGGAAGAGAAATCTGAGATTGTCATCATTGTATGTTCCCATATAATGACAAAATTAGGTCTCTGCATTTAACCCATCACATCTGGGATACATGCAGGTGGAGCAGTGGGCAGCTATGTAAGCACCCTGGGAGCAAGAAGGGATTTGGTGTCTTGTTCAAAGACACCATGACATGTGGGAATGGCTGGGGGTCCAACCTGGGACTTTCTGGTCCCTGGTCAGCTGCCGTTCCAGTTTTATAGCCTCAGTGTGTTCAACTGTACACTTTACATGAATTCAAGGATTCAAGGATTGAATGATTCAAGGTTCTTTATTTGTCATTCACAAATTATAAACATAATGTCGAACAGCAGCACAAACATGAGTCTGTGTGAGCAGATGAGCATGCATGAACACAGCAATATGAAACCGATCAGCAGCAACATGAAACCGATCAGCAGCCACATGATGTGATTTTTCACAGTGATTATTCTAGTTAGAGATTCATGAGTCTAACAGCCTCAGGGTAGAAGCTGTTCCTCAGTCTAGTGGTTCTACACTTAATGCTCCTCAACCTCCTTCCTGAGGGGAGCGGGGCAAAAAGTGTATGTGCTGGGTGAGTGGGGTCCTTCATGATGCAGGTGGCCCTCTTCCTGCATCTGGAGGTGTAGATGTCTGTGATGGTGGGGAGACTGACTCCAACAGACTTCTGTGCAGCCTTCACCACTCTCTGCAAAGCTTTTCTTTAACCCTTGAAACCTCACAAAAGTGTACGAGCTTGCACACAGTGTTATTTTACAGATTTAACCACAGCGTGTCCTTTTTTAAACATAGATTGTTTTAGTTTAAAACTCTGCTGAATGCATTCCTTCAAGGAATGTTGAAATGATGAAACGCTGGAAACAAAACCACAGCACAGTTTTACAGCTTGTAGTTCGACCTCGAGCAGGAATAACTTCACATTCTCTGTCACCTTGTGGTTGTGAGAGAAATAATAAGGGTGACTAGAAAAGTCATTTAAAGCAGCTGTTAGAACTGCAGGACTGTAAGAAATGTGATGAGAAATATAATTTACTTCATTCTGCTGCACCTTGTGAAGACGCTTCAATACATTTGATCTTTCCCTCACCCTTACTGGTCCAGCTTCTTATATTTTGTGGAATAATTTGTCTTTCCAGTGCCACAGCTCATCAAGTCTTTATGCATTGTATTACATTTTAAACTGTCATTTTATCAGCTTATTTAAAGTACCTGTTAAAGAACTATAGAATGCAGCAACATAAGCTCTTAACTTTTCCAGTAAAGTAATACTGGAGCTGTTTCACCTGCTGGTTCCACCTGCTATGTTAGATGCAGATTACCAGTAATTATGAGCACCTGAGAATGACATTATTCTTGACAAAGTGCACTTTAAAATTCTTAAGTACATTCTAAATGTCAAAATATTAAAAGTATGGTGTACAAAGAGCCTGGAAAAATCATTTTATGTATTGTTCTTAAAATGACAATAATGGTTTGGAGCTCTGCAGGGTGAGCAGAAAAGCTAAACTATTGATTATAATTATATAATAATGGAGTTTATGTGGCCTTATCTGTCATTTATTTGTGTTCAAATGTTCTTCCTTATGTCTGGAACAGAAACGTAATGATTCAAAAATGAAGAAGTAAACGACATGTGATGTCTGCTGGTGATGTTTAGTTTTAAATATTTTAAGCTTAAAAAACAGAAACATCACTGGAAGGAACGGGATTGGAGGGAAAAAAAAATTTGATTTTGTGGGATGATACGCCTCGACACGGTCCAACGCCTTCTCCAAGTCCACAAAGAACATGTAGACTGGTTGGACAAACTCCCACGCACCCTCCAGGACCCTGCTGAGGGTGTAGAGCTGGTCCAGTGTTCCAGGACCAGGACGAAAACCGCACTGCTCCTCCTGAACCCGAGGTTCGACTATCCAACGGACCCTCCTCTCCAGCACCCCTGAATAGACCTTACCAGGGAGGCTGAAGAGCGTGATCCCCCTGTAGTTGGAACACACTCTAAGGTCCCCCTTTTTTGAAGAGGGGGACCACCACCCCAGTCTGCCAATCCAGGGGAGCTGCCCCCGATGTCCACGTAATGTTGCAGAGTCGTGTAAGCCGACACAACCCCACAACATCCACCAGAGCCTTAAGGAGCTCCGGGTGAATCTCATCCACCCATGGGTCCTGCCACCAAGGAGCTTTTTAACCACCTCGGTGACCTCAGCACCAGAGATTGGAGAGCCCGACCCAAAGTCCCCAGACTCCGCTTCCTCAGTGGAAGACGTGCTGGTGGGATTGAGGAGGTCTTCGAAGTACTCTGTCCACCGACCCACAACATCCAGAGTTGAGGTCAGCAGCACACCACCTCCACTATAAACTGTGTTGGTGGTGTACCGCTCACCCCCCACCACCCCGAGATGCCGGATGGTGGACCAGAATCACCTCGAAGCCGTATGGAAGTCATTCTCCATGACCTCTCCCAACTCCTCCCACACCCGAGTTTTTGCCTCAGCGACCACCCGAGCCTCATGCCGCTTGGACTGCCGGTACCCCAGTAAAGCTACTAGTGACAGAAAACATTTACCAGACAATACTGTCAAATGTAGTAAGGCCGTGAATAATTGTCTTCAAAGAGACTTGACCTTGTTTGGTAGAACACTGTTCACAAAAACTGAATCCTTATCCAGACTGACATATCCTGCATATTCCTTAGAGCTCCCTCCAAATCTCATAAAAGAGATTAACAGAAGAAAAGTTCACTTTATTTGGAAAAACAAACATCATTACATCAGACAGAGAGATTTGATGAAAAATTATGAGGAAGGTGGTTTCAAGGCAATCGATTGTGAAATTATGAATGGAACTTTAAAAATTAGATGGCTCCAGTCCCTTTTAAAAATGTTCATCTCATTTGGTTTGTAGTACCGACATTTGTATTTCAAAAGGTTGGAGGCAGTGACTTGTTACTGAAATGTGATTTTGAATTGTCTAAATTCAAATTCAGAAGGACAAAGTATTTAAAATTCACAATTCCTCCTAAATATAAAGAACTAAAATAAAAAACAATGTATATCCTTCAAATGAGTTCATAGAGAGAGATTTAATTTAATGTTGAGAACGGTGTTTTTTGTAGAAGTCAGCTGGAAACAACCAAACACTTGTTTTATGAGTATAGACAAGTTCAGAATTTATGGAAACTCCTTCATAACTTCCTGTCCTCCAAAGCCATGAACGTGGATTTATTCTCACTTCAAAATATTCACTTTGGTTTATTTGTCACAGAAAAAAAGTGGAATTTCTAGTCAATATTGTAAATATTGTAATTCATAAATGTGGATTTGCAAAATGCCCCCTCTCATTCCCTGCTCTCAAAAATGAACTGTCCTTGTTCAAAACATGTCTGAGTGAGATGCAGAACACAAACGCAGCAAAACTGAACGAGTTCATGGAAGAGTTTCAGATAGTAACCCGCTAACATGTTTGTTGTTTGTTTTATTTGATCTGTTTTATTTTATTTCATACTTTGTTTGAACCTCAGTTACCCAGCGTTTACATTTGTTATAAGTGTTGTTGTGAATAAATCGATTTTTGTTGTTAATGGTTCAATATTGGATAAAGTAAAAAACTAACGCTTGTAATTGTAAATGAAGTTTTTGAATAATACTTTTGTTGGATATAACAGAGGAAGTGTGATGTTTTTCTAAATGTTGCCCATGTATGATGTAAGTGAAAGTTCTATATTAGATTTGAAGATGTCAGCCAGCCCTGCTCTGATGGCCGCCGAGGGTTGGAATGGTTTGTTGGGCACCACGCCAACTCCTCATATTTGTACATTTTCTTTATTGCTGCTATACATTTGGGCTTGTAATCTCGTTCTAGATGATGACACATTGGACAAGTCAAATAATGGTGGACAATCTAAGCTGTACATGTTTGGATATGGTCACGGCACGCTGTATTCAATTTGGTCGTCTGCCTGGAAACAAACCAAACAGCACAACATGAATGAGGTTGGAACCAAACAAAGTCAAAAACATGTAGCCACAGTTTTATTCGTGCTTTTACTTTTAGCTGGGGACAAACATCTCAACCCTGGCCCGATAACACGTGACATCCAGGTTGGCCCGGCGGAGCTGCTGCAGGTGGAGACATCAGCCCTGTGTACATCAGGACTGCAGGAGTCCACTTGGCGCTCTAGTTTGCTGGTGCGGAGCTTGGAGTTACCAGAGCGAGGTGCGGACGTGGAAACAGGACCCTCATCGCTGCACTCTGTGGCGTTTATACAAAGCCCAACTTCAACCGTTATGCCAGACTGGGCTTCAGCAAAAAGAGCATTTTTTCTTCCAGACTGTTAATCATGCCAGAGTGATGTGGGAACCTGCGAGTAAACCAAAAGGTCTGCTTGGAGGACATTTAAACATTCGTAGTCTGATCCCTAAAAAGGATCACATTTCTGCCCTGCTTTCAGACTCAAACCTGGACTATCTCTGCTTAACGGAGACTTGGCTCCATGACAAGATACCAACAAATATGACAGACATTTCTGGATTTCAATGCTTTAGAAAGGACCCAGGTTCTGGCAGAGGAGGAGGTGATGTGCTGATATATATTAGGAATAAATTTAAATGTCATTTGGTTGAGTTAAGCACTCCTCTTGAATGCATCGCTCTGAATGTAACTTTATCTGTGGCAATGAATTTCAATATTGTTGTTCTTTAGAACCCACCATCACATGATGCATCATTTTATAATGAACTAAGTAATGTAGTGAAACAGCTTGAGGTTTATAGAGAAACATCATGCGACGGTGATTTTAATATCAACTGGTTAGATAAAGGTGGCAAACAAAAACTACAAACAGTAATGGCTAAATTCAATTATCAGCAAGTTTCTAAAGGCCCTACTAGAATTACTCGTCAGACTAACACACTTATTGATTTGATGTTTACTAATCGACCTGAGCGACTTACGAGGACTTATAATTTAATTACGGGGCTCTCTGACCCTAACTTGACTCTGACAGTTAGAAAACTTACTGAAAAAAGACTCAGATATTTTGGAAGACTCGACAGCATTAACACTGTAAAATCTATTATTCCTAAATCAAGCATTTTGCAGTTTGAACATGAGTTACACAAACTAAACTGGGAACAAATAATGGCCATGAAGAGTGTGGATGAATGCTGTGACGCTATAACAGTAGCAATCAGGGCTAACAGAAAAATTTACAAAGGAAATAAAATGCAAAACACGACGAAGTACACCTCCGTGGTTATGTCCCGATATTATTAAACTTATGAAAACTTGAGGTACAGCCCTAAAGAAAGCGTTAAAATCAAAGCTCCTGACTGATCTCGTGTCATACAAGAGTTTGAGAAATAAGGTGGTTGTACAACTACGTAAAGCTAAAGCTTCTTATACATTCAGGTCATAGAGAGGGCAAGGGGTGATAGCACTCTGCTTTGGAAATGCTTGAACAATTGAACTAATACAAAGAGTCAAAATAAAGGTATTAAAGAACTTCTTATAGATGGTACAATTATTACTAACCATGGCAAATGAATCTAACTCTTACTTTGTACGATCAGTGGAAGAGTTAACTCAGCATTTTTAACCACATATTTCAACACAGGTTGATAATCACTACGCTCAGGAGGTGTCACAAGATTATTTTTATATTGGACAAATTGATGAAAGAAATACTGCGCAAATCATTGCACAACTGTCTAACTCAAATTCAAATGATGCCTATAATACTAACTGTGGCTTTTTAAAGAAATATACAAATACTCTAATTAAGCCATTGACACATTTAGTTAACCTATCAATTAGTACCTCCACATTTCCTGCAGGGTGGAAAAAGGCAGTTGTTGTACCTATACATAAAGAGGGGAGACAGGATTCTACGAATAATTATTGACCTATATCGATCTTACCTGTATTATCAAAAGTGATTGGAAAACAGTAGTAGTACAACTGACTGATCATTTGGAAGCTAATCAGCTCCTCCACCCATTACAATTTGGTTTTAGATCCGGGTACTCACCAACTGCTGCTTGGTGGAAAATATAAAAAAGTTTCTTGACCAGGGAAAGGTGGTTGGGGCAGTATTTTTAGACCTTAGAAAAGCTCGACACAGTAAGTCATAGTCGACTGCTATCTAAAATGGCACCTTTTAAAATTTCGGATGAAGCAGTGGGCTGGTTTACTTCATATCTCCAAGACAGGCAGCAATGTGTTAAAGTGGCTCAAGGAAAATCTTCATTTTTAAACATCAAAGGGGGACTTCCACAGGGCTCTATATTAGGGCCACTTTATTCAGTCTCTTTATAAATGACCTACCTCTTGTATGCAATGGTGTAAATTGTCAACTTTACGCAGATGATGCAGTATTTTATGCACCTGCTAAGACACCACAACAGGCGGCAGATGTCTTGTCTGCCTGTATGGAGGAAGTGAACCGTTGGTTATTCAATAATGAGTTAGTCATCAATTTAAGTAAAACAGTGTCAATGTGCTTTTCCATTAGAAAAGAACATGTTCAACAACATTTTCAAATTTATTTACAGGATGAAATGATTAAAAATTTAACAGAATTAAAATATCTTGGGCTGCTTTTAGATCCACGTCTAAAATTTGAGAATCATAAAAACATTTCCAAAAAAGTAAAAAGAAACCTTAATTGTTTCAAATTAATAAGACCTTATATTCCTGTACAGGCTGCTCTTCAGTATATACATGCCATGATATTTTCTCATATCTCATATTGTATGACATCATGGGCCCAGGCTACTACAACGGCTATTAAGCCAATGGTGTCATTGTATAACCAAACAATAAAAGTAATGGACAAAAAGCCAATAAGATCACATCACTGTCTAACCTTGGACAAACATAACTTAATGAGTTTTGAAAGCTTTTCTAACTTATGTTTTCTTAAATTAATTTTGAAGTGTATCAATAGTTTAGCTCCTCATCCACTGAGCTCATTTATCCAGAAGCAAACCAGTTGCAGAGTCACCAGAGGATCTTTAGAACAGAATTGCTTAACTCTAGAACCTCGTTTGGTCAGACCTCTTTTTCCTATAAAGGCACAACATTATGGAACTTATTGCCCCCACATGTAAAAGCTATACCTGAACTTAAAAAGTTTGTTTATATGACTAAATCTAAAGGAAAATCAAAGATGTGATCATTTTGAATTTTCAAATTTTATGGATGCAAAAGTCTTTGTGGGAGTGTATGTATTAGTGAGTTAGTATTATATTTACAATTTTTAGTATGTTAGCTGAATGTGTGAGGATGGGGTGGTATTGAGGAGGTGCTATGATATTTATGTAAATTTGTGGGTTGCAAAGTTATTTTAGAATTTGTAGAGGAAAATATTTGTATTTTTATTGTATTTAGATTTTTTAAATTGTTTGTATTTTAATGTAAAGTTTTTATTATATGAAATTGGAGGTTGTTAGGTTGATTACATGAATATGTAGGCAGGACTACGTAGGTACTCTTACTGTATTTTGATTGATAAATTGTATGTATTTTAATGCATATAAATGCCCAAGCAGGGACTGGAGTTGTGAAATAGCTGTAGCTGTGTACTCTTTGTGCAACGTATCAGTCACAGACTTGTTGTGTTCTATGTTTCTGTGCACTGTCCCTGTTAAATAAAGTAAGTAAAAAACAAAGATTCCAAAATGCTTGGCAATGATGATTAAAAGAAAACATGTGTAACTAAGCAAAAAGGGCGTAGCATAAGCTCTCCTGTTACCTGGTGTGTGTTTGAGAGTAAGAAGAGCAAAGACACATGCAAGCAATATTAGGTAGACGACAAATGTGAAACTGCCAACCGGAATGAATTGTCGAAACGAGTTGAGGCGGGGATCGAACCCTCATCGAGAGAGGCTCTGGCATGGCAACCCTACGCGCTTCCAGTGAGCCACCTAGGCGAAGTAGAAAGTGCGAACTCAAGTTTTGCATTTTATGAAGGATTCTTCCAGTATGTTTGAAACGATACGTTGATGTTACTTTTAGTGATGCATCGGATTAAAATAAATAAGCAGAAAATAATTAGAAGCCAATTTGCGGATGATGTAAAAAACAAAAGTCAAATGCCGCTGACTTTAAAGGAAATACACTTGTTTTTAAAGCTCAGTTCAGTGGAAACAAAGTGGATATTAGCAAAATACTAATGAAAAATGAATTGGAAAAGTTTAAGCAAAACTTAATGTGAATGTATATAATCTGCTCTTTTGTTATGTTGATTAAAAAGTTTAAACAAAAATACCCGCTGTATTTATTAAATATAAATTAAAAAATGAAGACGACCATGTGTGAAAAATATTTGGGATGGCGTCGTTTGCAACAAGGCGCAAAGACTGCTCATGCAATCATCGTCCATGGTCATGACATCCCCGATAAGCCACAAAGACCAACCAAACAACTAAGAACACACAGCGGCTTTTATGTACCTATTTTCAAGTACGATTTAGACTTAGGGTTCCGACATAAAAATTCTGGGTTCACATTAAATACAGAAAGAAAAAACAGTAGTCAGCATCAATTTGAACATGTTCTTGTCTTATTTTCAATGATTTTTCTTCTGTTTTAGCTGTTGAAGAACAGATGCATGACGGGAAACCGAAGCGCGCTGCTGACGTCATCACGTCTCGTGCGGTTCTTTGTCGCCCCCTGGTAAAATAACAGAGGAGCTGCAGTGAAAAAAGCAGCGGGTCCTGGAGGCGGAGTCCACCGAGTCTTGACGCCCTGCGGCAACATTTCAAGTGAAGATGGCGGCTGCTGTGAAGCTGCGGTCATGTTTGCTGCTTTCAGCTTTAGTTTTGTACGTGGGGAGCGCGAGCATCAACTGCTCAGTGTTTTACCTCCAGTCCAGTGTGACATTTTTGTTGCGCTAAACCCTCAGTAGCTGTTAGCAGGGAAGCTAACTAGCTACTAGCTGTTGAGCCACCTGTCATGAACATTTAGGAGCTTTCAGTCAGACTAAATGTGATTTATAAGACGTTATTTATGTTTCAAACCGTGTCCTGTTGCGTACTGGTGTTAGTTTGATTTTAATGTGACTGGCGCTCTGAGTAAAAAGCTAATTCTGTTATAAGATTAGCTCTGCGTTACATTAAAGCAGTCTGCTCCTCAGATAAATAGTTATTATTTATCTGAGGAGCAGATAAATAACTATTTATACTACTTATTGATAGTTGTTAACATTATTATTTATATATGAATGTTTCTGTTATTTTATTGTTTTTTGTATTATTTTTTAATTAGCGCCCACCAGTGCTGGCAGAACTCTGGTGTCAGAGCTGCTGATGCTGAAGCTCATACTGGAGACCAGAAGAAAAGCTCTCTTCATGTTGTCATTTGTTTCTGTGGCCAAAGAGAAGATGCTCAACCTTCCGGTGATGAAAAGATGGACAGAACACGCGCATGCTTTGTACTCCTTTATGCTTCTCTGCAACTGTCTACATTTTTATTTGCATGTCCTTCTTTGCAGAGCGTATTTGAAGAAGCTGGTGTTGGTGTGGAGGGCTCCATGGGCAGCACATGAGCTGCTGGAGGCTTCACGACACTGGATGAAGCTGTTTGCACCATAGAAAAGCTCCTTCTTGAATCAACAGACTCGTTGAAGAAGATAACATGGGTCTCTTAGGTATTACATCTGTTGTAACTGTACACACACATAAAAATGTACATTTTTAAGAAAATTACTTTGAAGATTTGCTTCAAAATCTTGTATGTAAATAATAATTTTTCTTAATGCACGTATGGACTAACAGATGAAATGATACCTCAGTAGAACATAGTGATATGTGAGTTGTTCAGTGTTTTATTTCTGCTAGGAATGGTGGTGGTAGATGAGTTACACATGGTTGGAGGTTCTGGAAGAGCATACCTGCTGGAGCTGCTCCTCACCAAAACTCTCTACGTTGCACAGAAGCAGAACAGCACAGGGTCTGTGTCCCTACCGTTGTTGTTGCAATCCTTTTAGTTTCTTTACAGAATGTGTTCATTGATCTTTCTGCAGGTTCTTTCCGACGGTGTACAGATAATGGGGATGGGCGCCACTTTGCCCAGTCTCTCTCTCCTGGCTGGCTGGTTAAATGCAGAGCTTCACCAGACACACTACAGACCTGTGCCTTTGCAGGAACATCTCAAAGTGGCTCTGACAGCTACGATAAGAGCCTCTCTGTGGTGAGGCAGTTC
>NC_056499.1:45623278-45626004 GCF_014905685.2 Nematolebias whitei | reverse complement strand
CTTAGTGTCAGAAGCAGCTTGGATATCAACCTGTGGCTCACATGCAGCTTCTCTGGATCAACATCTTATCAACACAGTCTTATTTGTCTCAGTACCAGACCAGGCTGAGCTTTGGAGTCCAGAGGAAACTCGTCGATCTCGTCAGGGTTTCTCTTCTGAACTCGACTCGAGCCAGAGCGCTCTACGCCCAAGGCCTCTGCACTGTGGCTGAACTAGCCCGGGCCTCTGTAGCTGATGTGGAGAAAGCTTTGCTGAATGCGGTCCCATTCAAGAGGTCGGTGTGCACACATTTGTGTTTATTCCAGTAAAATTTACTGTCATGATAAAGAGAACCAGAATGTCAATCCATAAAAGAACCGTCAATACAAACACACCTTAGCAAACAGAAAAATAGAGATTTGACTGTCAAACCCAAACTGATTTATCTCCTGGAGCTTAGTACTATTATTATAAATAATCATGTGTCACCCTCTGAAAGTGCCTCTTGTCCAATAACAAGATAAAAAGAATAAACTGTGATTTAGTGTTTATATACTACTGGGAAATATAGTGCATAATGGATGAGAGTGAGCACAGTTCAGTTTGATTTGATACAGTTTAAAACTTCAACAATTACAGCTGTTTACAGCCTCATTCTAGTTCTATGTTTTTAAACTGTGCAAAGAGGATATATTTAACTTTCAACACTCCCAAAGTCAGTCGCATCAATTTCCAAGCATGTATTGACTTCTGCTGTCAACAGGAGACCATGAGGTTTTTATTGACGCGTTGCCATTATTGAAATATTACGGTATATAGAAAGAACATTATTCTTAGTTTGAAGATTGTGTATTGAACCGTTTCCGTACGGCACGTTCGGTTCGGTCCACGTGCGTACCGTTTCGGTCATTTATTCATGCATTAAATTTTATTAACGAGAGAATACGCGCAGCGGAACTAAAGTTCCTAAGCGTGTTTCAGCACGGCGCTATAATCTTGCAGCACGTGCTGTGTTAGATATTTCTCCCGTACCTATAAAAATAAAGAACCACACAGGAAAAACAGTTAAGATTTTCAGCGAAGCTTTTTGCAAAAAGGTAAAATTCACAGTTCCAACACTAGGGCTGGTTTCTGTGACCTCCGAAGGTTTTCCACATCTGTTCACCTTTTTATTGTTCACACAGGAAGGAGGAAAAGACTGGACGTCTTGATTAGGCAGATTACGAGGGCAAAGTGATCTTAGAACATTTTGATTAAATGCTTAAAAGAAACAATGACAGTGTAAGATTGATGGGATATGAGTTGATGTGTATAACCTTGACATTTCTGGTTTACAAAAGAACAAACACTTAAAAGAAGAAACAGCTTGTGTAAGGACAAAGACTTCCTATCAGCTCGGACGTGGACTCATGGTTCTTTATTCTCCAGAGACTTCTTTGCTTCGTATGCACAAAGTGCAGAAATCATGAAACAGTTTCAAATGATGACATATTAAAAACTCTTGCATGCAGCATTAGCATTCTAGCATGTCGTTGCGGTCTCCTGTTGGGGAACATCATGTCTTTCTTGTTAAAAGACAAGTGAACAAATCCAAAGCTGTGTGTCGACGTTGTTTCACGGAGAGTGGATCTGCAGCAGCAACACGTCCAACTTGTTGTGGTGCTTGAAACATCGTCCGAATGTCATGTCAGTGAATGTGGGTCATCCTCTCCTTAATACAGTGCAGTCGTCCTGTCCCATGAGCAGAAAAACACCCCCAAAGCATGATGCTTCCACCCCCATGCTTCACAGAAGGGATGGTGTTTGGGGATGGTCCTCATCATTCTTCGTCCTCCAAACACGTCGAGTGGAATTAAGACCAAAAAGTTTTATTTTGGTCTCATCTGACCACAGAACTTTCTCCCATGACTCCTCTGGATCATCCAAATGGTCATGGGCAAACTTAAGACGGGCCTGGACGTGTTCTGATTTAAGCAGGGGAACCTTCCGTGCCATGCATGACTTTAAACTATGACGTCTTAGTGTATTACCCACAGTAACCTTGGAACCAGTGGTGCCAGCTCTCTTCAGGTCATGGACCAGCTCCTACCGTGTAGTTCTGGGCTGAGTCCTCACCTTTCTTAGGATCACTGATACGCCACGAGGTGAGATCTTGCATGGAGCCCCAGTCCGATGGAGACTGACAGTCATGTTTAGCTTCTTCCATTTTCTAATAATTGCTTCAACACTTGATCTTTTTCACCAAGCTGCTTGGCAGTTGCCCCGTAGCGCTTTCCAGCCTTGTGCAGGTCTACAATTTTGTCTCTGGTGTCTATGGACAGCTCTTTGGTCTTAGCCATGTTAGTAGTTGGAGTCTTACTGACTGTGTGGGGTGGACCGGTGTCTTTATGCAGCTACCGACCTCAAACAGGTGCTTCTAATTTAGAATAATCAGTGGAGTGGAGGTGGTCGTTATAGAGGAGGACTAACAGGTCTTTGAGGGCCAGAACTGATTGGCAGGTGTTCAAATACTTATTTGCAGCAGTAACAAATAAATTATTTAAAAAATCTTACATTGTCATTTCCGGATATTTTTCCAGATATTTTTTTAGATTATGTCTCTCACAGTGGACATGCACCTAACATGAACATTTCAGACCCCTCCATGATTTCTAAGTGGGAGAACTTGCAAAGTTGCAGGGTGTTCACTTATTTTATTCACTGTGTGTGTGTGTGTGTGTGTGTGTGTGTGTGTGTGTGTGTGTGTG
>NC_056499.1:45609604-45623178 GCF_014905685.2 Nematolebias whitei | reverse complement strand
GTGTGTGTGTGTGTGTGTGTGTGTGTGTGTGTGTGTGTGTGTGTCTGCGTATGTATACACACACACAGGAGGGCACTTCTTAATTGTCTGGATTTCCATTTCTAGAGACAAAACTTGTCTCTGCAACTCTTGAATTCTCCGTGCAGCATCATCCAGTTGACGTGAGAAAAAGCAAAAACCTTAATAGACATCACTTATCCATCCATCGATTTCCTGTTCAATTATTAATTATCGTTTGTATTACAGCATTTCTTCTATTACTTACTCATTACTGCCTTGACAGCTCTGAGGTGAAGATATTCTATGTTTTTTCAAAGGGGAAAACACAAAATATGCAATATTTTCCATAAAGTATAAAGCTGCTTCTCCTCACTCAAATCATTTCATGTATTTACTGACTATCTCCCCACCATTAGCAAGTCCAAAATGTTCTGAATACAACCATGAGATGGTTACCCCAAGGGGGGTGTGGCAAGATGGCGCCTGTGTGTGGCTTCGCCGGCTTTACCTCTCTGCGCATTTTTTATTATGCGTTTTTATTATTTTTAAATTATTTAGCTTTTTTCTGTCAGGATAATAGCTTTGTCACTCTTGCAGCCCGTGTTTATGATCGGGATACATTATTGGCGATCAATAAGCCGTGGAAGAGCTGTTGTGACGGCTGGAGCAGTTTCAGAGGGAGTTGTCCACCTCCGTTTGTTTGCTGCTCACCTGAGTGTCTCCTGCAAAGTTCCAGACGTAAAAAGCGGAAAAGAGGATCTAGAGCCGGTGTCCTGGTTCGTCTGAGGCTGTATCGTAGACGTTTTATTGGGAAGCGGGGAGCCCCTCACTGTCTACGAACTGTTCCATCTAATTGGGAGTTTGACATGTCGCCTGAAACCTGGCCAGCATGGACCTCTACCTGCCTGTCTTCTGTATATTATTCAACCTGCTTGGATGAAGTTCATCATGCTCACCATCAGGTACCTCCTCGTCGTAATCGTTCTTCTGATGCGATCAACCTAATCTGTGTGCCACTATTAGCGGATGTGGGAGCTGCTGAAATGTCATCGTTGCACATGGCCCTCTTCAACACGCGCTCTATCAGCAACCAGTCTTTTGTCTTGAATGAATTGATTACGAAGGAGTCCCTTGATTTCATGTTTTTAACTGAAACTTAGCAATGAAGCTTGGATCTCATTCATCTGCGGGAACTCTGTCCAGATAACTGTGCTGTTCTTGCAACACCCCGTGAAGCGCGTAGAGGTGGTGGACTAGCAGCCGTGTTCAAGGACTGTTTTTCCTGCAGACTTGTTAATCCAGCCCCATTCTCTACATTTGAGCAACAAATAATTAAAGTTGGCTCTTTGAAAATATTTTACTGTATTTTAGTTTATAGACCTCCAGGTTCAGCTAGTGTATTTTTATCTGAATTCACTGATTTTCTGTCCTCCATTATTAAGTTGGAGAAAGTTATAATTTTGGGTGATTTTAATTTTCACATTGATGATGTTACCTGTAAGGCAGCAACAGACTTTATATCCATCACAGACTCTTTTCACTTTACTCAGCATGTGAGTGCCCCCACTCATTATAAAGGTCATACATTGGACCTTGTTTTCTCTTTAGGCCTCGATGTGGAAGATGTTCGTGTGGAGGATATATTTTTAAGTGATCACAAATGTATTTATTTTAATGTGTCCTTCAGTCCTGATCCAGCTCCTTCTTGCCTTTTGAGACAGAGGCGGATTATCTCTGAACACACTTCTGATGCTTTTATTGCTCTATTTGATTCCGCCTCTTTGGATTATGACATCATGAACGTAGATTCAGTTGTTTCCTGTTTTAACACTCACTGTATGGACATATTGAACATTATAGCACCATTTAAACAAAGCACTGTCCAACGCACTAGCTGTCCGTGGATCAACAATGAAATCCTTACTTTGAGGAGAACATGTCGTAAAACTGAACGTCTGTGGAAACGTACTGGGTTGGTGGTTCATAGACTACATCTTAAAGCTCTGATCAGCTCTCTAAATGAGATGCTCAAGACTGCCAGAGCTCGTTATTTTACTAATCTCATCCAGCATTCTTGTCTCAAAGTGCTTTTACGTATGCAGATTGCAATCGGTTTTTAAATTATTTTATTGATAAAGTTTCCAGCATTAGGGCCAGTATTTGTCCTTCATCTTCCCTTTTACTGGCTCCTTTGTCACTGATCCCTGATAAGTGGTCCTTTTTTACCCCAGTTTCAATTAAGGACATCTCAGATTTAATGGGTCATATGACACTGTCAACGAGTCCCCTTGATGTCCTTCCTACGTCGCTTTTTAAACATATTTTTACCTGTATTGGCCCCAGGGTTGTACAAGTGATAAATTCCTCTCTTTGTTCTGGCACTGTCCCACACTATTTTAAAACTGATATTGTCTGTCCTTTGCTAAAAAAGCCAAATTTGGATTCTTTGTTGCCTGAAAACTACAGACCTATCTCCAAACTTCCCTTCTATCAAAGATCCTTTAGAAGGTTGTAGCACAACAATTAAACTGCTTCTGGAGGTAAATGACATCAGGGATTCTTTTCAATCTGGTTTTCGCAAATTGCACTCCACGGAAACAGCACTTTTAAAAGTTTCTAGTGACATATTGATGGCAGCTGATTCTGGAAACTACACTGTGTTGGTTTTATTGGACTTGACTTCAGCCTTTGACACAGTGGATCACACTGTTCTTATCAATAGACTAAGAGATCTATTTGGTATTTCTGGCACCGTTTTAAATTGGTTTATTTCTTATTTATCTGAAAGGTCTTTTACTGTTTTTATGAATAATGTTCACTCTGATGTTGCACAGCTGTCTTGTGGGGTACCCCAGGGTTCTGTTCTGGGTCCAGTCCTCTTCATTGTATTTACGCCCTTTAGGTTTTATTTTGAAACGTTACATTAATGTGTCCTACCATCTGTATGCTGATGATATTCAGCTATACTGTTCTTTTCGAGCCTCCGAATTCCATAAATTGACAGAACTCAGAAACTGTCTGTTAGAGATCAAAACATGGCTGAATGACAACTACCTGCAGTTAAATGCAAATAAAACTGAGACTTTAATTATTGCCCCTGATGATAAAATCCCAGTAATCAGGCAGTATCTTACATTCTTAAATCCTTTGGTAAATAATAATTTCAGAAATTTAGGTGTTGTCTTTGATAGTTCTTTATGTTTGGACAGTCATTGCAAATTGCTAGTTCGAAATTGTTTTTTCCACTTAAGAAACATTTCTAAACTACGTGGAATTGTATCACAGAAGGAACTGGAGATGATTGTTCATGCTTTCATTTCATCTCGGTTGGATTACTGTAATAGCATTTTAATGGGTCTGAACAAATCTTCCCTAGCTCGCCTTCAATCTGTGCAGAATGCTGCGGCGAGGCTGCTAACTGGAACCCACAGAAGAGCTCACATAACTCCTGTTCTGGCCTCCCTGCATTGGCTCCCTGTGCATTTCAGGAGTCATTTTAAAATTCTGGTTCTAACTTTTAGGGCACTTCATGGTCAGGCTCCCAAATATTTACTGGACCTTTTGAAGCCTCTATGTCCCATCAGGACTTTGAGATCTTCAAATCAAATGTTGCTGATAGTTCCGAGAACTTATTTTAAAACACGTGGAGACAGAGCATTCCAAGTGGTGGCCCCGAGGCTTTGGAACGCTCTCCCTCTGTCACTGTGCTGCTCAGATTCCATTGACTCTTTCAAAAATGATCTTAAGACTTATTTATTCAGACTGGCTTTTATTTAAATTTTATTTACTTTTACTTTGTGAAGCACTTTGTGATGTCATTGCCTGTGAAAGGTGCTATATAAATAAATATTACTTACTTACTTACTTACTTACTTATTCACAGCCATATATTTTTTCTACAAATTTTCTGCAATACTAACCCGGAGAAGGATGGCAGGCAGAGTCGTGATCTTTTGCCACTGCACCTGCAGGCAATGAGTCCTCTGTGCAGTTCCCAGGGTCAGGCACCTCCTGGGAGTCATCCTGGAAACTCAAATACTGTGTTTTTTGTTTATTATCAGAACAACGTGGCACTCTGCAATAACAACGTCTTGATGACTGTGCCATGCTGGTTAGGTGAGCTGCTGCTGAGAAAGATGGACAGAAGAAGTAAAAAGAGAAATTATTAATCATGTCAGAACATGGAAATGGTTTGACATATAGTTTTTAATTCAATATTTAAAATGTTATTCTAAACAACAGTGTTGGAAGATGTCAGAAATTTTTCATTAATTAATTAATTGTTTTTTTGGGAAGATGGCGCTGCTGTGCATGGTCTGCCCTCCACCTCTGTCTGCAGTGATTGTGTTTTTTCTGTTTTTGTCATTTTTCACCTACAACATCGACTCACTGCTGGTTTATGAACGTCATCACCTCCTAAATCTCCGACTATCTGCCACCAGTCTCGCTTTGTTTGATCATAATGATCGTAACTCTGGACGCCCCCTTGGACCCCCACCTCTGTTTGAAGACGTTCCTGTTTACCTCCGCCGTGGTATCCTGCCCGCTCGAAGACATCGCTCCAGGCGCCGTGGAAAATGGGCCGGCCGTCTTGTGAGGAGCAAAGCCTGCCAGGCTGCTGCTGCGGCTTCTTCTTTAACCGAGGACCACATCTTAAATCACCTGTCCTGGCGCTGCGCCGATCCACCTGAGTCCTTCCCGGTCCTTCCCACGGGTCGGGTCGCGCTTCCACAGCAGACCTGTTTGCCACGGCTGGGCTTCCGGTCGTTGGAGTCGCAGGTCGAACTTCACAAATCTGAGACCACTGGTCCTAACTTCATGGGCAACTTCTGCTGTGATTCCTACAAGGATTGCCCTGATAAACACCAGATCTCTGGCTAATAAAACGTTCATCTTGAATGACTTTTTCTCCTTCATCGGTCTGGACTTCTTCTGCGTGACTGAGACGTGGCTCTCCTGTGGTGAGTTCATGACCCTCTCGGAAATTTTACCACTGGACTGTTCTTATTTTAATGCTCCGAGAATATCAGACAAAGGTGGTGGATTATTAACTATTTTCAAAAAACGTTGGAACTGCAAACTGGTACAGATACCAGATAATTTTTTGAGCTTCAAAAAGGTGAGGTGGGCTGTTCAAATCCTGTTTTTTCTGCTGTGTTATTCAGGCCACCCAAATATAATAAGGACTTCATGGCTGAACTCTCTGACTTTTTAACTTCGATCTTACTCAGATATGATCGGGTTTTGATTCTGGGAGATTTCAATATACATGTCGGTTACCCTGAAAAGCCGCTGACTCAGGACTTTCTAGATCTGATCCAGTCTCTGAATTTTGTACAGAATGTTGCAGGACCAACTCACCAGCATGGCCACACACTGGATTTAGTGTTAACCTATGGTTTATCTGTTTCTGAGTTAGAAATTGGGGATGCGGTTTTCTCCAACCACAAACCCATTTCTTTCAACATTTCTTTTGTCAACAAGTCCAAACCCCCGCCCCCTCCAGCCAGGCCTTGTTGAATATTTAACCCTTCCACTGCTGCACTCTCTTCCTTTGCTTTTACTAAAAACTCTCTCTCAGTCTCTGAATCCTCTTCCATCAACACCCATGAGCTAGTCACTGTACATCAAGAGACCCATGCTAAGGTGCTTGACCTAGTTGCCCCATTAAAAATTAGGCATCCAAAGCGCACTCCACACCCTTGGATGAATGAGATCACTCGAGCAGCCAAACGTCAGTGCAGGAAAGCCGAACGTAAATGGAAGAAGGACAAACTTCACGTTTCTTTTAGCATGCTAAAATCATGTTACAAAGAGTACCAGGCCACTGTTAAAGCAGAAAAAAGCAAATATTTCTCCCAAATCATCGCCTCAAACAGCCACAATCCCCTCGTTCTTTTCAACACCATTAACTCCATTTTAACCGTGCCTCAGTCTGCCAACTGGGAGGCCTCTGCAGTTACGTGTGACAACTTTGCCAGTTTCTTTGTTAAAAAGGTTGAATCGATCAGGTCACTGATTCCTCACACCACAGCTGACACCTCCATCTTTGTCCCCTCTACATCAGTCTTTAACCAGTTTGATCCCATTTCCCTCTCATTTCTAAATGACGTCATTGGTCATACGAAACCCTCAGGTTCCCCTGCTGACCCCATCCCTGCATCGTTTTTTAAACAAGTCCTACCCTCTATTGGACCCTCTGTTCTTGACATTATAAAAAGCAGTATGGCTACAGGTGTGGTTCCTGACGCTTTTAAACATGCAGTGGTAACTCCTTTAATAAAAACAACCCGGACTTGACCCTTCAACCTGCTCAAACTTCAGACCTATCTCAACACTTCCCTTTCTTTCTAAGAGCCTGGAGAAAATAGTTTTCACTCAATTAAACAAGTTCTTGAGTGGAAATTCTATTCTTGAGATCTTTCAGTCTGGCTTTAAGAAACTACACAGCACCGAAACAGCCTTAGTTGGTGTCTGGAACGACATTCTTCTGGCAAATGACTGGTCAGTCTGTAGTCCTGGTACTCCTTGACCTTACCGCTACATTTGATACTGTGGACCACAGTATCCTTTTATCCCAGCTAGAACACTGGGTTGGGATTACTGGTGCAGCGTTACAATGGTTCCGTCATACCTGAGCGACAGGAGTTTCTGTGTTCATTTTGCTAACAATCTATCTACTTTAGTGCCTCTTTCCTGCGGGGTCCCGCAAGACTCCATTCTTGGACCCCTTCTGTTTTCATTGTATCTCCTCCCTTTAGGGTCTATCCTGAGGAAACATGGTCTTTCCTTTCATTGTTATGCTGATGACTCTCAGATTTATCTGCCGTTAACACCCAACAGTTCCTCTTCCATTCGCCCTTTGTTAAAATGTCTTGATGACATCAAGACTTGGATGGCTGCGAACTTCTTGAGTTTTAATGATCAGAAGACTGAGGTCATTGTGTTTAACCCAAGCTCTGCCACTGTCACTGATCCTGCAAACCTGGACTCCCTTCAGCCATATCTAAAACAGTCTGTTACCAATCTCGGGATAGTTTTAGACTTGGACTTTAAGTTTAATAAGCAGATAAATTCTGTTCTTCAAAAAAGCTTCTTTCAGCTAAGGCAGATAGCTAAGCTCAAGTCTGTGCTGTCTAGATCTGACCTAGAAAAATTAGTCCATGCATTTATTACAACCCGGCTGGACTACTGTAACTCGCTTTATGCTGGGGTCAGTCAGGTCTCTCTCTCTCATGTCTCCAGCTTGTCCAAATTGCTGCAGCTCGGCTACTAACAGGAACTCGCAGGTTTGAGCACATTACTCCAGTTCTGTCCTCCCTTCACTGGCTTCCTGTGTGTGTCAGAGCTAGGGTTGTACATCTCTGTGTGATAGACGATTCGATTCGCATCTAGATACAAAGGTTACGATTCGATTCAAAAACGATTTATTTTAAAAACAGAACGATTTGATTCGATTCGATACAGTGGAAGAGCGATTCGGTTCGGTTCGATTCGATTCAACTTTATATAATTCCACAGTTTAACATTTGTTGAATGTAGACAAATATTAATTATAAACAAAAAGGGCCATTTCTATAAATGTGACATTCTTACATTATTTTTAAATTTGTAAAAGTCTACATATATCATATCTAAAAGCGTGCAGTAAGGCACTGGCAAAAATAAAGTAAAAAGCCAAACAACAGAATCACATGTCAAATGTGTTTATTTTTAGACATGCACCTAAAAAGACCAGCTAAAAGAATATTTCTTTGTTTGATGGGATCAGTATAAAATGAGAAAATAAAGAAAAATTATAAAATGCACAAATGATTACAGCAGCATGTAATTAAAAAAAATAGGAATAAGCTACAGTAAGCACAAAGCACCTGTGCAATAACCTGTCACCTACCCTGCGTAGTTTGGTAGTTATGTGCAATATATATCATGTGCATTTTAGCTTATATTACATTACTACCTTGAAATACTTATTCACACAAATTCATTCTGCTTCACTGTAAAAATTCTACAATGTTGTTGTTTACCATTTTTCTCTTCAGAAACTTTGTAAATATTATAATTACTTTTTCACTTTTTGGTAATTTATTTTGTACCCTTATTGCATGCTTTAGTATTTCTTGTTTGCTTGTTTTTTGTTTTTTAGCAAGTCAAATCGGTTCTTCTCATCCTGAACATTTCATTGTGTTAACCTTGCATATGACAAATAAACACAACTTGAACTTGAACTTAATAATACAAAAACATAATGCAAGAACAGTACGCCTAACAACAGCAGCACGAACATGAGTTTGTGTGAGCAGGTGGGCACAGATTAATATAACATCATGCCATTTAAACAGCAGCATGAGATCAGATCAGCAGCATGGATAATCAGCAGCACATATCAACAGTCAAAGTGCCGATTACATGTATAAAAGAAATCAAACTGCAGCTTTCTGACCTGGTGAGGTAGTCTGAACAAAAGTAACGTCCTGCATTTCTACATTCACGTCAGGTTCAATCTGAACTCAAACACAGTGAAGTAGTTCACTTCCTTATGTTTGTATGTTTACCTACATTATATTTTTATTCATCATAATCACTGTCCTCATCTTTTTTTTGCAGCAGATTTTTCTTAAGGAAAATCAGCTGATCCACATGCTCATGTTTGAGTAGACTGCATTTTGTGGAAACAATATTTCCTGCAGTGCTGAAAACTCTCTCAGATGCCACACTGGTGGCCGGTATGCAGAGATACATTTTAGCCATAGATGACAGCAGTGGCAAGTCCTGTTGCTCTTTCCACCACTGTAGTGGGTTTTTGTTCCGGGGCAAAGGATCACGCTCTCTGTACCTCTTGACTTCTTCATTGGCGTGGCCCCTCACAGATCTAGATGCCGTCCTTACTTGAAAGTCTTCTCCCAACAGCTGGTCCAGGGCTGACATTTTCTTCTTTTTACACGGAGGTTTATCATCTGAAATAGAAAACAACCACCATATATTACTGGCTATGTTTGCCATGAAGTTTTTTTAATTGACTACCATTTTATGTATAAATCTTCATTTGATGTTCAGAATTTATTTATCTAAGGACTCGTGTACATATGTAAAATATGTATCATTATCATCATCATTATTATTTAACTCTTTCTTTGCATGCAGATCCTCTTATTATAGTGAATGTGTTTTATACTGATACTATGACTGCAGCACAAGTTTAAGACAAAGTCTTCTCGTTCTTGATCACAAGTTATAAAACACACAAACCTTTATGCTCATCTTGGGTCTGGGGTACATCAATGCAGATGTCCGGATCTCCATTTGCAGGTTCACTCTGACATGGATCAGTCTGCACTGGACCTCTCTGAACTGAACCCCCCCGTTACCTAGAAATAAAACATGAAATAACATTTAGTGTACAGTATGGTTAAATGCAGTGTAAAGAATCAAATAAACAGTAGTCAGAATAAATCTAATGACAGCAACAAAGCACAGCAGACTGTAACTGAATGTACTGTAATATGTATTTTGACAGTGTGTTAGGGGATTTACCTTGTGATGCAGGGATGTCTCTTCTGCTGTTATGCTTGTGAATGTCCTCTCTGCATCATGGTTACTGAGGAAGGGCAGGGACTTAAAACGGGGGTCCAGAGCTGCTGCAGTGTGGAAGAGATCTTCAAGGCCTGTGTAGCGTTTCTCCAAGTCATTCTTGAACGCCTGCTTCATCTCTGATTAACACTGAGTCTTCATCTGATGGTTCAAAGTTCTTTTTAAGCTTTGCTTTTACAGGAAGAATCATTGAGAGTGTGGGTCGCTTGTCTTCAGACATGCTGGTAGTCACAAGTTTGACCGGCGCCATCAGTTTGACAATGTCTTCAATGTCGCAGAAGTCTTTGTCCTTGAGAGTATTCACCTCTTCTCCTTTTCTGGGGTCCCTGAACATGAGTGCTGCAGAAATCGCAGGATGTTGCTCAAAAAAGCGTTCAAGCATGTCATGGGAGCTATTCCACCACGTGGATACATCTTGGATGAGTTTGTGGAAAGGCAAGGCTAGTTGTTTCTGTTTCTCTTGAAGGATTTCTGCTGCCCTCACACTACGATGAAAAAAGGCAACGGCTTTCCTCACTCTCCCCAGCAACCTTGCTACTGTGTCAACTTTAAAGGCTTTCTGTGTGGCGAGATTAATAGTGTGTGCAAAGCACATGAGGTGAGGGGTCATCTCTGCTTCCACTCCAGCTAATACCATGTTTGTGGCATTGTCTGTCACCAGGGCTGGATCTTTATCAAGAAGGTTCCAGTCAACACATGCCTGTTTTAGCAGAGCACCAATGTTTTTCCCAGTGTGGGATCCTTTGAATGCCCTGGTTTGCAACACATGCACATTTAACTTCCAGTCTGGAGAGATGTAGTGGACAGTGATGGTCACATAAGACTCAGTGGAGCATGATGTCCAGGCATCGGTTGTAACAGCAACTCGCTCTGCATGTGCCAATTCTTTTTCAACTTGGCTCTTCACTTGGGCATACAACGCTGGCATGCATGTGTTTGTGATATGCTGCCGGGACGGAATCTTATATCTGGGCTCTAACGTATGAATCAAATCCTGAAATCCTTCCCCCTCCACTATATTGTACGGCCATAAGCCCTTAGCTATGAAACGGGTTATTGATGCCGTTATATCCTTAGCTCGTGATGAACTGTCGCCGAGTTGCCCGTAAAATTTAGTGATAACGTTACCCGTCGCTCTCTGTGTGGCAGCTGCCTGCTCCTGCTCGTTGTTATGGGGCTTGAGAAGTTCGCCATACTCCTCTGTGTTTTCTCGTTGCATGTTGATCAAGGTTTGTTGTGCTACCAGTGTACTTCAGAGGTGCTCTGCATAGCTTACAAATAGCGTGGTTTTTGTCGAGTTTTCCGTCCTTCTTGTAAAACCCGAAAACGTTCCACACTTTAGACTTTTGTCTGGCTGCTGTATTGAAAATCTTTCTCGGTGACCCGCTAACGCTGCTACTATTTACATCCATTCTTGTTGTCTTGGTGAGCTACGGAGCATGCGTGAGAATAGCTTCGCGGGCATTTCCGACTCTCGCGTTGTTTTATAAACGCACTGTCAACCGAGCTAGTCTCACGATACCCGGTTCATGTCTCTTCAACCGGTTCATCTCAGCATTTGTGGCTGGTTGCTGTCGATTTATACCGCTGCTACCGACACAACCATATCGCTAGCTTGTCAAACCGGATATCCGGTCGTATCGGTTTATCTATAACAACCCTAGTCAGAGCTGATTTTAAGATTCTTCTGCTGACATTTAAGTGTCTTAATGGCCTTGCACCCTCATGCCTCTCCGACCTTCTTCATCCTTATACTCCTTCTCGGGCCTTGAGATCATCAGACCAACTGCTTTTGGCTGTACAGGTACCAAAAACCAGGCTGAAGCTCAGAGGAGATCGGGCGTTTTCAGTCATGGGCCCTAAACTCTGGAACAATCTGCCCATCAACATTCGACAGGCCACCTCAGTCTCTGCTTTTAAATCTCTCTTCAAAACACCTCTGTACTCGTGCGATCTCATTTGGTATTTCTTCGTTGATGATTGTGTTCATCCATTTTGCTTTTACTCCCTGACATTTAACGCAGGGTGATTTAGTATTTCATCGTTTCTCATTATATTTCATGTTTTTATGCTTTTATTCATGTTGCTGTAATATCTTGTTATTAATATTTGATGCTGTGATATTTTTTGGTAAGCACTTTGATAACAGTTACTGGTTTAAATGTGCAATATAAAAAAATGTGACTTGACTTGACTTAATAGATAATGTTGTGAAATAAAGATTGTGTTCCTTGTTGAATCTGACTCCCACTTCTTGTTTTACTTTGAAATTGACCCACTTCCTCTTTTACTTTGAAGAGGCTCCCACAGATTGATTTCTCTGTTGAAGTCTGTTCCTGTTTACATCATGTGACACGATGTCTCACACTTCTGATTGGTTTGAAACTGGCCAATCCAATGACAGCAGGCTTGAGAGCGCGATGAAAAGTTAGTTTTTATGTGTGAAGAAACGCCCTGTTTTGAGACAAAGAAAAGTGCAGTTTCTCCTCGAAGCGGCAGCCAGACGGAGCAGAGAGACGGTCGACTTCAGATTCCTCCTTAACAAGGTTGTATCGTATAGTTTAATGGATGCGCATCCAATTAATTATATGTTAAAATAATGACTGCATTTAACTAATCCACTGTTTATGCTTGTGAATTTGTGACTTTCTTTGCTTATTAAATATTCGTAAACTTGAAGGTGCGTTTGTCGTATTCTGAGTGAGTGTCTTGACTCCTCCTGCAGGGGAACGGTAACAGCAGAGCTCGGGTGGAGAAATAAGATAAAAAACACAACAAAATGGAGGTTCCACCGAGATTTGAAAAACAGTTACCGAGTCAATCACACTGATCTGCGGCGCGCCATAAAGAGAAGGTAAGCAGAGCCAGTTGATTACGAAATCTGTAAATTGGGCTTACTATAGGCAAATTTGCTCAGTGTGTGTGACTCCCAAATAAATAGTTTTAAATAGAGAAGTTTACGTCGACGATAAGAATAAGATAAAAGTAAGATAAAGTAAAATACCAGCCTCAGGGATAAACTGCGCATTAGTCGAGCCAACCGGGGAGCCGACGGGCTCTCGGCCGGAGGAGTGAAAGTTCTAGGAAAATGGTTCCGCTGTTCAACTCTGTAACTCCATTAGACTAAGTTTTACTGTAAACTTGTTGAATTGGCAGTCAACTTTTAAAACAGTATCAATTAAAGTTCGCTCACAATTGACCGTAGGTGGGCGTTCGCGAGGCTGGGTGGAATAGTAATTAATTAAATACGACGCACGCACCGAATAGATTAAAATAAAATCAGCACTAATAATTAGATTTGTTGAATAAAATAACTTATGATCTGTGGTGGGTATAAGAGGTCACAGGTTCACAACTAGGGCTGTCTTCTAAGATATTAAAAGGGAAGTCAACACATTTTGTTTAAAAAAAAACAAAAAAACAACAACAACAGTTTCAAGGGTGACCGTTGTGATTTTTCTGGCGTCTGTGACTCGCGTGAATGTTGAAATAAGTGGTCAGTATCTTGTTTGTTTATTTTGTTGTTTGTGTCTTTGTCAAATATAAGACCACAGTATGAATGTGTAGAAAAAAGAGTTCCAGAGTCTAAAAAAGTTCCAGAATTTTCCAGTGACAATAAAACAAAAAGGTGTGGTGTGTGTCTAAATTTCCTGAGAGAATGGACACAGAGGCGCAGCGTGTCATGTCACAAAAGTGCGAGCAGGAAAGTTTTAAACCGGTAAAGGAGCAAGCTGAAGTTGTGGGACAAGCACTAGTGATGTTGGAATATAATAAAAAGCTAAAAAAAAAAAGCTCTCGTGAAAAAATTACAAAAAATAGAAAACAATGCTCAAGAGGGCCAGGATGTAATATCTTTAATGTGGGAAAAGATTAAAGAATGCTCGAGAGATGAGGATAAGTTTGACAAGCAAAAAAGAGAGGCAAACGCCCTGCAGAAAGGTAAATACAGAAAATTAATGAGGGAGGTTAAATATGAAAGAAAA
>NC_056499.1:45599407-45609504 GCF_014905685.2 Nematolebias whitei | reverse complement strand
GGTAACAGCAGAGCTCGGGTGGAGAAATAAGATAAAAAACACAACAAAATGGAGGTTCCACCGAGATTTGAAAAACAGTTACCGAGTCAATCACACTGATCTGCGGCGCGCCATAAAGAGAAGGTAAGCAGAGCCAGTTGATTACGAAATCTGTAAATTGGGCTTACTATAGGCAAATTTGCTCAGTGTGTGTGACTCCCAAATAAATAGTTTTAAATAGAGAAGTTTACGTCGACGATAAGAATAAGATAAAAGTAAGATAAAGTAAAATACCAGCCTCAGGGATAAACTGCGCATTAGTCGAGCCAACCGGGGAGCCGACGGGCTCTCGGCCGGAGGAGTGAAAGTTCTAGGAAAATGGTTCCGCTGTTCAACTCTGTAACTCCATTAGACTAAGTTTTACTGTAAACTTGTTGAATTGGCAGTCAACTTTTAAAACAGTATCAATTAAAGTTCGCTCACAATTGACCGTAGGTGGGCGTTCGCGAGGCTGGGTGGAATAGTAATTAATTAAATACGACGCACGCACCGAATAGATTAAAATAAAATCAGCACTAATAATTAGATTTGTTGAATAAAATAACTTATGATCTGTGGTGGGTATAAGAGGTCACAGGTTCACAACTAGGGCTGTCTTCTAAGATATTAAAAGGGAAGTCAACACATTTTGTTTAAAAAAAAACAAAAAAACAACAACAACAGTTTCAAGGGTGACCGTTGTGATTTTTCTGGCGTCTGTGACTCGCGTGAATGTTGAAATAAGTGGTCAGTATCTTGTTTGTTTATTTTGTTGTTTGTGTCTTTGTCAAATATAAGACCACAGTATGAATGTGTAGAAAAAAAGAGTTCCAGAGTCTAAAAAAGTCCCAGAATTTTCCAGTGACAATAAAACAAAAAGGTGTGGTGTGTGTCTAAATTTCCTGAGAGAATGGACACAGAGGCGCAGCGTGTCATGTCACAAAAGTGCGAGCAGGAAAGTTTTAAACCGGTAAAGGAGCAAGCTGAAGTTGTGGGACAAGCACTAGCGATGTTGGAATATAATAAAAAGCTAAAAAAAAGCTCTCGTGAAAAAATTACAAAAAATAGAAAACAATGCTCAAGAGGGCCAGGATGTAATATCTTTAATGTGGGAAAAGATTAAAGAATGCTCGAGAGATGAGGATAAGTTTGACAAGCAAAAAAGAGAGGCAAACGCCCTGCAGAAAGGTAAATACAGAAAATTAATGAGGGAGGTTAAATATGAAAGAAAAGAGTGGTTGAAATTGGTCTTTGTGGCACAGGGTGCGTCCCATTTGTTGAAAAAACAGCAACTTATAGAGCAGCCTAAAACAAAAAGTGAGGAAGTAGGTAGTTCAGCCCCCCCCCCCTTATAACTCAAGCAGCAATCAGTCAGCACATCCCCCCACAGGAATGTACCCTATATATCACATAACAGATGGAATGTTACAGGTGGGGGAGGTCACTGACACCCCCTCGCAGCTGAGGGAGGAGTCACCCATCCCAGTTAAAACAAAACCCCTTGTAGCACCAGAAATGAAACCGTATCTTACACAGTCCACCAGTACACCATTATACCCGACGTTATCATGCCAAACCGAGGGTGGAGGGGACACAAACAACACGCAGCAATGGGTAATTAAAGATGGGTGGAGTCAGTCTGCTAATCCCACAGGACACCCTGATTGGCACACTTCTTCCCTCTTTGCACCCTCAGCATCTCCATCGGACAGCTCTCATGATGGAGAGGGCGTGCTCGTGGGTCTGCAGGGTTGGAAGAATCGTGCAGGGTTGTCTCAAAACCCGCTCACCTGTACTCACCAATTGCCTGCCACGCCCCAGACACGCGTACAGAATCCTTTTTGGCCACAGGCAATACGAATTACTTCTGATTTGTCGGCAGCTCTTCCACCACAAGATCACGCTTCTATCCCTGTTGAAAACGTGGATCCATCGTTAAGTACTGGTTCTTTTCCCCTTCTGCAGGCAGGAAATCAGATACGTTATAAACCTCTTGCGCTAGGTGATGTGCAGGCGTTAGTGGACAAACTCCCTCCCCTCACAGAAGGAGGAAGTAAGTGGTTGAATGTAGTGGACTCCTTAACTAAAGGTATTAATTTAGCTGTGGGAGACATGAGGGCGCTGTTGGGAAGGTGTGTAACTTCTACTAGGATGGATGAGATAGAGAGAGCTGCTGGGTGGGATCGTAACATACCTGACTCAACTTGCATGTTGTCGCAGTATCAGAGACTTGCCGCCGCTCTCAGACAGGCTTATCCCCTTCCAGAAGGTACAGGGGTTCCTAAGTTCACCTGGAAGCTTGGTCAGAACCCCACTGCATATTTAGATGTGTGTAAACAGGACTGGTATGACAGAACACACTGCCATGGTCAGGGGGAAAATCAAAAGTATTTTTTTAGACAAGCAATACTTGATGGTGTGCCAGCAGCAGTCAGTAAGGCAATGAAAATTAACCCTGATTTGCCCACAGCAGATGCTGCCCAGTGGGAACGGCATCTTATTCATCATCTGCAATGTGTGGCTGATGAGGAGACTAAAACTTCCTCTGAACTGAAAGATATGCAAACGCAGCTCTTAAAGCTACAATTGAAACAGGCTAGGGATGTAGTTCAATCTAAAAAAGAGTCAAAACAGATGGTATAAGCTGACACTGTTTTTCAGTGTTCTGAGGCTGCTTATCAGTGTCCTGTAACCGCCCAACCCCCGCTTCCTGTTGTATATCCTCGGGGACGGCCCAGAGGGCAGTGGGGAGAAAGAGGGGGGTCTCGGGGCAGAGGCTTCAGTCGGGGGTACACGCAGGGAGGCAGAGCACAAGATGTCTGCCACTACTGTCACAAACCAGGTCATTGGGCGCGTGATTGTTATCACAAGCAGGCCAACGCCCAAAGAGGAGGAGCACATCACTACTCAGCTCCCAACCACCAGATGGCACCACCGGCACCTACCTCTGGCCAGCAGGATCCACCTTGGGCGCCACCAGGTGGATACTACCAGCAATGACACACCCCACAGAGTAATCACACCATAGGGGGAGGAGCAGACCCTATGGTGAAAATGAAGGTCATGAATAAGGACCTATCATTCCTCGTGGACACTGGAGCTACCTATTCAACCCTCAATGAGCAGGGATTTGATGAACATGCCAGTGCGGACACTGTGTCTGTGATCGGTTTCGCTGGGGTGCAACAAAAACTGTCTCTAACTGAACCTCTCGTAGTAACAGCAGGACTTCAAACAGTGACACATCCATTTGTCCTGTCCACACGTGTACCTGTCAACCTGCTTGGAAGAGACTTGTTAAAGAAACTTGGTGCAACAATAATGTGTGAACAAACTGGTTTACGTGTTACTTTACCAAGTGGTGTGACCTGGACTTGTTCTGCATCTTCCTCCTCTTTGTCATCACAGTGCTTGGTACAGCCGATACATGAGGAAGTAGCTGACATCTACTGGGCGTTGCTGCGCCCCGAGACACCTGAACACACTGGACTTTACTCTGCCTACTTGTTGTGGAGGCCATGGCTTGATGCTCTGCGTCCCTATGTCCCACCTCTCGATCCCTTACATGTCACTCTCTTTTATGACCGTGATTCTGACGATTGCTACAAGGAGCATTTTGCTCAGCACTTGCAGGACACTGAGTGGCCATTAATATCAGACCGGCTTATAGTTGGTCCACAGGGCGTCCATCTTACATCACCCGAAGCCCGTCACTGTACAAGACATGTTATCCTTTTTAGGTTTAATTGGGTACAGCAGACACTATATACCTGATTATAGTGAACTCACCACTCCACTCAGACAGATGGTAAAAGATCAAGGTAACAGAAACCTGAAAGCAACACTTGTGTGTAACACAGATGCAGAACATGTGTTTATTAAACTGAAGCAACTCTTGTCCAGAGCAGCTGATTTGGCTCTGCCTGACTACTCCGCCCCGTTTTTTCTTGATGTTTCTGAAGCAGAAAACACTGTTAATGGTGTTCTGTTTCAGAAAAAGGGGGGTGGTAGACAGGTGTTGATGTACGCAAGTGTGCTGTTGGATGGTACTGAGAAGCGTCATCCAACATGTACACAGGCAGCGGCAGGTCTGGCAAGGATTGTTTCAAAAACAGCACACATCGTCATGGGACACCCACTACACATCCTAACGACACACAACATAGTAGCATATGTTAATTCTGAGCTCTTTACAATGACATCCTTAAAGCAAAGACGCATGAGCAACATCCTATCAGAACCGAATTTATTGTTCCTGCATGAAGGCATAAACATGGCAGATGGTATGCAAACAACACAGGCACATGATTGTGTGCAAAAAGTGTACATGGAGGAACGCATTAGACCTGATTTACAGACTGAACTCATACCACATTCAAATATACTCTACACAGATGGTTGCTGCTTCAGGCTTGAGGATGGGTCTTTGAGATCAGGATTTGCTGTGGTATAGCAGAATGGTGATGAGTACGAGGTACTGAGCTCAGGGCAGCTAGAAGGTCATCAGTCAGCTCAAAAAGCTGAAATTCAGGCAGTCGTTGAGGCTTTGAAAATGAGCAAAGGAAAAGAGGTTACAGTGTACACAGACTCTGCGTATGCTTATGGTGCAGTTCATGTTCAGTTACCACAGTGGAAAAGAGCAGGTTTTCGAACAGCAGGTAACAAACCAATTAAACATGAGGAACTCATTAAGGATTTAGCTGACAGTTTGATGTGGCCAGCAAAAGTGGTGGTTGTGAAGTGCAAAGGTCATGATGTTACACAATCAGACACAGCGGAAGGAAACAGGCAAGCTGACAGAGCAGCCAAGATAGCTGCTGGCTATTTGCCAAGAGTCCAGATGGTGACAGTGGAAGAGGAATGTCAGAAAATGAATCATTGGGATGAGAAAAATGTAGCAGAGGCTCAGACTACAGCCTCCCCAGAGGAAAAGACATTATGGTTTAACAGAGGAGGTCAGAAAAAAGGGGAGTTTAAAGTATGGATAGGACCGAATCAGAAGTGGATCTTGCCTATGACTTTAAAACAGGCAGTATTTCAGGAAGCACATGGATTAGCACACGTGGGATGCAGACAAATGCTAAGGAATCTTCAACAATGGTGGCACCCTCATCTAAAAGATATGGTAACAGCATATGTTGACACCTGTACCGTTTGTTTAAAGTACAACATTCGACCTACAGTAAAACCTGAACGAGGTTCTTTTCCTCTCCTACACCGACCGGGACAGGAGGTTATTCTAGATTACACTGATATGTTGGAACCTGTTAAAGGGTTCAGATATGTATTGATGTGTGTTGACGCATTTACAGGGTGGCCAGAAGCCATACCTGCAAGAAGAGAAGACAGCAAAACAGTGGTGAAGTTTCTGATTAACCATTATATCCCCAGACACGGTTTCCCAGGAAAAATCAGATCAGACAATGGCACACATTTTAAAAACACAGATCTGCAGGCTGTGGAAAAAATGTTAGGCTTAAAACATGCTTTTGGAACCGTGTACCATCCCCAGTCTCAAGGGAAGGTCGAAAGGATGAACCAGAACATAAAACAAAAATTGGGCAAAATCTGTGCACAGACTAAATTAAACTGGGTGGATGCATTACCTATCGCATTAATGACAGTGAGAACTTCTGTTAATAATGGGACTGGCTTTTCTCCCTATGAGTTAACTACAGGTCGACCCTTTCCTGGACCAACCGTATGCTCACTGACCAGTGAGGAGGACCGTAAGATGGACCATAAGGTATACTTTGATGAGTTAAAAGCATTAGTGTCTAACTTTACTCAGCAGGTCCACCACAAACAGAGATTGACAGAAAGACCAGAGGAACCTGGTCTCCCCACCGCGGAGTGGGTCTTGCTGAGGGTCATTAAAAGGAAGTGGCAGGAGCCCAGGTGGACGGGCCCCTATCAGGTGACAGAGAGAACGTCCCACGCAGTCCGCCTCAGAGGAAAGGGGGACGTTTGGTACCACTGGAGCCAGTGTGCGCCGACCTCAGAGCCAGGAAGAGCGAGAGAGCTGGCAGAAACCATCTAAAGTCGTAAAACTGGACATTCATGTCAAGGTAGACCAAAGCAGCCTGGTGTAGTTGCGTGCGGGCCCTGAAGGACTTTGTTTGAGTGGGTCACCGGGTGCTGGAATAGCCACATTTAGTACAGAAACCTAGAAAACGACAAAAACACGACATCTAGAGTCTCACACTTCACGAAGAAAACTCAGAGACATAGGAGGAACGGTCTCTGAGCACCCCAGGGTATGCCCTGAGTACTTGTGATTGTAACAATATTGTATGGCATGTGTACTAACCATTTTTCTCTTATCTTTTAATTGCAGTTTTGATTTAGAGCGCATCCATTTATTTACTCAGCTTGAAAGTGATAAGTATATTCAGTTTGTAACGTTAAAAAGAAATATCTATAATCAATTATAAGCAGTATATTAACAGAGTGGTATTTTGTATTCATTTTGTGTTAAAGGAACTGCTTGCCTGGCTGTCTGCTGAGGAAGTCGCTGTGCGAGACATCTTCATTTATTGAGTACAGTTTCTGTTTACAAGATCAAAATGTGGTGGCCACCAAAGCACGTGGTGATAGGGATAGGTGTTTTGTCATCCATCGTGTTGTCACTCATTTTCTCTTTTGAATATTTCTGCATCATTCCCGGTTTACCAGAGTGTGAGCAGACTGGAGCAACAGGCAGGGTGCGAAGGAGTGTGACACCACACACAGTCATGAAAGATGCGTATGGCCTTCCGGTGCTGAAAGTAGAGTATCCCAAAAACACCACCACTACCCTAAGCCTGCCAATCTGTGACATGTTTTATTGTACGGATTACCGTATTGCGAGTGCAGCCTTTTATATTTGTCCATGTGTCAATCCATCCATATGTTCGTGGTGCCACAAGTGGAATTATGTCACGTTGTATTCGGGATCATGGAAACCTGATATGTCTGGACATCAGACAAATTACAGAGACGCTGTTGAGGGCTTAGCGGAACAACTAGCTCCAACTTCTCTGATGGCTGTACAAAATCGAATGGCTCTAGACATGATTTTAGCTGAGCGACAAGGAGTGTGTAGTATGTTTGGTGAGTTATGTTGCAGTTTTATACCAAATAACACGGCGCCTGACGGTAAGGTCACTAGGGCCCTAGAAGGCCTGCGCACCCTCTCAAACGAGATGAAATCCCACTCTGGTGTAGATAATCCTCTTGATGAATGGCTCCTCAAAGTGTTTGGCCCCTGGAAGCAGATGATTGTGTCCATGTTGATGTCAGTTGCAGTATTTGCAGCTATTTTAATCACATGTGGATGTTGTTGTATTCCCTGCCTGAGATCCCTGTCAGTACGTCTTATCACTTCCACTTTAGAGAAGCGTGACCCTGAAATAGCTCGTCAGCTCCTAATGCGCAGAGGTTATGAACTTTCTGATTTTGAGATGCAACCACGCCGGCGCAGAGAAGCATATTCTTCCGCTTGATGTCGACCTCTTTATATGAGGTCGAAAGGGGGAATTGTTGTGAAATAAAGATTGTGTTCCTTGTTGAATCTGACTCCCACTTCTTGTTTTACTTTGAAATTGACCCACTTCCTGTTTTACTTTGAAGAGGCTCCCACAGATTGATTTCTCTGTTGAAGTCTGTTCCTGTTTACATCATGTGACACGATGTCTCACACTTCTGATTGGTTTGAAACTGGCCAATCCAATGACAGCAGGCTTGAGAGCGCGATGAAAAGTTAGTTTTTATGTGTGAAGAAACGCCCTGTTTTGAGACAAAGAAAAGTGCAGTTTCTCCTCGAAGCGGCAGCCAGACGGAGCAGAGAGACGGTCGACTTCAGATTCCTCCTTAACAAGGTTGTATCGTATAGTTTAATGGATGCGCATCCAATTAATTATATGTTAAAATAATGACTGCATTTAACTAATCCACTGTTTATGCTTGTGAATCTGTGACTTTCTTTGCTTATTAAATATTCGTAAACTTGAAGGTGCGTTTGTCGTATTCTGAGTGCGTGTCTTGACTCCTCCTGCAGGGGAACGGTAACAGCAGAGCTCGGGTGGAGAAATAAGATAAAAAACACAACAATAAAGTAAACATTTAAACGTCACAGCACTGACAGGCAGCAGCAGTGTATAGTTTAGCTACCTGTTGCTGCTAGCTAACTTACTTTCCATTCAGAGGATGTCTCCTTACACAGTTACAGCATGGTAAATTAATCATGATGGATAACGTTACCACAGCTATCTAACATGTAAATACTGTATTTATTAACGTTAGAAAAAAGAAAGTAAGCCTTTAAACGTCACAGCACTGACAGGCTGCGTTGTATATTTTAGCTTCCTGTGTCTAAAGTTGCTGCAATGATGGATAACGTTACCACGGCTGTAAGAGACTGTGTGCGTCTAGCATGTGCTAATTGCTCTTTGCTTGTCAACTGAATCTTCCTCGGTCAGAAGGAATAGGCCAGATCCAATGGTGCAGTTCAGACGGTTTATTGATGAGGAAATAGTAGCAGGTACATGGGAGATGAGGGTACAGATGCTGATGAGGATGAGCATCTATGTGAATATGTGTGTGTGTATGTGTGTGGTTATCTGACACAGAAAGAAACAATAAAAAAATGTATGTTAATAACCATCTAGTTAAACTAAAGTCACATATGGATGCAGTATGAAATTGGCCTGCAGTACCAAAAAAGTCCCCTAGAAGGCAGTATAACACTATAAATGAATTATCATTTATGCAATAATTGCACTTGAGAAGAAAATGTCAGAAAAGTGAAATGAACGGTTAATTTCACAGTTACAATAATAATCATGACATATTTGCCAGGCAGCACGGTGGCGCAACTGGTAGAGCTGCTGCCTCTCAACGAGCAGGTCCCTGGTTCAAATCCTGGTCCGGGGTCCTTTCTGGGTGGAGTTTGCATGTTCTCTCCGTGCATGCGTGGGTTTTCTCCGGGTGCTCCGGTTTCCTCCCACAGACCAAAAACATGCATGTTAGGCTGATTGGTAACTCTAAATTGTCCCTAGGTGTGAGTGAGAGAGTGAATGGTTGTTTGTCTCGTTTGTCTGTCTCTATGTGGTCCTGTGATGGACTTGCGACCCGTCCAGGGTGTACCCCGCCCCTCGCACAGTGATTGCTGGACATGGGTACTGGCGACCCCCGTGACCCAAAATGGAATAAACGGGTAAAGAAAATGGATGGATGGATGGATGGACATATTTGCCAAAATATAATACAGAACTTGAGATGTTATCTTAAGTAAGCCCTTGCGGTAACAGTAGTTGGATGAACACGAGGATAATTTACTACCTGGGCTAATAACTGATGTAAACACAAATTTCAGGTAGAAAAGAAATACTTGCATCATAAAAAACTCTCACAGCACTCATACACACGTAATTAGTAAAGGATTGGCAGTGGATGGCAGTTCTTTGCTTCGTGGAAGCTGTTCTCACGGCGCTGAGCACACCGAAGCACAGAAAGCAACTTCCCAAGCCACGAGCAAGAGGAACTACCAACAAACGAGTGCATTATGGGTAACGTAGTGTTAAAGGAGGGCACGGACTTTTAACAACGGCTAACGAACATGTGAATACTGTTTTTATTAACCTTACCTTGTGCTATATCTTGTAATTTAACCTCTATAAATAAAGGTTGAATGAATGAAATTCTGTGAAGTTTCTGGACAGGTCTGTGGTTACCTGGAAGTACAGATACGCTGCGTCCAGTCAGAACGGAAGTTGTCTGACATCATGTGAAAAGGGCCTATGGTATGTAGCCTGTTTGAATAGGTTATTGTGATTGGCTTATAAGTAAATCCTCCCCCACGTGGGTGTAGTTCTTATGATTGGCTGAAACAAGGAAGACATCTGATTGGTTGCAGATCATTCTGGTTTAAAAAACACACGTGTGGGTTGAGCCACATCAGGGGAGTCTCAAAACTCACACACAAATGCAGTGTGGTTCACAGAGCACCAGCACTTTGTAACTCTAGATATATTTGTGTGTGCATCGGAAATACATGTGTGAATCTGGTCCTGTGCATGTGTGAATCTGGTCCTGTGCAT
>NC_056499.1:45586097-45599397 GCF_014905685.2 Nematolebias whitei | reverse complement strand
ATGTGTGAATCTGGTCCTGTGCATGTGTGAATCTGGTCCTGTGCATGCATGAATCATTTTGCGCACGTGTGAAATTGTCTGTGCATGCGCGAAACTGTCTGTGCACGTGTGAGTCGTTTTGAGACCCTTTTAGCTCCATATAAAACAGGATTTCAAAAACTTAGAATACTGTGGAGAAATCAGCCCAAATGTTGCAGGACATGAATGTTTTAAACTGAGTGTGACATTAATCATCTACTAAACTCAAAGCACCTGCACAATTTTCCCCAGGTGTCATTAAATTGCTTCAGCTTGGTTCATTTGTCTCAGTTCGGTTCAATATGGGGAAGACTGCAGACATAACTGGCCAGAAGATCATCATTGATCCCCTCCATAGGATGGGTAAGCCACAAAAGTTCATAGCTAAGGAGGCTGGCTGTTCACAGAGTGCTGTGTCCAAGCATATCAATGGAAAGTCTAGTGGAAGGGCAAAATGTGGCAGGAGAAGATGCACCAGCAAAAGAGATGACCGTGGGCTTCAGCAGATTATCAAACAGAGAAGATTCCAGAATCTGTCAGAGATCCAGAAAGAGTGGAATGAGGCGGGAGTCACAGCTTCAAAAACCACCACGTTCAGACACATCCGGGAGATGGACTACAACTGCTGGGTTCCTCGGTCCTCTTTTCCAATGAAAGTAAAGTGTGCCTTTAATTTGGAAATCAAGGTCCAAGGGTTTGGAGGAAAAAGGGTGAGGAACAGAGCCCATACTGCTTGAGGTCCAGTGTGAAATATCTACAGTCAGTCATGATTTGGGGTGCAATGTCCGGTGCAGGTGTTGGTAAACTCTGCTTTCTTAAATCCAAGGTCATTGCAACAGTCTACCAGAATGTTTTAGAGGACTTCATGATTCCTTCTGCTGAGGATCTGTATGGAGATGCAGATTTCATCTTCCAGCAGGACCTGGCCCCTGCCCATGCTGCCAGAAGCACCAAAACCTGGTTTGATGCCCATGCCACAGTGCTTGACTGGCCAGCCAACTCGCCGGACCTAAACCCCACTGAGAAACTATGGAGTATTGTCAAGAGGAAAATGAGGGAGGGGCACCAGACGCAACAACAAAGAAGAGCTGACAGCAAGCATCAAGGAAATCTGGGCTTCCATAACTCCCAGTCAATGCCACAGACTGATTGCCTCAATGCCACGTCACATCGAGGCAGTGATTAAGACAAAGAGATTCCAACCAAGTATTGAAGATTGACATATTGTTGTGAAAATACCATATTTTGATTGATTTGATGTGATCCTACAGACCCTTTCCAAAAAATTAGAATATCGTGGAAAAGTTGTTGAACTTCCATAATTCCATTCAAAAAGTTGAACTGTAATAGAAGATAGATTCAGGACTCGCAATTTAAACGATTTCAAGTATTTATTTGTTTGTTTTTACATAATTTGGACTTCCAGCTCATGAAACCCACGAAAACAAGAATTCTAAAAATTTGAATACTGTGAAGAAATCAGCCCGCACTACTTCTCAGTTTTTGTAGGAAAAAAAGAAAGAGATTAAGATCACAACAAATCCATCAAAATATGGTACTTTCAAAACGATATGTCAATCTTCAATACTTGGTTGTGAACCCCTTTGCCTTAATCACTGCCTCAATGTGACGTGGCATTGAGGCTGTATTGAGTACTGTACGTGCAGATGTCTGTTTGTGCAACACAGATTATAAAATGTTGAATGTTGTCTCTTTTTATGTTTGCTCGCACAGCATCAGCGTCTCATCCGAAGCCTAACCTGACTGATGGGTTTCCAATAAGAGACGATGAAGATCTCGTGTTGATCGGGCTGTCTGTCTGCTGGGGATCAAGAGGTGCATACTACATCTGTCTGCAGCAGGAGCAGAGCAAAGGTACTGACAAACAACGGATACTAATACATGTAGGGTCACACTTTTCAAAGGGTTTCTGTTGTTAAATTTGTCTGGTGCCCATCAGGTCTGAGCTCCAGCCTGGCTCCTCCTCCACTGGATGATGAGCTGCCAGTAAGTCAAAGGCTGGAGCAGGTGAAGGTCTGTCTCAGCCACCAATCAGCTGGTGACAAAGGAAGAGTGGTTGTCACATATGACATCATCAAGGTGTACAAGACGTTCGTACTGAGCTGTGGTATCAGCTTGGAGGGAACCTGTGAAGACCTGAAGGTGAGAAAACAAAGAATTAGATTACATGTGCACTCCATCCTTCCATCTAATACTTATAGTAGGTAATCCTTTATATATTTCTTACAGCTTTAGATATATTCAGCAACTTTCTTTTAAATTAGAAAATGTATTCAAAGAAATAATGGAACTAAAATTTAGTTTTTGCCAGCAGCGTGATGACAAACAAGAAACTACATAAAATAGTTGTGTCTTCATGGGAATGTGTTCAATAGCTTCCTATCACCTGTAGAAAAATAAGGTTGTGAGCACCTAAGGATCCTACAAGAAATTAATAAAATCCAAAGGTTTTCTTGAAACAGAGGGAGCTGAAAGTTTAACTTTACAAAATGTTGGTTAAAAAAAAAACTCTAATCTAAGCCCAGATTAAACAAACTTGTCCTGTGGAGATTTAAAATAAACATTGAAGGGTCTTATTGTTTACTAAACAATGTTATAAACTTGTTGACAGGTATTTTTGTTAATTAAATAAGTGAAAAACTACTTTTCTAGCTTATTGTGTTTAAATATGTATCATTCATCTGTGGGTAGTTACTGTTCAGAGGATCAAATGTTTGAATATTCCAAAAAAAAAAATTAAGAATAGTGAACTTTTGTGAGATGTGCTTCATGTTAATAAGACTACATAATCATTAGATAAAATAAATAATTATGGGGATTATATTAGATTCCACGATACATTAACATCCTGACATTCATACTCTGAGACATGTACAGTATTATCTCTGCAGTGCTCTCAATGATCAGTACTTTCTGCATTTTGAATAAATTTGATCATTTTTAGCTACAAGACATAGGATGAAGGCATCAGAGAAAAATGTGACTGATTTCTTCCACAGGTTGCATGCTGGCTGCTGGACCCTAGCAGTGAGAGAGGACACTTCCAAACATGGTGACTGTCTATTGTCCTGAAGAGTTACCCCTGCTGGACGGTCTGGGGAGTACCCTTTCACACTGTCCTCGCTTCAGAGCAGAGACCAAGAGTGTGTTCATACACACTGTGATGAACCAACTCACTGGCCTGTTGGAGAAAGATGGCACACTAAGTATAATAATAATAATAATAATAATAATAATAATAATACATTTTGTTTGAAGGCGCCTTTCAAATCACTCAAGGTCACCGAACAAGAAATACAAAGATAAAAACAATAAAAGACAGATATCAGTAAAATCAAACAGTTAATGGTAGAAAACATAATGACATTAAACAGAATAAGCAAGTTTGAAAAAGTGAGTTTTAAGGTTAGATTTAAATAAGGGCAGAGAATCTGAATTACAACCGTGTATAATCAGTCTCTCTAGGACTCTGCTGAAAACTAGATGCTGCCGAGTGAGAAAGGGGAATTTGATATACGTATACTCTGTCTGTCTGTTGGTCTGCCCGTCCAACCACATTTCCTTTTTGGTGTGTGGTTGCATCTAGGAGTAAGAAAGGTTCATTTAAAATATTGGGTTGACACATTAAAATCCAAGATGGCCACTGCCATATATTTATGTATACCAGCCACCCCTATCATTTAAAGAAACTATGCTTTCTATTTTTTTATATTGATTGAAAGCAGTTTCCTCAAATGACTGGGGTGGCCAAAGATTTATCTATGGGGGCCAAGGCCACTATCGGCCACCCCCTGGCTCTGCCACTGCACCTTGTGGTGGATAAAATTGCTCCCTCCACTTGCCAGGATTGACGCTCACTGCCTCAGACAAGAAAGAAAAACTCCCTCTGTTCTTCTCCATGGTGTAACGCCTGCCCACTTGAATATCTCACTCCAAAAACATTCAAGTTTACTTACATCCCCTGCTCACTTCCCGTTCAGAAAAACACTCATCTCAAAAACTACAAACATTCACTGTTCAAATCCTTCAATGTACTGTACTGCTTGTGGACTGTTTTTTGAGTATTGAATGTTTCTGTCAGATTATTGAGGAATATAGAGATGTCCTCCCAGGTTTGTCTGGCCCTGTTGGAGCTGAAATGAGTTGGTTTCAGTGTGGACGAGTGCGAGAGGCAAAAACGTGATGCAAGCCAAACTTTCAGCGTTGGAGTCAGAAGCTTACAGCCTGGCAGAACACACCTTGTCCCTCACCAGCGTCGATGACATAGTGCAGGTCAGACGCTGTTTTTCTGTGCCGCAGCCATGTTTTTGTCTTGACTGTAATTCCATGAGGGTATGATAATAACTCATTTTGATTCATGCTCACACTGTAGGTGTTGTTCTTGGAGCTTCATTTACCTCCTAATGGTGATGCAGGTGGACCAAGGAGTAAGAAGACTCTGGGTTACACCAGGAGAGGTGGAGGCAGAGCACACCTTGGGAAGCACTTCAGCACCACCAAGGTGTGACCAAACAACCTTTATACTACACGGTTCTTTCTTTTTGCAAAACTTATAACGTTTTATAATTCAGAAAGGAAAGTTTATTCATACAGCATAATTATTGCACACCACCTCACTGGATGTACGTCTACAACTGAATAACTTTTATGATGTTTCCCAGGACTTAGGTTTTCCAGACAGGAGGGACACGGTATATGCCACCTTAGCACGTTCAGAGGGGAAGGATGAGGGCTGGAGCTGAAAATGAATTTCACATTGTGTTAGGAACGGGCGGCACTGGTCCGGTGCCCCTGAAAACAGTTCTGGTGGAGACAACCGTGGTTCCGGGAGTTGGTTACTCATGGTTCCAGCATATGCAGGACTGCCGGCATGATTTGAGTCCTGAGGGTTAGAGTGAGGAGTTAAGAGTCTTAAGCATGTTCATGATCTCATTCATGTTGGTCTAATTTACCGATGGCACCTTCCACACCAGAGCGCCATTCTGAGCCCGGTGTAGGATCCACGTTTGGCCAGATCAATCTGTCAGAGATCTGATGGCGGAGGATTCTACACACGGACTCAGAAAGGTTTTTTTAATGTTTGAGTAAATAAACAGCTTCTGGTGTCTCAGGTCCAGGGGCAGGAAGTGTATCTAAAATGATAGAGGGGAAAGTTTAGTGTTTGGCAGAATAACAAGTAGTTATTTGAATACAGACGGTCTGGTGAAACACTAACCTTTCTTGTTGTAACGGGGCGCTTCAGCAGAGATGCAGAGCTGCAGAGACCAAGGGAAGTCCAGAGGCGTAGTTGAGGATGAGCAGGGTTCATACACGGGATCAGAAGAGGAGACAGTACCGATAGGGAGAGGCAAAGGCAAAATCCAAAAACAGGCGTAGGTCGTCAACAAGGTCGGAAGGCTGAGGTAGTGATGGTAGTATGAAACAAAAGCTTCGAACCCTGCAGTAAAATTACATCGAACCACTGCTTTGGAGCCTGTTTTGGTGCGGAAAAAGTCACGTGACGCGACACCCGAAACACAAACTGTTTCGTTGTCGGAATGAATCTTGACTGGTTCGTGGTCCAAACAGCTGACTCCCTGGCACCGCCTCGTCTCGATTCTGACAGGTGACAGGTTGAGACATTTTTGAATTGAGAGCTCAACACTATGAAACAGATCTAAAATGTTTGCAATGTGTTGGAGAGTAGGTGTGTTTTTGTTGTTAGTTGAAATTGAGTAATTATGGAGGCAGCCAGGAAAAGAGGTCGTTCTAACATGTGGGAACACTTCATTCTGCTCGTGATAAGGTGGTTTTGGCATTTAAATGTCAAAGAAGTAATAGTAATGTTCAACAGTGAAGATATTATCTAACCCATTTAACTCATGTATTTGGTATGGTATAAAGTTTATTCATTTTAAAAAATTACAAAACAATTCCATAACAATTTAATTTAATTAATAATTATTTAGTATAATTACAATAAAATGATGCATGTGATTTTAATAATCATATATCAGTATGGGCTCAAATTATTAATTGTTTTATTTACATTAGTATATTTCTGCAGGTGCAGTGTTTGGTGTGTTCAACTGAACTGAAGCATCATGATACCTCCTCTATGATTAGACACTTCAGCTCCAAACATGGAGATGCTGGAGATGTAATTTCATTATTTTTAAGAATGATAAACACTCTGACTCTGCCACAGTTACACAAGCACAATACCATTGCAACATTTTTATTAATTCTCTTCAATGCACATTTATCAATCTTTATTCAAAAACATGTAAGCTTAAATAAATTTTCAAACCAGACAACATAGAAAGTTGATGAATTTTTAAAAAAAAATCTGTTTTTTACCACAGTAGTTTCTTTAACATTAAGTTTCTTTAACATTAGTCACTCAAGTTCTTCGGTGTGTGACACCAAAAGTGTAACGCCTATTTGACAGCAGCATTGCAAAATGCCACAAGAGGTCACTGTAACTGCAGCTTCAACAAATGAACCTATTTTTGAAACAATTGGCCCAACTGGTTCAATGCTTCATAAAAGCTTAATTTGCTCATCACTAGGCTGAGGCACAAAAGGGACAGGCAAAAAGCGTGGTCAAGGGAAACAGGCGTAGATCAAGATTAAAGAGCTGTGAACAACGCTGGATAACTGTGACTGGAAGCAAGCAGTTGATCTGGCAACGTAGTGGAGCAAGCAGGAAGTATATATACACCCAGAAACAGGTGGAAACCATCAGCAGAGAGAGAGGTGTGGCATGTAAAGAGGCTGGTAGAAGCAGCAGAGGAAAAACCCCAGGAGAGCATAGAGGAAAAAGTTTAACAGTGAACAGAGTGATGAGTAAAAGGAAAAACAGAGTGTAAACTGTGACATTAACTAACTAAAACAATAAGATAGATAGATGTATACTTTATTGTCCCCGAGATAAAAACACATATTGCACAATCCCACATACATTCCATCAAGGGACAAATTAATTTTTAAATCTGTTAAATCTACAAGCTGGGATTCTAAACCGTTTTCCAGATAGTAACGGTTCGTATTGTGAGTTGAGGATGTGTGCGGGGTCAGACAGCACCTTCCGAGCAAGTCTGAGGACAGACTCATCATAGACAGACTGCAGGGAGGGGTGATCAGTCCTTCCTATCACCTTCATTACAGTTTGTACCATGCGACTAAGTTTAGATTTAAGTTGCACAGAGAGATTGCCACACAACGCTGACATTCCAAACCTGTTGATGCGTTCCAATACGGCCTGATAGAATACAACCATAAGCTTCAGGTTAACTCCAAAGATCCCGAGTCTTCATAAAAAATACAATCTCTGCTGTAACCGAGAGCACAACATATTAACATGAATTTCCCACTTGAACAGATTATCTAGGTGAACACCCAGATATCTGTAAGAACAGACCTGTTTTATTTTCTGGTCGTGAATAAAAAGTGGGAGATTGTCACTCAGAGACCTGGGGTCAATCAGCATCTCTTCTGTTTTCTTGGCATTAATAACAAGGTGGTGGTCATCACACCATTGAACAAAAAACTGAACCTCATTAAAATATGATGAGGAGTCCATATCCTCATGCAGCAAGCTGCATGATCATCAGATAATTTAAAAAGGTAATTCCTGAGGCAGCTGATGATGCAATCATTTGTGTAAATTGTGAAGAGGACAGGAGAGGTAACACAACCCTGGGGAACCCCAGTACTGATGGACCTTGGCTCTGATAAGACGTTATTGACTCGGACAAGCTGTGATCTGTTTGTTAAAAAAGAATAAAACCATTTAATAAGAAGAGGATTAAGATTAATCTGCTGTAATTTCTTGAAGAGCAGGTGAGGCTGTAGGGTATTAAAAGCAGAACTAAAATCTATAAACAGAAGGCCTTTGAGTTTTCAAGATGTTTAAGAGTTAGATGTGTGATGCCGTTAATGGCATCATCTGTACCCTGTCCATGTCTATAATAGAGTCCCATAACTTTTTTGGATCCCTCAATGAAAGGTTCTTCTCCATAATATCCCTGTGTTTCTTCCTGGCCTCCCTCAGCCTTTGGTTGAGTTCTCTTTGCACTATTTTCAACCCTGTATAATCCTGTTTTTTAAAAGCTATTTTTTTGCGATTAATACAGTTCTTAATTTCTTTGCTTATATAAGGTTTGATATTTGGATATACTTTAACCATCTTCTGTAGAACCACCCAATCAACACAGAATTTATGTAATCGGTTATTGCTTCAACAGCAAGATTAATTTCGAAGTTGTTAAAAATGTCCCTATTTGTGCATAAAAATGAACCCTTAAGAGTCTCAATAATGTCCTCAGACCACACAGAAACTGTCTTGAGCTGTGGTTTGCCCCTTTTAAGCATTGTTTTATATGTGGGGATTAAATGCACTGTGTTGTAGCTAGAGTTAGAGAGGGGTGGTTTTGGTTTAGCTCAATATGCATTTTTTTTGTTTCCATAGCATTTGTCTAAAACCCTTCTGTCACGGGTGGCACAGTTGACATATCGTTCGTACCCAGGGAGGGATAACTCCAGTTTGCAGTTGTTGAAATCCCCCATTATGAAAACTGGGGCTTCAGGTGAGCGAGTCAGTTGTTGCTGGACACAGTCTGCAATTTGAGCTGCTGCTCGTGCAGCGTTGCCGCTCGGAGGGACGTAAACTGCACAAATTAAAATGTTGCCGAACTCTCTCGGGAGATAATGAGGTCTCAAAGAGAGACACAGCAGCTCAACATCTGAACTGCATACAGTTTCCCTCATGGTGTAATTACTACACCAGGATTCACTGATGTACACGCAGATGCCTCCTCCACGGCTTTTTCCTGAGTTTATATTACGGTCCGCCCGAACAGCAGAGAACCCATCCAGCTCGATAACAGAGTTAGCGATGTCAGAGTTGAGCCAGGTCTCCGTGATCACCAACATGCTGGACTCCCGGTATTCAAATCATGCCTTGGCATTAATACGGAGCTTATCCATCTTACACCTCAGAGACCGTGCGTTGCAGAGTAAGATGCTGGGCAGGGGTAGCCGACAGCCTCGTCAGCGGAGCCGTTGCCGTACTCCTCCCCTTCTACCTCTCTTTCGTCGAAGCCGTCCTGGTGGTTGAATCTTCACCGTTTCAGGCAGGTCCGCAGGCGGTGTAGTTGAAGCTGGGCGAAGAGAGAGCAATGCGTCTCTGGAGTAAGTGAGCAGAAGCTCACCTTCCGCATGTGGACAAGTTTGACACGTATGTAGATGTTTTAAGATAATGAGCGCCAGGAGCAGTTTTTGTTTGAATGATGCCATAGTAGTCCAACAAACACATACAGTCACTCCAAAACAAAGAAGCAAAAAGGCAAGACAAAAATAAAAAATGATAAAAACAACAGCGATAGCACACGAGTCCTGGTCGCCAGCAGAGCAGCGGCCAATCAGCAGAGTCAGCTGTCAACCTGTCATGATGTGTTTGGTTTATTTTATGTGCTTTATCCTTCATTCTTCATAAAGTACCATCTTGTATTTGTAGTGAACTAGGCCTGATGTCAAAACTTTGACCTAAGGACCATATGGGACAGAAACTGTCATTTCATTGATTTGAATCCAGAAATACAGGTTGACCCATCCTGAGACTTTCTTTCTTGAAAATTCAAGTGAAAGAACACTCTCTTTTCTATTATCATTACTATTTTACAAATGTTTGATAATCAAAGTGTTTTTAGTTCAAACCATTTTAGATGCTGCAGTGAACTAATCATTTTAAGTAACTGTGAAACAGTAATAATGATTTTAATCCTCATGCAAAGTTAGAATTCATGTTAAGGTCTGTTACAGAATAATTATGCATTTTCTGATTTTCTGTCTTTGAATGAGCAGGGTAAGTTGGTCCAAGGTTGGAGTCAAACGCAGACAAGTGTTGGAACGAGCTGTCATGTTTTTAAATCCTCTCAGACGTAAATAGAGAAGCTGGCACCTGTTGGCACCTGTTTTCCGCCAACTCGTCCAAACATTTCTCTCTCTGTCTCTAAAAACATTTTCAATCTGTTCCATAACATTCTTGCTGTTTTTCTGACTCCTAGTGACCTCTTACGTCACAAAAACACACCCCTGTCTGGTCGATATTGACCAATCAGAAACTCCCAGATGAACCGGAAATAGAGCCCTTTAAAATGTCGGTACTTCCTAGTTCAAGCCAGTCGAGTTTGCAGTCGAGTTTGGAGTCGGGTGGAGAGTTTGCAGAAGTCCAGTCGCTTCAGGCTCCGGCTTCAGTCGTTGCAGCTCCCGTGCTGGGAAACAGGAAAATCCTGACATGACCACAGAGCTCTTCCGAGTCTTATGGGATTATAACATCTTCCACCTCTGGGTGGAACTCTGACGGACTCCACTCATGTGAAGTCCACTCGTGAGGTGAACTTGTGTCGAACAAGTAACGTCACTACTTCGGACGATTCACAGCTGTTCCTACGGAGACGCTGGAAGGGTGCGTTAAATGGAACTTCTTACCAGGGAGACATCTCCAGGTAAATAGTTGATTTATACCACCTAAGTGTACTGGGGGAAGAAGCTGAGAACTCACCGGAGAGTGCCGTTCTGGTGCCGACATAAACAAACCCCCTCACCCATCTTTTTCTCCCTCTAAACTTCATCTTTCCATCTTTAAAATTCTTCTACCAAGTAGAGATCATTCCAGATATTTTAGAAATGTCTGTGTAAAGTTTTCAACCACCGCCGTGTGGTCAATCAAAATTGTACAGCTTGCTAAAATTAGCCATGTTGTTATTTTCCATATTTTGCCAATTAATGTAAATGTGTGATGTGTTAAACTTTGATTCTGTTAATAAATGACCCACTGTCGTTGGTGAGTCAAAGATAATTAACGTCTCACGTTACATTTCTAAATTCAATGCACATTATATACAGTCCAGAAAAATGAAAGAATCCGTTTAATTTATGAATATATCTCATGCATATGTTCGTCTACATATTTGTTCTAATGTTCAGGAGAGAAACACAGACCTCCCCCTCCCCAGCCACACTCTCCAGCTTCTCCTCCTCCCAAGGCCTTCCAAGGCTAGATAATTCCTCAGGTGAGTTCTGGGTCTGCCTCAGGTTCTCCTCTGTACATGTCCAGAAGTATCCAAAGGGAGGCGTACAGGAGGCATCCTAATCAGATGCCTGAACCACCTCACCTGACTCCTTTCAATGCAGAGGAGCAGCAGCTCTACTCTGAGCTCCCTCCAGATGACGGAGCTCCTCATCCTATCTGAGCCCGGCCACCCTACAAAAGAAGCTCATTTCAGCTGCTTGTGTCCAGGATTTTGTTCCTTCGTTCATAATCCAAACCCCAGGATCATAGTAGAGGGTTGGAATAAAGACAGACCAGTAAAAACTTTGCCTTTCGACTCAGCTCTTTCTTCACCACAACTGACCAAAGCAACATACCACTTGCACTCCTCCACCTAAGGCAAAGACTCATTCTCCACCTAAAAGGATCATTCCACTCTTTTTCAGCTGAGAACCACGGCCTCAGACTTATAGGAGCTGACTCTCGTCCCAGCTACTTCAAACTCCAGTGCACGCAGGGCCGCGGCCAGAAGATGGCAACAGAATCACAACATCTCCTTGAAGCAGAGACTAACCAGTTACCCTCCCTTCTCATGACTGCACCTTGAGATCCTGTCCATAAACACCACAAATAGGATCAGAGACAGGGACAGCCATAGCAGAGTCCATCCAGTACTGACAATGAGCCCGACTTTGTGCCAGACTGCAGACACAGCTCCTGCTTTGGTTATACAAGGACCGGAGTGCCCTTAAGGGTAACCCAGGCACCCCATACTCCTGTAGCACCGCAGATCCGCGCCCCAAATGTCCCAAGGGACATGCTCATGAATATTCTCTAAGTCCACTGGAGTGGACCATGACCCTGGGCAAAAATCTGGTCAACTGTTCCACGACCAGAACAAGAGCCACCCTGCTCCTCCTGAAGCTGAGGTTTGACAATCAGCCGAAGCCTCAGACTCTGCTCCTGTAAGTTTTTAACAGGTCGCCTGGAACTGTTTGGCTACTTTAGCTGTAAGTGTGATAAAATCTGCTGAGTATGTATTGTGTGCTTTTCAGTACTTCTACTGGGTGTTTAAAGCCACAGCTGAACAACCAGCACTTCAGGAAAACGTCAGTCTCGGGATCGTGGCGTTTGAAATTAACATTCTTGTTGAATGTTTTGAAAAGTACTTTAAGGAAAAAAAAAAAAACTTTATTTTTAATATTTAAACTATCAAGTCTCAAACTATCAAGTGGATTCAAAAAGCGTTCATTCAATACAAAAAAAAAAGTGGATCTTTTGTTTAAATGTTGCACACAATTGAACATTTTTATATTTATAAAAGATCCAAATGCATTTACATTTTAATTAAAACAAATATAGAGCTTCATGTTTCTATATTTCCATATGATTATTGTTTTTAAACAGATATATATATTCTACATAATGTAAGTCAACAGCAGCCAGAGAGGCCTGTAGGTGGCCAGTGAAAATCATTGCTGCACTTTCAGGAAGAAGGAAGCAGCAGCTTAATTTATCACTTCCTGTTTCATTCTATGCCTTCAAAATAAAAGATTTTCAATTAACAATGCAGGTTATAAGAAAAGCTAAATTCACTCACAGTAAATTTATTACAAAGTATTTATTGTTAAACAATCTGTTTACTAATTAAAACATTACCCAAGATGCAACAAAAACTCACATTTTCAAAGGCCTTAAAAATCTGAAAGCCTCTTTTTCTGAGGTTTCAGTTAGATTTAGGACTCTTGTTTTCAAAATTAATTAATTTATAACTAAATATTTCTGATGGCTTATGGTGTAGCTTATGGAGCAAAAAAAAGAAAAAATGGTAAGAGTCTCAGATGAAATATTCCAATGAGTTATAATAATAATAATAGTAATGTAATAATAATAATAATGTTGCGGGGCAGCACGGTGGCACAACTGGTAGAGCTGCTGCCTCTCAACGAGCAGGTTCCCGGTTCAAATCCTGGTCCGGGGGCCCTTCTGGGTGGAGTTTGCATGTTCTCTCCGTGCATGTGTGGGTTTTCTCCGGGTGCTCCGGTTTCCTCCCACAGACCAAAAACATGCATGTTAGACTGATTGGTAACTCTAAATTGTCCCTAGGTGTGAGTGAGAGAGTGAATGGTTGTTTGTCTCGTTTGTCTCTATGTGTCCTGTCGTGGCTGGATACCACGTCTGATATAGAAATTATTATTTTAATGCTTTTATGTCAATCTAGACCTA
>NC_056499.1:45578205-45586087 GCF_014905685.2 Nematolebias whitei | reverse complement strand
TGTGTGTGTGTTGCTTATAATATTTAGACACTCTTTGATGGTTTGCAGAAGGGACGAGGAGTGCTCTTTAGGAATGCTTTAATAAGCATTAGGAGTGCTCTTGACCTGGAAGCTTTGGCCCGCTTTTACGGTCACAGGCGCTCCTTACTGGAAGGATGAGCCATCGCTTTTGATGATGGTTTAATTAGATCCGTTGTTCTGGTAACCATCAAACTTGCTTTGATCTGCTCTCACGCGATCAGGGAAGCCTTTATAAGAAATGTATCAGACAACAGAGAGTTGGAAGTCCGGTGTGGATCAGCACGCGCTGATGCCATATGCCATTTTGATGTGATTCTCCTTTACCTGGGTCGAAAACGACTTCCCGGCCAGTGTCACGGTGAGAAGTTATTTCATATCAATCTGTGTGTTAAGAGTGTACATGTTTTTTGCTTGGCTGTTCTCTGTGGCAGGATAATAAAGGACACTAATTTATCCTAGCAGTAACAGCTTCTGTCTTTCATTTTTTCCATTTGTCTGAATATGTGCCGACCGTTTCACGAGCCCTTTTGATAAAGAATTTCACAATACAACGTCGTGTTCAAAACAGCTGAGACATCGCCCTCGGTATAAAAGATTTATTTGACAAACAGGGGTTACAGATATTCAGAGACAAACAATTACATTAATAAGATATATGCATATATCTGGAGCCTTAAAGAACGAACCGTCTCGGTGTGCGCCTCCCGGAAATGCTCGGTGGGCGTGTGTCATTTCCGGCCTTTTATCACAGTTTGAGAAGGCTAGCTTTCTGATTGGTTTAGCTTCTGTTGCTATGGTTACGACTTTAGCCCGCCCCCTCAAGGACGTTAATGTCTACATTTCAGATAAGAAGTTTTGGCTCACTGAAATCGGTTCTTTGTTTAAAGTTTAACTTGCTATTATACTTTAGAGATACAAAATGATTTGTGTCATTAATAACTATTAATTATTACCTACCTCTTGGGTATGTGTTAATCAATGTCTGTTGAAGGCCTGGTGATTCTCTGCTTTAAGGCAGATACATCTTAGTTTCCTTGTCTGCGTTTAAACTGTTAACACTCTGTTTGTTTAACGTGATTATACCTTAGTGATACCAAATGATTTGAGATAAAGTTGTTTATTTCTAGGAATAATTAATAACTTAATTATTATCTAACTCATGTTTGCGTGTTCTTACTTGCTTTATTTATGTTAATCAGTCTGCTATCTGGCATGATTTGATTGTAATATATCAAATGTGAACTTGTAAAATTATCCTTAGCTAATATGAGATTATACTTAAAGGTCAACTAGTTAGAATTAGCAAACATTTTCTATAAATATAGTTCAACCCTGGAAGAAAGACACACACACACTTTGTATAACATGACATTTGAATGCTTGATAGGAAATATAAAAAGGTATAAAAATATGAAATCCAACAGTCCCTGTGATGGACTAGAGACCTGTCCAGGGTGTACCCCGCCCCTCACACAGTGATTGCCAGACATGGGCATCGGCGACCCCCGTGACCCAAAATGGAAGAAGGGGGTAAAGATAATGGATGGATAATAATGTTGCCATCAACAACAATTAAAGTTCAGTATGAAACTGTTCAGACCACTGATATGAAACTAAGCACTTTTCTTTAATCTAAAAAAGTTAAATCTGGTCCTCTGGACATTCAAAAAAACAAAGCAAATATCCAAATATCTGGTGTCTGTACTCATCCCTTTAGTTGGCAGCTCAGAACACCACATACAGAACACCATGGACTTTGTGGATAAGGTGAGGGATGTCATCATGGAGACTGATGAAACAATGGTCTCTTTTGATGTCACATCACTCTTTACGTGCATTCTTGTTGATGATGCAGTAGAGGTGGTCAGTTTAAAATTAAAATCAGACACCACTCTGAGCAGCAGGACCACACTTTCCACAGAACAACTGTGTCAACTCTTGAAACTGTGCCTGCAGTCAACCTACTTCACATATGGGGAGCAATATTATAGGCAGAAACATGGGTGTGCTATGGGGTCTCCAGTTTCTCCTATTGTTGCCAACCTGTACATGGAGGAGGTAGAAAAGAGAGCCTTGACGTCCTTTTCAGGGACACCACCAAGTCATTGGTTCAGGTATGTTGACGACACCTGGGTTAAAATCAAATCTCAGGAAGTCCAACATTTTACTGACCACATCAACTCTGTGGATAAATATATCAAGTTCACACGAGAAGATGTAAAAAATGACAGGTTGGCTTTCTTGGACTGTGAGGTCTCAGTCTCTGATAGAGGACATTTGCAAACCGAGGTGTACCGCAAACCCACCCACACAGACCAGTATTTGCAGTTTGACTCCCATCACCCTTTGGAGCACAAGTTAGGAGTCACCAGGACTCTGTATCACAGAGCAGACAGCGTCCCCACTAGCTCAGGAGCCAGGCAGAAGGAGAAATCCCACGCAAGACAGGCTCTAGAGCAATGTGGATATCCTAACTGGGCCTTCCTGAAAGCAGAGAAGAAACCCAAACAGGACTCCAGTCAGCCAACAGGTGAAAAGGAGGAACCCAGACCCAGACCAGTGGTCATTCCGTATGTTGAGGGGGTATCAGAGAAACTGAGACGTTTATTTTCTAAACATAACGTCCCAGTGGCTTTTAAACCCCAAAACACATTACGGCAAAGACTGGTTCATCCCAAAGATCCAGTCCCCCGGCACAAACAGAGTAATATTGTGTATGCTGTTCAGTGTCAGGAGGGTGATCAGTCTTACATCGGGGAAACAAAACAGCCACTGGCCAAAAGGATGGCCCAGCACAGAAGAGCAACATCATCTGGCCAGGACTCTGCGGTCTACACTCATCTCCAGGCCAGTGGTCACTCGTTCAGGGATGAGGATGTGCACATCCTGGATAGAGAGGAACGATGGTTTGAGAGAGGAGTAAAGGAGGCCATCTTTGTGAAAAGAAATCGTCCATCGTTAAACAGGGGTGGAGGCCTCCGGGTTCAACTGTCCCCCTCTTACAATGCTGTGATTGCTAGTATCACTCAGCCCTCTGTGAATAGTAAACAGCCATCAGTGTGCTAATGATCCATTGTTAGGCTGATGATCCTTCTTGACCATGTGATCAGCTGGTTTTGGTTGTCAGCAGCAAAACTGGTTGATCCACTCTGAGAAGGTGCTATTTAAGAGACTGAGCTGAAAACAGCTCCTCAGACTGAGGAAGTCTCTTGGATGAGAGACGAAACGTTTCTACATTTTTTTGTTGATTTGCTTTGTTTTGTTTTTTTGAATGTCCAGAGGACCAGATTGAACTTTTTTAGATTTCTCTACCTGGATTATTGAGCATGCATCAGGATACTTTTCTTTAATGTTTGGTATAATTTCTAGTAATCTAATGAGTTAAGTAACTAAACATCCACTCTAAGACTTGAGTAATGTGTTTTAGTGATATTGGTACTCTGTCTTGTTCTATTGTATGTCTGATTGTCTGAAATGCTTAATGTCAAGAAAATGTTTAGATGATGCAGTTGAACTTGCGTGCATAAAATAAAATAAAACAAAATAAAATAAAAACTGAAAATGCTTTACTAATTTCAAGGAAATACGAGTTTATTTACTTCCTCAAGCCAGTTCAATTGTGTTTTGTGTTCCAGAAGAAGAGTCCAGTTTACATCGATATACTGAGATTTTTCTACAAGTCTGCATTCAAAACAGTTATTTTCTTCACAGCCTCTGTTAGGACATCATCATCAACCAATGACACAAATAAATAATTCTCCACAACTAGTGTGTTCAGTCAGAAATTTGTTTTTCAGGATTTCTGGCTGCAGCAGGAATTCAGAGCTTTTACTTTGAAAGGCCGGCAGCGGAAGTTGAGCATGGCGTCCAGCTGCTGAAACTTTCGCTTCGTTGCTGCACATCGAGATGGATTGGAGTGATGACGGTAACGTAAGTGGAGCTACCTTCATTAGCAGCTTTTGTAAATCACTGCTGTAAGTGTGTGGTTGTAGGCTGCGACACTTGACTCACGTATGTGGCTCTGTTTGCGTTAGGTTAGCGTTTTGCTAGCTTGAACGAGCTAAACTGCTGTTCGGTTTTAACCGGGTTCAGTGGCTGTGTGACGCGGAATATTAATAATCTGTGCGGATTGATTCAGATTAGAAAAGAAACGGCGTTCAATTCGTCTTTTAGCATCATTTGGTCCAGGTAACCTTTTAATTAGTCACCTGTCGCTAATCACAACTAGCTAGCTGGCTAATGAAGCCTCAGCGGGAACGTTGAGCTCATTTCCTTGTTTTTAAACCATCAGAGAACTTAATTTCTCTGGGTGAAGATGGACGGACAGATGTTTATTCACTGCCCGTGGAATCATCGTCAACAGAAGGCATCTGTTGAGCTCTTTTTAATGTTCACACATTACATCCAGACAGCGTTGAATCTTTTCCACATGTCGGGAAGCTTCATCACAAACATCGGATGAAACATGTTTAGTGATTTCGACTCTCTGGTGTTGGGCATAATCCATTTACCTTAGAATGAACTCATTAAAGTCTTAACAAGAACATCTGTTTTCTGTTCAGTGTTTAAAATCCAGACTGTGTAACAAATTGTGCTGTAATTACAAAGCGCCTTAATACAATTTTCATAGCACTTTAATTCTTATAATGCTTTATTTCAATTGCCTCAATTCTATTTAATCATAATATGTTTGTCTACTTTTTGACTAACTGTCCAGAACAAGAATCTTTTAAGTTTTTAAACATTATTTATGGAGAAAATTTGTTCTTTTGGCATTTTAGTCTGACACAAAACAGTATTATTATTTTATATGCAACAAAATGTATCTAATAATTAATTTATTAGTATAAATGATAGAGGAATTTTGTTTCTTTTTTATTAAGTGGTTGATTAAAATACAGCAACATGTGTGTTATTCTAGTGTTTTAACTTCCTGAGACCCGAGCTCTGGTTTGCGATGCATTTTTCATATTTCCTAGATGTTTGTGAATAGATGGGCCTGATTTGTGTATAAATAAAGCTTCCTCTTAGAACAGGAAATTGTATCTTGTTACACGATTATGACATACTTTTGTAAAAAAAAAAAAAAATCCTCAGATGGGGACAATGGGCTTATTTTACAGCATAACACAACAACATTAACATGGCTTAACAAAGTATAAAACACTGCTGAACAGAGTGAATATAAGGTACAGCAAAGCCAAAATGTAACGTCCCATATGTGGACGCAGGGTCTCAGGAGGTTCATGCACTTTCAGTCAGGCAGAAATAGAAGCCACCCTACAGGATTGGCCTGAACCCCCACCTTTTTAAAAGCCTTATCTGTTACAGTAGGACTGGTCTGACCAAATCTCTGACAGGTGACTAACTTTAGGTTATCTTACATTTTATTTACATATTGCTAAACTTTACAACCTGTACACAGTGAGTCACTTTTTACAGCTTTTTGTGCTGAAGGCTAAGTGGTCCAGTTTACATTTAATCATCCAGAAAGCAGCCGGCTCACCAGGAGAATATGATTTCAAGAACATGATTGTGTGAGAAAATAAAACGATTCTACAAAAGATCCTGTAATTGTTTAATGTTATAGCAGAAATCTACTGTCTCCCTTTAGAAAATGTGGATTAATAATCCTTTTCGTATTACCCAAGTTTTGTAGGAACTTAATTTGTTGTAGATAGCTGCTCATAACTTTCCTTTAATAGTTTAGTGTTAAATACCTTTTTAAAGGGTCCATGGATGATTGACAAGCTTGTGATTTTTCAATCTGTGTCATTATTATGTTGCGCATCTTGGATTGAATTGGTCTTTTAATGTTTGTGGTGCAGGGCCACGGCCACATGCATGACAACTGTCACCACGGACACACGGGCCACTCTCACGGTCACGGGCCAAGAGTGGCAGCCTTTGGTGGGATGACAAACCTGTACATGCCCGCTTACGGACAGCTGGGTAAAAACACAGACCAGACGATGGACATCAGTCAGCAGCCAAAGAAACGGTCCCACATGGACGACAGCAGCAGCTTGGACATTGTGAAAGCAACACAGTAAGTTGCTGGATGTGCACATTAACTTTTCTAGTTGCTGTTCTTTGACTTCATTCAAATATTTTCTAGTTGACATTTGGACTGAAAATGACACAAACGTGTCCCCAAAGTGTGGCCTGACTTCTGTCGAGTGTTAGTTCGGTACTGCAAGCTGGAGTCGCAGTCGGGGGGCTGTTTGTGTTGCTTGAACAGAGTATAGATTGCTTTATGTTAATTAGTTGTAATTTTACAGGGTTCCCAGTGTCTCTGCGTTATCAGGGGAAAGCTGGAAAATGATTTAAACATTTTCCAAACAAGGAAAATCTGGGAATTTGAGAAAAACATTAAAAACATTAGAGAAAACTGGAATTTGAACACTGATCTGCTGATTAAAAGATGATCTTTCTGAGATTTGGCTGTGTACATGTATTAATACTAGTATTCTGGTATCACTGAATCAGTGTTCTGCTTCTACAGTGTACACAGTGCATGACCATTACTGACTGGCTGTGGTGGCTTTGTACCATCTGTTGTTAAACAATATAATGAGTTTAATCTAAAAAAGTTAAATCTGGTCCTCTGGACATTCAAAAAACAAAACACAGCAAAAATGACAAAAATGTACTGAAGAAGTCTCTCGGATGAAAGACGAAACGTTTCTACATTTTTGTTGTTGTTTTGCTTTGTTTTGTTTTTTGAATGTCCAGAGGACCAGATTTAACTTTTTTAGATTTTCCTACCTGGATTATTGAGCATGAATCAGGGTAATATAATGAATTATTAGGAATGGTTGACATGCCATAATAACTTCTCTACTTCTGTCCATTTTGTGAAATATCTCTTGGAATTTCAGGATTTATTAGGGAAAACTCAGGAAAACACAATTTCATTAAATGCTGGGAACCCTGTTTTAGCCTGCAGCTGCAATCTGTTGATTTGTATCTTTAGTGAGGATGAGATTTAAACTGTTTTCAAGTTTCTGTGCAGTTTGCTAAAAAAATGTTAAAGAAAAAACTCATTTTGAATAATTTATTGTTTATTTTTTCATATTTCAGATTGTGTAATGTTGTCACCAAATTAAGCTATCACAAGATTTGAAAGCTGTCTTGTGCCTTTGTCTGAAGTTGTCACTAAATGTCTCCACCACCTGAAACTGTTTGTGCGGCAGCAGTTTAAACATGTCGGTCACGTGAGCCTGAGCCTCTGTAGCTCCGTGCTGAGAGGAAGAGCATCAGCTACTAATGCACATGTGTAAAACCAGGCACCAGGCCCCTCAAATACTTTCTTAGCTATTTACAGATGGTGTTAATCTCTATTGTTCTGGCCTTTTGCACCTGCTTTTTATTGACTGTTATATTATAACCATATTTGTAAATGAGTTTTATTGGTATTTGACATTGTGTGATGTGTAATGCTGCCGGGTGTCTCCATGACTGCAGAGCAGCTGAAACAGACTTACAAATGAACACTGTTTAGACGAAGTAGCTTATAAATGAGACAGAAGTGGGCATAGCATGTAGTTTAGTTTAGTTTGTTTATTTGTCATATGCAGGTTAACACAAGGTCAACAATGCAATGAAATGCTCAGGATGAGAAGAACCGTCTCAACTCACCACCAAAAAAAAAAAAAAAAAAAGCATGCAGCAAAAGTTAAAAAGAAATACATCTATAGCAGCATGGTCCTGTTAGTAGAGTGGTTCTGTTAGCAGTACTGTTAGCAGAGTGGTACTGTTAGCAGAGTGGTACTGTTAGTGGTACTGTTAGCAACATGGTACTGTTAGCAGCATGGTACTGTTAGCAGCATGGTACTGTTAGTGGTACTGTTAGCAGAGT
>NC_056499.1:45577995-45578195 GCF_014905685.2 Nematolebias whitei | reverse complement strand
GAGTGGTACTGTTAGTGGTACTGTTAGCAGCATGGTACTGTTAGCAGTGTGGTACTGTTAGCAGCATGGTACTGTTAGCAGCGTGGTACTGTTAGCAGCATGGTACTGTTAGCAGCATGGTACTGTTGGCAGCATGGTACTGTTAGCAGCATGGTACTGTTAGCAGAGTGGTACTGTTAGCAGCATGGTACTGTTAGCAG
>NC_056499.1:45577756-45577985 GCF_014905685.2 Nematolebias whitei | reverse complement strand
GTACTGTTAGCAGAGTGGTACTGTTAGCAGCATGGTACTGTTAGCAGTACTGTTAGCAGAGTGGTACGCAGCATGGTACTGTTAGCAGAGTGGTACTGTTAGCACTAAGCAGCATGATACTGTTAGCAGACAGGTTCTGTTAGCATCATGGTTCTGTTAGCATCATGGTACTGTTAGCAGTGTGGTACTGTTAGCAGTGTGGTACTGTTAGCAGAGTGGTACTGTTAGC
>NC_056499.1:45577337-45577746 GCF_014905685.2 Nematolebias whitei | reverse complement strand
GGTTCTGTTAGCATCATGGTTCTGTTAGCATCATGGTACTGTTAGCATCATGGTACTGTTAACAGAGCGGTACTGTTAGCACTAAGGAGCATGATACTGTTAGCAGTGTGGTCCTGTTAGCAGAGTGGTACTGTTAGCAGAGTGGTACTGTTAGCAGTGTGGTCTTGCTGCTAGCAGCATGGTTCTGTTAGCAGTGTGGTCCTGCTGCTAGCAGCATGGTTCTGTTAGCAATGTGGTCCTGCTGCTAGCAGCATGGTTCTGTTAGCAGTGTGGTCCTGCTGCTAGCAGAGTGGTACTGTTAGCAGAGTGGTACTGTTAGCAGAGTGGTACTGTTAGCACTAAGCAGCATGGTACTGTTTGCAGTACTGTTAGCAGAGTGGTACTGTTAGCAGAGTGGTACTGTTAGCAG
>NC_056499.1:45529503-45577327 GCF_014905685.2 Nematolebias whitei | reverse complement strand
GGTACTGTTAGCAGAGCGGTACTGTTAGCAGAGCGGTACTGTTAGCAGTGTGGTCCTGTTAGCAGAGTGGTACTGTTAGCAGCAAGATGATGATAATGACTTCAGTCACGGACAATGACTGCCCTCTAGAACAGGGTCAGAACATCCAAAGTTTTCCTGCAGAACCAAACTGTTCCCTAGAGTTCCCAAACCAGTCTGGGTCTGGTCCGTAGAGTTTGGTCTGTGCAGGCAGTTTGAAGATCATGGAGACGACCGCCATGACAGGCCTGAGCCTGAGACAGGAAGAGGGCCAGGAACTGAACCACGATGGCAAGGCAGCGACACACAAAACTCAAAAAGTGCATGTGGTCAAACCCGTAGCGTGGGTGTGCAGTGGACGCACAAAACGTTAAAATCAACCAGAACAAAAAATAAACCATACTACAGCGCACGTGACACAAGGAAATCCAGAGCACAAAGCATCACAGAGTCAGAGTCAGAGTTTCTTTATTGTCGTTCGCACCTCATGTGGTACATGTGGTGGAGCGAAATTATGTACACAGGGTCCCAGTTACATCCGACAATAAAATGTATAAGAAAAACATCAACTAAATATACACTAAGCACTCATAACATAAAAACATTGAACATCAGCACAAACATGAACATGAGTCTGTGAGCAGATGTGCACGCATGAACACATCAACATTGAAACAGATCAGCAGCAACATGAAACAGATCAGCAGCAACATGATGTGGTTTTTCACAGTGATTATTCTAGTTAGAGATTCATGAGTCTAACAGCCTCAGGGTAGAAGCTGTTCCTCAGTCTAGTGGTTCTACACTTAATGCTCCTTAACCTCCTTCCTGAGGGGAGTGGGGCAAAAAGTGTGTGTGCTGGGTGAGTGGGGTCCTTCATGATGCAGGTGGCCCTCTTCCTGCATCTGGAGGTGTAGATGTCTGTGATGGTGGGAAGACTGATTCCGACAGATTTCTGTGCAGCCTTCACCACTCTCTGCAAAGCTTTTCTTTCTGCAGCTGTGCAGCCTCCATGCCACACATTGATGCTCGAGCACAGGATGCTCTCCACTGCACACCTGTAGAAGGAGGTGAGGACTGAGCTTCCCAGACCAGCTCGCCTCAGCCGTCTGAGGAAGTAGAGTCTCTGATGAGCTTTCTTGATCAGGCTGGTGGTGCTGTTGCTGACAAAGGGCTGACTTTAAGCGTTTGCATTAGTGTCTATAAAAATGTAGTTGTTTAAAACACAACGACCTGACCACATGGTGAGTAGTCAGCCTTGAAGCTATCAAATAAAATCCAGCCCGCACGTGTGTCTGAGTTAAGAGGAAAAGTTGTGTCTAACTAGACTCCCCACTCACTCACACACTCACACACACACACATTATTTTTGTGTTCATCAGTGTGAGAAATGTAATCAGTCGTGTAAAAAAACCTCACAGAAGTTTCAATGTGATGTCCTGAGTTTCCACGACTCTCTCAGCCTCCTGTCAGAGCTCCTCACAGTACAGAGTCTGCCTGGATCCATTTTTTCATTATTTCATGTTTTCTGCTGGAATTTAAAGTTGAAATGTTTGTAGCTGTTTACGTTTTCATCATTAAGAGGTTTTTGATGAATCATAAAAAGTGGCTTGTAAGGAAATCAAGAATATATTAATTACAGCAGTCTGTTTTGACTAACACTATGCAATTAAAAGTTAATGTAATATTTCTGTATAAATATGATGGCATTAATTGTTCATGTGATGAAAAAATATCTATAAATTAAAAAAGTTTAAAATGTTGACCCCTGATCAGGGTTTTTAACTGTGGGCTGTAGTGTAACGAGGTGGGCCTGTCTGAAGCATCGTTCTATGATCTGAAGAGACTCGGTTTAGACTGAACTACTGTTGAGTTTGAGGCAAAAGCTTTTTTCTTCAAAATATAGTTAAAAACCTGTCTCGTCCCCATGAACCAAGGATCCCGTCTTGTACTGTTGTACTGACCTGAAGGTTAAAGCTTTAAGTAATGAGAGTGATGAGCTTCTGTTTTCTCTGTGTGATATTTTCAGGTTTGGGATTCTTGAGCGCTGTAAGGAGCTGGTGGAAGCAGGATATGACGTCAGGCAGCCAGATAAGGAGAACGTCACTCTTCTCCACTGGGCGGCCATCAACAACCGCTCAGAGCTGGTCAAGTAAGAGTTCCTTATCCCTTATAATGAAACATTTATTTGTTATTCCCTTTGACAAAACATCACAGTCTGTACGTGTAGACAAACACGGCTTCATCTGTTTATCTTTTTGTATGCCCACTCTTTTAGTTTACTTGTTCAGAATGGGTGAAGTTCTACTTTAATTCAAAATAAAGCCGTTTACAATGAAGACATTATTTTCACTATTCTTTGTGTTGAATTTGATACATCCAAAAAGCGTTCAATACAAAAACAACTGGACTTTATTAGTAACAGAAGACGTTTCGCTCCTCATCCGAGGAGCTTTCTCAATTCAAAGAGCAGAGAGTGAAAGATACAGGTTATAAGGCTGAGTGAGATAAGACACACACACACATAAGACACACACACACACACACACATATATGTAGATTGGCAGTTCACACCTAAAACCTAAAACAGTAGGTCTTTGTTCCTCTAATTCACAGACGAGGCCCCTCTGTTCCTATCAGGTGTGAAAACTGATTGGGAATCTGTTTTAAAGTTGCATTATATGTTTTTGAAAGTGGAAATCTGAGGCCTCCTCCTCTGTTAAGAGATGGTTTTTCTCTTTTTACATAAATTGCTTCCTTCACCACCCTCTCAAACCATCTGTGTTCTCGGTCCAAAATGTGCACATTTTGGTCCTCAAAAGAGTGTCCCTTATCTGTGAGATGGAGGTGAACAGCTGAGTCTTGTCCTGTGGAGGTGGCTCTCCTGTGTTGAGTCATGCGTCTGTGAAGAGCTTGTTTAGTTTCTCCAATGTAGAGGTCTGGACAGTCCTCGCTGCACTGGACCGCATACACTACACCACTCTGTTTGTGTATGGGTGTCTTGTCCTTAGGGTGGACCAGCCTCTGTCTGAGAGTCCTGCTGGGTTTGAAATGTACTGGGATGTTGTGTTTGTTGAAGATCCTTCTGAATTTCTCTGATACTCCAGCAACATAAGGGATGACAATGTTTTTACGTCTGTTGTTCTCCTTTTTCAGTTTATTGGTGTGTTTTGTAGATTTCCTCGCTGACTTGACAAAAGCCCAGTTAGGATATCCACATGTTAGAAGAGCTTCTTGAACGTGTTTCAGTTCCTTTTCCTTCCCTTCTGTCCTTGTGGGGACGCATTCGGCCCGATGTTGTAAAGTTTTTTGTCAAGTCACCAGCAATTTGATACATCATTTCTAGTTTTATGACAATTTGTTCCTAGACTGATCCGTTCAGATGCTCTTTTTAAAATGATCCGTCTGTCCGCCCGTTCCAAAGTTGGGTCGTGTGGGCAGCATCTTGACCAGGGAGGCCCAGATATCTCTTTCCACAGCCGCATCTTCCAGCTCTTCTGGGGTACCCCAAGGCATTCCCAGTCCAACTGAGAGACACATAGTCTCTCCAGTGTGTCCTGGGTTTTCTCAGGGTCTCCTCCCAGTTGGACATGCCTGAAGCACCTCCCTAAGGAGGTGCCCAGGGGGCATCCTTACCAACTGCCCGAACCACCTCAACTGGCTCCTCTCGATGTGGAGGAGCAGTGGTTCTACTCTGAATCTCTCCTGATAACTAAACCTCTCACCCTGTCTCTAAGGGAGAGTCCAGCTACGCTGCAGAGGAAACTCATTTCAACCGTCTGTATCCAAGATCTCATTCTTTCTGTCACTACCCAGAGTTCATGACCACAGGTGAGGGTGGGAACGTAGACTGACCAGTAAACAGAGAGCTTTGCCTTACAGCCCAGCTCCCTCTTCACCACAACGGACCGGTACAGAGTCCGCAATAATGCAGACGCTGCACCAATCCATCTGTCAATCTCGCGCCCCATTCTTTCCTCACTTGTGAACAAAACCCCAAGATACTTGAACTCCTCCACTTGAGGCAGAACCTCACCCTCGACCTGAAGAGATCAATCCACCCTTTTCCACTTGAGGATTGGAGGTGCTGGTTCACATCCCAGCTGCTTCACTCTCACCTGTGAACCGCTCCAGTGAGAGCTGAAGATCACAGCACGATGACGCCAACAGGACCACATCATCTGCAAAGAACAGAGATGGAATCCTGAGGCCACCGAACTGGAATCCCTGCGCCCCCTGGCTGCACCGAGAAATTTTGTCCATAAGTTGAAACATTATTTAATAATTTATTTCTTTATCTAAAATAAACAATTAAATCTGTGGTTTGTTTGAACAGTAAAAATATACTGGACTGCTTCATTAGTCTGTCCTTTCTTTGTTAACTAATGAATATAAATATGCAGTGGCCTTTTTTATTTTTTTTTTACGATTTTAAATAAACAATCTGTGTAAGGAAAACCAGCTAAAACAAGTTTTTGTAACTGCAATTAGCTTTTTATTTCAAATTACCTTTTTCCAAAATGGTAATATTAGAAGAAAAAAAAAACAAGCTGCTGATTTCTGAAATCTTGTATTGCATTTCTTCATTTGACAAAGCTCAACCACCTTATTTTTGGTTTATATTAGCCCAATTTCTACTTTATTTATTTTAAAAATGTTAACAAATCAACAAAATCGGTTAAATCGTGTCATCTGGACCAGTTTCTTTAATTGAGAAACGTTTCGTCCCCCATCCTTGTAAGGTGGCCACCTGGCCTAGGACATTTGATTGTTGTACACGATGATTGATTGATTTGTTAGTGTTCTGCACTTGTTGAAAGTTTTCTTCTGAGATTCCAACACGACGACGGATTGAAACACAAGAGTAGCTATGTTTACATGGACATAAGTAACCGGATCAAACAGCCGTTCGGAACAAAAACGCGTCATGTAAACACCCTGTTCGGGTTATTTTTTGTGTATTCGGCGTGATCCGATATAATTTGTGATCAGAACGAAACGGGTGGTTTACGTCGATTCATAACCTGAATGGTGTCCATGTGAACACTTCATTTGTTCATTTGTATCTGATTGTGGAAAAACTGATCGGACTGCGCATGTGTGACTTTGTCATTTCCGCCTGGCTAATGCTAATAATATTAGCATGTCGGGGAAGCAAAACTGGTCTGTGAACGACAACATTTCTACTAGAAACTTTGAAAGAGCTCAAAATGATCTGTATCACCTGTAGCTCAGTCAGGGAGCGCAGTAACGTCTCCACCATCATTAAAACCTGTCGCGGGTCCATTTTAGGCGCTCAGGTTTGTTTACGTTCACCCCGGAAGTAGAACTTCTTCTGTGTTTTTTTTAAGGAGTTTAGCACTCTGCGCATGTCAGTACTGCTGTTCAGAACAAAGCCCGCTGCATGGAAACGCTCGTCATGAACAGATTGTGCCCATGTAAACAACACATTTGAATTATTTAATCTGAAAACATTTCAATCCGGTCAAAAAATGTTGCGCATGTAAACCTAGCTAGTGAAGGCTACCTATGGGACAGATCTGGTTGGCAGGCTGTAGACTGAGGAAGTCCTCTGGATGGGGAACGAAATGTTTCTCACTTAAAGAAACTGGTCCAGATGACGATTTAACCTTTTTTTTTGTGATCTACCTGGATGATTGAGCTTGCAAACTGTTAACAAATCGTTTTGTGCTCACAAAAGTTTGTTAAAGATAAAGAAAAAGAATGATGCTAGATGAGCTTCATGCAAGTTTCATCACAAGGTGAAAAAAAGGAAAACTAAAAAGTCCAAAATGAACCTGAAATCCACAATGTTTCGATCAGTGTTGCCAGATCTCGCGATAGAAACAAGCAACCAGCTTTATGAAAACAGCCCAACTGGCAACCCATCACATTGTGTAAAACAGAGGCCGTTTTTAAACAGTGTAAACACATGTATTATGGCATTACACATAAACAACAGCAAAATTATGATAAACACTTTGAATAACATACTTTAAAACTCTGATAAAAAAAAAAACATTTTGCATATATAATTTTTTTTCTACATATTTTTACAAACAAAACATCCTGATGTCTGCGTGTGAGTGGAGCCCCCTAGTGGTCGTCCGCAGTATGAGTGTTTGGGGTGCACACCCACAGATAATTTGTATATGTCTGTGTGTGCACCTGTCGCCTGGCGGGAGCAATAAACAGGAAACAGGGCGTAGAAGGGACAAACTACCTACTACCACTCGTCTTTTGTTTTATTGTGCAGAGCTGGGAGATAATCAACTAGTTTCACTCAAAAAGAAAGTCGAGCCCAAACAAGCAACTTCACGTTCAATACAAGCCCAAACACAACCCACGACTCACAAGATTTGCAAGCGAATTTAGAAAAAACCAACCCAAAGTCCCTTATCATAAGAGGACTTGGCAACTGTGGTTTTGAGCTGTGGTCATAAAGTTGATGACTTTTCCTCTCTCAGGTATTATATTTTCAAAGGGGCGACCATTGACCAGCTCGGAGGAGACCTCAACTCCACTCCTCTTCACTGGGCCATCAGGTTGGGACTGACTTTAGTTTCAAGTGTTTCCTTCTGATTCACAAACCGTCACATCATCTGTGAAAATGAAACGACACTTAATAATTTGATAATAAATATAAATGATTTCATAACTTGTTTCTGACACTGGGCTTCCACATTTTGGTCAGTTCACCACACAGCTGCTTGATGGTGTTCATTTGCTTTTACTTAAAATTGCCTTTTTGTTTGTTTTGTGAACCGTTGATCAGACAAGGCCACCTCACCATGGTGATCCAGCTGATGAGATATGGAGCAGACCCCTCCATCACAGACGGTGAGGGTTACCGAGCGCTCCACCTGGCCATCCTCTTCCAACACATGGCCATAGCAGCTTATCTCATGGCGAAAGGAGAGGTCAGACTTTGTACACGTCAGCTTTTTCTCTTACAAATGTGCTTTTTTTGTTGTTCAACTAAAATTCTTCTCTTGTTGTATGGTTGTGTTCAGGAAGTTGACTTGCCGGACTCTACCGGACAGACACCGCTGATGTTGGCAGCCCAGAAAATTATTGGGTCAGAGTTCTTTTAACATTTGGTTTTAGAGCACAGAGTCTAAAGAATGTTGCTAAGGCGTAAATGTGAAGTTTGAACATCCTTAAATATGAAAATCTTGGTTATTGTGATGAAAATTTCAATTCACGACTTCTTGGTTCAAATATAATTAGATGTTGTTGTTTTTTGTCTTAGTCCCGAGCCCACAAACTTTCTGATCAAAAATAACGCCTCTGTGAGCGCTGTGGACAAAGTGAACAGGAACACTCCGTTGCACTGCGCAGTACTCGCAGGAAATGTGGATGCTGCCCACATCCTGTTGGAGGCTGGAGCCAGTGTGGACGCTGAAAACATCAACGTGAGTTTCACCAAATTCACTCTTGAATATTAAAGTCTGTTGTCGCACTAAAATGTTATGCATACAATGATCCTCACTTTTTTTTAAAGCTAATTCTTTTAGCTCTTGCTAGCTAACTCACATCAAAGCTTCCGCTAGCTCGTAAGTACCGGCAGTTGGGGGTTGGGGGGGATGGTAGTGTTAGGATGCGTGAAAGAAGCTGAGTGCTACGTCATTAGCGTAGTATCTTAGCTAGCACATCTGTATTGCACGCTGCTAGCTTAGCGCTACATCAGTGTTTGAATAATGTAGCTGTCTGTCACATACACCAAGGTTTTGTCCTAAGATTTGAAAAGTCCAGCTGATGGTGTTATAGAGAATAACTTGAAGAAGAAATATCATGTTAGGGAGAAAGTACCTGCGGTGGCTCAGTTGGTAGAGCTGTTGCCTCTCAGTGAGAAGGTTGATGGTTCAAATTCCTTTCCGGGGCCTTTCTGGGTGAAGTTTGCATGTTCTCTCTGCGCATGTGTGGGTTTTCTCCAGGTACTCCAGTTTCCTCCCACAGACCAAAAACATGTATGTTAGACTGATTGGTGGCTCTAAATTGTCTGTAGGTGTGAGTGAGAGAGTGAATTGTTGTTTGTCTCTGTGTCCCTGTGATGGACTGGAGACCTGTCCAGGGTGTCCTCCGCCTCTCACAAAGTGACTGCTGAATATGGGCACCAGTGACCCCCATGACCCAAAAAGGAAGAAGTGGGTAAAGATGATGGATGGATGGATGGAGCCAATTAAGTTTTCTGGAAAGTAAAATAGTTAAAACCAGTGATGGGGAAGGAATCGTGGAAAGGAAAACAGTGGAAGAAGGAGATGGATGTTATTCCAAGTGGATTGTGAAGGAAAGGGGAATAAAAGCTATGAAGTGTAGAAACTGTGGCAGCAAGGAAGGAACCTGTAAATGATTTGGTTTTAATAATTACATGTAGGTTGACAAAACTAACACATTATTTTTTTGTGTCACTTGCTTGGCACAGTGTAATTTAGTGTTGTGAAAGCTGTATGATGTCAGGTCATGTTTCGTTCTGAGCATCACTAAATCAGAAAACGGTAAAAAGCCCCTAAATTCACTGCTGGTGTTATTAAAATGTTCAATGGGTAAAGTTAAAATTATTTTTAAACATGCAGTTCAGTGTCACCATTACTTAGCACAATAATGACAAATTGTGTTAGAAATAAAACTAAATAAAAAGTTAACAAAATAAGTCAAGTGCACCCCTAAAGTCATTGTTTGTGATAAACTGTGTCACATTAGTTTTATTATCTTAGCCATAGGAGTGAGTTTGAAAACAGGATGATGCCTATATGGACTAGTTGGAACAGACCCCTCCCCCTTACAGGCACTAGGTTTGTCATCTTTTTCATCCTTGTAAGTTTGCAGGTATGCTGTTTGAAACACCATTTTTGAGTGAAACCGTGTCTTTTCTGCTGCGTTTCAGCCGTTCATGTACACAAGCACCGCTCTTGTTGTCTCAAACCACAGCTTTTTGATTCAGGCTCTCAGACAGAGGTCTTTGTGAAATCCCTCCACAGAGGTGTGTGAAACTGTGTGTACTACAGAAGTCTGCAGTCAGTCGTTTTTCTGCTCCTGAGCGACAACAGTAACAGTGTTGGGTAGCAGAGTGCTGTTTGTGTTGCTCACCCCTTTTCAACATGTAGGAGCAAACCAACCCCATCCTTGGTCCAAACCAACGTTCATGCATTCACCATTTTGATGCAACTCTTTTAACACTGAACTGTCTGCATGCATGTGCACATCGCTGATAGCTCAAACATTCTCACGCTAGCGACTTCGTTACCAGATATATGATAATTACAGTTAAGACCCCCCAGTTCTTCTGTGCACGTGTTCACCAAGCACAGCACCTTCACTCAGCACAAACGATAGTTTGGGTCAAAATACAACGATTTAAAAGCAATGGTTCTGTCAATTCAACGAGCACTGCGTGTTTTTTTGTTTCTTCATGTGGATTCACCACAGTCGACATGAAAAAACACAAACGTTTCCACGGATCGGTCACGTGTGAACAGGTCCTTAATCTGAGTTTAAGATTATAACTGGTGGGACAAGTTTCATTAGTTTTACTCGCAGTACAAAGTTTTTCAATAAACGAGTCCTTCAGCTTTGTATTTGATCATTTCCTTTGGTTTGTTGTTGCTTCGCCCTCAGGGTCACACACCGATCGACCTGGCTCACCAAGTGCACAGCCCGCTGCTCATCCACATGCTCAGCCTCGTCAAACAGGAGAGGATTCGCTCCAGCTCTCGCTGTCTGCGCTTCGTCAACAGATACAGGGTACGGTCAGACTGGAAACAAAGCACTTAATATAGTCATCTGAAAGGAAGTCTTTCATGTTGCTTTGTTTTCTAAGGTTTTTATGCAGTTCTTATTGTGCACCGTCCTGTATGGGTGTGTTGGAGCCATCGTTGATATGAATTCAGAGTCCTGGTTACTCAAAGGGGTCCTGTTGGCCTGTGTAATGGGTGGGATCAATTTAGCCTCAAGGTGAGAACCTTTTAGCTCTTCTTTTGACAGATTTAAATATAAATGCTCTCAGTATCACCTCCTTCACTTTAATATTCATCATTTGTATGAAACAGGAATTTCCCGACGGCAGACTTTCAGGCTTTCCTGCCAGCTTCAGCTCTCATGGCTTCAGTCTTCTGGATGCTCTTGACCTGGTGGCTCTGGTTTCTGCCAGATATCCTTTATTTGTTTGTTTGGAGCAAGGCGACTCCTAAAAATGCAACTTTTTATTGTATTTTTATACAAACACACGTTGTTTCTTTATGTATCAGAATCAGTTAACGAGTGGGATCAGAAACCACGGTCCCAGTCTCAACTGTGAAACAAGACGGCTAAAGCGTTAGCTGCTAAGGGCCGTGTCTTTAGCGATATGATAAGCCACTGCTTTATTAATGCCACACTTACGAGCTTACTAACGTCGTAAAGGCAGCGCAGCTGAAGAGGATTATTATTTAACATCATCATCATCACCACCTTCATTAAAGACAAATAGGTCCATATAAAAAATGCAAATAAGTAATATAAAAAAGATAAAATCCCAACTGTAAGTGTCAGATTTACAAAAAGGCTGAAACGCCAGTGGTTCCACATTCTGGACTTAAACCTGACTGAGCTTTGTGTAACAACCATTAGTGTCAGGTTGATGTTTGTAAATAGTAGTAGTAGTAAAATGTGTAGTTGTTGTTTTTTTACATTTATTTTGTACAGTTACAGCTGTTCATTAATAAATGTGCCTGTGTGACACTTGGGACAAAGCTTTGACTCCAATATATTTTCGTAGTTACTTTATGGATAGAAAAAATTGAGATATATATTGCATATTGTGAGTTCTCTTTAAAATATCAAGATATGAATGTTGGTCCATATCGCCCAGCTCTACCCCTAAACTAACAAAACATTAGGTCCAATTGTTTAAAATTTTCAGTGTCAAAGTGAAAAAATGGGTTTGACATCAAAAGATTAATAAAGTTTAGTCATTCAGTTTTATTTAATTTGTCTAGAACTGTTGCACAACTTGAAAACAGCGTGAAGTGTAACGACAAGACATTTGACCAAAGTCTGGAAACAGACTCGAGATCAAAGTTAAAACACGGTCTTTGCTTGTCCCGTCCATAAAGTGTCGAAAAATAAATATGTAGCTGCAGATCCTGGACTTGTAGAAGCTGCATGGAGCCTGTTCTATGGTGTGAACATGCAGCTCAGGGTTGTTACTTTAACTTCTGTCAACATGAGAGAAAGGTATGGGATTAAATAAATGTTTGTGCTTTGTTGTCACACCTAAACGTTAACACTTTATGAAATGAGTGGATCAACTGAAAGCTCCTTAACCTACACCCCCCACATCTAACCAGTGCCACGGTTCAGGTTCTGTTCACTCTGAACGCCACCACTCTCCTCTACTACTACCTTCGCACTTGCAGAACAGACCCGGGGTTCATCAGAGTCACAGAAGAGAAGAAGAAAATGGTGGGAAAGCTGTGAAAAGTTCACATTTTCTTCCATGTCTTCAGTTTTATTGAGTTCTGTGATTTCAGAACGTGGTGGCGTTGGCTGAGGCTGGCTGTCTGGACCCCAGAATATTTTGCACATCTTGTATGGTGGGACAATCCACACACAACAATCACTTGTTACTGCACTGGACACCAGCACCTTGCATTACTCCAATACCTTTTCTGTGGTTTGCAGGTAAGGAAACCATTAAGAGCCAATCACTGCTTCAGCTGCGATGCTTGTGTCGCGAAGCAGGACCACCACTCCGTCTGGACCAACACCTGCATCGGTACGACTGACAAGTCACCAACTTTAAGATCATGTACTGATCTAAAGATCTGTTTACAGTATATTCACAAGATTTCAAAACTTGGAAAGTTCATTTTAGTCTGAAAAATGTCCGATCCTTAATTTGACTGGAGTAAAGCTGTTTGTTCTAAATGTTTAATTTTATAAACTATTAAAATAAGACGTTTTACGTGGTGTTTAAAAGATATTTTAAGATTTCTTTATTAGTTCAGAATCATCTGTACCATTGCTAAGTGGACCAGCTACATTTTTGTTTGTAGACAAACTTTTATTCACACATTCAGAAATTTTTGAGACAATAAATACAAAACTTTAAAATGTTCAAATGAGCTTTGAATAGATTTAAATCCTAATTTCCAAATCGGTTTTAAACCAGTTCAAACTTTGTAAATAAAAAAAATAAAAAAAATCAGTCTTAACCAGGAGCCTTTTACTTTTAATTTAGAAAATATAAACAATTCTTGAACCGAGTTACAGTCAGTGATAATGATAATTCATAATTCCAGGGTTCCCTGCAACTCTGGACATCAGTGAAAACCTGGAAAATTTCACATTTTCCAGACTTGGAAAAATCAGAGAATTTGAGAAAAACATAGAAAATCACTGAATTTGACACTGATCTTCTGATTAAAAGATGATCTTTGAGATTTGGCTGTGTTCATGTATTGATGCTAGTATTCTGGTATCACTGGGTGCATCCTTACTGACGGACTGTGTGCCTTTTTATTTTCTGATGTTTAACAGTGTAATTATTAGGAACCCATACCGTAGGCTACAATATACCTCCAATCATCTCTGAATGTGACTCTGCCTAAGGTGGAAAGTTCGCAGAGTTGTGTGTCTTTTTCCTCAGTGTAGCAGGTATTAATGATCAGATTAGTTTAGATTAAGACCCACAGAGATGCTATAATACAACAAGAGTTATTAAAACAACATGTAAAACACACAAAATGTAGAAAATGTCACATTTCCCCCCTTATATCTGTTAATTTTTTACTTTTTCAGGTGCGAGGAACCATTACTACTTTGTCCTCTTCCTGCTCTCCCTGATGCTGCTTGGATCCTGGATGCTCTACGGTTGTTTCATGTGTGAGTGACTGAGACCACCGTGACCTCAGAACCTCCACAGTTCTTTTTAACCAACACAGATTCCTGCTGTGGCTTTGATTTTTTTCAGACTGGTCCACTCACTGCACGTTTCATTATGAGGATCAGGGTGTGTGGGGCGTCGTCACGGCCCTGGTCAGCTGCTCCCCCTGGGTGCTCAGCATCTCTGTGCTGTCATTTTATCACACCTGTTGGTCCAGTTTGAGCCTGCTGGTGCAACTTTACCAGGTGATGGAACAAATGTTGATCAGCTTCTCTGTCCCAACGATCTACTGGACTTGTTCTGAGATTCATGACGGATTAGTTTGTATCCATGAGATATTTATAGAGATTGTAATGGTTTGACATTACTGTAAAGAATGCTATAAAATATTTACATTTATATGCAGGTACCATCATTTCTGGACTATTAAGCACACCTGAATCTGTGCCCACTAAATAAAAATAATAATTTTGTACATATATAGGCCGTGCTTGTCTATAAGCCACGCGTGTCCTTGTTGTAACATGAGATATTTACACAGAAAGATTTTTAAACTTAATTTAAAAAGTACTGGAAACATACATAGAGTACAGTAAATGTTTTTTTGTGAACAGTGCCTGTAACATGGCTTGTTCAAAAAAAAAAAAAGAAAACTACAGTAGCCTACCAGGAAGTCATTGATCGCTATCTTTACCTTCCTCCTGCACACTGCGCTGGAGGATCCATCATGCAGCAGCAGAGGATTTTATTTTATACCACTTGGCTGTCAGGAGCCACTGGCAGTCTTTCAATTCAATTCAGTTTATCTGTATAGCACCAAATCACAACAAAGTTGTGTCAGGGCACTTTACAGGAACATGCACATGCATAGAAAAACCAGTTAGTGAAGTTCTCTGTCTAAAGAAGACTTGCGACCAGTTTTGGTCAACGATTTCTCACCACCAGTCATCCAAGCCTCCCACAGAGTGCTACATTAATGCACGATTCACACTTATTTCGAGTGGCTGCAAATACTTCTAGAACAAAGTTTCACCCGTCCCTGGAGGCACAACGGGGAGGAGAGGAAGGGGGAGGGATTTTGTACCACCCCCCCACCCCCACCCCCCCTCCCACTGTGACCTGTTTGGTAATTTCATTTGTCAGATTATAATTTTTTAAAAACCTTTATTTATACAAGTACCATATTTTTTTTTACCTATAAGTCACGTTTTTTTGCATAATTTACATGCCCTGCGACTTGTAGGCCGAAACAACGTATTTATGGATTTTTTTTCCCATATTTATAAACCAATTTTTGGCTGAGATATAACTGTTTTCATTCATTGACAGAAAAAAAAAAGAGCAATACCACTTTCAGACACTTGATGGCAGCAGAGTAGTAGTAACAGTATGGCATGCCGTTGTAGCATGTAATAGGTAAACGTGGCTATAATGACAAATTCAAAAAAGTTCAAGACAAAAACATCCATCCATCCATCCATTTTCTTTACCCGTTTATTCCATTTTGGGTCACGGGGGTCGCTGGTGCCCATGTCCAGCAATCACTGTGCGAGGGGCGGGGTACACCCTGGACGGGTCGCAAGTCCATCACAGGGCCACATAGAGACAAACGAGACAAACAACCATTCACTCTCTCACTCACACCTAGGGACAATTTAGAGTTACCAATCAGCCTAACATGCATGTTTTTGGACTGTGGGAGGAAACCGGAGTACCCGGAGAAAACCCACGCATGCACGGAGAGAACATGCAAACTCCACCCAGAAAGGCCCCTGGACCGGGGTTTGAACCAAGGACCTGCTCGCTGAGAGGCAGCAGCTCTACCAGTTGCGCCACCGTGCTGCCTAAGACAAAAACAACTGGATTTTATTTATTATTTTCATTTACCCTTTATTTATACAGGTAGTATACTTTATACTTTTTCTTTCTTGAACTTTTTTGGAATTACCGTGTCCTGGATGACTGAGAATCTTCACCAGCTATTAATGACACAATCGCCCCCCCACCTTCGTTCTGCTCACTGCTTGGAGCAAGTTAAACCAGCTGCACCGCTCCGGTGAAATGCAGCTACTTTGACCATCAAAGTGCATTTATTGAGTAAAAGTTCAACTGAGACACATTTTTACTATAATTTCGAGCAAACAAATAATTGCTTTTAAGTGTTAATCTTGTTAAATTCTCCCGTGCACGCTCCCGCGGCCACCATTTGGCCGCCCATCGGTTTTGGCACAACACCAGTCCACGTCAGCGGTGACGCATAATAGATGCGACGTATATGACGAAGCAACATATTTATGGATTTTTCCATTTTTTTAGACATATTTGGACTGATACAACTTATAGGGCGGTGCGACGTGTACAGCGTAAAATACGGTAGTCTCATTGAGTCCCGAGGACCCACCCCCTTGAGTGACGTGTATTGGGCTGCTCTGTGAGCGCCCGGGTGTGACGAGACTGAACGTTTTGACAGCATGAAGCTCGTTAGTCCATCAGAAAAAAATGAAATCCATAAATTAGCTGCAGCATAAGCCGAGGGGATCAAAGCATGTGAAAAAAGTAGCAGCTTATAGTCCGGGAATTACGGTAGTTTGGAAATCATTGGTGAATTACAACAGTTTAGACTGCAAGTGCTGAGATGAGTCACTCCTGTTCGTCTGGTTTTCTTATCTGCTGCGTGTGAGTGGTTTGGAGACTTGTGTAAAATGTTTCTTTTGTTGTTTTCTGTCTTTGTGTTGGAACAGATTGCATTCCTTGGAATAACCACAGCAGAGCGAACAACTCTGATCTTTCAGCAAAAGAGAATGAGACAACCAGTGTCCATGAGACAGAATCCCTTCAAGTGAGTCCATCAACATAAACCGTGTTAGGGACCGAGATGTTCTACATTTTAGAAAGTGATCAATTTCTATATAATAAAATCATTATTTCATCCTTGTAATGCAGCAACATTCAAGTAAATACTTTAATCTGCTGCTGTCTGATCGATATGACCAAAACGTTTATCACAATATATTTCTCGGTCGATAACGATATAATTCCGATATTGATATGAACAATATAAAAGCCTCAGAAAAACTGTACAAATAAATTAATGTTCACCTTTTATTTGTATTTAGCCTTCAAAGAAATTTGAAATCACTGTCAAATAAACATAAAACTCAACTTTGTCAACATTAATAGTTTTAACTTTAAACAACAACATGACATAACCCATGCAGCCAACGTGTGTTTCTCTTGATACAGCTTGGGGGGGGGGGGGTTGTTTCAGGGACACGTTGACTTTTATTGTGCTTCATCTTCTGACTCTCAGCATCTTCTACCTAGTGGAACAAGTTCGATGTTCCCACGGCTACTTGGATCGACTCTCCATCACATTTTGCAGCACACTGACTGAAACCTGCAGTTTATCGGATCGTATCTAGCAGAACCACTTCCACACCGCCCAATTAAGTCTTTCCTCTCATCAGTGATGTCATCTGCTCTCGTCGCTTGTGAAAGCTTGTTCAGTCACATTCTGACGGCCATGGGCATCATTTTGAGGAGAAAACTAAACGTGCATTGGAGATTAGCCTAGCCTGCTACCGCTAACGTCTCCTGAACTCGAGCTCAGCGTAACATCTACGTCACCGTGCACTTATGTACCGGTCGTTGTGTCACACCTTTTTCTGTTCGGGTTGAAACTGAAGTGTCCGTTTCAACCCGAACAGAAAAAGAAATGCATCAGTGAAATGCTGAAACATCCTGTGGTTTTGTTTCAAAAGCTTCCATATTGTAGCTTGATTGAAAGCTGTTAATAATATTCAGTGTAGCTGTAATGTTGAGTATTTAAATAGTCATTGTTGGGGGTGATAATTGTTTTACATTAACAGCTTTTTAAAATTTCTTCGGGGAGAACTTTTTGAATATTTCACGTTAGCTGTGATTTATTTCTCACTCTGCTGTGCCAAACAAGCTTTAGGTCTCAGTGGAACTAAACCAGGGCCTGAAGCTTGAAGTGATGGTCCAGATGTTTCAACGTGTTTCTGTAGAAAGGCGAGGAACAGAAAAGTTTCACTGGTTGTAGCTAGCTCTCTGAACGAGCTCAATTTGGAGAAATAGTTTAATTCTGGCTGGATTCATGAGCTAACGGCTAGTCTGATTCGCGGTGGATCACTTCTGTCGTAAAGTGGCTCCAGTCTCTTGTCGAATGCTTTTTTTATAGACCTTTAAATTGTGTTCATTTTTCCAGTACACATTATTTACCTAGAATGTTTTTATTTGCATGCACCATTAGCAGCAGCAGCTAGCTGTAGTAACTTCTGGTGCCACCTGGGACACTTCAGGCTGAAATATTGTGACAGTTTGTAGAAATAACAGTAACGCAAAATTGATGACGATGTAGATCCTGTTGTAGCTGACTGTTAGCAAAATATCTCAAGAACGGCTCGGTGGCCTTCAGAAAAACTCTCAGGCGGAGGTTCCCCTACGCTTTCCTTAAACAGGTTAAAGTTTGGAGTGTCTGGCCTTTAGGGCTGCGGCTCGGTGTAGATCAGGGCTATTCAACTGGTGGCCCGGGGGCCAGATCAGGCCCACGGGTGTGCTTGGTTCGGCCCACCAAGGGGTTCATTTTTAAATAAAATTAGATTTTAAATTGTAAAACAAATGTAATGACAATAACTGCTGGATGTCGGGCCCCTGAGCTCCAGGCTTTCAGTACCTGTGGCCCCCTGAGCAATTTAGTTGAACAGCTCTGATGTAAAAGTTTATAAAGTCACATTTACTTGAGCTGCTTTGAATTGTTTAGATTTATTTTAAGATGTCAGTGATCCACTTTGGTCTTGAGCCCACTTGTACTAGCCATTAGCTCCATTTACAATTAAACTTGATATTCTCCAATAGACTTTAAAAATCTATCTACAACAGGTAAGATATTGTTTATAGCATTTCTTTAAAAGCACACTTCAAAAGATCTGAACTATTGCTTTATTTATTACACAGATGGCACCAAACACAGAAACATTCAGTCCTCAGTACCCTCACTAAAAACAAACCAAAGAACAAAGTGTTTCTGTCAGCAAATAAAGTTCAAGTCAGAGTTTCATTAGTTGTCATGCGCACCACACGTGGTACATGTGGTGGAACAAAACTGTGTACACAGGCTCCCAGTTACATCTGACAAAAGTATTATAAAGTTCAAGTGTACAGGTATACACTCAAATACTGTGTGTGAAAATAAAATGTGTTTTTCCATAAATATTCAAGTTTGCGACGTGTGGAAAACAACTGAGCGACATTCGTGTCTTCTCTCTGACTCGCCTGTTTGCAGTTTGGGTGTGGTGCAGAACCTGGTCTCGTTTTTCCACCTGCGTTGTTGTGGCCTCTTCAAACCGACCATCGTGGACTGGTCGGAGCAGTTCCAGCCCTGCCGGGACCAGCACCTGCTTGATCAAATCAACGTGGTCTGACCTCCTCCTCCCTCCACACCCTCCACTCAGGGTCAGACTCTGGTTTTGGACCAAAAGCACAGAATGTATTATTTATTTTTTCATCTGGTGGCTTTTTGTAAAGACAAACTGCAGTTTGAGAAGTTGAAAGAAACTCAAAGATTGTGTAAATATTGATCAGCTGATCTTTAGACGGCTGCTGCCTTACACGAACTCAACGTTCTGATCTGATAAAGGGACAGAAATGATCTTTTAAAGGCCTAAATTGTTCTGGAGGTTTTGTGTTGTTTTTATGAACACATTAATCCTATTTTTACTATGTGGTTTGAGGAAAACGAGACTCTTTGTATGTAAACTGTTCGGTTTTATGCCTTTTTGTAAAAGCTGCATGTGTTTAATAACAAATGACCACTATAATACTTCAATAAAGCAACCATGTGCCTGTCTTCTTACACACTTCTGTCCAAAACTCACTTCTATTTAGAGTTCGAGACATAGTCTCATGTCTGTAAATTCATCTATTATCTGGGAAAACAATTATAAAATACTTTAGTTTTTTTTCCTGTTTTTAAATAGTGAGAAATAGTTGCTATAATATGAAGTTTATTAAGCTAAAGTGTGGACAGCTGCCTTTTTAAAGCAACAGGATCAGGAAGCACCTCGGCTGTAAAGTTGATGAAAACTCGCCCACGGTTTATTCTGACCACGTCTGCAGCGCTGCCAACACCTCTTGTAAATCAGTGGACGTGCAACAGCCTGATTAGTTTTAGGAGTCCGCTCCATTCAAGACTGTCGCCACACTGTGTCAGCTTTACACATATTGTGCTAACAATGGTTGACAGTATTGCGTAAGGTCATTTACAAGGTGTGCTCAACACGACCTCCCATCATAAGATGGTCTTACTGGGCGATGTGCGTCCTTTAAAAGAACAACGGGGCTTTTTGTATGTTCCCAAAGACAGAATAATATCAAATACATTATTCACAGGTTTTAGGTTGCATTTATTTTTTTCTTTCCTCTTAAAAACAAACAATTATATTTTGATGCAACATAATTTTATTTAGTGCTGCAAACGTTTTCCGCATTAAAATGTTAATGCTCAGGATTCTGGTTTGTGGTGACGACATCCTCCGGTGTCGACGGTGAAGCCTCCACAGGATCTGCTGCCGTCTGAGGCACACGTGTTCACTCGCGCTCCTCCAACATGGCAGCATTTCCCAGCCCAAATCCTTTAGGGCCAAAGTTTTTGGCGTAGCAAACTGAAGAGAATAAAAATAATTATGTGCAGTGCTGTCTCTGACCCAAATGTCCAGTTTGATCAGGACTCCTCCTCAGATGAAAGGTGCTGAAGAAGCGTACCTTTACAGTAAAGCTCCCCGTCCTTGTCGGTCACGGTGGTCGACTCCAGGCTTTTACCACACAGAGCGCAGCGGAAACAGGTTTTATGCCAGGCCTAAACGCAGGAAACAAAGAATAATTTCAAGCCTTCAGCAGGTTCTAGACTTCATCAAAAGGTCAAAACAGAAGAATCAACTACATAAGTTTAATTAAAATAGTGTCAAGTCATGAACGCAGGTAATGTATCAAAAAATTAGTCTGACTTCATGACAAAGTGTAAAATGTATTATCGAGCTGATCTAGTCAAATGACCAAAACTGGTACTTGTTTCATATTTAAAAATGCTTATTTTTTACAGATGCAAAAATAAAAGTTTAATAAATGTTGACGTCAACCATGTGATGAAAATGACGAGGTGAGCAGCAAATGAACAATTGAAACCAGGGGTGTCCAAACGTTTTCATATCTGTGCCAACGCTATCACGATAAAAGGACTCGTGGACCACAAAAATGAATTTAACTCCCAATGTGAGCAATATTTTAGAGAAAGGAATAGTTTACTCATTTTGGTGGAGGAGAAAAAATGTTTCCAGCTGTCGGTCGCTACAACAGATTCATAAGTTTGATAAAGTTGATCAACTCGTATGTAGATGTTACCATGTTGTAGTCATTTACATGTCAAATTTCCCTCTTGATTATTTTATCAACTGCAATATTTATCCAAAAGTCTTGTTTCTGGTAGACATCAGTAAAGGTTTGAAGTGTTTTGTTCCATCCATTTTCTTTACCCGCTTCTTCCATTTTGGGTCACGGGGGTCGCCGGTGCCCATGTCCAGCAATCACTGTGCGAGGGGCGGGGTACACCCTGGACGGGTGTGTTTTGTTCCATGAAGTGAAAATAAAAAGATTATATGAAATGGTTTATATTTTGTTTAATATTACTCATTTTGAGAAGATTATCTGTTTTGCTGTTAAACATGATAAAAAGGATTAATTTGCAGAAAGTCTGCATCGACCTCTTAAGCCTGCTGACCAAAATACCATTCTTAAACTGCAGCGGTGGAGAAAGTACTCAAACGCTGTACTTAAGTAAAAGTACAAATAAACAGACAATGTACTCTAGTAGAAGTAGAAGTACCACATTAACATTTTTACTTAAGTAAAAGTAAATAAGTACTTGCTTTTAACATACTTAAAGTATTAAAAGTACTTGCTGAATGTATTACCTAATGCAATGGTCTACATATCATTAAGTGTACCTACCGTATGTATATTTTCTGTAAAACATTAATAGTGTTGAGTCATTTTAATGAACGATGCTGCAGATAATACATGTTTTTATTGTGTTTACTCTGTGACACAGTTCACACTTGGACTTGCGATTCTGTGCGTCAGAATTTCAGGGATGACCTGCAGAGTTAAATGTCATTAATCAAAATAAGAAAAGGAATGATTATACCTTTGAAAGTTTTTATTTAACTTAAGACCAATGTGTCATTTTAACTGCAGTAAACACATTTAAGTAAAAGTTGTCTGCCTGAATAAAAGGAGCATTAGACACAACTAACAAAGGAACAGACTCTGATCATTTCAACTCCAGTTTATCATCAACTCTAGTTAAATACTGTCTAAACCTTGTAATGGGTCAATAGTGAACAATGTTTAACTTCCTGACACCATTTTTAAAACTTGGACCCGAGTGTCGAGACATTTGGAGACATCTCTTGTCTCCTAACATCATGAACTGACACATTTTAATATTGCAGCAAGAATTTCTTGTTCAAGTTCAGAAGAAGTTGTTTTCAAAGATTTTTGAGTTCAGTCTGGTTCTTTTGGGAGAGACAAGCTGTCCTGTTGTAGTGAGCCTTTCAATAATCTTTCAATAATCTTTCAATAATCTTTCAATAAGGCCATGAGTGGCTCGTATCTTCTGGCTGACTCTTGTGGTGGAATACATTTTGGGTGTATTAGTGGTGCTGCAGGTGAACCCAGCTCAGTGACATATACTAGAATATATGTCATTGGCCCAGCTCTTCTTGAAGGCGGGACCTAACGTTACCTGCCCACTTTGCAGTGATTCACTGGACCAGCTCCTCTCACCATTAGTTACTTTCAAAGTAACAAACAAATAAAAAAGCCGCAACATGAATGTAACTTGTAATGCAACGCGTTATAGAAATGTAGTGTAGTAGAAAGTACAGATACTTGATGTAAAATGTAGTGGAGTAAAAGTATAAAGTACCCACATTTAACTCTACTTAAGTAAAGTACAGATACATGTCCTTAAGTACAGTAACAAAGTATTTGTACTTAGTTACATCCCACCACTGCCGCACAAAATCACTCCAAGGGCCATAAATGGCCCTCGGGCCACACTTTGGACACCCGTGATGTAAACGAATAAACGTACGCCTTATACAGCTCTAACATCACAATGAGGAATATTTTTACAAACTCACGCTTTAATTTTTTGCATTTGAGAATTTTTTTTTTAAGTAACAATTTTTGTTTTTAAGTAAGTTCAGTGACAGCTGCTTGACAACTTATTTCGGCTGATTAGTTCTATTTAATAATTTAATGGTATTTTCTGATGAGAACAGACGTGTCAGCATGTGCTCTTTTTATTTTATTTTTCTCAGAACTTAACAGGACAGCTGCAGTACTCAGAAGACACAGCAGATGGCAGCATAACAGCCTTTCCATTAATAACCATTAAACAAATTATTGCTTCATGTTTCAACATTTTCTGCACATGCTTTTACCACATATTTTTGTGTGCAAATGTAAAGCCTGTTCAAAGTTAGAGTACTGAGAGTTAACGGGTATAAACTGACAATATGTTGGACTGTGGAGGTAAAAGTACAGGAAGTGCAGGCAGAGTTCATTTTTAAATCTGTGCACAAAGGAAGAAGAATGAAAACAAAATAAATTCATAAAGCTTCCTACCTTTCCTGCTCCCATCACCTTCTCCGCTGCATAGACAGCTTTGGAGCAGCGAGGGCAGCGGTCCGACCCACCAAACTTCTGAGAAAACTTCCCAGGATTGGTGTTTGAAGAGCTTTGTCGAGGTTTAGATCTATGAAAAACAAGTTTCAGTTTGGAGATTTAGGAAATAGGGATTTCAGAAACAGAATGCTTCTGAACATAAAACTTGCTCATGTGTGGCTGTATAAAGATTTGAATAGTGAGCCTTTAAGAAAAGCTCAGACGATCACTTTTTGGGAGTCTGACATAAAAATGTATTGGAAACAATGCAGTGCAACTTCTAAATGGGTTTCTAAAATATGCAATATTTACACCCTAACAAATGTTAATGCTGCTCACACTGAGGGCTGCACTCACACAATATACTACACGTCAAGACACACAATATATATGCCAGCTGTTTCTTTTAGTGATGTTTTCAGTTGCCATGGCAACATCCATCCATAATCTTTTACCCGCTTCTTCCATTTTAGGCCATGGGGGTCGCCTGTGCCCATGTCCAGCAGTCACTGTGCAAGAGGCAGGGGACACCCTGGACATGTCTCCAGTCCATCAAAGGGACACATAGAGACAAACAAGACAAACAACCATTCACTCTCTCACTTACACCTAGGGACAATTTAGAGTTACCAATCAATCAATCAACCTTTATTTAGACAGGTAAATCCCATTGAGCCTCGAGGACTCATTTACAAGAGAGACCTGAAATCAGTCCAGAAAATCAGTCCAGACCAGAAATCAGTCTAACATGCATGTTTTTGGTCTGTGGTTAGAAACCGGAGAGAGCATGCAAACTCCACCCAGGAAGGCCCCTAGACTGGGAATTGAACCGGCAACCTTCTCGCTGAGAGGCAGCAGCTCTACCAGTTGCGCCACCGTGCTGCCCATGGCAACATAATATACAAAAAACTAAACCCCATAGGATTTAAAAGCGAATCCTTCAAATATCAGAAAGTAGTCATTGGAGTTCCCTCCAAGACTGATTAGTTGTTCTTTTTTAGGCCCGTTTGTTTAAAGATGGCCACCACAGCTGCCTTAACAAATACAGAAATGTCATCAACAAATTTTTTTTAGATGTATTGAGATAAACTTTGGTGTTGTAATTACTGACAGGAATCTTCAAGACGTACTCTGATGGAAAACAAATTCAAGATGGCCTCCACAGCTACCTCGGTAAAGACAAAAATGACTGACAGTCAGTTTTATAGATGATGAACTACAGTAATCCTCAAAAAATACTCTCAATGCTAACAGATCGCTAACGTCTCTCTTTTTTTTAATCCACAGCTACTTTGGCAAACGGTTTGAACTCATTCAGATTTAGAAACTGAGTTACAGTTTGATGTGAAAGTTGCTGACAGTCCACCTCAACACAGTCTGAGTGCTAACAGATGGATACGCTCTCTGTTTGAAATTTAAATGGCTGTCTCAGCTACTTTGGCAAACACAAACAAAATACATTAATCAGTTTTAGACATAGAAATATGAATTTGTTTTGGTAGTAGATGATGGTGATCTCATATACAGGTCTCTGTTAGTTCAACTTGACCCAGACCTCTTGGGGTTCTTGTTGAATACTTACTCTGGAGGCTGCAGTTCTGCATCTTGTCCAAGAGGATCAGAGCTCAGAGCTCCAGCTCCTTGACCATATCCGTAGCCCTTTGGCCCGTATTTCTTGCCATAGCACGACTTGCAGTAAACCTCAGACTCATGTGCTGCAACCGTGGTGCTGTCAAGCCCTTTTCTGCAGCACACTGTGTGAAAAAAAAAGAAAAACTAAATAAAACTTTTTATATAACAAGTCTGGGTCTTAATTCATGATTTTCAGACAAGAAAGTTGAAGGAAATTAGAAAAAGCCGATTAATTGTGCATGAAATGTAAATATGATTTTTCTTGAAGCTCCTTATCAAATATTGTTTTAATAACACATTTAAAAACATTTGCCATTGGCCAAAGTGCTGCACACAAAACAATAATCAGTAAAAACAATAGTACTGAACACCCGATATATTGAAACATTGTGAAAGTGTCATCTCTCTTGCTGCCAGTGAGTGTAGTTGTTCCACGATGACACTGAACACACCGAGCGTTCAAGCCCGTCTACAATGAAGAGGTAAACAACACAAGTGTAAGCATTTAAACTCTCTATATATGATTAAATTGTCTAAAGTGTGCAAGAGGGTATGATTTGTTCTGAATGTGCATATTGTTTCCTAACTTTGAATCTTCTAACTTTCTGACTGTGGGTTTCAAACCTAGGTTGCCCAGACGGCAGGCGAGTACTTCGCTGTGAGCAGTGCAAGGCTTGCTTGTGTTACTGTGTAACGTTACTGAAAGATGCTGCGCAGGTGTTCCTGATCACGCTGTCTGCTGGGTCCGACTGACACAATATGCTTTGTTGAAACAACGCTGCAGGAACAGAGTACAGGCAGAAGATGAGGAACTGTCCAAAAGTGGCAGCACTGGGGAAGAAGTAGCATCTTAGAATGAACAAATGGGCTGACTGAACTTCAGTTGGCTGCTTGTTGGAGATATTTTAAGTTTTTAGAATCTCCATTATAAAGTTGTTACTGGGCGCCAGTACTAGACCAAATCCTAGCTGCTCACATATTTCCATCCATCCATTATCTACTCACTTCATCGTTTTTACCATACCACTTTATTTATAAAGCACTTAAAACAGCAACAAGGCCAATCAAAGTGCTGTACAGACAAAACAACAGGTAACACACAAAGCAAAATACAAAATGAGGTAAATCAGAATATAGACATAAAAACGATGCAGATAATAAATATGACGACAAACCCGTGTAGAGCATACAGGATCAAAACACAGATCCTCTGGTGTTGAAAGCTACTGAATAGTAGTGTTTTTAAACAGGATTTGAAAACCGAGAGGGAGGGGTCCTGTCTGACAAGCAGAGGTAACTCATTCCAGAGTCTTGGTCCTGCTACAGAGAAGGCCCTGTCACCTCTGCGCTTAAGACGAGTTCCTGGAACTGTGAGGAGCAACTGGTCCGCTGACCTCAGGGAACGTGGTGGGACATACGGTTGTAGCAGATCAGAGAGATGGGGGGGCGCGACACTGTTCAGCGATTTGTAGACATACAGGAGTATTTTGAACTGGATTTGAAAGTGAACCGGTAACCAGTGCAGTGAGGCCAAAACTGGTGTAATGTGCTCTCTTTTGCCTGTACTGGTTAAAAATCGGGCTGCTGCATTCTGGACCAGTTGTAGTCGTGCAATGGAGGTCTGACTGATACCAAACAGGAGCGAATTGCAGTAATCAAGCCTAGATGTAATGAATGCATGTGTAGATGAACATATGCTGTGATATATTCATAAATTAAACGGATTCTTTCATTTTTCTGGACTGAATAATGTCGTGCATTGAATTATTAAAAACGTAACGTGAGACGTTAATTTTCTTTGACCCATCAAAATGAACGTGGTCATTTATTTACAGAATCAAGTTTAACATCACACATTTACATTAATTTGGCAAAATTGGAAAATAACAACATGGCTAATTTAGCAAGTTTTACAAGGAGGAAACAATACGGCGATTGTTTCCCTTGCTTCCAGCTGTACAACAGACATTTCTAAAATATCTGGAATGATTTCTAGCAGATAGAAGAGTTTAAAGATGGAAAGAAGTTTATTTTGAGAGAGATGGGTGAGGGCATTTGTCTGTTATACCAGAACAACACGCTCCTTTGGACCAGCTTAACCAACGGTACACTTTGGTTGAGATCGACTCTTTACCTTTGCAGATGATAGTTTCGGCGTTGGTGTAGAGCTTTCCTTTCAACTCTTCCAGCGTCTCCGTAAGAACAGCTAAACCTCAGGAGTCGTGAGATCATCCTAGAACAGACTTCTTCATAATTCCTCTGAACTTCTCTTGTTCAGCTTAGTCGCAGATGTCCTGAGCATTCTGGACTCTGCTGCTCTCGGAACCAACTCACAGCATTCTCTCAGCGTTCTCCTCAGTTCTTCCCAGAACTGCTGAGAACTTCTCAGAACTTCAGAACTTCCTCCAGCATCCTGAATTCCAGCATTCTGAACTCTGGAACTGCTCTCAGAACCGCAGAACTTTTTTGAACTAGGAAGTGTTGCACCTTTTAAAGAGCTCTATTTCCGGTTCATTTGGGAGGTTCCTGATTGGTCAAAATCGACCAGACAGGGTGTGTTTTTGTGACGTAAGAGGTCACTAGAAGTCAGAAAAACAGCAAGAATGTTATGGAACAGATTGAAAATGTTTTTCAGACAGACGAGAGGAATATTTAGGCGAGTTGGGGGAAAACAGGTGCCAGCCTCTATATTTACGTCTGAGAGGATTTAAAAACATGACAGTTCGTTCCAACAACTTGTTTTGCGTTTGACTCCAACCTTGGACCAACTTACACTTGCTCATTCAAAGACAGAAAATCAGAAAATGCATAATTACTCTGTAACAGACCTTAACATGATTTCTACTTTGCATGAGGATTAAAAATCACTAATACTGTTTCACAGTTAATTAAAAATGAGTAGTTCACTTCAACATTTAAAAATGGTTTGAACTAAACACACTTTGATTATCAAACATTTGTAAAATAGTAATGAAAATAGAAAGTAGTGTTCTTTCACTTGATCAATTCAAGAAAGAAAGTCTCAGGATGGGTCAACCTGTATTTCTGGATTCAAATCAATGAAATGACAGTTTCTGTCCCATAAGGTCCTTAAGGTCAGGATTTGACCTCAGGCCTAGTTCACTACACATGTATTACTGTTTCCAGGTTATTTTTGGACAATATGGGCTTCAGTTTAGACAGCCGCCTCAGTTGGAAGAAACAGGATTTAACAATCATGTTTACATGATTGTTAAGCTTCAGGGAAGGGTCCATTATCACGCCCAGATTAGTGAGATCGATGCAGTGGTTTGTGATCGTGTCGTTGGGAGGGAACAACATGACTTCAGACATATTTTCATTGAAGCTCAAGAAATTTAAAGCCATCCAGTCCCTGATGTCAGCCAGGCAGTTGAGCAGCGGTTGAATAGAGCATGTGCCATTGTGTCTTAGGGGGAAGTACATTTGACAGTCATCGGCATAGAAGTGGAAGGGAATGTTGTGTTTCCGGAAAATAGCACCAAGCGGCAGCAGGTATAAAGAGAATAGGAGGGGACCCAGGATGGACCCCTGTGGAACCCCCCATTTAAGCTCTGCCTCTGCGGAACTAAAATCCTTGATGGAGACACAAAAGGATCTGTCAGCGAGGTAAGATCTGAACCAAATGAGGGCTGATCCTGTGACACCCACCCACTGCTCCAACCTAGCAATGAGGATCTCATGGTCGATGGTGTCAAAGGCGGCTGTGAGGTCCAACAGGACAAGCAGCACAGAATCACCAGTATCTGTGGATCTGAAGATGTTGTTAAAGACCTTCAGCAGGGCAGTTTCAGTGCTGTGGAGAAGTTTAAAGCCAGATTGGAAAAGCTCTAAGATGGCGTGATCCTCCAGGAAGCACTTCAACTGGAACTCAGCTATTTTCTCCAGTACTTTAAAAACAAATGGGAGTTTGGAGACAGGCCAGTAGTTGGAAACGACTGAGGGGTCAAGGTTTGGTTTTTTCAGGAGAGGCTGGACAGCAACATGTTTAAAGGATTTTGGCACCACGCCAGTGGATAAACTACTGTTTACTATGGCAAGAATGGATGGACCTAGAGTTGGAAACACCTCCTTTAGTAGTCGAGGGGGGACCACATCAAAGGGGGAGCCAGAAGGTTTCAAGCTGCACATGACCTGCTCTAGAGAAGATAGAGTGATGGGTTCAAAATGGTCAAAAGGAGCTACAGATTGAGGTGGGATGGATGGGTCATGAGTTGGAGGGGAAATGAGAGCCCTGGTGGTCGCAATTTTTTCCACAAAGAAATGTAAGAAGTTGTCGCACAGCTCAGTCGAGGCTTCCAGAGGTGATGGTTCAGTGAGGTGGAGAACAGAGTTTAGGGTAGAGAAGAGGACACGTGGGTTGTGAGAGTTTGAGGTAATTATATCAGAGAAGTATTTGGATTTAGCAGCTTTTACTGTTTTCTGATAACAGCACCAACTCTCTTTAAGTATTTGAAAAGAGACCTGCAGCCTGTCTTTCCTCCACTTTCGCTCCGCCCTCCTACATTGCTGCCCAACGGTCTTGGTGATGTCACTCAGCCACGGTTCTGCTCTCAGTTTTGATTTTCTAGTTTTAACAGGTGCAACATGATCCAGAGTCTTTAAGCAGACAGAGTTGAACTGGGATGTCAGCTCCTCAGTGGTGGTGAGAAACACTGGGGCCTGAATTATCATTTCAGAGTTATAAACATCTGTGGAACGTGCAGCAATGAAGTGGTTAATGGTCCGGGTCCTACGTTCAGGAATGCACGACTTAGGAGTTAGATGGGGGAGGGTGAACTCAAACCGGACTGGCATGTGGTCTGAAAAAACATTATCACCAATAACAAGATTATTAACAGTCACATCATGAGTTAAAACAAGGTCCAGTGTATGTCCACGCTCTTGGGTGGGACCGTTTACATGCTGAGTTAAATTAAATGAGTCCAATAAATCTAAAAAGTCCTTAACCAAGTGCTTCTCAGGACAGCACACGTGCAAATTAAAGTCCCCAATAATGAAAACATGATTATATTTTGGTGTGATTTCAGCCAAGAAGTCAGAAAACTTATTTATGAAATCCTTAGATCGAGGTGGGCCGTAGACGAGTGCAAATAGTCTGAGGTGAATGTCCAAGTTCAAAGACACTCGGCTCAAAGCTGGAGCGGGAAACTGGGATGGGCAGTTGTTTACAGTCAAAAGTTGATTTGAATATTGTTAATAATCCACCACCGCGCCGGCCTGATGGCCGCGGGGCGTTAAAACACAAACTGTTCGGTGGCAATAATTCCGTCAAGGCGCTGGACTCACCCGGAGACATCCAAGTCTCTGTGATGCACAGAAAGTCCAGATCATGCTCTTGAAAGTAGTCCCTGAGGATAAAAGTTTTGTTGGTAACAGATCTTGCGTTGACCAAACACATCCAGATATTGTCCGAAGTGGAGCTAGCAGCGGTGGAGTTAGCGCGCGCTAATGGCCGCAGGTTTTCAATACCAGCCCCTCCAGGTCGGTCCGAGCTGCGCAATGGCTGACAACTCCTGCTGGTTACCTGGTCCGGGCACACAGGAAGCTGGCGATGGAAACCATGACTGCCAGCTGGAGAGGAAGATGCAGTGCGCAGAGCTTTCAGCTTCACCAGCTGACCTGCACGTTTTCCCCGGCGTTGGAAGTGATATCTCTGGGCAGAGAGGTGAGGAGCCCAGCGGAGGTAAGCTGGCACGTCCGCCAGCAGGGGGGGGAGGAGGGGGGGGGGGGTCCAGAGGTACGCTGATATTGTTCCAAATAAGCGACTTCAGTGACAGAAAAACGAAGATCCAAAAGTTGTTGTCTGTCATACACCAGCAGAGAGTTGATGTCACAGATGAGAAATGCAAAAAAAACAAAAATAATCCGAACACCATCAGCAGAGGTGGATTGCAAGCCATGTACATGGGCGCCATCTTACTGGAAGATGGTATGTGTTTTGGGGTTACAGGGGTCACTGGTGCCCATATCCAGCAGTCACTGTGCAAGAGGGGCAGGGGACACTCTGGACAGGTCTCCAGTCCATCACAAGGACACAAAGAGACAAACAACCATTCACTCTCTCACTCACACCTAGAGACAATTTAGAGTTACCAATCAGTCTAACATGCATGTTTTTGGTCTGTGGGAGGAAACTGGAGTACCAGGAGAAAACCCACGCATGCACAGAGAGAACATGAAAACTCCACCCAGAAAGGTCCCGGGCTGGGATTTGATCCGGTGATCTTGCTGAGAGAAGGCAGCTGTACCCACTGAACCACTGTGCCACCTCAGTTCTAAAGGAGGTTAAGTAAAGCTTAATATTTCAAAAACCATAAAGGGCACAAAAACCGAGTCATAACTAACATTCCCTGAGTTCTCTTAACAATTAGAAGTCTGTATGGTTGCACTTGTGACCAGTGCAGGAGTAGCCAGGTGGCACACAACAGCCCAGGAGGAAGAAACAAGATATTAAGGGAGTGCATTTTATGCACACCATTAAAGCTCCCAGCTGCAGTAGCTGCTGTTATCAGTCAGCAGTGGCAGCACACAAAGTCAGAGGTCTTGTGTTGCTATTTGTAGGAGAGGGCAGGAGTGTGAAGTGAATGCTGGAGACAAGACGAACACTTAGCAGGTGGGATGAGTTTATCACCGAGGCCTTTCAGAGCCACTGCAACAGAGAACGAATAAGCTGCTGTTTTGGTTCTTTCGTTGCTGGAAAAGTCAGGATTACAAAACTGAAGATACATCTTGGACTGTATGGCAGCAGAAAAACATCTGATATTCAAATAGCAGCAGAAGAATAGAAAAACTTGTTAAACCCAGGGAGCAGCTGTCACATTAGGAGTGGGAAACATTTTATTTCCAAAGTGCCAAAACCTTTTTGTTAAAGCCTTTAAAGGACTTCTATGCAGCTACTAGCACTAATGATGTGCGACAATTTCAGATTTATTTTCTAATTTTCAAATAATTGAAAATTTATAGCAAAGTTTACAACAATGTCACATGGACTCTTCATAGGAAACATCAAGTTTAGTTAACTGACTCTGGGACAAAACACCAGCACATGTTTAAAGTCTTGTTGATGTTTTTTTTTTTAACATTCATTTTAGACAAACACAAACAATGACTTTACTAACCTAAAGATAAAACTTCAGGTCTATTTTAATCCACAAGCATTATAGATTTAAATGTTCAAAATGTTTAAAGTGGTTTTCATTTGCTTCACAATTTATCAATAAAATGGTTTTCATGGCTCTAACTTCAGTTGTTTTGATTTTTAATGACTTCAAGGGCCAAATGCAGATTCTCAAGGACTACTATTGCCCCGTCGACTAATATTTGTTCATGAATTATAGTGGCAGGGGAAATTATCTACTGTTTGTGTTTGGTGGCCATGGGAGTTTGAACTGTAAAAAACAGAAAAGTCACATAAAGATGATTAAATTGGGTCAATTAAGTGAAAGCTACGAAAAAATAAGAATCAGCATTAAAAAGAAGAATATTAGGAAACCAGTTAACAGACCACCTCAAGGTTTCTACAGAACTAACAGAGGTGTCCAAAGTGTGGCCCGAGGGCCATTTATGGCCCTTGGAGTGATTTTCAGCGGCCCACCACTGCAGTTTAAGAATTGTATCATTTTGGCCAGCAGGCTTAAGAGGTTAATGCAGACTTTCTGAAATTAATTGGTAATCCTTTTTATATCATGTTTAGGTTTAACAGCAAAACAGATGAAAAACAATTTTCTTGAAATGAGCAATATTAAACAAAATATAAACGTTTGGCTATAATGAATCTTTTTATTTTCACCTTGTGGTACAAAGCATCGCAAATCTTTACAGGCTCCGATCAAAAAGGAGACTTTGGGATAAATATTCATAAAACTTGGCTAAATATAACTAATGGCAGTTGATATATTAACCAATAGAGGGAAACTGGACATTTGTCAATTAATATGAAGTGGTATCATCTCCATGTCAGGGTTTCTGACAGGGCAGGGCAGGAAAGAACCCAGTTTTGCAGACAAGACTCAGGACTGCAGGATTTACACAAATAAATACTCTTTAATAACAATAAATCAAAAGGCTGGCATGGCAGCAAACCCACAAAACAGAATCAGGATGGGATCAAGGCAGGATCAGACAGAACAAGGCAATACCCAATGACGACACGACAAAGGACAAGACTCACAGACAGACTTATATACACAGACAGGACAGGACATAATTACAAACAGCTGGGACCAAACAAAAGAGAAACCAATCAGGATTAATGAGGAAACACACAGTACAGACAAGGAAGGCCCACTAGATGGCGCATAGGTGTTGCAACCATTATATGTGAAGGGGACAAGTCCCCCCACATAAAAAAAAAACGTTCATTTGGATCCCCCCACTTTTACTATAAATCATTAGTTCAGGCGGCGCAGTTTCTCTTTCTTTGTGAACGAATCCAGTCCACTTGATTAATAGGAGAATATTCAAGCCACTAAAACTCCACTCCAGGTTTTCCTGGTTACCTCCAACTCTCCACCGTCCCTTCCTGCCTCGGCAGAAAACGCGCACAGGTGGAGGTACCTGTGTTACTCGCTCGCCAGTTTAGCAGCTTAGTGCGGGCAGTTGTTGACCAGGGGGTTGATCATAAACATATATTCATGTTAGGAGGATGCTTGAGAGGAGCGCTACGTCTGTAGCATGTTAGCTTAGCAGTAACTGTGACACTGTCAGACGCTGCAGGTGTAAGAGACACTGTGTTCAGGTGCATAAAAGTTGAAATGTCTTTAAAACCCCACACCTTATTGTTCTCAAGCTTCATGAGAAACATCATTAGATGAGTAGTGTTGAACACAAGTAAAAAAGGTCCAGTGGTGATGTTTTTTATTTCTCTATAAACACAAATAGTGCAGATCTGATGCTCTGTAAAAAGTGTATTAAAGTTAAAATGTCTTTCAAATCCACAGCTGAATTTACACAAACTTGGGGAGAAACTTGCTTTAAATGTGTGGAATTAAAGGAAATCTAGATGAAATGCTGCTTTTTTGTACACTAGTGTACACTTTTTTTACATGCGCACACATGTGCACGCGTGCGCACACACACCTACACACATCATTGTGTCCCCCCCACATTACGGATGCTTCTGACGCCCTAGAGATGGTGCCATCCTTACACTACATATCGGTTGATCAACTTTATGAGTGTCTCTTCAAACCTTCTATGAATCTGTTGTAGCGACTGACAGCTAGATGATTTCTCAGAACTTGGATCAGCCTTTTGGGCCGTCTATGGTCCAAAAGGCTGATCAACTCCCTTTTAAAAGGACACTTACCGTATTTTATGGCATATAAGTCACAGTTCAATTTCATATAGGCTTCGCCCTTTAAGAGTTGTCGCTTAGTGGGTTTATCCTGATATGCGAAGCATTACACTGAAAAATTTAGTCCACGCCCACCTGCTGTGTGGGCCCCACCCGGTCCGTATAAATTACGTTAAGAGCGGGAAATCGGCTCCCATTTTTCTTCAGCGAGCTAATAGCACTGTTAGAAGAATGAAGAAGGAAAGTTGTGTAGATGACCAACCTTTGCTAAGAATGCTTGGCCCGTCACGTCGACCTCTAGTTGTCCGGTGAGCTCTCCTCCCCAAGGAGAAGCTGGCGAGCAGTCTTGTTTCAAGATAAGCGCCGAGGAATATTTCTCAGTGACAGGTCACTACACGCTGGACAACGCCATCTTGTAATTTTCCTCTTATCGCCGACCCTCGGAGCTAATCGGATGGTTTCTCCGGGACAGGCGGCGCTCAGCTGCAGCCCCCCGCTGCTCATTCCCTCCTAGAGAGCGTAGTGTCGGTGGAGGGGGGCTGAGTGAATGCTCACCCCATCCCACCTCGTTTTGCATCGGCGATCACACCGCTCCCGGCCGACGGCGCCCTCAGGGGTTGCCCGGCGTAACCCAGGAGTGGCTGACATGAAGGGACCTTTTTTACATCCCACGCCTTTCCCGCCAGTTCGGATGATCCGGCGTGAAGGTTGTTTACTGGGTTCCATTCCGGCTCACCGTCTTGATCCATCTGGCCTCGTTTTCCCAACAGGACGTCCTACGGGCGAGGCCACAGACGTTTTTTTCCTGGTAGATTGGGGGGCCAAACTCCACAGTCCGCACCCATCTCCAGAGCAGGGGTTCACTGAGCGGAAAGTCCCTCCGTGCCCCCTGGAGCCGAGCCTGATGGAGGCTTCATTGGAGCAAGATGTTGAGGTGGACCAGCGCCCCGTGCCTCCGGTTAGCGTAACCGAGACGTGACATCGCTCTCCAACTGAGCTCACCAGCATGTGTTCCACACGGCCGCAGTGAACAACACGTTACGCTGTTGGCGTACACGTTCAGAGGCGGGAAGAGACGGTGGCCCTCTGTCCTTCGGCTCGCTCCGCTCTCGTAGCGGCTGCTTGCTAACGACGCTGCCGGCCCCTGCAGTACGCTCCATCTACAGGGCAGCTGACGTCACCCTCAACCGATGCGCCTCTTTTGCTGTCCGCCGCCCCGCATCGCAGCCGGAGAACGAGGTCCCAGAGGTTCTCCTGGCTCGTCACTCCACCTTCTTCTCAGGAGAGCTGCAGAAGCTTTGTTGGAGGTCCTCTTTTTATCAGGGAGAGATCATTTCAAGATGCTCCACGGCTGCACAACGCCTCCCCAGCTCTGTTACACCAGCCCCTCCCGTCAGACGTCCCCGGCATCCGGAAGTTCTTTTTTTTCCCCAGACTTCGCCAACAGGGGGCCCTCCAGGACAACAAACAGAGCTCAAGGGAGGATAACCGGTTGTCGGCTTGCTGGAGGTATGTTGATGACACGATGTGAAATAAACATCATTTTATGATGAAGTGTCCTTTAGCTAGGCTGTCAGCATGGATTATCTGACAAGCGGCCCCATCACACACACATCACGAATGAGCCTTTTTAAGGTTGTTTTTCATTCACTGTCAGCAGTGCTGATACGTGCTCCCGCGGCATGAAAGCGCGCACGCAGCTCTCAGCGCCCGCCGTTCACGTCAACGTGAGACCGCGGAACGAGCCCAGCAACGTATCTCGCTCTCGGAAGGAGCGACACATGTTTTTCACCGCAGTGGTGTCAAACGCGCGCTCCCGCGGCGTCAGCAGCTTCACAAGCCTCACAGCGGCTCTGCTCCTGCATCCTCGAAGAAGGTTTTCTGAATTAATACTGCAGCTCATGGAATCACTCAAAAGTTCACGTGATTCGCAGCCAACAATGAACGTGTTTCTGCAGACCGAGTCAGTGGTAACCTCGCCTCACCGATACCGCGTGCTGCTTCCTGACCACACCAGTGTCAACGCGCGCCCCCGCGACAATCCTGGCTTAAGGCATCGCATGAATGAGGGCGCGCACACACGACTCTTCAGGGCATGTTGGCTCATAAGTGCACCCACTTCCCGAGCGTTTACACGGAGCAGCTGCACACAACGTGAGCACAACACAGATGAGCTGCGTCCCGCAGCATCAGCAACACACAACGATTTGCATGCTCGGGGACGTGCGTGTTTTTTCTTTCTCACTCAGCACGCTCCAGCTCACATCAGCATGCATGTGAGTTTCACAGAATAAATGCGTGCCCGCTTTATAGCTTATAAACGAGTGGCAATGAGCGCGCTCTCCAGACGGATGGGCGAACCATTTTCATCCGGGGATTCACGCTGCAGTACAGCTCAAACCCCGGTGTGGAGGAACTCTGTGACGTTTTTCTGTCATTTCTGAACAGATCTCGTCCCCTCTCGCTGAAGCTCAGGAAATTCTGTTTTAAATGTAATTTCTAGAGTCTCAGAAGGAGAGGAAAACGCAAGGTCCCTCTCTCATCACTTCCTGGTCCCAACGAACTGGAAAGATGAGATTTATTCTAGATTGTCAATTTCTGAACTGTGGGAAGCAACACTCCTTTATGCACCGGAGCCGCTTTAATTCTGCTTTATCTGGACACCTGCTGCTGCTGAGCAGTTTGTACAGACAGGTGGCAGCAGTGCAACTCACGTGAACCGGTTGAGCGATATCAGCTGTTTTCCGTCAGCAGACTTACGTCACACATGTCAGTTTCTCACAGAGGCACGCACATTTAACAAGCTGTGGGGGCGCTGTGGTTCTCCACACAGCAGTTCATTTAAATGTTTTTGGAGTGTCGCACGGGCTCTTTGAATGTGACTCAACACTGACCTCGAGCTGCAGAATCATCAGAGTTTTTGATTCACACATACAGCAAGTGACTGTTGCATACATACTGGCAGGAGATGTATGCGCTCAACCCATGTGCCACGTTGTGAGACAGATGCTGTGTGGGGCACACCCAATCTGCTCTCCATTCGAGTAGGGTACATCTCGTGTATTCCGAACAGGGGGCGGATGTGATGTCCAAAGACGGTCCTTTGCGGCACGGGGACCTGGGACCTTCCACCCAGAGCTATGGCTCAGACACGGCAGAAATCCTGCCAGCGCCTGTGGACGTGTAGCAACACAAGAGAATGCTCAATATCAATTATAATTATCGGGGAGCCACGGGACGATCCACCGCTGGGTGGACGTGCCTGCTCACAGCCTGTGATCGTAATGCATTTTCACCTTCCTCTCTCCCTCTGATATCACGATTTTCCGAACCGAGCTCAGGAGGAGGGACTGGCAGCTCCTCTGCCCCAAGTGCGTGAATGCATCATGGTTCCCAGGCCTACGACATTTGTTATCAGGGCACTCGTGGAACCTGCCATGGAGGGAGAACGCTCTCCTCCAGGCGGGAGGAACGATCAGGAATTAATCAGAATAGGCCAGCACCTGTGGTCTGGCCGCTGTGCGGATCTTTTTGAGGAGATGGATCTCTCTCAAGATGTAGTGCGTACGATTCAGGAGTCACGTGCTGCAACCACCACAGCGCTGTTCACATCAAGTGGTCAGTTTTTTCAACGCTGCTGTACAGAAAAAGGCGTAGAGGCCACTTCATGTCCACTGGACGACATGCTGTCCTTTTCTGCAGCAGTCGATGGACAGAAATCTGGTGTCCAGCACAATTATCGTATGCTGCAGCCATGTTTTCTTCTTGTCTTAAAGTTGTCGGAGACAGAACAACATTTAATCATCCTCTGACAGAGCATTTTGTCTCAGATTGATATAGCAGCTGTGGGCCTGTTTGTGACACGAGAAAACGCTCAGTGTCAATTATGCGTTTCTCTGAGTCCACGAGACGAACCACCGCTGGGGGTGGATGCGTTTGCCCACAGCCCATGGCCCAAAATGTTTCTGTACGCGTTTTTCTCCACCTCCTCTGATTTTACGGTTCTTGAACCGAGTTCAGGAGGAGGGATTGACAGCTCTCCTGGTGGCCCCGAACGCGTGAGCGCACCATGGTTCCCAGTCCTGCAACGCCTGCTGTCGGGGTGCCCGTGGAAACTGCAGTGGAGGGAGGACGCTCTCCTCCAGGCAGGAGGAGTGACCAGGAGTTACCCAGAAATAGGCCAGCACCTGTGGGTCTGTCCGCTGAACGGATCCGCTTAGAGAGGATGGTCTCCCACAGGATGTAGTGCGCACAATTCTGTTTTCACGTGCTGCATCTACCACAGCGATGTACACATCAAGCGGACAGCTTTTCAGCGCTGGTGTACAGAGAAGGGTGTAGAGGCCTCCTCATGCCCATTACGTGGCATGCTGTCCTTTCTGTAGCAGCTGATGGACAGAAATTTGGCGTCCAGCACGATTAAAATGTACGCTGCAGCCATCTCTTCCTGCCACGAAGGTTTCGGAGACAGAACAGGTTTTAGTCATCCGCTGGTGAAGCGTTTTTCTAAAAGGTGTACAGAGACGCAGGCCTGTTTCACACCTACTTGTTCCACAGTGGGATTTATTACTGGTCCTGCAGGTCCTGACCAAAGCTCCATTTGAGTCTTGGACCAGGTTCCACTTAAATTCTTGTCTCTTTAAACAGCCCTGCTGCTGGCTTTAACATCTGCTAAGAGGGTGAGTGATTTATCTGCCCTCTCTGTCACTCCGTCATGTCTCAGAATTCAGGCTGACGGCAGCCCAGCTGATTTTAGACCAAACCCAGCTTTTATGCCCAAAAACATCACAAGCTCTTTTAAATCAAGAGCGATATCATTGGAGGTGTCCCCCCCTCCCCCCCCCGCCCCTTCACACACAGATCAGAAGAAGTAGTGTCTTTTCATCTCCTCTGTCCTGTGCAGGTGTTGACGTGTTACATAGCATGCACAGCTGCAATGCGTCAACATTTGTTTGTGCATTATAGAGATGCATCTGCAGGTCGCCCGTTATCCACCCAGCGCTTGTCACACTGGCTGTGTGAGGCCATTTCTGAAGCCTACAGAGCATCAGATTTAGAGCCTCCTGTCAACCTCAGAGCACACTCGACCAGGGGTATCGCATCTTCGACTGCTTTGCATAATGGTATGTCAATGCAGGACATTTGGCACTACGGCTGCGTGGTCAACACCATGCTCATTTATTTGCTTTTATCTAGGTGATGTGATGGCTCGTTCCATGACACATTCTGTTTTACTCACATCTGTCTGCATGCATTACAGTGTGAGATGTTATCAGTCACAAGTTGTGATTGTTATTTTGGTTCTATTGTCACTAATCAGTTCATTTGATTAATAATCAGCTCTCCTGTTTTATTATTATTCTGTTCATACGGTTCAGCCATAAACCGATTGGTTCATGGCTCTTTTCAGCCTTTTTCCCTCCCCGTTGAAGTTTTCCGGGGCGTTCATGCATTCAGAACGCATAGTTACACAACATGCGTCTGTGCATGGCACACATAATTACGCAATGCGTAATTACGCACATGGGGAGCTGAGTGACAAGACGTTTTTTGGGCAAGCTTCTGCTTCATACGGTGTTCGAATGGACCCAGTGAGGCGAGGACCACATCTGCTTCGCCCTTAACCCACTAAGCGACAGCTCTTAAAGGGCGAAGCCTATACGAAATAGAACATTGGTTACATACTGTAACCCCAGATTCTATGAGTATAGGCGTAGCCCTTTAAGCGTCGGGCCTCACTGGCTCCTAAATGGCTGAAGAAAAAGCTATTTTTGGGAGCCGATTTCCCACTCTTAACGTAATTTATACGGACCGGGTGGGGCCCACACAGCAGGTGGGCATGGACTAAATTTTTCAGTGTAATGCTTCGCATATCGGGATAAACCCATCAGCGACAGTCTTAAAGGGCTACGCCTATACTCATAGAATCCGGGGTTACAGTACGTAACCAACGTTTTTCTTTGCATAGATTTGCCAGTCCTGCGACTTATACGCCAAAGTAACATATATTTTTTTGGTTCATATTCATAACACAATTTTTGACTGACACTTTGAATTTCAAAGAACTGCAACAGCGAGTCTTCCCGTGCACGTTCTCTTTACTCAACTGGGGCAGGCAAAGGAACGCTGGAGAGCTCGCAGCCGCATCCGGCTGCACTGGATGGATGGCACTGCACCACCCAGGCAAAATGAAGTTGTTTTGACCATTAAATAAATGCATAATAAATGCGACAGGCCAGCAGTGACACATAATAAATGCGACTTATACGCCAAAGCGACATATATGTTTTTTTCCTCTTCGTGATGCTTTTTTTGACTGATGTGGCTTATATCCAAAAAAGTTCCATCTGGTCCCCTTGAACTTCAAAAAAAAAAAAAAAAAACAAAGCAAAAAAATCTAGAAACGTTTCGTCTCTCATCCAAGAGACTTCCTCAGTCTGAGGTGCTGTATTCAGCTCAGTCTTATAAATAGCACCTTCTCAGAGTGGATCAACCAGTTTGCTGCTGACAACCAAAACCAGCTGATCACATACTCAAGAAGGACCATCAGCCTAACAATGGATCATTAGCACACTGATGGCTGTTTACTATTCACAGGGGGTTGAGTGATACTAGCAATCACAGCATTGTAAGAGGGGGACAGTTGAACCCGGAGGCCTCCACCCCTGTTTAATGATGGACTATTTCTTTTCACAAAGATGGCCTCCTTTACTCCTCTCTCAAACCATGGTTCCTCTCTGTTGTAGTGAGAGAGCCGAGAGATGGATTTAGCTCAGGGGTGCTCTCTTACATTTTATAATATCTGGACTAGTTCAAGTACATGATATTATACTTAATTTAAACAGATTATTTCATTTTTCTGGACTAAGTGATATTGTGCTTAGAAGTACTGTGTCGGAGATGGTCTAATCAGTGACGTGAGACGTTAATTTTCTTTGACCCATCAAAATGAATGTGGTCATTTATTAACAGAATCAAAATTTAACATCAAACATTGTACACTTGATTATTCTGATTGAATGCAATAACACAGCTTAATTAATGAGCTTTACAATGAGAAATCATACGGCCATGATTTCTTACTTGCAGCTAAAACAACAGACATTTCTGAAGATATCTTAAATTAATATCTGCAGGCTTAGCTTATCTTTTACTGGCGAGATAGAAGAGTTTTAAAGATGGGGAATGAAGGAGTTTAAATGGAGAGAAAAGATGTGGATGAGGATGTATGTCTGTAGACCAGAACAACACGCTCCTTTCAAGCGCAGTTCGCCCGCAGTACACTGGTAGTGAAGCTCATGACGACTCTTTTACCTTGGCGGAGGATGAATCCGCGGCGGTCAAGAGGTCCCTGGTACGCTACCTTTCAGCGTCTCCTCAGGGCGGCTGCGACTCGGCAGAAGTCGTGAGAACTCGTTCCACAGAACAAACTTCCTCAGAAGTTATAGGGCATTCACCGGGTGGAGCCACAGCGAAGCGTCGTGGCTCCGACAGGAACTCCAGCCGAACTCCATCAGTACCAGAAGAACTAAGGAACTCAGAACTTCTGTTCTCTCTCGGAACTTCTGTTCTTCCCCCAGAACTTCGGATCTCCTGTGCTCCCAGAACTCCTGAGACTAGGAAGTGTCGACCTTTAAAGAGTTCTGTTTCCGGTCCCTTTTGGGAAGTCCTGATTGGTTGAAAGAACCAACAGGGGTGTGGTTTTAGTGACGTAAGAGGGTTACTACGAGTCAGAAAAACAGTGAGATGTTTAGGAACAGACAGAGAAATGTTTAGGAACAGACAGAGGAATGTTTTGGAGAAATGACAGACTACAGGTGCCAGCTTCTCTGTTTCTGTCTGAGAGGTTTAAAAACATGACAGTTCGTTCCAATAAACTTGTTTGCGACTGTCTCCGACTTTTGACCGATATCACTCCTTCTCATTTCAGAGAGAAGATCAAAATGCATAATTACTTTGTAACATAGACATTTAAAATGATTTCTACTTTGAATGAGGATTAAAAAATCATTAATACTGTTTCACAGTTGATTTAAAATGAGTAGTTCACTTCAACATTTAAAATGGTTTGAACTAAGCACACTTTTGATTATCAAGACATTTGTAAAAATAGTAATGATAATATAAAAAGAGAGTGTTCTTTCAATTGATTAGTTCAGGATACAAATTGGAAAGTCTCTGGATGAGCTTAATTTGTATTTCTGGATTCAAATCAATGAAATAACAGTTTCTGTCCCATGAAGGTCTTCAGGGTCAGGTTTTGACCTGAGGCTTAGTTCACTACACTGTCCAGGATGTGAACATCTTCATCCTTGAAAGAGTGACCGCTGGCCTGGAGATGAGTGTAGACCGCAGAATCCTGGCCTGATGATGTTGATCTTGTGTGCTGGGCCATCCTTTTGGCCAGTGGCTGTTTAGTTTCCCCAATGTAAGACTGATCACAGCCCTCCTGACACTGAACAGCATACACAATATTACTCTGTTTGTGCCAGGGGACTGGATCTTTGGGATGAACCAGTCTTTGCCATAATGTATTTTGGGGTTTAAAAGCAAGATCCTTCAGAAGGCACAGACCCAGCTGCTGAATGAACGGGTGAGACAGACCAATTTTACTATCAAGGCATTGAAGGCCAAAGAAGAGCACATTAAACAGAAACTAACTATGTGTCTAGATCAGACCACACTTCAGCAAGTGTTGGACTGTACAGATCAGGCACGCTTAGCACAGCATGTCAAGTCCAAGACTCGACAACAAAATAAGTTTAACTTACTAATAACTCATCAACACCATCATTATTCCAATAACAACACATTCAGTGTAGGACAACACTCCAGTAGTCAATTACATGCCAGGGAGACAGAAAAGTGGGTGAAGAATTTATCTGACAGACAGCTCACCCAGCCAGAGACAGAAATTCTTGCCAGGGGACTGAACTTTGCGGTTGCACCAAGTAGAATTCCTCTGGTGGAGATGATCACAGCCACAGAATCAGCCATCCGCAACAACAAAATGAAAGAGGGTGAAGCAGAACAGCTCAGAATCAAAGTTTCAGCCTGCCTCAGCAATGCCAAACCACCACCTTCCAAAATCAGTAGAGAGGAGAGGGATGCACTCACCACTCTTAGCAAGGACAAAAACATCATCATTCTCCTAGCAGACAAAGGAAGGTGCACAGTGATTTTGAACCAGAAAGACTATCATGAGAAAGTTATGACACTCCTTAGTGACCACTTATGAACCTCTGTAAAGAGATCCAGGAAGTGGTTACAAGAAGAAGTTAATAGATTGCCTGAAAAATTTGGAGCAGGACAAGGCTATTGACAGTTTTCTGTACCACAGACTGTACCCAGGGGAGGCCACACCTAGTCTTTATGGTTTACCTAAAATCCACAAACAAGGTGTACCTTTAAGACCTATTGTTAGCATGATTAACTCTGTCACTTACAATGTTTCCAAATATCTGGCATCTGTACTCATCCCTTTAGTTGGCAGCTCAGAACACCACATACAGAACACCATGGACTTTGTGGATAAGGTGAGGGATGTCATCATGGCGACTGATGAAACAATGGTCTCTTGTGATGTCACATCACTCTTTACGTGCATTCCTGTTGATAATGCAGTAGAGGTGGTCAGTTTAAGATTAAAATCAGACACCACTCTGAGCAGCAGGACCACACTTTCCACAGAACAACTGTGTCAACTCTTGAAACTGTGCCTGCAGTCAACCTCCTTCACATATGGGGAGCAATATTCTAGGCAGAAACATGGGTGTGCTATGGGGTCTCCAGTTTCTCCTATTGTTGCCAACCTGTACATGGAGGAGGTAGAAAAGAGAACCTTGACGTGCTTTTCAGGGACACCACCAAGTCATTGGTTAAGGTATGTTGATGACACCTGGGTTAAAATTAAATCTCAGGAAGTCCAATATTTTCAACACATCAAGTTCACACGAGAAGATGTAAAAAATGGCAAGTTGACTTTCTTGGACTGTGAGGTCTCAGTCTCTGATAGAGGACATTTGCAAACCGAGGTGTACCGCAAACCCACCCACACAGACCAGTATTTGCAGTTTGACTCCCATCACCCTTTGGAGCACAAGTTAGGAGTCATCAGGACTCTGTATCACAGAGCAGACAGCATCCCCACTAACTAGGGAGAAGGAGAAATCCTACACAAAACAGGCTCTAGAGCAATGTGGATATCCTAACTGGGCCTTCCTGAAAGCAGAGAAGAAACCCAAACAGGACTCCAGTCAGCCATCAGGTGAAAAGGAGGAACCCAGACCCAGACCAGTGGTCATTCCGTATGTTGAGGGAGTATCAGAGAAACTGAGACGTTTATTTTCTAAACATAATGTCCCAGTGGCTTTTAAACCCCAAAATACATTACGGCAAAGACTGGTTCATCCCAAAGATCCAGTCCCCCGGCACAAACAGAGTAATGTTGTGTATGTTGTTCAGTGTCAGGAGGGCTGTGATCAGTCTTACATCGGGGAAACTAAACAGCCACTGGCCAAAAGGATGGCCCAGCACAGAAGATCAACATCATCAGGCCAGGACTCTGCGGTCTACACTCATCTCCAGGCCAGCGGTCACTCTTTCAGGGATGAAGATGTTCACATCCTGGACAGAGAGGAACCATGGTTTGAGAGAGGAGTAAAGGAGGCCATCTTTGTGAAAATAAATTGTCCATCGTTAAACAGGGGTGGAGGCCTCCGGGTTCAACTGTCCCCCTCTTACAATGCTGTGATTGCTAGTATCACTCAGCCCTCTGTGAATAGTAAACAGCCATCAGTGTGCTAATGATCCATTGTTAGGCTGATGGTCCTTCTTGAGCATGTGATCAGCTGGTTTTGGTTGTCAGCAGCAAACTGGTTGATCCACTCTGAGAAGGTGCTATTTAAGAGACTGAGCTGAAAACAGCACCTCAGACTGAGGAAGTCTCTTGGATGAGAGACGAAACGTTTCTACATTTTTTTGCTTTGTTTTTTTTTTTTTTTTTCTTTTTTGAATGTCCAGAGGACCAGATTGAACTTTTTTGGATTTTTCTACCTGGATTATTGAGCATGCATCAGGATGTGGCTTATACTCCGGAGCGACTTATAGGCCGGAAAATACGGTACTCAAATTGTGATTTTGTTGCTGAGAACAGACTAAAATGAACTTTCCAAACACAAGAAAACAACAAACATCCACTCAACTAATCAAATAAATTAAATATTTTTTTAATAAAAATATAAGGTTAGAGTTTAAGAGACTTAAAGTTTTGGATCTACAACAATTTAAAACTCTTTCTCCACCAAAATTAGTAAATTTTTGTCCTTTCTCCAAAATATTATTCACGTTGTTGTTGAGAGTTAAATTAGTTGTTGTGGCCCATGGGTCCTTTCATCTGGATAGTTTTGGCCCAGATATACAAAAGTTTGGACACCACTGAGTTAGTAGAACCAGAATGCTCACTGCAGATGAAGCAGGGCTTGTGGAAACTCCTGCCATTACACTGGATCTCCTCGGCGTGGTACACCGTCTTCTCACACGCTGCACACTTGGTTCCTCCACCCCAGTTTGGCATCTTAGAGATGAGGATCAACTGTAAAATAAGACTGAAGATGACCAATTTTTCTGTTTTAATTTAATACTCAGTCAAATATCGACATAGTAAACACAGGATTTATTTTTTTGTATTTTCCCAAAATAAGGAGGAGAGGTTGAGCACTGGAGGCCATCTTATCACCAATAAACTATTTTTTTCCACTCTGAGAGTGTGATGTTTGTGGGAATCAGTTAGTTTTGGTGGCTCCTCAGATTGAAGAAGTCCTTTGGATGAATGACAAAACGTCTCAGCAAAAAAAGAAACCGTCCAGATGACCTGACTGAACATTGTTGGATTTCTACCTGGATTACTGAGCAAGAACTATGGTGATCTGTAATAAGGATCTGTGAAATCCTTATTCCAGATTTATTTTCTCATACATGTTGGTTTCTAGCTAATTTGGGCTCATCCGATGCTATTCTACCCTTCCCCAGGTGTTGAGTTAGGAAAGCGAGGTTGGTGGGCTCAGATCAGCCTTCTGTCAGACATTCCAGTTTCCAAAAGTAACAAAAGTTGCCCATCGCCTCACATAACTGGTATGCACCATTAGGAAACAGAAGCCATCAAACACTACTGGATACGTTAGAACATGTTTGAACTTAATCACATGAAACTGTTAATAACTGAGAAAAATATTAAAAATGAATGATCTACCAAAGAGAAACTGAATAAATAATTAGCCTCTGATTTATAGTTGTCCTGTAGATGAACAGGAAGCCTTAACAAAAAGAAAAAAGTGCTCTTACCTTGGACTTTGACTCGTAATGTGACAGTTACCTCTCCAGACGGTTAAATACACTTCATCTCACCATCACCACAGTCCACCAGTGACGCCTACTCCTTAAAATAACTTGTGACTGAGCAGATCCCCCTCTGAACATCAGGCACTCAGACATTCGTTCTGGACACAGACTCAGAGTCCAGACAGCTGCGTGCACATAAGCATCCACACAGTGAGGATATTATTAGCTACACTGCAAGTTAGAGGATTAAAGCAATCACAACAAAAGTTGCTTTGCATAAATGGATTGTACTTATATAGCGCCTTTCTATCTTATCGAGATACTCAAAGTGCTTTATACTACAATCTGTGTCCTCATTCACCCATTCATACAGCACTCTACTACTTTGTAGATCTCTACAAAGCTAATTGAACAAATCATTCTAAATAGACTAATTAGAGCTTTATCACATTCATACACTGATGGGACACACATCAGAGACAACGAGGTGTTCAGTGTCTTGCCCAGGGACACTTCAGCATGTGACTGCTGATGGATTCGAACCCCCAATTCTTGCATTGGAGGACGACTGCTCTAACCACTCAGCCACAGCCGCCCAGTAAATAAGTCTGCTGCTCACAGATTTTTACAACAGGTGGAACATTTTAAAAGTCTGGCCTCAGGGTCACTGCTAAGAAAAGACCAAAGCTATTTTCTCCACTGATGCCTTATTGTGGTTTGTTTGTGTACACAAATAAAACATGACAATTTAGTCATGTTATAAGGCCAGATATCTGGTTAAAATTATTTTTTTTACACTTTCTTATACAAACCGGATTCCAAAAAAGTTGGGACACTAAACAAATTGTGAATAAAAACTGTATGCAATAATGTGGAGGTGCCAACATCTAATATTTTATTCAGAATAGAACAGAAATCACAGATCAAAAGTTTAAACAGAGAGAATGTATCATTTTAAGGGAAAAATCTGTTGTTTCCAAATTTCATGACGTCAACAAATCCCAAAAAAGTTGGGACAAGTCCATTTTTACCACTGTGTGGCATCCTCCCTTCTTCTTACAACACTCAACAGACGTCTGGGGACAGAGGAGACCAGTTTCTCAAGTTTAGAAATAGGAATGCTCACCCATTCATGTCTAATACAGGCCTCTAACTGTTCAATCGTCTTGGGCCTTCTTTGTCACACCTTCCTCTTTATGATGTGCCAAATGTTCTCTATAGGTGAAAGATCTGGACTGCAGGCTGGCCATTTCAGTACCCGGATCCTTCTCCTACGTAGCCATGATGTTGTGATTGCTGCAGAATGTGGTCTGGCATTATCGTGTTGAAAAATGCAGGGTTCTATGTCGTATAAGCTTCGCCCTTTAAGGCCTTCGCTTTAGTGGGTTTATCCCGTTATGCAGAGCATAAGCACTGAAAAAATTAGTCCACGCCCACCTGCTGTGTGGGCCCCACCCGGTCCGTATAAATTACGTTAAGAGCGGGAAATCGGCTCCCATTTTTTCTTCAGCGAGCTAATATAGCACTGTCAGAAGAACAAAGAAGATAAATTGTGTAAATGACCAACCTTTGTGAAGGATGCTTGGCCCGGCAGTCGACCTCCGGTTGTCCGGTGAGCTCTCCTCCCCGAGGAGAAGATGACGAGCAGTCTTATTCCAAGGTAAGCGTCGGGGAACATTTCCCAGTGACAGGTCACTACACGCTGGACAACGCCATCTTGTGTTTTTTCCTCTTATCACCGACCCTCGGGGCGAACCGGATGGTTCCTCCGGGGCAAGGCGTGCTCAGCTGCAGCCCCCGCTCCTCATTCCCTCCTGGGGAGCGTAGTGTAGGTGGAGGGGGGCTGAGTGAATGCTCACCCCATCCCACCTCGTTTCGCATCGGCGATCACACCGCTCCCGGCCGAC
>NC_056499.1:45514066-45514503 GCF_014905685.2 Nematolebias whitei | reverse complement strand
TGAAGAATCATAAATCAAAGATTGGTATCTCACAACATTTTGTAAAAAATAATGGTGGAATTTATGATGATAATGAAATAGTTAATGGATTTAATCAATATTTTGTGAATGTTGGATCAAATCTTGCAGACAAAATACCTAAAGTAAATAATATAGTGAACCATCCAATTATTAGTTGTGCAAACAGTATTTATCTTAAGGAAATCGACAAAGAAGAAATAATGAATGTAGTTAAAAAATGTACTGATAAGAGATCAAAAGACTGGGTTGATATGGACATGAAGCTGGTGAAGGATATAATGAGTCATATTATTGAGCCTTTTACATATATATGTAATTTATCATTCACAACAGGAAAATTTCCAGATAATATGAAAATAGCCAAAGTAATACCTCTTTTTAAGGAAGGTGATAAAAGTACATTTAACAATTATAGA
>NC_056499.1:45510541-45513966 GCF_014905685.2 Nematolebias whitei | reverse complement strand
CAGTTTTCAAAAATTTTAGAAAAACTGTTTGTGATTAGATTAGACCAATTTATTGATAAACAAAATATTCTGAGTAATAGTCAGTATGGTTTCAGAGCAAAAAACTCTACGTCAATGGCTATCATGGAATTTATGGAACAAATAACTATTGCTATGGATCAAAAACAAAATTGTTTAAGTATTTTTGTTGATTTAAAAAAGGCTTTTGATACGATTGATCATACTATTCTTATTGACAAATTAAGTAAATACGGTGTTAGAGGATCAGCATTACAGTGGGTATCTAGTTATTTAAGAAATAGAAAACAATTTGTGCAAATAAGTGATGTAAGATCCAACCTCTGTAATATTACATGTGGAGTCCCTCAGGGTTCTGTACTTGGACAAAAACTATTTATTCTGTATGTTAATGAATTGGTAAAAGTGTCAGATCTCCTTAAATGTATCCTATTTGCTGATGATACCACTTTTTTTATTTTGGTAAAGATATGAAACAGATGTTTGAGTTGATGACGGCAGAATTAGTTAAAATACAAGATTGGTTTAAACTAAATAAATTATCATTAAATATAAGTAAAACTAAGTACATGATATTCAGTAAAAAAAAGGTAAATTATTGATGTTCCATTTACGATTGATGGTGTTGAGATTTGTCGTGTTAGTGAAATTAAGTTTTTGGGTGTTGTCATTGATGACAAATTGACGTGGAAACATCACATAAATTATGTAAGGATTAAGATAGCCAAATCTATTGCTGTATTATACAAAGTCAGGAACTTGTTAAATGATAAAGCCCTGTATTTATTATATAACACAATTATTGTCCCACATATAATTTATTGTATTGATGTTCTGGGAAAAGCATGTAAAACATTTACGGAACCTGTTTTCTTGCTGCAGAAAAGAGCAGTAAGAATAATCACTAGAAAACATTACTGTCACCCATCTAGCACATTATTTCATCAACTGAAAATATTGAAGTTCCCTGACCTGGTGGATTATAATATTTTACTAGTTATGTATAGAGCTCATATAAATGAACTACCTGTGAATATCCAAATATATTTCATTAAGCGACAAAGCTGTTATAATCTCAAGGGAAAGGAAATATTTGTTAAACCAAGATATAGAACCAGTTTGAAGGGTCGGTCAACCTCAATCCAGGGAATTAGATTGTGGAATGGTTTGAAAACTGAAGTGAAAAATGCAAAAACAACGATTACTTTTAAGAAAAAAATTAAAAATGGACTTCTGCAAAAATATATATGAAATACTGTTATGTATGTTGCATTATAGTTCGAAAATTATAGTGAATTGTTCTTTTTTTTGTTTGTTTAGGTACTTACAGATGATTGTTGTTTGATTTGAATTATTGTAAGAGGGGGCAGATAAAATAAGATTTTTTTTCTTCCTTCTGCTACCCTTGATTTTATTTATATATTATATAAACTTAGTTTGCATTATTGTTTTCTTTTTGTGTTGTATTTTAAAATGAATAAATTAAAAAAAAAAAAAAAGCTGCTCTTTTTTTAGAGATTTAATGCTCTCTTCTTTTCTAAGGTCAAGATTTTCTTTTGAGACTTTTCGTTTTCCTGCATTGTGTTGCTTAATTAAATCGTCTCTATCCTGTTGCCATTTCCTTTTGAGTTTGGATTCTTCCTCTCTTAATTTAGCATTTTCTGCTTTGTACTTAATTATCTGGTTCTTAAGTTCAGCTTCAGCATCCTTGAACTTTATAAGCTCCTCCTGGAGCGCAGCATTTTTTTTATCGAAACATTTTCCGATGTCTTGATGCGTTGGTTTTAGTTGAAAAATGGATCCACTCGCAGTTGGTGTGCACTGAAATGAAGAATTTTCAAACAAGAAAACTATTTCAGTCACAGAATCGGTAAACACTTTTAAAACTTAGTGGGTATGTTTACATGGACATAAGTAACCGGATCAAATGGCCGGTCGGAATAAAAGTGTGTCATGTAAACGCTCCGTTCGGGTTATTTTTTGTGTATTCGGCGCGATCCGTTATAATTTCTGATCAGAACGAAACGGGTGGTTTACGCCGATCCGAAACCCGATCGGTGCGCATGTAAACGCTTGATCTGTTCATTTTTATCTGATGGTGAAAAACTGACCTGACTGCGCATGTGCGACTTTGCCATTTCCGCCTGGCTAACGCTAATAATATTAGCATGTCAGGGAAGTAAAACTGGTCGGTGAGCGACACAACATTTCTACTAGAAACTTTTAAAGAGCTCAAAATGATTTATATTACCTGTAGCTCAGTCAGGGAGTGCAATAACGTCTCCAACATCATTAAAACCAGTCGCGGGTCCATTTTGGGTGCTCAGGTTTGTTTACGTTCACCCGGAAGTAGAACTTCTTCTTCGGTGTTTTTTTTAAGGAGAGTTTACCACTCTGCGCATGTCAGTACTGCTGTTCAGAACAAAGCCCGCTGCATGTAAACGCTCATCATGAACAGATTGTGCCCATGTAAACAACACATTTGAATTATTCAAACAGAACACATTTCAATCCGGTCAGAGAATTCTGCGCATGTAAACATAGCAAGTGTTTGCCCATGTTTCACTCTGAAATGACAAATATGAGCTCTCTTAAATTTAAAAACTAAAATATGATGCCGGTTTGTGACGTCATCACATTATACCTTTTTGTACGTAATTTTCTGTGGTCCTTTGAAGATTCAGGCAAGCAGGTATCACTGACATAATCATATGACATCTTTTTACGTAATTTCTATGGTCCCTTGATATTTCGTTCTCTGTATGAATTTATTTTGAATGTAACTTACTGTAGTTGTGATGATGCCTTTCATTTGAATTGTGTCAGATTTTTTTCAACACACTGCACAAGCAACAGCTGATAATATTAATGAAATTTAAAATATTTGGGGGATGACACAGTGAACGAATTCATACTAGATTTGACAAATCGATCAATTTCTGTTGACAGTAGCACTGTTTCGCACTATGTTGATAGGCAGAAGGGTGACACTAGCAGATACCAATGCGCATGCGTAAACTCTGCCAGCACGTTCTTCTTCTTCGTTTTATATCACGTAGATGCCTCGTTGAGCATACTGGCCAATTGGAGTGTCAGAGTGAATACGGGTTAAAAATCTGCTCCTGTCGAGACTGGCTCCTTTTGAGTAAGATAAAGCGAGAACATTTTTCTCCAACAAAAACCTAACCAGAATTACAGCAATAACTAATGTGCTATAAGAGTGGCGGCTCTCTGTAGGGGGCGCTACAATGCCTTAGTACCCCCCCCCCCCCCCCCCACACACACACACTGAAACCACTGACCATTTTACATTGAAGACTTAAAAATATGTAAGCAAAATGAAATGATAAAATAAAAATATTTTTGAAATGCATTGTACATATGTTTTTGTTGTGTAAGGTAAATAT
>NC_056499.1:45507111-45510441 GCF_014905685.2 Nematolebias whitei | reverse complement strand
ACTTCACTCTCACCTATCCAACAATAAAGAGTTTCAATCTGTTTTTTGCCCCCACCATAGCACCGAAACAGCTCTAATAAAAATAACTAATGACCTTCTTCTTGCTGCTGACTCTGCTCTTCTGTTTATCCTCATTTTACTGGATCTAAGTTCTGCCTTCGACACAATCTGTCATTCTATCCTCCTCAACAGACTAACCTCCATTGGCATCTCAGGTACTCCGTTAGACTGGTTCAAATCATATCTCTCTGACCGCACTCAATTCATTCAGCTCAAATCCTTTCGTTCCCAGTCTTACCCCGTCTCCACGGGTGTCCCCCAAGGCTCTGTCCTCGGACCCCTCCTCTTCATCATTTACCTCCTTCCTGTAGGTCACATCTTCCGTAAATTCAGTGTCCATTTCCACTGTTATGCTGATGACACACAGCTCTACCTATCAACAAAACCAAACTCCACCCACCCACCCTCCATCCTCACCCACCGTCTCAATGAGCTAAATCACTGGTTTTCCAACAACTTTCTACAACTAAACAGTGACAAAACAGAAATCATTCTTGTCGGTACCAAAAACTCTCTTTCAAAATCAGAAAATCTTCTCATCCCCCCTAACAACTCTCTGCTATCCCCCTCGCCTCAGGTCAAGAGTCTTGATGTCATCCTCGACACCACTCTCTCCTTCACTTCACACATCAACAATATCACTCGGTCTGCCTATTTCCATCTCCGAAATATTAACCATCTCTGCCCTTCTCTCACACCCCGCTCCACATCCATCCTTGTTCACAGTCTTGTGACTTCTCGGATTGACTACTGCAACTCCCTTCTTTATGGCCTCCCCAACAAATCTCTCCAGAAGCTACAATTGGTCCAGAACTCAGCTGCCCATGTCATCATTCAAACCTCCTCCTATAACCACATCACTCCAGTCCTGCAGCAGCTCCACTGGCCCCCGGTTAAATCACGCATCATCTTCAAAATTCTTCTTCTCACTTTTAAAGCTATCCACAACCTGTACCTATCTGACCTCCTACACATCTCCATCCCCTCTCGCTCTCTCAGATCCTCCTCTTCACACCTCCATGTACCCTCTGCCCGCCTCTCCACCATGGGGAGCAGGGCCTTCACCTGCTCTGCCCCTCATCTCTGGAACTCTCTACCCCCTGACTTAAGAAACACCACCTCTCTTTCTCTATTCAAGACTGCTCTGAAAACACATCTCTTTAGACTCGCTTATCCTTTACTTTGCTGTATTTTATATTCTTTATGTATTTTATATTCTTTATGTATTTTATAATCTGTATTTTATATTCTTTATTCCTGTTGATCTTTGTTTTTACTGTAAAGTGTCCTTGGGTGTCATGAAAGGCGCTTTTTAAATAAAATGATTATTATTATATATATATATGTATATATGTATATATATATGTATATATATATATATACATACATATATATATATACATACATATATATATATTATATATATATATATAAATGGTTACCAGTAGCTGTCAAAATATTTGGCAATGCAGCCATGTGACTTAAGCTCAAGCACAAAAGACGATAAAACCAGTAATCTGATGTTCTTGCAAAAGTCATATCAAAATTTATTAAGCACTTTACAAAGAACAGGTCATCACAAACAAAACAATAATTTTCTTATAAATTAAACCCACCAAAATCTATCATTTGTCTTAGAATGCATCCAGTATTCACATTTTTAAAACAAATAAAAATCATTTCAAGGGTAGCAGTTGACACGTTCACATGTGCAAAAGTGGTCTCAGTTTGACTAAATGATGCAACTCTGACTCATCCTGGACATGAGAAGAAAATGAATTTTGATCAAGATTAAAACAAAGAAAAGACAAACCGATTAAATTTGGCTCTGGGTAAACACTTCCTCTCAGCATCACACAGAGCATGACAGTAGTGTTCCTGAAGTCTGAATTTGTTTTATATCCATCTTTCATAAGTCTGCTGGAGCTGAGCCAAAGTCTGCATGGCAGCTATTTTCAGTTGCCTTGATAACAGCGACGGCCACGAGGAGGGCTGTGAAATGTTCAGAGGTAATGAATACTGAAATACTAAAACACACACACACCATCCATTCACCCACAGGCCCAGGACGGTTCCATCAGGAGTCCTCAGTGGAGACGTCCAGCTTCCTCTGAGGAACAGATACAGTTTTGGTGGCTGGGAGTCCGTTGGTGGTTACCATGGCAGCCAGAGGTGAGACAGGGACCGGCGTGTGAAAGAAGCTGTGCTGGGGGAGTCTGGTCCCTTTGGGGGTCGTCATCAGAGGCTGGACAACAGACAGAAGTCACGTAAAGTGCTAAAGTTTGACCAACATATATTTTTAGTTCAAATGTTTTATACTGAAACAATAATGAGTAAAATATTTGCTCCAAAGATTTTTAAAAGCCCTGAACTTTCTGCACCAAATTAGTTCAAAACAAACTGTGACCCGTCTGATTTCCTAACACTAATGAATCAACTAAAATATTTAAATACTGAATATGGAAGGGGCTAGCAAATTCAGAGGTGGCATTTAAAAAATATATTTTTTATAGATTATTGTCGTTATAAACTACATCTATTTATTAACTGCTAAGTTTAAAATGTATTGATAGATTTCACTGAAAACTTCTCATCAATGCAAAAACTCAAAGCCCTAAACGGGTTTAAACATTCTCTGAATAGTGAAAATGTAGAAGTAATGAACTTGTACCTGCTGCACACTGATCAGGGTCACCTGCTGTCCAGGCACTGTGTGCTGCACGGACACGGGGGACACAGGTTTGATGAACACCATCCCTCTCTGCTGCAGCGCGTTGCTTTGTTCTGCAGTCTGTGGAGCTGCGAAGGCGTTTCCAGAGCTGGAGATCAGGCCGAGATTCTGCAGGGTGAAGTTCAAGATGGCGGGACTCGGGCTGTAGAGGCGGTGCGAGTGCTGGGTGGCGTGCGGAGAGGCAGCTGCAGGTCTGTTTAGATGAAGGTTGGTGGGCGTCACCTCCTGGGCTGAGGCAACAGGTCTGGAGCCTGTTGACAAAAATAACAAAACATCAGACAAACCCACAACACAGCTCTACCCCAAGTAATACAAGTATATAATTGTACACACATACATATATTCCTTTTGGCTGCTCCCTTTTGCAGGGGTCCCCACAGAGAGTGAACTCACTGATTCAGCAGCTGTTTTACGTTAAGACGCTCTGACGCAACAGATGGAACCTGCAGCCTCAGGACCACAAGTCCACGGCACTGATCATGGAGCTTTTAAAGCAGGCCTATCATAAAGTATATACCGTAGTTTTCGCTGTATAAGTC
>NC_056499.1:45500193-45507011 GCF_014905685.2 Nematolebias whitei | reverse complement strand
GTGATTGCTGGACATGGGCACCAGCAATCACTGTGCGAGGGGCGGGGTACACCCTGGACGGGTCGCAAGTCCCATCACAGGGACACATAGAGACAAACGAGACAAACAACCATTCACTCTCTCACTCACACCTAGAGACAATTTAGAGTTACCAATCAGCCTAACATGCATGTTTTTGGTCTGTGGGAGGAAACCGGAGTACCCGGAGAAAACCCACGCATACACGGAGAGAACATGCAAACTCCACCCAGAAAGGCCTCTGGACAGGGGTTTGAACCAGGAACCTGCTCACTGAGAGGCAGCAGCTCTACCAGTTGTGCCACCGTGCTGCCCATATATATATATATATATGATGATGATTATCCGATCAGTCGTATCCGACTTTCGGTCACTTTATGAATCTTCGAACTCCATGCCTCCCTGTCTTTCACCAATTTTTTCAATTCCGCAATTGGCATATTCATTGTTGTCGTTATTGTGTCGAACCATCTCGTTCTTTGGCGGCCTTGTCTTCTTTTTCCACTGACTTTTCCAAGCATAATTGACGTTTCCAAAGAATTTGCACGCATCACGTGACCAAAATAAGAGAGCTGCTGTTTGGTAATTTTGCCCAGTAAGGACATTGATGGTTTGACCCGGTCCAAAACTGTCTTGTTTGTCAACATAGCAGTCCAAGGTATTCTTAGCATTCTTCTCCAGCACCACAGTTCGAAAGCTTCGACTTTTCTTTTCTCTACTTTCCTAAGCGTCCAACTTTCGCAGCCATACATCATTATGGGGAAGACAATTGCGTTGACTAGTCTTACTTTAGTTACAAGGTTAATATCCTTGCTCTTCCAGAGCTTATCTAATCCCAGCATTGCAGTCCTGCTAAGTGTAATTCGTCTCTTGATCTCGGGAGCCGAAGCCCCACTGCGGTCCATTTTTGCACCAAGAAAGATAAAATCTTGGACAGACTCGATTACCGTGTTGTTGATTTGCGTGTTCATTATACCATTGCCTGCCGTGGTCATAACTTTTGTTTTTTTGATGTTCAGGTACAGTCCCATTCGTTCACTTTCCTTTTGCACACGTCGAACGAGGCAATCGAGGTCCTTTTCACTCTCTGCGAGCAGGGTTGTATCATCTGCATACCGAAGGTTGTTGATGTTTCTGCCGCCGATTTTGATTCCAATTTCAGATTCTTCCAAATTGCAACGCCTCATGATCACTTCTGCGTACAGATTGAATAGAACTGGTGACAGGATGCAGCCTTGACGAACACCTTTCCTGATTTGAAACCACTCCGTGTTCCCGTATGCCGTCCTAACCGTTGCTTCTTGGTCGTTGTAAAGAGATCTTATTAACTGTACGATGTGTTCTGAGACGCCCATTTGTGTCAGGCACTTCCATAGCTTTTCATGATTAACACAGTCGAAAGCTTTACTGTAGTCAATGAAACACATATAGACGTCCTTTTGATATTCCTGGGTCTTCTCCATGATCCAACGTAAATTTGCGATTTGGTCTCTAGTGCCGCGTCCCTTGCGAAAACCAGCTTGAACTTCCGGCAGTTCCTTATCGACAATCGTTGCAATGCGATTCTGTATGATCTTCAGAAGGATTTTACTTGCGTGAGATATGAGGGCGATAGTACGGTGGTTGGAACATTCCTGGGCATCGCCTTTTTTTGGAATAGTGACAAAGACTGATCTTTTCCAGTCCTTGGGCCACGAATTGGTGGACCAGATTTTTTGACATAGGTCTGTTAAAAGCTTAATCGGCACTGCTTTTAGTAGTTCAACAGGTAGATGGTCGATTCCAGAGGCTTTTCCGTCTGGTAGTTGTTTCAAAGCCCACTCGACTTCTTCCTCAAGAATGCATGGTTCTTGTTCGACCTGACATGCCTGTTCCATCGGTCCTATTTGATGGTCTGAGTACAGCTCTTCTGTGTATTCCCGCCATCTACGCTTGATTTGATTTTTGTTATGTAATAATTTTCCATCGTGGTCCTTGATGGCCGCTGCTTTGCGTGCTGCAAACGGTGCCCTGGTCTGTTTCACATAGGTGAAAAGAGCTCGTGTATGACCTAACTTGTTTGCTTCTTCCAGCTTTGCACATTGATTGTTCCAGTAATGTTCTTTGTCTTCTCTGGCTTTCCTTTGAAATATCGCATTTAGCCTTCTGAATTCTGTGCTGTTACCAATAGCTTTGGCTACTCTGCGCATGTTGGCGATTTGGATCAATTCGTCCGATATCCACTGAGTTCTTCTTCCTGGTTTTTTCAAAGGGACTATTTTTTCCGCTGTATTTTGTGTGATGGCTTTGATTTCCTCCCAAAGTTCGTCGGGGTCTTTTCCAATTGTGCAGAGCACTTCAAAACTTTTCTTGATTTCAACGGCATAAAGTGGAGGGATGTTACCTGTATCAAAGCAACGTGTTGCTGTAGGCTGTCTGGTGTTTTTGATGCGTAGTTTGATTTTAGCAACAAGGAGCTGGTGGTCTGAGCCACAATCTGCTCCAGGAGATGTTTTTACAGCCAATACTGAGCTTTTCCATCACTGTTGGCACAGGAAATAGTCGATTTGATTACGATACACACCATTTGGAGCTGTCCATGTGTATAGACGCCGCTTTGGTTGTTCGAACCATGTGTTCATGATTGCTAAATGATTTTCTGAACAACATTGAACCAGGCGATCGCCAGCGACATTCCGCTCACCCAGCCCGAATTTGCCAACATATGGACTATCTTCACTGGAACCGACTTTTGCATTAAAATCCCCAGTTATGAAAATGACATCCTTGGTGGGAGTCTGTTCGATTGCTTGTTGGAGATCGAAAAAAAAGTTCTCAATCTCTTCATCCTCCGCGTCGGTTGTGGGGGCATAGACTTGTAAAACTGTGATTGAGCGAGGTTTCCCATTGATACGTATGGCTATGATCCTATCATTTATTGCCTTGAAACCTTGAACAGCTTTGGTGACTGCCTTGGCCGTGATAAAAGCTACTCCTTTTCGCTTTATTCTATCATTTCCGGAATAAAAAACAGTGTAATCATCGCTGTTGAAATAGCCATTTCCTTTCCAGTGAAGTTCGCTGATGCCCAGAAGATCGATGTTAAGCCGTTGCATTTCCTTTTTTACAATTTCCAGTTTGCCCGTGTTCATGCCACGGACGTTCCATGTTCCAAAAATGTGGATTCTTGATAAGCGCAGACAGGTCCTTTCTCTTAGAGCTACATCAGCAGATAGGAGTCCTAATGGATTTGTCCTGCCCGCGTCATTAGTGCCTGAGCTACTCGAAACACTGCCTTGCTCTTCCCTGGTAGCTGTATGAGTACCTTCTGGCCCAGGGGTCCTGCCATCCGACACTATACGTGAGAGCGTTTCGTCGTGATCCATAGAGTATTTCGGCAAAAAATATTTGGAGTAGTTTGCCATTGCTTTCTCCAACCCTCCCCATTTATCCGGGCTTGGGACCGGCGTGCAGCTGTTTCCAGTTACACGGCTGGGTGTATATATATATATATATATATATATATAGGATAATATTCATAATATTCCCATTTTTCCTGTGCAGTACAATATTTTAAATAGTTACACTATTTGTAGACAGTATTTTGCAGATGGTAAACAGCAGCTTCTCTAAAATGCTTTTTTAATGATCTTTCCTTAGATTAATTTACAGTGATTTCTGGATTATAAGCTGCTACTTTTTCCACACACTTTGAACCATGCTGCACTGCTGCGGCTAATTTATGGATTTTTTTTTTTTTTTTTGACAGGCTAACGAGCTTCATACCGCCAAAACATTTATCCTCGTCACACCTCGGCGCTCACATAGCTGCTCAAAACACGTCTCTCTTGGGGGGTGGATCCTCGTGACTCATTGAGACTACCTGTATAAATAAAGGTTAAACAAATCTGACCAATGAAATTACTGAAAAGGTCACTGTCAAACCGATGAAACGGGGAGGGGAGGAGAGAACGGAGAGGGAGGAAATCCCCCATGTGCAGTCATGTGATTGGGAACTCCCATGCATGCGCAGAGCAACTTTGGCTCTGTGGAGTAGAGCTGTCATTTCTAACCCGAAACCTGGCCCACACCGACCCGAATTAGGGACAGGCTGTTATAATATGATTAATGGGCGGGCCGGGCTGGTCTCGGGCTTTTAATTAGGTCAGGATCAGCTGCGATCCAATTATGTGATAACATGCCCTGCCATACTTCCACCAGCCACATGCGGCCATTTCACCGTGAGCTGACCGGCCCTGAAAGAGGTAAAAAGCTCAATTAAGCTTCAGATGGGACTGTACTGCGTAGGCGTCGCAACCATTATATGTGAAGGGGCCAAGTCCCCCCCCCCCCCCACCGAAAACAAACGTTCTACTGGACCCCCCCACTTTTACTATGAAACATTAGTTCAGGCGGCGCAGTTTCTCTTTCTTCGTGAACAAATCCATTCCACTTGATTAATAGGAGAATACTCAAACCACTAAAACTCCACTCCAGGTTTTCCTGGTTACCTCCAACTCCACAGAGCAGAAACTGTGCAGCTGCAGCAGCTGCTGAGTCTCCTGCTTTGGCAGAAAATGCTCACAGGTGGAGGAGGTGGAGGCACCTATGTTACTTGCTCACCAGTTTAGCAGCTTAGTGCGGACAATTGTTGACCGGGGGTTGATCATAAACATATATTCATGTTAGGAGGAGAGAAGTGGAGCAGTACGTGTGTAGCATCTTAGCTTAGCAGTAACTGTGAGGCTGTAAGACGCTGCAGGTGTAAGAGACGCTGTGTGTTCAGGTGCATTAAAGTTGAAGTATCTTTAAAACCCCACACCTTATTGTCCTCAAGCTTCGTGAGAAACATCATTCAGATGAGTCGTGTTGAACACAAGTAAAAATGTCTAGTGGTGATGTTTTTTATTTCTCTATAAACACAAATAGTGCTGATCTGACACTCTGTATTAAAGTGGATTAAAGTTAAAATGTCTTTAAAACCTACAGATGAATTTACACAAACTTTGTGAGAAACATGTTTTAAATGTGTGGAATTAAAGGAAATCTAGGTGAAATGTTGCTTTTTGTACATTAGTGTACACTTCTTTGCGGGCGGCACACACACACCAAGGGCGTCAGAAGCATCTGTAATGTGGGGGACACAATAATGTGTGCAGGTGTGTGTGTGTGCACGTGTGCGCGTGCGTGCACGTGTGCATACGTAAAAAAGGTGTTCACTAGTGTACAAAAAAGCAGCATTTCACCTAGATTTCCTTTAATTCCACACATTTAAAGCAAGTTTCTCACCAAGTTTGTGTAAATTCATCTGTGGATTTTAAACACATTTTAACTTTAATACACTTTAATACAGAGCATCAGATCGGCACTATTTGTCTTTATAGAGAAATAAAAACATCACCACTGGACTTTTTTTTACTTGTGTTCAACACTACTCATCTAAATGATGTTTCTAATGAAGCTTGAGGACAATAAGATGTGAGGTTTTAAATACATTTCAACTTTAATGTACCTGAACACACAGCGTCTCTTACACCTGCAGCGTCTGACAGTGTCACAGTTACTGCTAAGCTAACATGCTACAGACGTAGCGCTCCTCTCAAGCATCCTCTTAACATGAATATATGTTTATGATCAACCCCCTGGTCAACCACTGCCCGCACTAAGCTGCTTAACTGGCGAGCGAGTAACATAGGTGCCTCCACCTCCTCCACCTGTGCGTGTTTTCTGCCGAGGCAGGAGGCAAGAAGGGACGGTGGAGAGTTGGAGGTAACCAGGAAAACCTGGAGTGGAGTTTTAGTGTCCTGAGTATTCTCCTATTAATCAAGTGGAATGGATTTGTTCACAAAGAAAAAGAAACTGCGCTGCCTGAACTAATGTTTTATAGTAAAAATGGGGGGGGGGGGGGGGTTCCAAATGAACGTTTTTTTAATGTGGGGGGGACTTGTCCCCTTCACATATAATGGTTGTGACGCTTATGACACACACACACACAAACACACACACACACACAAACACACACACATCATTGTGTCCCCCCCCCACATGCTTCTGACGCCCTTGCTGTACTGTCAGGAAGTGATCCATCGCCCAAATGGACGTTCATTCAGCTGCAGCACTTAGCGAGCGCACACGGCCGATGACCTTAACAGGTGAGATCCCAAAGCAGACGCGTGTGTCAGAGCAGTTCGCATGTCTCGGTAGTTCAGAAGAATACAGTCATAAATGGGGTTTAAATGATTTTTAATGGCCATGAAATGACAAAAACTCTCTCAGCTCAGAATCTTTTGCCACTTTTATTCAGCTGCGCATCCCCGACCGTTAATAAATAATTAAAAATGTCGGGGGGTGGGGGGGGGGGTTGCAGCTAGAGGTTTATGAAGATAGAGATCAACGACTTCCTGCCTGGTAGGCTACTGTATCTTTTTGACAATGAAAGAGAGACTGAGGACGTGTGTGATGAAGTGTTTCTGACTGTTCAATTCTGACACTGAAGAAGACGACTTTAGTGGTTTTAGTGCACAGGAGGAATGAAGTAGTGATTAGTGATTTTCCTGGTAAGCTACTGTATGTATTTATTTTAACCAGCCGTGTTAAAGGCAAGATAAAAACATATACTGTACATATTTGTGTGTTACCGGTACATATTTAATTGAAAGTTAAAAAAATCTTTCTGTGTGACATCTTTCACTGTAAATATTGGCAGCACGGTGGCGCAGTTGGTAGAGCTGCTGCCTCTCAGCGAGCAGATCACCCTGGTTCAAATCCTGGTCCAGGGTCTTTCTCATGCTTCAACATGAGAACCCACGGCTTATACATGT
>NC_056499.1:45498476-45500093 GCF_014905685.2 Nematolebias whitei | reverse complement strand
ATATGTATGGAGAAATCTCTGTGCACAAGAACAAGGTTAATAGTTAATATTGAACGGTACATTTCTTAGTTTAAACATTTGAAATGTTTATTGTTTAATTGTAAATAAGATTTTGGTTTATGAGATTTGCAAACTAATGCACTCTGCTTTTATTTACTTTGTACACATTTTAACATTTTCAGAATTACGGTTGTAAATATTTTGCCTCTTTATTACTTCTGTTTTTATTCTATGGACACTCCTTGAACATAAATTAGAAGTTAGATTACTCAGTAAACAAGAATCTTGGTAACTGCAGGAAACAGAAGCTGATAGAAATAGAAATAAACACAAAAGTGGTTTTAAAGCTAAAATTGATGAGCAATAGATGGAAAAAAAAACCGGGTGCAGTCAGGGGGCACACTGTGCTGAACCCAGTTCATACAATTTCTGAAAGTAAAAATCAGTTCTCTGAGGATATAAACTACCTTAAGTTACGTAAATCATTTTCATCTATTAAAAAAAGTCTTGTTGGCCATCTGCTCACCAAGCTCCATCTTCCTCCTGTAGCCCTTTAATGCCTCCACCCTACCCCTACGTAGGACAGTTAATTTTACACTCGATACAGAATCACACAGAACAAACGTCCCAGGGTTCATCTCCACACCATCCATGCCTCTGGCCTAAATGCATCCTCTGGGAGATGCTCACCTGTCAGCAGTAATGAGAGACCCCCCCCCCTCTGAATGAGGGGGTGTGGAGCTACAACAGTGTTTAGATGCAAGGAGATGACAGCTCTTTCTGCATGATGGATTGTAGATAAAGAAAGCCGAAAGCAGGATTTCTGCTGGGAATAGTGCATCCATGAGCTTTTCTAACGACTTAAAACAGCTGATATATAGAGCGATGCGCTCTTAAACGCATCTTTAAACACACACGCTTCATTCAGGACTGCTGCAAGAAAGAAATGATACGTGCCAATCCGTTTCTGTTGGTTTGAACCCAACACTGACATGAACAGAGAAGAAAGAACTACCAGCACATTTTTAAACAAGTAGATGACATTTTTGCTGGTAAATGTTTCCTGGTTTTATCTTGTCAATTGTGAGATCCACCTTGTCCCACCGTTTTCAGCTTCACAAACTGTTTCACAAAACTGGCCTTGAAAGATGCCCAATCTAAATATAATTAAAACTGCAAGTGATAAAGGGTCTTCATGCACTGTGTGCACATCAAAGTTGAAGTGGTCCGAGCCCCTCTGATGTTTTCTCCATATTGCCATTAGCTCTACTGGTTTCACCTTTCGTCTTCCTTTTCTTGTCAAGCTGAGTTCTGTTAGCATACTTCCACTCACGAGGAAGTTACCAAAATAAAAGCATATGACCTTAAAATGTAGTTAATATAAACTAAGGTAACTTTACTCTGCTGGCTTGTACATGTACATTTTTGCAAGATTGTTCCTTCATTCAATCTTTATTTACACAGATAAATCACACTGAGCCTTCAAGACTCATTTACAAGCGAGACCTGTTTAAACAGACAAAATTAATGAAAGTGACACATGTATGGATTTGGAGGCAAAAAATCCAATCAAACTCTCACTCCTTGGCTGAGGAGAGAGAGCCTGAGATTGAAAAA
>NC_056499.1:45496173-45498376 GCF_014905685.2 Nematolebias whitei | reverse complement strand
CACTGTCAGGAACACTTACATCAAACAGAACCTGTTCCTAATCTCTGCAGTCTTTCTGTGCACACATGGGATTTCTCCGGGAACTCCGGTTTTCTCCCACTGACCCCCAAAAAAATACTTGTTAGGTACTCTGGTGAAGATTTGTCACTGCATGGATCTGTTCCCAGACAAAAAAAACCTGACCGGAAGTACAAGCTCAAGGGTACAACTCGCGTTCAACGTGCCCCCGGGTGCTGATATCTGTGTCCAGACTCTTCCTATCTCTTGTAGTGTAGCAGAATAACAGCAAATGTGCCATTTTTAACAAGAGTCTGGATTAGATTCTTGCGCCCCCAGGGGCCGGAAATATGTCACCAATCAGACAATGTTTTTGAAAGAAACAGCTTTACTCATCATTAACTATACAATATTTACCTTACACAACAAAAACATATGTACAATGTATTTCAAAATATTTTTATTTTATCATTTCATTTTGATTTCATATTTTTAAGTCTTCAATGTAAAATGGTGAGTGGTTTCAGTGTGTGGCTCTAGCACCCCCTACAGAGAGCCGCCACTGTTTTATAGCACATTAGTTATTGCTGTAATTCTGGTTAGGTTTTTGTTGGAGAAAAATATTCTTGCTTTATCGTACTCAAAAAGAGCCACTCTCGACAGCAGCAGATTTTTAATCTGTGTTTACTCTGACGCACCGACGGACCAGTACGCTCAACGAGGCATCTACGTGATATAAAACAAAGAAGAAGAACGTGCTGGCAGAGTTTACGCATGCGCATTGTATCTGCTAGTGTCACCCTTCTGCCTATCAACATAGTGCGAAACAGTGCTACTGTCAACGGAAATTGATCTATTTGTCAAATCTAGTATGAATTCGTTCACTGTGTCATCCCCCAAATATTTTAAATTTCATTAATATTATCAGCTGTTGCTTGTGCAGTGTGTTAAAAAAATCTGACACAATTCAAATGAAAGGCATCATCACAACTACAGTAAGTTACATTCAAAATAAATTCATACACAGAACGACATATCAAGGGACCATAGAAATTACGTAAAAAGACGTCATGTGATTATGTCAGTGATACCTGCTTGCCTGAATCTTCAAAGGACCACAGAAAATTACATAAAAAAGGTATAATGTGATGACGTCACAAACCAGCATCATATTTCAGAGTTTATAAATTTGAGAGAGCTCATATCTGTCATTTCAGAGTGAAACACGGGCAAACACTAAGTTTTAAAAGTGTTTACAGATTCTGTGACTGAAATAGTTTTCTTGTTTGAAAATTCTTCATTTCAGTGCACACCAACTGCGAGTGGATCCATTTTTCAACTAAAACCAACGCGTCAAGACATCGGAAAATGTTTCGATCAAAAAATGCTGCGCTCCAGGAGCTTATAAAGTTCAAGAATGCTGAAGCCGAACTTAAGAACCAGATACTTAAGTACAAATCAGAAAATGCCAAATTAAGAGAGGAAGAATCCAAACTCAAAAGGAAATGGCAACAGGATAGAGACGATTTAATTAAGCAACACAAGTGTTTTCATGCAGGAAAACTGAAAGTCTCAAAAGAAAATCTTGACCTTAGAAAAGAAGAGAGCATTAAATCTCATGAAAAAGAGCAGCTTTTAAATAAAGTTCTAGTTCAAAACAGTCTGTGATCAGAGAGAGCAGGACCTCAAACGTTTTCAAAACGGAACTCTTGAGACTATATGTTGTTATCAACATTAAGAATACAGAGATTGAAAATCTTTCCAATGATAACTCAAAATGTTGTAAAGAAAATGAGGAGCTGAAGGAAGAGCTACAAAAGGCAACAAAAGAATTAATCAGTTCAAAAACAACTGCTGTAGACGAATTTCGGAAAAGGGTGAAATGCCAAGAAAAAGCAGGACAGTATGAAAGAGTAAACAAATCTTTTCATGAACTAAAAAAGAGATTTCAAAGCCTTGAAAAAGAGCTTGAAAAATACAAACATCAAAATGTGACTGAAAAGAAACTGAAACAATTATTGAAAGACGACTGTGAACACCTGAAGGAAAAACCCAAGAACTATCTGAAAAAAAAAATCCTATCAAATTACCATTGAAAATCTTATGAAATATAATTTTATCAGATAATATCTGAAGTTAATGAAATGTCTAGATATATATATCCTGTTTTGGTATTTAGAATGATATTGTGTTCAAACACAATCTG
>NC_056499.1:45493687-45496073 GCF_014905685.2 Nematolebias whitei | reverse complement strand
CAGAGATTAGGAACAGGTTCTGTTTGATGTAAGTGTTCCTGACAGTGAACTCATTCAATGCTCCTCCTTGTATGTTTGCTACAAATGTTTGTAATGCTCCTTTAAATTAAGACATTTGGTTCAGAACCCAGTGGAGCAGAAGTAATGTTCAGTGTGGACTTTTCTGAGTGTGACACAAGCAAGAAATGAATGTGCTTACCGCAGATGTTCTGCATCTCATTAAGGGACTTATGTCAAGTATTATGTGAAGCAATGTGTTAAGTTCAGCGTCTGACCCGCACGTTGAGAAGTGTGAAGGTAAACTCTGAAGTTGATCGTATTTCTCCCGTTTGGTTCAAGGTTTCTGTTCATTTGAGTTTCCACGTAAATGTGATAAACAGGCATTTTATGTTTGTAACTTAATATGTACTGGGCTTATATTGGTCACAATGTTATTTGTAAGGCATGTTACATGATCTTTAATTTATCTGAAGTTATATCTGAAGTATCTGAAGTTCACTGAATATACTGTTAAGAAATTAATTATTGGTTACTGTTTAGGAATTGTGACATTTCTAAATGTAATTTTTATTTTAGTTTTCATGATGGCAACGCTGGGTTATCCTGTTGGTGATCTTGGAATAAACCATCTGTAAATAAAGAACTTGTCCTCGTGGTGACTGACGGGAGTAACAGTAAGGCAGCATTATTAACAGAGCAACCATGCCCTCTCCGTGTGTCTCCGTGAGTTTGGTCATGATGCCCCGCCTCTGGGCGTATTTTCTTACTTTCGAGGTACTATTCTAATTGGAGGAAGTTTCGTAGTCGTTCGGATTGGAGTGATGCTTTTTGACGCAATCTCGTTTTGATTTGTTGGGAGCAGGTTTCAAGTCTTCCTCAACGGTTTTAATTGGAGGAAGGTGAAAATCGTTTGATATCCTCACTGGTAAAAACTCATCAGATTTGAGCCTAGTGATTTTTCAATCTCAAGACTCGAACAGATGAATTTGGCCTTTTAGTCCCTGGTTTTCACCTGTGAGACGCCAATTTTTAGGCTGGATTTGATTTTTATCTTTCATCTCTTGACAAAGTTTTGATTTCATTTCCTCAATTTCTTTTTTCTTTCAGCTTTTTGAAACTGTCTTCAAACTCGTGCTGTCTATCCTGTGTGGGAGGTCTGGAGATTTTGTATGGAAGCGAGTTATCAATAAAATTTAGCCCCGTTCGCTTTACGAAGAATCTGTTCATTTTTTCTGCATCATTCATTGGTGGATTTCCATCGTGTCAGAGTCTTTGTCAAGCTTGAGTCCATTTATTTCCATTGTTAAGAGTTCCGTTTTCTTTTTCAGTACGCACGATTTGATCTCGCAGCGTGCGTTTTTCATTTCTAAGCTGGTTTATAATTTCAGTTTTAAAAATGTCTGACTTTTTAAATGTTTCCAGCTCACTGGCATAGTTTGCAATTGTCATTTCAGCCACATTCAGATTTTTTGCATACAGCTTGTGCTTTTCTTGATCTGATGCGATTTTGCTCTTCTCTTCACATTTCACATAGTCCAATTTAGTTCTGGTATCGAACAAATGTTTTTTTAAAGAGAGATTTTCTGCCTCTAGTTGTTTTATTTTACAGCATTTTTTGTTGTAATCAACCGTCAACTTTTGACAATCATCTTCCAGTGTCTTGATTTTATCTTGAGCACAGCTGAGGTTAGTTACAGCCCTGAACAAGTTTTCTGAAAGAAGATAGTTTTAATTTCTGTTGTTAGTTCATTTGTGAGCTTCTTATTTTCAGCTTCCTTTTGTCCACAGCAAGCAGAAAAGTTTGCAGCAGTTCTTCTTTGGCCTTTTGCTGGTAAAATTGAGCTCTTTTAAAATGTTCAATTTTCTCATGCGCTTCATTCAATTTCTGCTGCAGGCTTTGTATCAAGGCACGCTGCTTAGACATTTCTGTACGCTGACTGTCCAGTTTTTATTTCTGTTGAATTTTGCATCCGTCATAAGTGTTAAATTATGCTCTGATCTGAAGCAGGGAGAGGAGGAGCACTCGTCATTTATTTCAGAAGGTTTATTTTACCCACCTGTAAAGTACAAACATCACAGCCCTGAGCCACTGTTACTCCACCATGTGGTCACAAAAAATGACCCCGAGTGTAAACTGGAAACCCAACTTCTACAGAGCTTGGCCACACCTCCCAGGAGGAGTCACCAGCATCGACGAATGGGAAGCCCTACTCTATCATGTGACCCAGCTCTCAACCAATAATATCTTGCCATCTTGTGTTCTATAATATCCAAACGTGCATGAATGTTAGAAGTTGTAGGCATGTAAATAAAACTACATTTTCTACCGGAAACAGAATCAGATTGTGTTTGAACACAATATCATTCTAAATACCAAAACAGGATA
>NC_056499.1:45493179-45493587 GCF_014905685.2 Nematolebias whitei | reverse complement strand
TGTATAGTTAATGATGATTTAAGCTGTTTCTTTCAAAAACATTGTCTGATTGGTGACATATTTCCGGCCGCTGGGGGCGCAAGAATCTAATCCAGACTCTTGTTAAAAATGGCACATTTGCAGCTATTCTGCTACACTACAAGAGATAGGAAGAGTCTGGACACAGATATCAGCACCCGGGGGCACGTTGAACGCGAGTTGTACCCTTGAGCTTGTACTTCCGGTCAGTTTTTTTTTGTCTGGGAACAGATCCATGCAGTGACAAATCTTCACCAGAGTACCTAACAAGTATTTTTTTGGGGGTCAGTGGGAGAAAACCGGAGTTCCCGGAGAAATCCCATGTGTGCACAGAAAGACTGCACAGAGATTAGGAACAGGTTCTGTTTGATGTAAGTGTTCCTGACAGTG
>NC_056499.1:45471638-45493169 GCF_014905685.2 Nematolebias whitei | reverse complement strand
CAGATTGTGTTTGAACACAATATCATTCTAAATACCAAAACAGGATACATATATCTAGACATTTCATTAACTTCAGATATTATCTGATAAAATTATATTTCACAAGCTTTTCAATGGTAATTTGATAGGAATTATTTTTTTCAGATAGTTCTTGGGTTTTTCCTTCAGGTGTTCACAGTCGTCTTTCAATAATTGTTTCAGTTAATTTTCAGTCACATTTTGATGTTTGTATTTTTCAAGCTCGTTTTCAAGGCTTTGAAATTTCCATTTTAGTTCATGAAAAGATTTGTTTACTCTTTCATACTGTCCTGCTTTTTCTTGGCATTTCACCCTTTTCCAAAATTCATCCACAGCAGTTGTTTTTGAACTGATTAATTATTTTGTTGCCTTTTGTAGCTCTTCCTTCAGCTCCTCATTTTCTTTACAACATTTTGAGTTATCATTGGAAAGATTTTCAATCTCTGTATTCTTAATGTTAATAACAACATATAGTCTCATGACTTCTGTTTTGAAAACGTTTGCGGTCCTGCTCTCTCTGATTACAGACTGTTTTGAACTAGAACTTTATTTAAAAGCTGCTCTTTTTCTTTTTCATGAGATTTAATGCTCTCTTTAAGTACGACATTTAGAGCTGCTTTTTTGGTCAACTTCTTTTCTAAGGCCAAGATTTTCTTTTGAGACTTTTCATATTCCTGCAAGAAAAAAACTTGTGTTGCTTAATTAAATCGTCTCTATCCTATTGCCATTTCCTTTTGAGTTTGGACTCTTCCTCTTGTAGTGAACTAGGCCTCCGACATCAATCTGTCTCTGAAGACCTTCAGGGGACAGGAACTGTTATTTCATTGATTTGAATCCAGAAATACAAATTTTCTCATCAAGAGACTATTTAATTGTATCCTGAATTAATCATTTGAAAGAATACTCTTCTTTTTACATTATCATTCCTATTTTACAATATCTTGATAATCAAAAGTGTGTTTAGTTCATACCATTTCTAAATGTTGAAGTGAACCACTCATTTAAATCAACTGTGAAACAGTATTAATGATTTTTAAACCTCATTAGATTTTTGATCATACAGTTAAATGCCTATTTACGAAGTAAGTGTGCATTTAGTCTTCTGTCTGAATGAGGAGTGGATGTCGGTCGAAAGTCAGAGACAAACAGAAACGAGTTATTAGAACGAAGTGTCTTGTTTTTAAAACTCGCAGACAGTAAATAACTTCTGCTGGCACCTGCTTTGTCTCACCTCTTCATAAACATTTTTCCGTCTGTACTAACCGTTCTTAAACATTCCTGCTGTCTCCTGACTTCTAGTGACCCTCTGACATCACTAGAACCACACACATGCTGGTTGTTTCAACCAGTCAGGAAGTACCACGTAACAGGAAGTGGATACCCCTTTAAAAGGCAAGACTTCTTGGAACTATTAAGTCTTGGAGTCTTCTGAGACCTGGAACTCAGTCTTCTTCGAAGTCTTCACAAGTTTTAGTCTTTTCCAGTCTTGCTGGAACTTTCAGTCGGAGATGAGACTCAATTAAGTAGCGGATGGATTTGACCATGTGCCAAAGGTCTCTCCAGTCCAGCGTAGTCACAGCCTGCCTCGGCTGTGACTCAACCCGAGCAGTAAATGCTCCACTTCTAAGGAAGCTTATTTGATGGAACCGAGTACTTCGTCACTATTTCTGATGACCCCCAGCTACTTTAACCGGAGACGCTGAAAAGGGAGCATACTAATGGACTTCTGTTCCGGAGTGGAGGTATTCCCATCTCAGGTAACAAGCCGTTGATGTCCTGAAGTGTACCGGAGAGCTGAGCTGGATGTCGGAGGAAGGGTGCAATGTTCTGGTTCCACACATAACTTTCATCCTTAAATCTAAACTTCTTAAATCTATTTCTCTTCTCTTTAAACAGCTATTCGCCAGTAAAACAAACTAGATGCTTTCAGAGATGAATCAGTCTCAATCAGTAATGTTCTGTTGTCTTGTTAGTAAAGCATGCCAAGTTTATTAATCAGAAACAAATCAGCAAATCAATGTGTACATGTTTTGATGTTAAATTTTGATTCTGTTAAAAAATTACCGCATTTATTCTGATGGGTCAAAGATAAAATGGCGTCTCATGTCACTGATTAAACACTCCACTCAAAGTTATCTTGGTCACATAACAGAAATTTAACTCGAAAAAGAAAGAATCTGTTGTAATTAAACAATTAATATTCTTTGTGCTTGAACTAGCTTTAAGAATAATTAATTAGTATTGAAGTTAACGCCTTAGCTCACTACACTCTCTTAATCCTGCTTTGTACTTAATTATCTGGTTCTTAAGTTCGGCTTCAGCATTCTTGAACTTTATAAGCTCCTCCTGGAGCGCAACATTTTTTTTATCGAAACATTTTCCGATGTCTTGACGCGTTGGTTTTAGTTGAAAAATGGATCCACTCGCAGTTGGTGTGCACTGAAATGAAGAATTTTCAAACAAGAAAACTATTTCAGTCACAGAATCTGTAAACACTTTTAAAACTTAGTGTTTGCCCGTGTGTCACTTTGAAATGACTCAGATATGAGCTCTCTCAAATTGATAAACTCTGAAATATGATGCCAGTTTGTGACGTCCTCACATTATGCCTTTTTTACGTCATTTCTATGGTCCTTTGATATTTTGTTCTGTGTATGAATTTATTTTGAATGTAACTTACTGTAGTTGTGATTAGGGATGGGGCCGATCCGATCCGGTATTGGTATCGGCCTCCAATACCAGCATAATTTATGTATTGGATTGTTCCGATCCAACCTGCAGATATTTCCGATCCATTATGCATGTTGGTTTTGTGGAAGCCAAATATTTGTACTCAGAATAAAACAATTGAGCCAGAGTTAACATTTATCTTTTATAAATGATTCTAATCAAAACATAGTTAACATTTAACATCTATAAGTTAATTCAACCGAGCCACACTTTAATCAAACTATATTTTAACATTTCTTTTGACTTATCTGCTAGCTTTTTGGCAGCACAGAAACAACAATTATGCAGTAATGATTCTTCTGAAAACACTCAGCTCCTGATAAGGCCCAGACCAGACAGATGGCCTTGCACTCAGAGGCACAGTTTTGGAGGACGTGCCGCTTGTATCAGGCTCGAACTGATTTACAGTTGCAAGGTGGAAGCTGAGTTCGTTGCTGTAGTAACGAGAGACCTCAGCACTAGAAACATCTAATGATGAGACGTTCCTCCTCTGGAGAGAGGCGTAACCAGGGACAGTTTAAAACATCAGAACACAGGAAGTCTGGTCAGATAATCTGGGGTGAGCAGCTTTGATCTGATTAAGGTGAAGTACCCTTAATTGCTCTGATTGTCTCCCGAAAATGCATTTTTTTGGTTATCTGTCAATGTAGTGCTTTAACTGTGGTGTGAATTAAATTCTCTTAAACTAAGGTGAATTCTCCTGGTGATACCTGTCCCGATCCAACCGACCCGGAGTAAAGGTGTTTGTACCTTTTCAACAATGTTTAAAGCCATTTAACATTTTATTAATTAATTTAAAAAAATAAATAAACAACAAATTCATCGAGAAGAAAACATTGAATGAAAAGAGTGAAGGAATAAGAAAAAAAAGAGTATATCTGCCCCTTATTTAAAGAAAAAAACTTTAAACAACCAATCACTAAAATTTATCACTTTAATATCCACTTTAAAGCTAGGAATGAAAAAAAAACCTGTTTTGTGTTAGCAGAATTTAATTCTAACTTTAAAGCTTATCCAGCATTAATAATCTTACCTCAAGTTGTTACATTGTACATATTTTTTGTGTGTATGTAATAACCTGATTATTTTTACAATCAGAATTTTTTTTGTTTACATTTATTGAAAAATACATTTAATTTTATTGTAATGTACTGAGGCATTGAATGTATTTTATTTTGTAATTTTTTGGGTAAATATATTTCAGAGTTCTTGTTGTTAAAATACATATTCTAACTAACAGTTTAATAGTTTGTGAATGTAGATAAGAATTTCATCTTTTGTTTTACGAGTTAACAAATACTACATCCGGACTAACAGGAAGTGGAGGAAAAAATGTGGGAGTAGGTAGCGGTGAGTGAATGAACGTGTACAGAGACCGCTTGGAGCCGAAAAAAAAATTGAAACGTATTGGACGCTACGTTTATCCGGCTTGGACCTCAGTTTCATGCCCAGAAGACTGCGGAGGAGTCCCTGGTCGAACTGGACAGCAGAGAATTGAGTCTGAGCTGTCTTTTTTCCCTTCAAGGGGAGAGTGAGCTGTGGCCGAGCTGATGCTTTCATTCGGTGGTTGGGCCGAACGAGAGGAGAACGGGTGACGCTGGGATCAAGCCGTCCGCTTGCCTCGTGGAGCAAGCCACAGGGGAGGTCTGAAACTTTGTGGTTGCACCTTCAACACATTGTGAGAACAAGGAAATATTCCAGGCTGGTAGGATTACAGTTTCCAATAAATAATATGAGCTCCAACGTGCGTCAACCAACTCATTAGCAAGCTTGCATAAAAGAGAAACAAACTAAGAGTGCACTCATAACTGAAAGTAACTGAAATTTAAACCAAGGGTTAAATGCTTCCATTTGTTTAAACTGTTTAATTGTATGTTATGATTTTCATATGTTTAATACCAAATTAAAAAAAAGTATTTCTTGTGTGAATCTCATTTATTCATTCAGCAGTACACTGTAAAAAATAACTTGTAGGTTATACTGTCATATTATATTGTTTTTGTGGGTAAACCTCTTGAGAATCATAGTTATCCTTCTAGACACAGTTAATATACATTGGATTGTCCTTTTCACCATAAGGTACTTTGAATTTTTTTGGGACCTATACTAAATAGCTAATCTCAAAATATAACGAGCTAGGTGGTGAAAGGTTACATTTTTGGGGGCTAGTCCGGGATTTGTTTTATGCCCATAAGTTGGAATACCTTGCTGTGAAGTGGGCTGTAGTTGACAAACTGCATGACTATCTGTATGGTGCAACGTGTGAAGTCAGGACAGACAATAACCCTCTGACTTATGTTTTGAAGTCTGCTAAATTAGACGCTACAGGTCACCGTTGGCTCGCAGCCCTGTCAACATATGACTTCAGCCTCAAGTACAGATCTGGTACTAAAATATTGATGCCGACGCACTATCAAGGCGTCTACATCCTGACCAAAATCTTGAAAACCAATGGACTGGCATATCTGCAGATGTTGTGAGAACTATGTGCCAAATGTCCGCAAGGGTCAAGGCCAAAACCGACAGAGCAGCTGACCATTGAGGCCTCTCTGTACAAGTCATACCGAAGGCCTACTGCAATCTGTCTACACTCAGTGTCAACAGAATGCCTATACTGAGCCTGCCAGATCTCTCAACGGCTCAACAGGAGGATCTCGTAATCAGTATGATATAGAACGCCCTCAAGCAAGGAGACAAAAATCAAGTCAAGACAAAGAACTCTGACACCTCACTACTACTAAGAGTGTGGGACCGGTTCAAGTTACAAGATGTCATGTACTGAATCACTGCTCCTCCTGGTAGAGGGCACCGTTCACAACTAGTTTTGCAAGAAAAGTTCAGAAAAATAGTAATGCAGTCGCTCCACAAAGATTCTGGTCATCTAGGCACTGACAAAACCTATGGACTTGTGAAGAAAAGGTTCGACTGGCCTAAGATGAAATCTGACATTGAAGAGCACTGTAAACTCTGTGCAAGATATCCTGATGCATACTCAATAATCCAGGTGGAAAAATCCAAAAAAGTTTATTTGCGACCTATAATCCATAGACTCTCATGCACATGAAGTTATTCCGCTATGCTACAAGAGATAGGAAGATTCTGGGCACAGATATTGGCGCCCAGGGACACGTCAAACGCAAGCTGTACCCATGATCGTGTACTTCCGGTCTTTTTTTTTTTTTTTTGTCCAGGGACAGATCCCTGCAGTGACACAACCAGGCTGGCTGCAGGTAGGCTTTAAGCCACTGAAAGCCCTTTATCTAATATATATCTGCCATTTCTGACTGACATGCCTTTCAACTTTTAGATGTCTCTGTGAAAAAGCCTTCAGCTGACTGTGTATTCTAAAAGTGGGAACTGGGGAGTTTGTTTCTGGCGCTAGTATGCTAATGCTATCCTTTGTAATGCCTACATTATTATGTTGCCATTCCTGACTGATATGCCTCTCAACTTTTAGATGTCAGTTTGTGGAAAAACCTTCAGCTGACTGTGTATTCTAAAAGTAGGAACTGGTGAGTTTGTTTGTTTCTTTTTTTGTGGAGTTAGCATGCTAGCGCTAGCCTCCAAGTTATTGTATTGGACTCTGTGATTGCTACATTTATTTGAATATAGAAAAAACAATTATCAAACTAATAATTTTATATATTAAATGTAACTGATGGTGTTATACAATTTCTGAACATCTGCATTTGTATTGATCTGGAGAATGAAAACAAAACCTCTTGCAAGTAACTATATCCTATTACATTTAAGGTACAGTACACTGAGATGGTGAAATGCTATATTAGGACCTTTAATTCTAGGAATATTTAAGAATACTGGTACTCAAAAAAATTTGCTTGATTCTATTTATATTATGAACCTGTGTTACTTTAGTAATGATGATAACAGAATGTGAGCATTAAAGGCCATATATATATATATATATATATATATATATATATTTATTTCAAATTCAAAAATACTTTATTAATCCCAAAGGGAAATTATTTGTTGTTGTAACTCATTATCCTCATTTCAATAAGAGATGTTATAGATGCAGATGGCTGTAGGCAGGAAGGATCTCTTGTAAAGGTCCATCCCTCAGTGGATCCTAAGAAACTGGCTGCAGATGCCGTCCGATCCGTCAACCCAGACTCAGCTGGCCTCTTGGTTCCCCCGGCTGTAGGATCGCCTGAATGCCAGGCAGAACTCCTCCCAGAGCGATGGTCACTCCTCCCAGCAGTCTGCCGAGCTCCTTGTCGAATGGAATAAAGACCGACATCATCATCGTCGACTCGGCTCTGGTCCACCGCTGAGTGGACCAGAGCCGAATCGACGGTGATGGTGTCGGACTTTACTCTGTGATAATCAGTAGCTGATTTACAGCAGGTAAATCAATGTTCTGTATAATGTTTGCTTGTATTTACTTCAGTTACAAAACAACCAACTGAGTTTTTATTTTTCCTGCGAGGAGAAGCTGTCCTCCCACCAGAGACGGACCGGTTCTGAACGAGCCTCGGCCCAGGTGCAGTGCAGGAGGGCGTCGAAGAGAGAGATGTTGGATGAACTATTTATTTAAAATTCAATTATTTTTTCCAATCCATTGAATGTTTTAAGATGCATTAATCAAATGAGTGACAGCCTGAACAAGCCAGATGAACAACATGGGACCAGTCTCCAGTATGAAAACAGAGCAGAGTCCAGTTCATTAATGTATTTTACAGTTCCGTTAACGTGTTTTAATAGTGTGTTCAGTTTAATTATCAGTGTTTGTGTGACATACAGTTTGTGGTGTTTGTAAGAATGTGTTCTGATCTGAAGCAGGGAGAGGAGGAGCAATTGTCTTCCATTTCAGAAGGTTTATTTTACATGTAAAGTACAAGACCACCAGCCCTGGGCCATTTAACTCCACCATGCGGTCACACACAATGGCTCCGAACAACAGAAAACCCATCTTCTTCAGAGCTCGGCCACACCTCCTTGAGTTGTCACCACCATCGAGAATGGGAAGCCTACTCTATCATGTGACCCAGCTCTCAACCAATAATATCTCAACATCTTGTGTTCAATAATGAGTGGGTGCGTGAATGTTGGGAATTGTAGGCATATAACTAAAACTACATTTTCGTACCGGAAACAGAATCAGATCATGTTTTAACACATAATTCTAAATAGCAAAACGGCATACATATATCTAGATATTTCATTAAGTTAATATATTATCTGATAAAATTATATTTCATGTTGAATAACTAAATAAAAATTAAACCTGATGTCTTAATTTTCAACTTTAATAAGACACATGTTTTACATTATTTAAATCATATAACTTGAGTCCAGATAGCTTCATTTAGCTCAGATAACTTTATTATACTGTAAATCTGTCACACTAACATTAATACTGTTTATTATTGTTAAACTGTTATTATTTAGCACATTTTGTAAGTTATAGTGCAGCGCGACACGTGAAATATCCGCCTGCCTCGTTCAATAAACAGCGATATCAGAACTGGATCCGGCTGGTGTCTCTTCCAACACAGATGTTGGTCACAGCAGCTACATTCAGGTGTAGATTAATACCATACCATACCAATTTATTTATAGAGCACTTAAAACAGCAACAAGGCCAACCAAAGTGCTGTACAAAAGAAAACAAACATGCACAGCGGACAGGAAAACATAAAATAGAAATACAGATACAAATAGCAGCAGAAGCTAACTAAAATGGCCAACAGAGTAGAGAACAGACCGGACCAAAACAAATCACAACGTGTTAAATGCAAGAGAATAGAAGTGGGTCTTCAAGCGAGACTTAAAGACCGAGAGTGTGGGAGCCTGCCGGACACTCAGTGGCAACTCATTCTACAGTCGTGGACCTGCAACAGAGAAAGCCCTGTCACCTCTGAGCTTACGACAGGTTTCTGGGACTGAGAGAAGCATCTGGTCTGCTGACCTCAGGGAGCGCGGTGGGACATATGGCTGCAGAAGATCAGTGAGATAGGATGGGGCGGAACTGTTCAGTGATTTAAAAACATACATGAGAATTTTGAATTGGATCCGAAGGTGAATGGGTAGTGTCGTGGCTGGCTATCACGTCGTGTTCAAAACAGCTGAGACGTCGCCCTCGGTATAAAAGATTTATTTGACAAAACATGGGTTACAGATATTCAGAGACAAACAATTACATTAATAAGATATATGCATATAGATGGAGCATTAAAGAACGAACCGTCTCGGTGTGCGCCTCCCAGAAATGCTCGGTGGGCGTGTGTTATTCCCGGCCTTTTATCACAGTTTGAGAAGGCTACCTTTCTGATTGGTTTAGCTTCTGTTGCTATGGTTACGACTCTAGCCCGCCCCCTCAAGGACATTAATGTCTACATTTCAGATAAGAAGTTTTGCCTCACTGAAATCATTCGTTTTAGCTGTTTGTTTAACGTGATTATACCTTAGTGATACCAAATGATTTGAGTTAAAGTTGTTTATTTCTAGGAATAATTAATAACTATTAATTATTATCTAACTCGTGTTTGCGTGTTCTTACTTGATCCTTTTTATACTTCTGTTTTAGTTTAGTTGCTTTGGTTGGATTTTACTTAGTCAAACTATATTAAGTCTAAATTAAAGAGATGTGTTCAAGCTTTATTTATGTTAATTAGTCTGCTATCTGGCATGATTTGATTGCTTGTAAAATATCAAATGTGAACTTGTAAAATTATCCTTAGCTAATATGAGATTATATTAAAAGGTCAACTAGTTAGAATTAGCAAACATTTTCTATAAATATAGTGCAACCCTGGAAAAAAGACACACACACACTTTGTATAACATGATATTTGAATGCTTGATAGGAAATATAAAAAAGGTATAAAAATATGAAATCCAACATTCCCTCTTTTGATCTCCCCATTTCATGGGAGATCACCCCTTTTTGGATTTGTCCATATGGAAGTGACCCAAACTTACTGCAACCCTCCAGGGGTCCTGGACCAGACCCCTGGTTCAAACCCTTCAAAACCTGTAAAAAAATACCAAGTGCATAAACCTTTATAAAAATATGAAAAAACTACAACACTCCTAGTAAGAGATAAGTGTCCCACACTAAAATAAGTAAAACTCCACCCTAATACCAAAATTGACCTCTTTTTAAACCACCTTTAAAATACCTCGTGGGATTTTAGAATGACGACATGCCCAATTGAATGGAGTAAAATTTTGAATAGTTAAGAGCTTCCAATTGAATCCACGACCCTTCTCTGGTTGTTCCTCAGAATGACTGAAAGGAAAGACTAGACACTCATATTAAACAGGAAAAGCCCACACCCTCAATTTAAACAGTACTATCTAGCAGGTCTTCAGTTCTTGAGCTTGCGGTGGGAGGCCTTGTTCGTCCACAAGGGTCCTTTGGTGCTCGGCGGGATTCGGCCCGCGGAGATATCTTCATGTAAAGTCCTCAGAACCTTATCAGTCTGATTAAACATTCTAAATGACGTGTGTGCATTGGGACGAAACTAAAATCAGTTTGACGCGTCTTCTGTTCTTCACGGTCAGGGCTGGTAATCTTCGTCCTTACCCGATCTGACTGACTGACCGACTTAGGCAGAGCGGAGACTTCTTCTCCCATGTTTGCTACTGCCTTTTTCCAACCAGAACAAAGGGGCAAAGAATGAGCTCCCACGAAGGTCCTGTCACCTCCTCCAGGTGTAGTGGGGAGCTGATGTTCCAGCAGATCAGCCTCAATCAGGTCCAGCGATCGATTCCGCTCCTCTCCAGGGGTGCCCTGGTTGTGGTCGTAACAGGTGTCACTCTCCTTCTGGAGACCGATGGCGTGTGATGTTCTCTCCACCACCTGGTGGGGTCCTGTCCCTCTTTTCAGCAGGACCCAGTCCGATGTGAGTCTGTCTCCTGGGTCAGAGATTCTCCCTCCTGGTGAGAAAAGCTGGACACCAAAGCTTGCGAATTGTTAAACACCCTGCATGGCCTTTTGATTATTTTATCTGTGGGATCCATGACCCATTTGTGGGCCTGAAAAAATGACTGTGGTTACTTCCTAGTGAGTAAAACCTGTTTCTTAATTATGGGACACCCTGATGGTCATTATTGCTACTGCTAGTGTGAACTCTTACACTGTAATGTTATAATAAAACAGAACTTGAAAAACTGAAATAAAATGCTATTCTTACATTCATCTATACACTTGAAACTGAAATGAGGTACATACTGGACTTCTCCAGGGATACCTGTGTTCTCTCGTCTCTTCTTTCATCCTTCAAAGCCTTTGCAGTCAACAGGTCTACCTACAATTAGTAAAGTTAAAACATGCACAACAACACCCTGCAATAAGCAATCCCCCATGCCGGCCTCCCTCCTTCTGGAGCCTGTGGAAGTAACTTCATTAAATCGCTTGCGCACAACATCAAAGTACAATATAACCTTACAAGTTAAAACAACTGACATACAACACTGTGAGAGAAAAAAGAATTTAATCTTCCATCCAGGTACCTGTCTGTGCTAGAGAAGGGAAGAAAGAGCAAGGAAGGAAAAGAGAGAAAGAGGAAAAATAAAAGAGAGAGAACGAGAAAAATGTGGTTAAAATACTTTGTTCATGAAACCTTTTATTAGCCCAATTAAACTATAAGTCCAGTCCAGTCCAGTCAAGTCAGTTGTGTTTAATATTATCGAACCACCCCATTTCCCCTTAACCTTTGCTCAAATCCACTTCAGGCTAGGGGCGTCCCCCTTTTCTGGAATCTGTACACATTACAACAAAGAAAGAAAAAAATACTGTTGTTAAACCAATATCTACAATATACAAGTGCAATGTCGTTTTGTAGGCTTCTGATTTATTCCACTTTTCAAATGTCAATGTGATTATCCTAAATGATCCTTTAAACGCTTCAGACTTACTACTGGCTTTTTTTATTTATTTTTTTATATAAAACCCTAAGAAGTTATTTTTGTATATTTTGTAATGATCTAATTATTGTATGAACTGTTCCCTGCAAAGAGCAGCCTTCACCTACCCCCTTTTTGAAACAGTTTTCTGTTTCAAATATGAAGTATTACCTTCTGTAATCCACTAACACCCAGTTTGAGTATTAGTTTCAGAACTATAAAATATGGTGTAGTTTTAATCTTTCCACTACTGTTATTCAACCCAGGTTTTGCAAACAAATAGCCAAATACAACCCAAGCTCTCCTATAATTTAGCAAAGAGTTAACCATTAAATAAATGTCATCCCTTGTATCAAACCAGACCCACCAAATGAGCTCCTTCAAGGCAAAGACAATCATTTAGTATTATTTTAGAAAACATTAGTGAACTTCATCCAAATCAGGTCTCAGGTACAGGTTTCTCTTGAATGAGACTTCCTGACCTGTATAAACGGAAAGTTAAAAATCAATATTTTGCTCAGGGGTGGGGAGCATTAAAGATAATAAAACAATTTTCATCTCAGAGCAATTGGAGAAGGGCGAATCATCTAGCATCCCCACAGTAGTACTATCTGTGTCCTGTTGTAGCACCTGTCTTAAAATGAGTCTATGTGAGTGATTATTATCAAAGCCAACTGTAGTTTTGATCACGACACCCAGGCGCTTAGATGACCATCACAGACCAAATGTGGGGTTGACACCTCCGTCAGGCTGCAGTTGATGTTAGTGACCTTAGACAGATTGACCACCAGCTCTTCTTTCAGCCTTTCAGTCTTCAGTTTGTCTCCCTCGGTCTGGAGACCAGTTCAGCTTTGTGCAGCAGTACATATCTCAGCATACAGCAAGACTTGAGACTTGAGCAAGACTGCCCGCATCCTCCACCATACTTGACTGGATATTCTCGCTGTGGACAAACTCCAGGACCCCCTCTGGACAGTTAATTCAGTTCGCTGTTGGACTGTTAGATCTTTGAAAAGTCACGTTACTTGGCTGACAAGTTCTTTGTTGTTGTGTCAGTGGTGCTTGGCTGACAACGTCTTTGAACCGTCTCATTGGTCAGTTTCACAGACCCAACTTCAGCGTCCACCTGAACACCTCTGGTATCTGATCCAGCACCCAGCACTAGAGAGTCCTGATCAAAACTCAGATGGATGCTGTATGCATTTAAATGCTAACTTCTGTGTTTTGTGGGCCTAGCCAGACTCATCTTCCCAATCCACAGGTCTGTCCTCTCAGGCCGCTGAGAAGGAAAAATAAACAATCCAATTATTAAAATCTGATTCAACATTCATCTGTTATCCACATTAATCCTCTGTTAGCAAGTTCTACTCTGGAACTGCAGCGTTTACCTTCAACTGAGTCATTCCGGTGTCCTGGATTGTACAACAGATGTGTTAAACGCTCAATTACATAAGAGTGAAGACTTCCATTAAACACTGCACAATCTAAGTCTTTACCCCTACTGCATAAGATATTCCCTTCAAAACAATGTCTTCCATCTTGTAGAATATGTGTTTTGACTCACCACCTGACAGTGAAGTCCACTCTCAGGTCCACATTATCCATTTAGACCTTGTAAAGGTTTAGGCAGCATGATAATATGTAATCACTTCTTGTTATATAACAAATCTGCAAATCATTTCATCTCATACTATGCTGTTTCACTGTATCTCAAACAAAATACTTGTAATTCAAATCAATTAAGACTATGTATACCCTTCAAGACATCACAGAGTCCATTGTCACTGCACAAAAACGTCTACATGCACCTTTGTTCACAAAGTACAACTTCTTAAACTCACCATATACACATCTCTGTTGTCCTTTTGCACTCCTAGGACCTGTGTGAAATCTCAAGTCATAAAGTTAAAGTCATGTCATTTACCCACTAGAATTGTCGTTGTCCCATAATTAACCTAGTTCCGGCAGCTCTTAGAAGGAAACAGCTCCTAAACGCTAAACATTTTCAATATGTGATAAACTCATGTGGACTGATTAATTTAACCCAAGTATTTCAATTTGAGTTTAGTTAAGACTGATTAATTTAATCCAAGTATTTCAACTCGAGTTTAGTTTCCTAATTTATTTGACCTAAGCATTTCAATTTGAGTTTAGTTAAGAGTTTCTTTGACCAGAATAAATTTTTTCTTTGTTTTACGAGTGTCAAGGATTTTGTTTATTACTTATTTTTTATTCTGTCATTTTTTTAGTTGAATTTAAAACCTGATTTTATTGTCAATTCCAAGAAGTAATTTTGGCTAATTTGTTTACAATGTGTCATCCAGAAATGTTTAAACTTAATTTGACCTGTTTATGATGTTTATTTGTTTTATTTGTCCTGCTTCCTTCGGCTTTACCCTTTTCAGAAGTCACCACAACGAATCATTCCTCTTAGGCCTTCGTCAGACCTACGCCTCACTTCCTCCAAGACCACCCCTACTCCATTTCTCTTTCTATCCACACCCTGATAAACCAGTTTGAACCTATCACGACTGCTGTGAGCCTTGCTGCTCTTCCACTTGGTCTCTTTGACACCTCAACCATCTACCTTCCTTCTCTGCATCATGTCACCAGCTCTCTGTCAGCAGCTCTTCGCCTGTATGTTCAATACGTTTGTTATCAAATTCACCTCTGTCCCTCGCCCGCTCAGTGAGTGGCTGTCCATCTGTTGTGGCTGTCTGACATCTACCTCTTCCCACACAGTGAGATGTTCCAACCTTACCTCCAGCTGACTCACTCTGACTCCATCTCCTGGTTAATTACAGCTCGTACACGTGATGTCCCCTCTGGCCTTGAGGTTCAAACCATTGCTGCAGATCAACTGTTCCCGAGGTCACTGCCTCCTTCCTCACCGTCAACTCTGATTGTACAGCTTATCCCCTTTTATGTCTGGCAACAGACAGCTGTGGTTTAATCAACTGCGTGCTCGTATTATCTAACTCCGCCGCCTCTCTCCTACTGGTTTTGTTTTAAACGATGCATTACCTTTCCCCTAGTTTAAACGATGTATGAAGTTCCTCTCCCAACGTTCAGTGACTGAAAATGGCGTTCTGATCTCCTCCTGCCACAATCACCCCTGTTGATGTACCACCTCCAAGCACCTCCTCCCTCTTTTAAGCTGTATTCAGCTTACTCCAACGTTTTTTACTTCTACTGACGTATTTCTGTTAATTTCTGAACATCAAGCTCCTGTCAGCTAATGTTTGGAAGATTCAGATACACCTGCCAACATTACAGATACCATTTAGCTGTTTCATGCCAATATCAGCTAATTCCACCTTTATTTTAAATTAATCCAACTTTTACAGCCTAATTCAGGAACACCAAGCCCTACCCACTTACTTTTGGTATTTTAAGTTTATTTCTGCTTGTTTTAGCTATTGGTCTGCTGGTCTTTAGCTAATTGCCTCTTTTTCGTTTAGATACTTCCCATAAATTGTGCATTTTGTCTCTGATATTGATCCTGTAGATTTTCCACAGGCTTCACATGTTCCACATTTATGAGTTCCACACCTGATAACAACATTCACACACTCAGGCATTCAAATATTTTATTTTCATGCACTTCTGGCCGCAGTTGTAATAAAACAAATACAAGTCTGTGGTATGAAACAACCCAGAGTCCAGACTTGTCCTTGCCTTATACAACAGCGCCCCCTTGCGGTCAGGATATGGAAGCTCCACTCACCCACAGACCCACACACAAAAAAAGAGAAAAGTAACCCTTCGCTTCGGCCCCACACACAGCTCACTCCCCCCTTTTTTCCTTCTCTCCATTGTTACGTCTCCCTCAACGCCTCCCGGCCTTGAAGCCTTCACACGACATCGAAAACACGGCGCAAACAAAAGTTATTACAACGTCCTAAAACTAATGCGATCCCTGATCACATGAAATTTGGTAAACTCACTACGTCCTTGCACATTTCCCTTTAAAGCTAACTATTAATGGAGTACAGTTTATGATGCAGTCGACACATCAAAAGGAGTATCCGCGCCTTAGCCCCGCCCCCGTGCTTGACACGAGCAGACCTTAATCTCGTCAGATGTAAGGTTTTGATGGCCAGCTCCGCTGAGAACAAAGGGAAAATGTGTCGGTCACCCACGTGACCTCCGGCAGGCCGTCTTGCCTTCTTCCGGCCACAAGTAAAACTTGTGAAACTAACTAAACACTACCTAAATGTCAAAGAAAGCGTTCGGCGCTTAAACTATCTGAATATCGTAACCCACCTCGTCAGAATTAACACGAATCACCGGAAGTTAGCTTAAATAAAACCATCTTTATTTCCGGAGATGGCTGCATGCACACCAACAGAGGAATTTGAATTTAGTTTTAATTTGGTTTACGGCCGAATGTGTTTGCGTGTTCTAACTTTATCCTTTTTATACTTCTGTTTTAGTTTAGTTGCTTTGGTTGGATTTTACTTAGTCAAACTATATTAAGTCTAAATTAAAGAGATGTGTTCAAGCTTTATTTATGTTAATCAGTCTGCTATCTGGCATGATTTGATTGCTTGTAAAATATCAAATGTGAACTTATAAAATTATCCTTAGCTAATATGAGATTATATTTAAAGGTCAACTAGTTAGAATTAGCAAACATTTTCTATAAATATAGTGCAACCCTGGAAGAAAGACACACACACACTTTGTATAACATGACATTTGAATGCTTGATAGGAAATATAAAAAAAGGTATAAAAATATGAAATCCAACAGTAGCCAGTGCAGGGAGGCCAAAACTGGCGTGATGTGCTCTCTATAGCCTGTACCAGTTAAAAATCGGGCTGCAGCATTTTGGACCAGTTGTAGACGAGCATTGGAGGACTGACTGATTCCAAACAGAAGTGAATTGCAGTAATCAAGCCTAGATGTTATGAAGGCGTGGATCACTGTCTCAAGATTCTTCTTGGAGAGTATAGGTTTCAGCTTAGACAGCCGTCTCAGCTGAAAAAAACAGGATTTGACCATCATGTTTACGTGACTGTTGAGTTTTAAGGACGGGTCCATTATCACCCCCAGATTAGTGACCTTTTGTTTCTCTAGCGGGGCTAGAGAGAAAAGGTCAATGTCATGGTTCATGAGTGAGCCACTGGGATGGAACAGCATGACTTCAGACTTCTTCTCATTGAAGCTTAAGAAGTTTAAAGCCATCCAGTCCCGGATGTCAGCCAGGCAGTCAAGAAGAGGCTGAATAGAGCGTGTGCCTCTGTGCCTCAGGGGGAAGTAAATTTGGCAATCATCGGCGTAGAAATGAAAGGGTATGTTGTGTTTGCGGAAGATAGCACCTAGTGGTAGCAAGTATAAAGAAAAGAGAAGGGGACCGAGGATGGACCCCTGCGGTACTCCCCACTGGAGCGCTGTCGATGCCGAACTAAAATCTTTGATATTGACACAGAAGGTTTTGTCAGAGAGGTAAGACCCAAACCATTTAAGGGCTGACCCTGTGATGCCCACCCACTGCTCCAGTCTAAAAATGAGGATCTTGTGGTCGATGGTGTCAAAAGCAGATGTAAGGTCCAATAGGACAAGCAGCACAGAATCACCTGCGTCTGTGGATATGAAAATGTCGTTAAAAACCTTCAGTAGAGCAGTTTCAGTGCTATGGAGAGATTTGAAGCCAGATTGGAATAACTCTAGGATAGCGTGATTCCCCAAAAACTGTTTCAACTGAGACTCCACAATATTTTCCAGTAGTTTAGAGGTGAATGGGAGTCTGGAGACAGGCCGGAAGTTGGACATGACTGAGGGGTCAAGGTTAGGTTTTTTTCAGGAGGGGCTGGACAGCAGCATGTTTAAAAGTCTTTGGCACCACACCTGAGGATAAACTGCTATTCAGAATAGCGAGGATAAAAGGACCCAGGGTAGGAAAAACTTCCTTTAGTAGACGGGGGGGACCACATCAAAGGGGGAACCAGATGGCTTCATGCTGCACATTACCTGCTCCAGAGAGGACAGAGAGATAGGCTGAAAGTGGTCAAACACAGTCACGCACTGAGATGGGATGGACAGATCATGAGCTGGCGGAGAAATGAGTGCCCGGGTGTTTGCCACTTTTTCTAAAAAGAAATGGAGGAAGTTTTCACACAGCTCAGTTGAGGCTTCCAGAGGTGAAGGCTCACTGAGGTGTAGAACTGAGTTCAAGGTGGAGAAAAGAACTCGGGGGTTGTGGGAGTTGGAGACAATTAAATCAGAGAAGAATTTACATTTGGCAGCTTTAACGGTTTTCTGATAGTGACGCCAACTCTCCCTTAACATTTGAAAAGAAACCTGGAGCCTGTCCTTCCTCCACCTTCGTTCAGCTTTGCGACACTACCGCCTAACGGCTCGCGTGACGTCATTCAGCCAAGGCTCTGATCTAAGTTTCGTTTTTCTGGTTTTAAGGGGAGCAACACGGTCCAGAACATCTAAACAGGTAGAGTTGAACTGAGAGGTTAGCTCCTCAGTGGTAAGAGACACCGGGAACTGTTCGATCCTCTCAGAATTAAAACCTTCATTAAAACGAGCAGCAGTGAAACGGTTAATGGAACGCGTACGTGCAGGAACGCACATCTTAGCAGTATGACAAGGGGGGGGTGAAGTCAAACAATACAGGCATGTGATCTGAAAAAACATTGTCACCGATTTTCAAATTAGAAACAGAGACATCGCGTGTTAAAACGAGGTCCAGCGTGTGACCGTGTTCCTGGGTGGGGCCGCTCACCTGCTGAGCTAAGCCAAAAGAGTGCAATAAATCTAGAAAGTCCTTCACTAAGGGCTTCTCCTGACAACACACATGCAAATTAAAGTCACCAATAAACAAAAAGTGAGTGTATCTCTGTGTGATATCAGCCAAAAAGTCAGAGAATTCATTAATGAAGTCCTTAGAACGAGGTGGGCGGTAGACGAGCGCGCACAGAACCGTAGGAGAGTGTCCGAGTTCAAAGGCGCTCAGCTCAAAGCTGGCGCGGGACACCGGGATGGACAACTATTTACAGGCCAAGTTTGCTTTAAAAACTGTTAATAATCCCCCCCCCGCGCCGACCTGATGGCCGCGGGGCATTGAAACACAGACAGTCCGGGGGTAGTAGTTCCACCAAGGTGCTGGACTCACCATCAGAAATCCAAGATTCCGTGACGAACAGAAAATCCAACTCCTGATCTTTAAAAAAGTAATTGAGGATAAACGTCTTGTTGGAAACAGACCTTGCATTGATTAAACACATCCTGATATTGTCCAACACAGGCACAGCCGTGGATGGAGACGCGCGCGCCAGCGGGCGCAGGTTATGAAGAACAGCTCCTCCTGGTCTGCTGGTGCGGCGCACAGGTAAACAACTCCAGGTGTTCACATGGACTGAGCGCGCGGGCAGCTGGCCAGCAGCCGGGCCCCGGGAGCACCACGGGTCAGAGAGGAGATGATCAGATCCAGAGCGAGTCCTGATAGAATAATCCACACTTTGCCTCAGTTTCACCAAAATCCCTGCACGCTTCCCACGACGTCTGCGACGTTTCCTCCATGGAGAAAGGCCAGGGTCACGCAGAAGGAACGCAGGAATCTCAGATAGGACTGGTGGGGGAGAGTGCTGGCCGCTGTTCAAAAACTCCGCGGGAATTTCAGCAAATGTACGGAGCTCCAAAAGTGCCCGACGATCATACTGAAAATATGACTCGGCACACTGCACAAACCATTGTAAAAATAACAAAAATAAAATATAAGCAGAGAGCGAGAGACGGGCAGCCCTACACACCGGCGCCATCTTAAGCAGGTCTTCTGACATGTTGAGACAGCGTCCCGTGTCCCTTGGTCGCCTATGAATCTGAGCTCCAGTGTCCACCTTTATTCCTGGTGTGCTCAAGGCACACTCTCCTCCCACCTCATGAACACCGGGTCAGGTTCATCCTGGGTTGCATCGAGGGCACCCCTGGTGAAGACGGCCAAGGTGCATAGCTCTAACAGGCAGCCCTATCACTGCCCAGAACAAGCCAGCATGGTTGACGCCGACCCAACCAAAAAAAATCAGGGGAGAGCGCGAACGCAGTCCCCCACTACCAGAAATTATGCAGACAAGATTCCCACATTTGGGGAATTCGCAGGGGTCAGCACAACCGGAGTGCAATGGCTGAGCCTCACCCTGGGTGAACCACCTTCATGATCATGGTATCTCCCCTACCAGGTAAGTATCAAATAAAATATGAGACTCAAAATATATTCCATTAGTCGTAGTTCAGAAAGCAGTGTGTCCGCCGCCATGTTGTTGATCGAAATATGCCGTCTGTCTGTGTGCGTGTGTGTGCATGTGATTTAACACAAAACCTCAGCAGGAGATGTTTACATGATCAGCGGGTGATCAGCTGAAAACCTCCACTCTGAGAGGTGGGTTCAGAAACTTCCAGATCCAAAGAGGGGGGCTACTGGTGTCGTGTGAACAGCAGAACCGCAGAGAGAAAGGAGCGGATTCACTCAAAATATGTGCTGTGTAAATGGCCCCTTTGTCAGAACATAGCCCTTTTATTTTTCATCCATTCAACCTTTATTTAGACAGGTAAATAACATTGAGCCTCGAGGACTCATTTACAAAAGAGACCTGATTTCAACAAAGAATGATGACAACAATGGACAACAGCGACAACAATAGACTAAAAAGGCATACAGATTTTTTTTGTTACAAATAAGATGGCAAAAAAAGTAACAAAAACAGCTAGATTCTAAGGCGAATGTAGAAATCTAAAAACAGGAACATGGCTGCACTGGTCCCTGCCAGGAGTCCAACTGATTCTTAAAGCCACTTAGAGAGGTCAAGGTCGAGAGCTTCAGATCTTTTTGTAAGATATTCCAGGAAACAGGAGCAGAGTAGGAGAAGGCCCTTTTGCCAAGTTCAGTCCTCACTAAGGGAACACTGCAGGTAATAATGTCCTGAGAGCGCACGCTGTAGCTGCACTCACCCAGAGACATGTAGGAGGAGATGTATGAAGGCAGCAGACCAAGAAGTAATTTAAAGATGAAAATGTGCCAGTGAGAGAGTCTGTGTGAAGTTAATGATGTCCAGTACAGGGTGCAGTGGTGGGTACGAAAAATGTGTAACAGCGCTGTAAGAGCTGGTGAAATATATTCAGTAACAGCCATATGATATGCATAGCACTTGAACTTATATTAAATGAAAAGTGTTGGATGTTATTTATTAGCATTAGTCACCTGTGATGCTGTCTCACTTGTGGAGGCTTGTTCCAGGTTCCTAGCTGCAGTGTGGGATCCTCTGCACTCCTGTGCATGAAGGACAGACTTTATAAGTTCAAAGTTTTTGTCTATCCATTGTGCCGTAAGACTGATCATGCTAATGGGGCTAACACGACATCCAAATGTCTGTGGTAAAACTCACCCATGTGCTATCGGCTATTAGCTTCTCAATGGTGTTGGAAATGACGGCTTTTAACTCGGAAAAGGTTACGTCGGAAAAATATCTCAGACTGGGGACAATGTAGCGAGGCTCAATGGTCCATAAATCTTCGGAGTGCAACAACCTCATTGAAAAAAAAACAACCTTCCACACCGCCGACATTTTGTATTTTCCTCCCTGCCGTGAGATTAGTTAGGTGCGTGTGCCATCATCACGTTGTGCTGCTGCTGCAGGCATCCTCGTCACTGGGTTGTCATAAAAAAACAGCGTCTTTTATATCGGTGAGTTATTTTGATGGAATGGCCGATGTCCGATATTGAACTTTAACGCTAATATCAGCCGATACCATGCCGATAGTATTGTGCATCCCTACATAAAATAGATAAATAAAAAAACACAAAAATGAATTTATATAGTGTTTCTTATGTTTATGATTACAAATTACTGCAGAGATAGTCCATATATACCACACTGAAACATACTTTAAGTTACA
>NC_056499.1:45427419-45466638 GCF_014905685.2 Nematolebias whitei | reverse complement strand
GACTTATACAGCGAAGCAACATATTTATGTTTTTCCCCAATTTTTGGCTGAGATCTGACAATTTCATTCATTCTGACATGGAAAATATTGAACACTGCCATTTTCAGCTGCTACAGGGCCCTCGACCAATATGACAAACCAAGTGTCTCATTAATAGGTAAAAGTGGTTATTAATGAGACACTTGTCTTGCCATACCAAGCCACCTTCGTCTCGCTCCTGAACTCCTGGAGCAAACGTCAAATCAGCTGCAGTTCGCTGCGCCGCCAGGAGAAATGCAGCTCATTTCACCATTGAAGTGCATTTATTAAAGAAAAGTTCAACTGAGTCACACCTTTACTATAATTTTGAGCAAACAAATAATTGTTTTTAAGTGTTAATCTTGTTAAAGTCCTCCCGTGCATGTTCCCATGGCATCTATTTGGCAGCCAATCGATTTTTGGCACAACACCGGCCCACATTTCTGGGTGGTCAGAGGTGACGCGTAACAGTTGTGACTTATACGGTGAAGTGACTTATTTATGTTTTTTTCCACTTTATTATACATTTTTGGACTGATGCTAGGTGTACGGCGGCAAGTTTAATAAAGCATCGTAAGAGCCAGGTCTCTGACCGTTAACAGCATTTAGACACACATTTACCTGCAGTTGGGGTTTGGTAGATGTACGTAGGAGAGGCCTTGTTAGTTTCACCTCCTGAACTTTGCACTTCCTTGTAGCTGATGAGGGACTGCTGGGAGATTGGGATCAAGTATCCAGCTGGTACTAACGTCTGAACAGGCAGAGGAACAAACTGGTGCTGAGTCAAAGCTCTTTAACGTTTCTCTCCACTGGAGCTGGTTAGGCTGCGTGCTGGTGTGTTTACCTCAGTGTGGACCTGTCCAGGTGTGAGAGGAACCACTCGGACCGGCGTGAGACTCGCCTCACTGTCAGAGTTAGCAGCCTTGTCCTCTTTGTCTAAAAGGTTCTCCAAGCTCTGCTCCAGGGTCTGATTGGCTCCAGAGCCCTCAGGGGTGTTAACAAATTCTGGGTCCAGGTGGAGGGCGCGAGGGGAGGGTCGACTGGTGAGCTGGACGCCACGACAAGCCTTCAGACGGGCCTGCAGGATCTCACAGAGCTTTGGAGAGGTGTCCTAGATGAGAAGCACAGAGACATTGAAGATCAGGCTCGTGCTGTTACTGGGTCTTAGCAGCTTCTGTTTTTCAGCTCATAATCTTGATGAGATCCAACATTTATAGCTGTTATGTTTAGATTTTGCTGAGTCAGCATTCACACTATTGCTATCCTGATTTTGGTCTGCAAGTCTTTTGCCAAGAAACTACTTCTGCATACAGTGCTGCTTGAACGTTTGTAAACTCTTTATAATTTTCTATATTTCTGCATAAATACTGTACGACCTAAAACATCATCAGATTTTCATACAAGTCCTAAAAGTAGATCAAGAGAACCCAGTTAAAGAAATGAGACAAAATCTTATACATGGTCATTTATTTATTGAGGAAAATGATCCAATATTAAATATTAGTAAGTGGTAAAAGTATGTGAACCTTCAGGATTATCAGTTAATCTGAAGGTGAAATTAGAGTCAGGTGTTTTCAATCAGTGGATGATGATCAGGTGTGAGTTTCACCCTGTTTGATTTAAAGAACAGGATCTATCAGAGTCTGATCTTCACAACATGTTTGTGGAAGTGGATCATGGAGGAACAAAGGAGATTTCTGAGGAGCTCAGAAAAACAGTTGTTGATGCTCATCAGGCTGGAAAATGTTACAAAACATCTGTAAAGAGTTTGGACTCCACCAATCCACAGTCAGACAGATTGTGGTCAAATGGAGGAAGTTCAAGAACTTTGTTTCCCTCCCCAGGAGTGGTGGACCAACTAACATCACTCCAAGTTGTGTAATAGTCTGTGAGGTCACAAAGGAGCCAGGGTAACTTCTAACAACTGAAGGTCTCTCTCACATTAATGTTGATGTTCATGAGTCCACCATCAGGAGAACTCTGAACAACAATGGTTCATGGCAGGTTGAAGGAGAAGACACTGCTCTCCAACAAGAACATGGCTGCTCGTCTGCAGTTTGAGAAAGATCACGTGGACAAACCAGAAGACTGTTGGAAGAATGTTTTGTGGACAGATGAGACCAAAGTAGAACTTTTTGATTTAAATAAAAAGAGTTCCGTTTGGAGAAAGAACAACTCTGCATTCCTGCAGAAGAACCTGATCCCATCTGTGAAACATGGTGGTGGTAGTATCATGGTTTGGACCTGTTTTGCTGCATCTGGGCCTGAACAGCTTGTCATCATTGATGGAACAATGAATTCTGAATTATATCAAAGGATTGTAAAGGAAAATGTCAGAACATCTGTCCATGAACTGAATCTGAAGAGAAGGTGGTCATGCAGCAACAACGATCCTCAGCACACGAGAAGTTCTACCAAAGAATGGTTCAAGAAGAATAAAGTTCATGTTTTGGAAAGGCCAAGTCAAAGTCCTGACCTTAATCCAATCCAGATGTTGTGGAAGGACCTGAAGCAGCAGTTAATGTGAGGAAACCACCAACATCCAGAGGTGAAGCTGTTCTGTACAGAGGAACGGACTAAAGTTCCTCCAAGGTGATCAGGACTGATCAACCGTTACTGGAAATGTTTAGTTGAAGTTATTTCTGGGGGGGGGGGGGGGTTGCTGGGGGCACACCAGGTACTGAAAGCAAAGGTTCACATACTTTTACCATAACAAATGTGTAATATTGGATCATTGTCCTCAGTAAATAAATGATCAAGTATAATCAAGTTTTAGCTTCAAATTTTAAGTAATCAACATTCATGGTGCATTTTTATAGTAATTGTTTTGTTTTGTTTTGTTTATTTTTTACCTTAAAGCTGGGGTCCAACCTCTTGGCTTTAGAGGGGCTGTTATCTGAAGCTGAATCAGAGCGCTGACGTTTCAAGGCAGATGGACTGCTGTCAGACTGCTGGCAGACCGTCTGGCTCTGAGCTGCAGATGGGCTCTGCCCAGTCTTGTCCTCAAAGGTCATGGAGCGCACGGCCAGGCTCGATGGCTGCGGCCTGGACAGAGGGTTTGACCTGAGGGATGAGGGGTGCACGTACACAGCGTAGGGTCCACTCCCGCGCTGCTGCGGTAGCAGAACAGGGATTAGAGAGGAACACTGCGCAGGGAGGAAGGTGACAGAGCGAGCGGGCGGTCCTGCCAGCGATGTTTGGGGGTTCAGGTGGATAGTGTTGGCTCCAGACTCCTGAGCTGGTGTTAACACATGCACCTTAGGTTGATCCATGGAATGAGAAGAAGCTTGTTGTAACCTCGTAGCTGCTGCATCTCCCTTACTAGCAGCACGTTTCAGATTCGTTGTGGGCCTGAAACAGAAACAGGACTTCTGTTTACCACTAAACAGACAAAAGCATCTTTTTTGAAAACAGTGATTGACATGGAGACATTTTTGTTGTTATGAACAGAAACATCTCTTACTAATGCTCTATTTACACGGACACGGTGGGGAAACGTAGGTTTTTCGTATGTTAGAGGAAAAGATCCGCGTCGACGGACAAATTCTGTGTTTACATGCAACCGGAGGAATCTCCCCCCGCCCTCCCGAATCCGCTGTAGTTACCATGCCGGGTCATAATAAAAGATAAATAGAACTTTATTGATCCCGCAGGAAATGATTGTCATTAGTTGGCGCTGTGAATTTTGTACCTTCACCTAATGTGCATGTGTGCCATCTCAGCTCGCTCCTGTCCTCTGGGCTAAAAGTTCAGCTAACAACAAGTTAACAACAAGTTAAAGCTGGATTTTGGATAAGAGTGGACAGATTTGATGCCAAGCAGGACCGCTTCATCTAACAGCTCCACACCGGTCGCTGAGTGGACCAGAACCGAGTCGTCGATGATGATGTCGGACTTTCTACTCCGTGGTAATCAGTAGCTGATTTACAGCAGATAAATCAACGTTCTTAATAATGTTTGCTTGTGTTTACTTTGATCACACAACAACAGAGTTTTTATTTGTATTTTTCCTGCGAGGAGAAGCTGTTCTCCCACCAGAGACGGACCGGTTCTGAACGAGCCTCCGCCCAGGTGCAGTGCAGGAGGACGTCGAAGAGAGAGATGTTGGATGAACTATTTATTTAAAATTCCCCTCATTTCTTTTTTTCCAATCCATTGACTGTTTTAAGATGCATTAATCAAATGAGTGACAGCCTGAACAAGCCAGATGAACAACATGGGACCAGTATCCAGGATGAAAACAGAGCAGAGTCCAGTTCATGTAGTTTACAGTTCAGTTAACGTGATTTTAATAGTGTGTTCAGTTTAATTATCAGTGTTTGTGTGACATACAGTTTGTGGTGTTGAATAACTAAATAAAAATTAAACCTGACGTCTTCATTTTCAACTTTAATAACACACGTTTTACATTATTTAAATCATATAACTTGAGTCCAGATAGCTTCAGTTAGCTCAGATAACTTTATTATACTGTAAATCTGTCACACTAACATTAATACTGTTTATTATTGTTAAACTGTTATTATTTAGCACATTTTGTATGTTATAGTGCAGCGCGACACGTGAAATATCCGCCTGCCTCGTTCAATGAACAGCAATATCAGAACTGGATCCGGCTGGTGTCTCTTCCAACACAGACGTCGCTCACAGCAGCTGCATTCAGGTGTAGATTAATAAAATATGAGACTCAAAATATATTCCATCAGTCGTAGTTCAGAAAGCAGTGTGTCCGCCGCCATGTTGTTGATAGAAATATGCTGTCCATCCACACGTGTGTGTGCACGTGGTTTAACACAAAACCTCAGCAGGAGATGTTTACATGATCAGTGGGTGATCAGCCGAAAACCTCCACTCTGGGAGGTGGGTTCAGAAACCTCCAGATCCAAAGATGGGGGGCTACTGGTGTCGTGTGAACAGCAGAACCGCAGAGAGAAAGGAGCGGATTCACTCAAAATATGTGCTGTGTAAACGGCCCTTAAAGCAAAGAAGAGTTCAACCAGAACAGGAGTGCCCAATATGTTGATCGCGATCTACCGGTCGATCGCGAAGCAATTTGATTTTATTAGCCGGACCAAGTAAAAAGCAGCAAACCTACCATTTCCACACGGACTGGCGGGAGGCGTCCCCCTCCCCCCCCACGTCATATCTGAAGTGCGTATGCCTCATCTACAAGTGTACCAGAGCGGTATTTTCAGACTATTCATAAAAACTATGACACTGACTTCCTTCTGAAAAATGAGCTGAGAAAGAAAATGTTGAAGGAACTAAAATCCCAGATATCTGGACAGCGGGTGAATCACTTAATAATTAATTGTTAAGCACAAGAACTCTTTTCAAGACGGAGAGATGATTAAAGAGTTTTTAGTTGAAGCAGCTGACTCGTTGCTCAGAGACGTTAAAAACAAACCAGAAATATTATCTTCACCAAAGCTCTCAGGGATGAAGAACTACAGTTACAGTTAAAGCAGCTGCTGTCAGGGCTGAAGTTTCACTTTTGTTCTCAAGTTCTCAGGTTAGTTTTCAAACATGAAGTTATTCTTGTTGTTTTCAGTTCCTATGCATGAAGAACAGAAGTCATTGCTGAGTTTTGTTTATTATTTTGTACGCAGACAGTAAAAATATATTGCCACTTTTTTTCTCCAACAAACTTTTGGGTTTTGTCATTTGTCGGTCTGAGTGGGCCATGTTCCGCTCCTCTATTGTCGAGGCGACTTATCGGAGCTGTGGCCGCAAGGCTGTCTGTGCTTGTCGCGGCGGTAACACTCGAATCCGGTGGTGGACACCGGCAATGAGGGATGCTGTCAGGCTGAAGGAGTCCTATCGGGCCGTTTTGGCCTGTGGGACCCCGGAAGCAGCTGATGGGTACTGGCAGTCCAAGTGGCATGCAGCTTGGGTGGTCACTGAGGCAAAAACTCGGGCGTGGGAGGAGTTCTGAGAGGCCATGGAGAATGACTTCCGTATGGCGTTGAGGTGATTCTGGTCCACCATCCCCAGACTGGGGTGGTGGCCCCCCTATTCAAAAAGGGGGGCCGTAGCGTGTGTTCCAACTACGGGGGATCACGCTCTTAAGCCTCCCTGGTAAGGTCTATTCAAGGGTTCTGGAGAGGAGGGTCCATTGGATAATCGAACCTCGGATTCAGGAGGAGCAGTGCGGTTTTCGTCCTGGTCCTGGAACACTGGACCAGCTCTACACCCTCAGCAGGGTCCTGGAGGGTGCGTGGGAGTTTGCCCAACCAGTCTACATGTGCTTTGTAGACTTGGAGAAGGCGTTTGACCGCGTCCCTTGGGGAACGCTGTGAAGGGTCCTCTGAGAGTATGGGGTACCGGGCCTTTTTATACGGGCTGTTAGGTCCCTGTATGACAGGTGTCAGAGCTTGGTTTGCATTACCTGCAGGAAGTCGGGCTTGTTCCCAGTGAGAGATGGACTCCACCAAGGTTGCCCTTTGTCACAGATTCTGTTCATAACTTTTATGGACAGAATTTCTAGGCGCAGCCAAGGTGTTGAGGGGATCTGTTTTGGTGGCCTTAGGATCGTGTCTCTGCTTTTTGCAGATGATGTGGTCCTAATGGGTTCATCAGGTCGTGATCTACAGCTTTCACTGGAGTGGTTCGCAGCCGAGTGTGACGAGGCCGGGATGAGGATCAGTTCCTCCAAATCCGAGGCCATGGTCTTGAGCCGGAAAAGGGTAGAGTACCTTCTCTGGGTCGGGGAGCAGGTCCGGCCCCAGGTGGAAGAATTTAAGTATCGTGGGATCTTGTTCACAAATGAGGGAAAAATGGAGCGTGAGATTGAAAGGCAGACAGGTGCAGCATCGGCAGTGAAGCAGGCGCTGTACTGGTCTGTTGTGGTGAAGAGAGAGCTGAGTCAAAAGGTGAAGCTCTCAATTTACTGGTCGATCTACGTTCCTACCCTTATCTATGGTTAGGATGCCTTCTGGACGCCTAGAGGAGACCTAGAGGAAGACCCAGGACACGCTGGAGGGACTATGTTTCTCAGCTGGCCTGGGAGCGCCTTGGGATTCCCCGGAGGCGCTGGCCCAAGTGGATGGGAAAAGGGAAGTCTGGGCCTCTCTTCTTTGGCTGTTACCCTCACGACCCGACCCCGGATAAGCAGAAGAAAATGGATGGATGGATATTCTGCATGGTCTTTGTCAGTTTGACCTGCTACCAAATGCAGATGCCAAAAAGGGGCTGAAAATGATGTAACACTTCAACTTGGATTATGTTTAATGTCAAATTTATTCATGACATTTACTCTCTAACACAATGACAACACTCGAACAGTGTAAATTTGTAAATGTTCACAAATCTAAACTCAACCTGTTCACAAGCGACAAGTGAAAAGTGCACAAGTAGTAGTGCATTAATAGATATACTTGAGTTTAGTTTCTTAAATTTAAGAATAACTAAAAACACAAGCCTTTTATATCAGTGGTTTTTTTTGATGGAATGGCCCATGTCCAATATTTAACTTTCTCGCTAATACTGGCTGATACTGATACCATGCCGATAATATCGCACATCCTTTAAGTATACGTTTTGTATTTTGATAGTACTGTAGGTAGATCACTTGGACTTGGTCATTTTAAAAGTAGCTTGCATGCTGAAAGTGTGGGCACCCCTGAACCACAACAACTAAAACTTATTAAGAAACGCTTTTAATATAAGATAAACAAAGAATGAAATGTAAACTTACTCTGACCCTTGGTCTAGTTCAAGCTTACAAATAGCAGCAAGCTGAGCCATTTTGTTTGGAAAGTCTGTGTGAGATGAATCACCTGAGTGGAGAAAAACCTTGTGTTACCCCAATCTTTAAAAAAAGAACAGAAATCACTTTCTTTGACTAGTCATGTTTTCTGCTTACCAAGAGCACATTTGACAGGACTGCTGGGGGCAGAGTTGATCTTGCGTCGGTCGTCTTGAATACTCTTTGCAAGTTTTATGAGAGAGGGGTGTCGGGTGAATCTGCGTTTGCCTCCCGGTGAGGAAAAGAGGTTTTTGGCACAATTTTCTACAGAAGCACAAGACTCCAGCACTCTTTTCTTCTTGGAGGGGCATTTGAACGAAGGGTCTGTCACGTCTGAAACAGAGCATGAGACGATGACTCCAGCTGCAGTCAGCTCTCATAAATAATGCACGACGTACAAAACCAAGCTGAATATACAAAACATGAACGTGGAGGAAAGGCTTCTTTAATACCGTTAACTTGTGGAAATTCTTCAGGGCCAATCCACTCAAAAGCCGGTTTCCTTCCCCTCTCTTGGGTCACGTGGACTTTCTCGATGAGCTTCAGGCTCCGCAGAACATTAGCGATGTCGTACAGCCGCCGTACTTTGGCTGCAAACACAGAACCAATGAAAACAAATCCACCATAACTAGATAAAAACCAAAAACGCTTCCATATTCACTACACGTAAAACTATTTGATGAGCAACTGAAAGACTTTAACATTAGAAATACAAAGTTCTTCAAGCAACTAATGCACATGTTTGACATTTACAGAAAGATCTTTAAGCAAAACGAGCCCAGAGTTGCATTACTTGGACCAACTCGTGTAGGACTGAGAGGTCTGATAAATATCTGTTAAAGCTATCAAATATTTTACAACTGGGAAAATGGGCCTTTCTGCAGAAATGTAGTTTGAATGCTGAATGAAATGTAGTTAAAAAAGGTGAAAGTGAATTATATAATACAAGAACTTTCAATGTGAGTGGAAATGTTTGAAGAAAAGACAATTAGAAAAAACTAAATTGACAACTAGAAAAAGGAAGCACACGAAGCATACAGACAAAGAAATAAAAGGGTGCATTAGGAGACATAAAAAGGCTAAATCAAAGTTGAATATTGCAAAATTATATAAAAAAATATATATAAAGCTGTAATATGAATGAGCCGAACATTTTCATATCAAAATGGCTGAAATTGCTAAGAGTCCAGAAAACACACGTAAGATAAAGATCATATTAACTGTGAATTCTGCATCAGCATTCAGAAGGTGCAGGAAGTTATCTGATGGAACAACATCCAAGAAATGCAGATGCAGCCAGAGGGCGGAGGGTTCAGTGGCCGCAGGATTCCATCTCCGCTCTTTGCAGATGATGTGGTCCTTGTCCTGTTGGCGTCATCGTGCCGTGATCTTCAGCTCGCACTGGAGCAGTTCACAGCAGAGAGTGAAGCAGCTGGGATGAGAATCAGCACCTCCAAATCTGAGGCCACGGTCCTCAGTCAGAAAAAGGTGGATCGTTCTATTCAGGTCGAGGGTGAGGTTCTGCCTCAAGTGGAGGAGTTCAAGTATTCAAGTTCAAGTATAGTTCAGGGATTTGTTCATGAGTGAGGGAAGAATGGAGCATTAGATTGGGATTGGTGCAGCATCTGCAGTATTGCGGATTCTGTGCCGGTCCATTGTGGTGAAGAGGTAGCTGAGCTGTAAGACAAAGCTCTGGTTACCGGTCAGTCTACGTTCCCACCCTCACCTGTGGTCATGAGGTAGTGACTGAAAGAATGAGATCATGGATACAGGCGGTTGAAATGAGTTTCCTCCGCAGGGTAGCTGGACTCTCCCTTAGAGACAGGGTGAGAAGTTCAGTTATCTGGGAGAGACTCAAGAGTAGAACCGCTGCTCCTCCACATTCCTGGGCGCCTCCCTAGGGAGGTGCTTTGGGCACGTCCGACTCAGAGGAGAACCCGGAGAAGACCCAGGACACGGTGGAGAGACGTCTCTCGTTGGCCTGGGAACACCTTGGGGTCCTCCCAGAAGAACTGTGGCTGTGGAGAGAGATGTCTGGGCCTTCCTGCTCAAGCTGCTGCCCCCACGACCCAACTTCAGAACAAACGGAAGATAATGGATGGATGGAACAAGAATCATCTTCCTTCAGACCCCAGAAAGATTCATTTGTCAGAAGACGTAGACCTACATTTATATTTACACGCCAAAGAGAAAATGTTAGCATGATGGCTCATTTCATTTAGTGGTATAAAGTTTTCCCCTTTTCTCTTCTTTATGTTATTAACAGAAAACACTGAATTATGTCACGCTATCTGCAAGCCTGGCAACACGATGATACAATGGTATAATCTGTTAAGAATAAAGTTAGTGGCTGTCAGCAGACGAGACGTTTCAAATCTGAAGTCAGAACAAACCTAAAGTCGTTTTACTCAGAGACATATTTCAGGTTTCATGCTGCATTGCTGTTTCTAAACTCACTCTTGAACTTGTTCTTGTCTTGATCTGCAGCGTGGTCCTCTCCTATCAGGATCTTAGCAGCCATGTCCAGACTGACCACACGTGGGTTTGACACCAGGAAGAGCATGACGAACTTCTGGCTCATCACTCGCAGAGATTTGTCTTTCCTACTGTTAACGGAGGCTGGATGGAGAAAAGAGAAGGTCAGAGCAAGCAAAAAAACTTTCAGGTAACACAAAACTTGTTTGAATTGAAGCTAAAGCTCGTTTCTTGTTGCTTTTCACCTGCTTTGAACTCGACTCCTGGAAGCTCCACAAAGAAGAGCTCCTTCTGGCCTGGTTCGCTGCCGTCCACGTCGATCACCATCTCGTTCTCCTTCTCCTCCCCATCAAAGTCAAACTCTCTGTCCAGGCCTCGCTGCCGGATGTGCTGCATCTGCTGCCCGTACCTGTGCTCCTCACCCACCCGCTTCAAAATGGCCAGAGTCTCGGCCAGCTTGGTGCGGCCGTGCCACGTGTAGCGGTTCTTTGCCGAGCGGCTCACCATGTGAAGGCTCTCCAGCACGTTCATGATGTCGTAGATGCGCCGACGCTCCACGTCTGTGTGGTTACATGAACAGAAAACGATTAACAACACTGCAACAAAGGGTTAAACCTCTTTTAAAGTAGTACGTTATTAGAATGGATTCAAATCAACATAATGAAATATATGAAACATTATCAAGGCAGAAAAGAAAAATCTAAATATGTCACGAAGCACTTGACTGATTTTAATTCAACTTACAGAAACTGATTAACTTTTGGAGTCGTCACAAATCAAAAACACTAAAATGACTAAAGCTCTGCCAGTTTACAGATGTTAACCTAAAATTAGGCGACATATTCAGAGTACCAACAAAAGGAACAAGGCTTTGAAACGTTGCTATTAATTATTTGGAGTCAATTCTGTCTGCAGGTTAGCAAAATAATGTTCACGTATGGAAGGATTTAAATAAAACTTTCAGGAAATTATGGTGACATGCACATCTACAACTAATTTACTTTTGGAGTCAAACAGATTAAAGTTGGCCTCCACAGCCGACCATAACAAAAACAACATAAAAAAGGAAGCATACTGAGCTTAGTGGCCACATCATCCAGGCAGATGTCACTGTGGGCCGAGTCTGGATAATCTGGGTATCGGGCGAGAAACTTGTGACAGAGCAATCCCAGACTCTTGTCTTTTCTGCTGATCATTTTCTCAGACTCTTCTCCATTTTCAGAGTCCTACAGAAAAACACACGGTTAGAAAACATCCCATAGACCACCTTGACTTATGAGGGGTCATGCCAGGACACATACCTGGGTGGGGTAGAGACCATCCCGCTCATCGTGGTCCACACACAGTTCTTTCTCTCGGTTCCTGATCTCAGGACTAGCAGCACTGATGAGCATTTTAAGGTTGGAGGTTGGTGTCCAGGGATCAACAGAAGCTACTTCCCTTCCCTTTTTAGGTGTAGTGAAAGGCCCCATGGTCAGCCACTTATCCACTGGGACCAAACCAGTTGATTTCTCTGAAGGGTTCATCACATCATCATCCTAGTGAAATAAAAATAAATTATACATTTTAAAAGATAAACTCATCTTTACCTGACACACATTTTCTGCATTTACTGACTTGTACGGTTTACATTAACACCAAGATAATAGAATAAAGTCCATTATTTAACATTATTCTCCTTTGCATAGGAATTTGACAAAGTTTATGGCTACTATTATTTAATCATGAATTTGAGCCCACATTATTTAATAAATCCACTCATTGTAGCACACATCCATTAAAAAGCATTCATTAATTTCTAATTTATACATTAAAAAAACTTCCTCACCATATTGTAGATTGAACAGGACTAGTAGGCTGCTTTATGTACATTTTTTATATATGAAGTTTTTTTAATAGTGATTTGAAAATTTTTATTTGCTACGTTATTCTTTCATTTGTATAAATGTTAAATTTAATTATAAAGTAAGTTTAAAAGTAACGAAAATGACAAGCTAATATTGGCGGTAATTGACCAAAATTCCAACGAATCACGGGGCTCAACGGACGAGAAGATCCCGCCCTTTGTGCCCGAATCAGCCAATGGGAACGCGGCATTAGACAGCGGAGGGGAAATGGAGTGTCCCGCGCAGGTAAACAGTTTTTGAAATGCTTGGCGCGGACCATCCGTTCACTGTCAGAGGCGGGTTGTTTTACACGTTTATAACTATTTGATAACGAATAAATGAAGTTTAAAAATATAGAAGCTGATATAGTCTAAAGGAGGCACAGTTTAACATAAAAACGCAGTAAAACCAGTTTGGCTAGAAACGTTTCACACATCAACCGCTCGAAACTTTGCCTGTCAACTTCAACCGAACCTGCTTGGACGGTGAATTAATAAGTCGCAGTGAGCTGGCGATGACATAAAAACATGGACTTCAATTAAACGACGTAGTGTTGACTTTAATTTGATTCACAATTGCGATGAACCACTTACCAAAACCGGGAAGGTCACCCTTCCTCAGAGGATTTCCATCTTACCAAGTAGAGCTTCCAAAATGAAGTTCCAGCCAGTATAACGCGTTTTTTAAATGGACGGGTCTGTCCCCACAGAGGCTAAGTGAACATGAACTCTGTAAACCTGAACAGAAAATGTCCGCGGCTGTCAGTCTGACTCCCCCCTTCCCAACAAGCCTTGATCAACTTTACTTTGTTGGAAAAGTTTCCTCAGTTCGATGACCACCACAGCAGTTGCCCCGCCCAGTTCGAGCATGCGTACTGACGTCAGCACGAAACCGGCGCGCAACACTTCTTCCGTCTGGAGAAAGAGGCGGGGCCTAATCAGAATTACGTCAGTCCCTTATCTCTCATTTCTGTGCACAGACTCGCTCACAGGCTGTGCGTGATTTACATTTGTGCAAGTTAGAAGCCACCCCTAATTTATTTATGCTTTCAGTCTAAAAAGCCAATTTATTTGACCTGACTGAAAAATGTTGGATTATTGAGCATGGACTTTGTTGTTTAAAACCAGTTTGACATGGACTTTGTTGTTTAAAACCAGTTTGACATGAACAAGGGCGTCAGAAGCATCCGTAATGTGGGGGTGTGTGTTGGGGGGGGGGGGGGGGGGCACAATGATGTGTGTGTGTGTGCAAGGTGTTCACTAGTGTACAAAAAAACAACATTTCACCTAGATTTCCTTTAAACACATTTAAAACATGTTTCTCACCAAGTTTGTGTAAATTCATCTGTGGGTTTTAAAGACATTTTAACTTTAATACACTTTAATACAGAGCGTCAGATCTGAACTATTTGTCTTTATAGAGAAATAAAAACCATCACCACTAGACATTTTTACTTGTGTTCAACACGACTCATCTAAATGATGTTTCTCATGAAGCTTGAGGACAATAAGGTGTGGGGTTTTAAAGATACTTCAACTTTAATGCACCTGAACACACAGCGTCTGCAGCGTCTCACAGCCTCACAGTTACTGCTAAGCTAACATGCTACAGACGTAGCGCTCCTCTCAAGCATCCTCCTAACATGAATATATGTTGATGATCAACCCCCTGGTCAACCACTGCCCACACTAAGCTGCTAAACTGGCGAGCGAGCAACACAGAGGTATCTCCTCTATATACACACATCCATCCATCCAACCATTATCTTTACCTGTTTCTTCCTTTTAGGGTCACGGGGGTCACTGGTGCCCATATCCAGCAGTCACTGTATGAGAGGCGGGGGACACCCTGGACAGGTCTCTAGTCCATCACAGAGACACATAGAGACAATTAGAGTTACCAATCAGTCTAACATTCATGTTTTTGGTCTATGGGGGGAAACTGGAGTACCTGGAGAAAACCCACGCATGCACGGAGAGAACATGCAAACTCCAAAAGTGCTGCCCTAGACTGGGAAAGTTATAAAAACATGTTGTTTACGACTGGCTGAACTCTCCCCAGAAGTGCTGCATTCTTTCTTTTACTTTCTGAGGTAACTCATTTACTCGTTGCCCCCCCCCCCCCCCTTTTTTTTTTTTACATTTTCACATTCTTTTTTTAAGCGTGCTCATGTATTGTATGATGCATTGTACTAAAAGGTTTGTTGTTTATGCTCAGAGTTAAAACTGAATAAAAATGAAAAAGAGAAACCGAGGAATGACTCTATTTTTGCACAAACTGTCTTTTTAAAACTAAGAAGTTCAACTCCTGCAAACTCCACATATCATGTCTGTGTTTCGACACAAGGGGACGCGAGAGCACTCCTCATCAAATATCACCATGGCAACCAGCCGCCGCCTTCAAGGATGCTGAGAAAAAAACAGACGTCAGTGAGAAAGAGAGTGATGGGGTGGGGGCAAAGGGTTGATGATGCATTCAGGTGCTGTTTTGAAATATGGTTTACATTGCTTAACAGTCAGACCCATCTACAGAGGTGTTCTTTTAAAAAACAATAATTATCCTGTTTTTATATACAGAAAAGAAAAATATATTTTTTCTTCTTTCGACTGAGTTATGGATGTATTTTATTTCCAAAATTATTAATCTGGATGTAATAAATGATTTATAGGATTTTAAAGATAAGTGGCCCACCGACAGAGAGGAAACTGGTCAAGTCTGTACCTTCTCCGATTTAAGATTTGTGACAGGTATTTGCAAGACTACTACAAAAATAAACGCTTAAATAAAAAAATGCACATTGCCAGGCATGAAAAACTGTGCTTTCTGTAAACATAAATTCACTAAGAACAACAAAAGCAAATGAAAGAAATTTTACTATAATCACGACAACAAATCAACAATATACTAATACATGCTTTATTTATATTTCTTTTTTGTTTGTTTAACTTGACATGCAAAGTGTTAACTTGAGCGACAGTTCCTAGCAGCTGATATTACCGACAGTCCGTGAACGCGTCAGCGTGCTGCTCCGCTCGCAGCAGCAGGGGCGGACAGCAGCGCCTCACACGAGCCGGGAGGGGAGCGTCTCCACCGGGCAGGGCGAGACGCAGAGCTCCGCTGGGTGAGCATGTCCTTACCTCACACGCGCACGCCTCTAATTCGTGCTTCTGCTGCATGTTTGTTTGAACGTCGCTGAGTTGGAGAGCTCAGAGGGTCAGCGCATCCTGCAGGGATGCTGCTGCTGCACGAGCTCCTCAAACATGCACGAGCAATTTGTTCCGACTGGAACTCTGGAGGTGTTGGTCCGGGGACAGGTCGAGGCGTCCGCAGTTTAATCTGCCTTAAATGATACCTGTGAAATAAAACGCACAGCGCGTGGCAACAACACAACTTTAACACGTTTTGATGACTTTTGTCTGAATTAATCTCGAAAATTAACGATTTGAATTAAAGTTTAAAGCGAGTCGCTGCAAACTGGAAAGTAAAACGTGAAAAAAAAATGCTGTTCTGAACTAAAGGATGCAGTTTGAAACTGATTACTCCAGTAGTTTTACAAATATTTTGGTATGCAATATGCGGGTATGCACTCACTGTAAACAAGACACTCAGCTCAGCTGAAGCCTCCTAAAACCAAGGAGAAGCTGGAGCCAGGTGACTGACCTCCACCAGGATGGACTGCTGAATTTTACACACTGGTTGTATCTAGAATAATCAGGTGAAATGCATCAAGCCCATTTAATGCAAAATGTTACAACTGCATACTTTACTCAACAAATCTGAGCTTAAGGACATCAACATTGTCCGACCTCTCCGTCCCAAACAGCATCAGTGTTGTTGTCCTATTGCTTTTTCTGTATGTAAACAAACACGTGCTGTTCATAAACTTTGCTTATAGATATTTCAATGCAAGGACATTGGTCTGAGAGACATTTGTGTGGATTTGTTTCAATCAGGTCTTCATGAGAACCTTTAACTGTCTCCGTCACGATTTCTCAGTTTTGATCTTATAACGCAGAAAGCTGCTGAGAAACTAAATCCTATATTTGTTTTGCAGAAGTGAACAGATTGGATCTGCAGGAGGACAGGAGCGGATCAGGATGATCACAGCATCCGTCAGGATCAAATGTCCTCAGCAGCTGTGATGTTTCCTGAACAGCGTTTCCTCCTGGTTAGGCTTTCCCTTCCCTGTCCCGATGCCCGCGTCACGTCGGCCCCTTAGGACCAGCAAGCACAAAGAGAAACCCCCCAGAATCATCATGGCTGAGGCGCAGCACAAGTCTGAGGTTGGATCCCTCCAAAGACTGGGCGTCATCTTTTTAATGAGGCAAAGTTGATGGACAGAACGCTCTTCCTTCCTGCTTTTGGACGTTCATGCTCTGTAACTGGGAGCAGGGTGGGAAGGGAACTGAAATACTCTGAGCAGGTATTTCTCTTGGTTCCCTGGAAGGTTTCCTTGTAAAGGCTGGATATTTAGCTGTGGGAGGACCTCGTCTATGGGAAGATGGAGGCAGGAGCAGAGGGCAGCCCGCATCAGCACCAGAGGAGGAAGCCTGTGCTGCATGGACTGGAGGATCAGAAAAGGGTGAGTCAGTCACAAATGCTCTTACCTGAACCCATCTCAATGTTTGTGTTTGAAAACCATCTTTTAATGATGGTGGTTTAATCTGGTGGATTACTAGTTGCATGCAAGAATTTTAGGGATGAGATTATAATGAGATTATTGGAAGCTTTCACATTGCAAGTCCTCGTCCCTCTCAGTTTTGCTCTGAACCTTCCTCATGATAATGATGTTGTTTTGTTCCACGTTTGTTCTGCACTGGTCTTGAACTTTGCTACAAGGTGCGTACAGTTTGAGATGCTTTGAAACTTGGTCCTCTGTTTCAGTTTGTCACAATAAAATAAAATAAAACGAAGAAAATGGTCAGGTTTCAAAGCTGTCAGTTTGTACTTGTATGAGGGGCCGTGTTGTGGGTCAGAAAGGCTGGAGGTGCATGCTGCTTCGCTGCCTTCAGTAAAATGTGATGGGTGCATCCTGGTACTTCACATGACATCCACTGTGGTCTTGCAAAAACCTTCAGAACATTTCCAATATTTTCTTAATGTGGCACAAAACTTTATAAGATTTCTTTGTTTTCTCGTAAGCGTGTCTAATTCAGAGTGCATTAGTCTTTTATTTTGAAAGTCAAGGCAGAGTAAAATCCTCCTGCAGGGTTTTAACAACCCGTCAGATTAAAGGACGTGCAACATATCTCCCAAAACACACCCATCTGATGGGATGTGGGTGTGTTTTCAGTTTTGTTGTGCTTTGTGAAATGTGGCAGCATTTAGTTTTTGTTTTAACCGCTAATGAAAACTGGGCGTGTTTTATGAAACATCTTGTTTGTATTTTTTTATCATTTATTTTTTGTGAAATGTTGTTTAGCCGTTTATTTCAGTCGTACAAGCTGGAGCATCATAACCGACACAAAACACTCCAGAGTGAACATTTGGTAGTTTACTGCGATTTAAAGAAGTTTTTATTAGCCAACAATTATTTAAAATCGTCTTTGCTTCTTCCTGGTGGACTTCCTGTTCTAGACTCCAGTTCATGTTGTACCTCTCCTGTAAATATCACCTTGATGTCTGCATTAATGTAATATAACTTTCCACAGCAAATTAGAAGGATGACCCGTGAAACAAATGACTATTAATCTAATCAAGCTTAATGGGATCATCACAAAAAAATGAAATGCATTAGACAGCACAGCCGGCAGGTAGATGAGAATGCATCTACGGCACCTCCCTTTCAACTCATTTGAGATTTGGGGCTGTAGCTGAGATATTATTTGAGCTTTAGAGATGTTAATCAGCGGCTTCCAGTTGTTAAGAAAACATCTTGTTGTTATGGTCACGCATCATAACATAGTCTTGGAAGACTGCGCAGTCTCACCATCAATATTGACTATACTGCCCCAGATGTTCTGGAGTGCACTGAAGTTACGAAAAGCATTTATCAAGATCATTGTAACTGGAGCTGTCTATGACAGAGCAGCAATAAAAATCTGCATTCACAATATTTTCCTAGTCTCCTAGCCCTTAAATTGTGCTGATAGGTCGTCCCTGATTTAAGGAACAATTAACAATTTGCTTTACAATTAGGAGGAGGCTTCTTCCTCACCTGTTTGTCTGGGTTGTCTCCTGGATGACTCCAAAGCAAAGTGCCAGCTAGTAAAGGTACATTCATGGTTTCCATGCACACAATCTTCAGGTAACATTTATTTTACCATTTGCAATGTTGTTAAGTGGGTGGCATTATAAAAATAAGAGTTCAACATATTTCTTTACCAGCTCTTCCTGTCTGGGTCTCAGGGAGCTGGTGCCTATCTCAGCAGGACTGAGTCAGAGGGGGACACGTCTCCAGTCCATCACAGGGACACATGGAGACAAACGAGACAAACTACCATTCACTCTCTCACTCACACCTACGCACAATTTAGTTACCAACATAACTAACGTGCATGCTTTTGGTCTGTGGGAGGAAACTGGAGTACCAGGAGAAAACTCGCATGTTCACACGGAGAACATACAAAAAAGTATTTAAAAGTGCTAATATTTGGTACTAAAAAATCTACATCTACAATCATTGTAAAGACCTTTGCTTTTTATAACACATGTCTAAACATTCAATAATATCAGCATTGGTGGTTTTAGTTATCTGACATTGTGGACCCTAATGGCCTCATGAATAAATATTAACAAATTAAGCAACATGCAGATTTTCAAACGTGGAAACCATGAATTGAACTAACGTTTCATTAGAGATGGAGTACTTTAGGTCTCTCAACTGTCAGCTATTTAAAACAAAAAGCACATTTCTTTATTTTGGTTTCTTATTTTCCACTACCTGATCCTGCCCCCATAAATTATTGATCTGATCAGGTGTGTTAAATTAGTCACCTGGGAGTATGTCGAACATGAATATTAATTTCTGCAACCAGAGTGCCAGCTGCTCTGATTCCCACACTGTGGAACATCTCACTGGTTGCTAATTGACACACGGAGAGCCGAGCACTTCTGTCTGGATTTAGCACAAAGCTACATATTTGTGAAAGCCCAACCAAACACGCTCTTTAGCTCTTGTTGCTATAGTAACCAACTCTGATGCCATCCATAAAGCGCTTTAGTTATTTTTTCGTTTCAAACCTTTGCCTTCTCAGTTTTTTTAAATTGTACTCTTATTAATCCCCAATGGGGAAATTAATCCTCTGCATTTTTCCCATTGCACATGTGAGCAATACATGTGAAGCAGAGAGCTGCCACCAGCTAAGCTGCCCGGGGAGCAGCTGGGGGGAGTTTAGGGCCTTGCTCATGGGCCCAGAGTGGGGCAAATGAGGGTGGAGGCAGGTGCAGTTGCTTCACCTTTTCCACCCACATTTTGATGCTGTCGATCCAGGGAGTTGACCTGCTCCCCTCCTCTCTAATCTCTGTGCCACTCCCCCAGTTTGCAGCAGGGTTCACACAGGTGTTGCAAAATCTTGAAAATGATCAAATTTTAATGCAGTTCCTTCAAGGAAAAAGCTGCATTCCACAAAAGTGTTGAACTTATATAAAACTGCTTCAAATGGCAGGAACCAATAAGAAAAATAAGCTCTCCTGTACTCTCGTAGATTTCCCAGATACTGTGCATTGATATCCATCCATCCATCCATCCATTTTCTTTACCCGCTTATTCCATTTTGGGTCACGGGGGTCGCTGGTGTCCATGTCCAGCAATCACTGTGCGAGGGGCGGGGTACACCCTGGACAGGTCTCCAGTCCATCACAGGGCCACATAGAGACAAACGAGACAAACAATCATTCACTCTCTCACTCACACCTAGGGACAATTTAGAGTTACCAATCAGACTAACATGCATGTTTTTGGTCTGTGGGAGGAAACCGGAGTACCCGGAGAAAACCCACGCATGCACGGAGAGAACATGCAAACTCCACCCAGAAAGGCCCCTGGACCGGGGTTTGAACCAAGGACCTGCTCACTGAGAGGCAGCAGCTCTACCAGTTGCGCCACCGTGCTGCCCGTGCATTGATATGAAGTTCTGAAATGTGGGTCCACATTCCATGAAATTGAAGAACTCTGCAGAGTCCACCAAAAACCAAGTGAACGCTTGAGTGACGAGTGACCTGGAGCAGACTTAACTGTAATCTGCTTAGGTAAACAAACTATAAACAGACATTTACGTAGTTGGAAATGTAAAACTGAATCTGCTGCTTAAAGAAAAGAGAAGCGATGCAAGACAACAGGTGGTAGAGCACCTTAAAGACAGAGCTTGGTATCGGCATTTAAACGTGTGGCTTTTGCAGCAACAAGACTTGACAACAAGTTTACAGTTTAAACCCAACCTGTCAATTTATCTGCATGTTTGACTCAACAAATCTGAGCATAAATACGTGCCAGTTAGACTTCGTCCCAAACGGCTCTGTCGTGGACCTATTTCAAGCCAATTTGGCTGTTTCTGTAGATACACTTATGTGGTGTTTGGCATTCAGTCACACATTTTGCTTACAGATTTGTATTTTAAAGACACATCAACTATCAATATGAGAAAAATATTGTGCAGATTTGTTTTCTGACTTTATGCAATTTTTTTTCGAGTAGGCTTCATGACTTTGCAATGAGTAGGTTTAAGAGCATGTTCTTCCTCATCACAGTAATGCACTGGAATATCATAAAAACTGACCTTGGATGAAATTGCTTGACTTTGTTGCTGTGACATTTGTAGATTAATTGGCATCAGAAGCATTTGTAGTGTGTGTGTGTGTGTGTGTGTGTGTGTGTGTGTGTGTGTGTGTGTGTGTGTGTGGGGGGGGTGTCCCTCCCCCAGAAAATTCTGAATAAAGTAGATTCTTTTTTCTGCATTCTGGTGTATTTTAACAGGTTGTTAAACATCTGTGTTTACCTACATACATGAATACTTAATTCAGTAACTATTTTAGAGAGCATGGCACAAAAAGTTTTAGCCTGACCAACAGCTCCCCTTGTGTGAATAGAGCACGCTCCGCTTCTTTCACGTTTACCCCCCCGTTGACAACTGCCGGCACTAACGCAGCACTAAGCTAGCGACGCGCAATACAGATGCACTAGCTAAGATGCTACAGACATAGCACTCTGCTTATCTCACTCATCCTAATCCACCTCCACCCACCACCACCCCTGGTCAACAGCGGCTGGAACTCATGTGGCGCTAAGCTTGCACACAACACAGAGGTGTCTCCCACTCCTCTCGGCACTCCTCCACAAAAAAAAAAAGAAAAAAGAAATGAGTGCCCTGCCAAGCCAAGTGACCGAGGAGAAACACTGTATACAGTGTGGAGTTGTTGTAGGTAACCGGGAAAACCCGGAGTGGACTTTTAGTGGTTTGAGTATTCTCCTATTAATCAAGTGGAATGGATTTGTTCACCAAGAAAAAGAAACAGCACTGGGTGAACTAGTATTTCATGGTACGTGTGTGTGTGTGTGTGTGTGGGGGGGGGTCAAATTATTTTTTTTAAATGTGAGGAGGGGGACAGGTTCCCTTCATATATTATTGTTGTGATGCCTACTGTATGTCTAGAATTGCATCTGGAAGCATCCTAATTCAGAAACCAGACAAGACCAGACTCCTGATAATCCCGAGGCAGAACTAGTCTTCACTTTCACCTTAATGGACTTCAACCAAGTTAAATAAATTGAAAGCACTGCTGTAGATCTGTTGTCACAGGGGCTCCCATTGTTGAAGTACGGAGCAGCAGGATTCAATGTCCTTTAGCAATTATGTTGGCTTTGTGAGTCTCAGATCCTCCACATGATAGTTGCTCTGCAGAAGGTAATTGGATTTTCGTTTTCTTTGTGGATTCACCATCACACATTCGTTGCTCCACATATTAATGTTCACTGAGCAGCAATCATAGACCTACGTGGTTGATTCAGGGTTATATTGTATGTGAAGAGCAGGGGTTTGTGTTCGATGAAGCAGGACTACAGACTTGTTGTCACCAGAAACAAACCTATTTGTAGTCCCTCTTTATTCATGTATTCATTAAACATGGACTGTGTGAAATGAAATCATTAGTGCATTGAATCATTCAGCTGCAGATAAGATAAAGGACCTCAATTAACCAAGCTTGTTTAAACATTTCTTTTCAGGGAAGCTCCCAGTAAAGATCTACATCAGGCTCAGAAAGTGTTCATGTAATGCATTATTTGCAGACGTGGTTTTCAAAAATAATAAATTCTGATGTATTCTGATGCTGGTTCTTTATCGCACCAGTTCATTTGAATAAGCATTAAGGCAATGCATTTTCACAGAAATGACAAAAAATAATAACAAAAAAGGTTAAATCATGACAAAAATAAGGGATAAAAGGTATTTTTTCTTTTATTTTAGTCTGGATAAGAGTTTGTGTCTTGAAGAGCTGGAGTAAAGTGTGCAAGTCTCTCATTTACAATAAAGACAGAGTTAATTGCTTCAGTGGCTTCTTATTTTTCTGTAAGTTAGGATGTTTGCTTGTTTTGAAAGTTTGAAAAGGTCGGACTCCGTCATATTTATGTGATCTCCATCTACATTCCATTAAGAGGACTCTGGTCTACCTACCAGATTTTCTTAGATGGTCCACGATCCAAACTAAAATAAAAAAAAAATACAACAAAAACAAAACAAAAATATAAATGCAACACTTTTGTTTTTGCTCTCATTTTTCATGAGCTGAACTCAAAGAAAACACAGGTGAGTCTTAGGCTGACCACAATAAAAGGCCACTCTAAATGTGCAGTTTTATCACACAGCACAATGCTGAAGAAGTTTTCTGTACAACTGGCACGCTGACTGCAGGAATGTCCACCGGAGCTGTTGCCCGTAAATTCAATGTTCATTTCTCGACCATAAGTCGTCTCCAAAGGTGTGAGTTTGTCAGAACATCCAACCAGCCTCACAACCGCAGACCACGTGTAACCAGAACCTCCACATCCAAGATTGTCTGAGAGCAGCCACCCAACAGCTGCTGCCACAATCTGTTCGCATAACTCACGAATTTCTGCACAAACTGTCAGAAACCGTCTCGGGGAAGTTCATCTGCATGCTCGTCTTCCTCGTCAGGGTCTCCACCTGACTGCGCTTCGTCGTCGTAACAGATTTTAGTCGGTAAATGTTCACATTCGATGGTGTACGTCACGTTAAAGAGGTGTTCTCTTCATGGATGAATCCAGGTTTTCACTGTACGGACAGATGACAGACAGCATGGTGTTGTGTGGGGGAGCTGTTTGTTGACGTCATCGTTGTGAAGCCAGTGGCCCATGGTGGTGGGGGGGTTATGGTACGGGCAGGTGCATGTTATGGACAATAAACAGGTGCATTTTATGATGTCATTTTGAATGTACAGATGTCGTGATGAGATCCTGAGGCCCAGTGTTGTCCCATCCATCCACAAACATCACCTCATGTTGCAGCATGCCAACTGCACGCTTCTTCAAAACTTGTGACATCTGTGGCATTGTCTGCCGTGATAAAACTGCTAATTTTAGAGTGGCCTTTTATTGTGGTCAGCCTAAGGCACAGCAGTGCAATAATCATGTTGTCTAATCAGCATCTTGATATGCCACACCAGTGAGGTGCATGGATTATCTCAGCAAAAAGAGAAGTGCTCACTAACATAGATTTACACAAAGTTGTGAACAATATTTGAGACAAAAAGACGTTTTGTGTACGTAGAAAAAGTCTTAGATCTTTGAGTTCAGCTCATGAGAAATGTGAGCAAAAACAAAAGTGTTGCATTTATATTTTTGTTCAGCGTATATGATATACCATATACCATATGTAAATCATACACCATATACCATATCATATATCATATGATATCTTATCAAATACTTCACACTTCTCATAGTTTAAAGTATTAGCCTTAAAAATATAATGTGAAACAAAGCTAGTTTAACAATTTGTTTTTTCAACTCAGAATGCAACTCTATTACATATTTCAGAATTTTTCTTTCATGCATTGCTTCACTCTTTCTCTCTCTCTCTCTCTCTCTCTCTCTCTCTCTCTCTCTCTCTCTCTGTGTGTGTGAGTGTGTGAACCTGCATTAAAATAGAGTTTAAAAAATTAAAACTGTGAAGTTCAGGTGTAGATAAACATGATTAATTTATTGGAGAGCAGGCAAAGAAAAGCTGCTGTGAGCTGATCTTTGATCAGCAGTGTCTGAACTGTGTGGGACAGCTGCTGTGTCTCTTATTCTTCTGCAGCCTTTAGAGTGGGAATGAAAGATTATATTTAATGAAAGTGAACTGATTTATATTGAAAACCTGACCCCACCCTGAACTGGTTTGGAGCAGGGCAGAATTGCAGCCCACATGTCATGTTGGAATTTCAGGCAGTAGACACAGTTCAGTGTTTTTTTGGTCACATTTTATGGTTTTCTATGAGTTTAGTGAGAAGGCAGTTATGATATATAACAACTGGAGAGTAAAAAAAAAAAGAACAGAAAAAAGTTAGTTGAGAAAAAATAAGAGCAAAAGTTTCAAGTTTTAAATTAAAAACAAAAACTGCACAGTTACTGAAGGATTTGAGTGATAATGGAGGACATACTGATGGTGACAGAGCTTTGTGTAAAGGAATCCATTATTGATTCAGCTCATTGAGAATAAAAAGGAATCTGACACTAATTGCTCAATAAAAGCCACTGGAAATTATGTGTTTATTTTCACTGCTCCTTTCAGGCGGCTCATTACGCAGTGTTTGATATGGTTGGGTGGGGCTCTGTACCATAATGAGGTGTTTACACTGGATGTGGCTGCTGCACTTATTCTCTAACAGCTTCGTAATTAGCTGAGAGACACACACGAGTGGAAACCTTACATGCCTTTGTTTATTTCCATCGTAGCATGGACTTAATCCCAAACCTCAAGAACCAGTTCCGGCTCGGTGATTGAAATGTTCACTGAGACATGACACCCTGACGTGTTGCAACACGCTTTGTAGATTCAGCAAATTAATTCCAGACAAACATTAAGTGGTCGTCTGCATAGGAACTATGTTCTGTCAATGTTTTATCGTTTCAGCTATGCATCCACATGAGAACAACCTATCAGGAGCCCCCAAATGGTATTTTTTGGAAACAGGTTCCAGAGTGATAAAATCTTGTAACGCCACCATTGTGTTTCTGTGTAGACATCAAAACGTAACCTCTCAAACAATAATGTCATAGCCCCACAGCTAATTCACCTCCAACCCAGTGGCATGCATTGCTTCTGTTGTGTTTTCATTTGGCACCCAGTGTGTAAGCTTCACACTCGTGCTCCGCTCCGTGTTTTCTCTTTTCGGAGTATTTTCATGGCAGTGTTACAGCACCACATCCAGGCAGAGCTACTGCAGCGTTTTGTGTTGTTTTTAGGTTTCTGTGTGGATATTTGTTGAATGGTGCCATGTTGATGAGGATATTTTTAGAAATGACACAACTGTTTTGGAAAAACTGTGTTTTGGTGTGGACAAAGCCTTAGATATTAGTTGTCATCATTTTGCCATCATAAAAAAATAGTTTCAGCATTAAACACAGAATAGTGCACACAGGTTACATCACTACATTGTATTTTTATCCACCTGTCACAGTGTCAACAGGCTCACCTTTGCCTAATCACCATTTTACCAGCTTATTGTTGCAGATCCAGGGCCGGCTCAAGGGATGAGCAAAGTACGCGGCTTTTTATGGCCCCGGGGCCACCAGGGGGCCCCCTAAGTGGAATTGAATTTTTAAAAAATTATAAAAAAAAAAATGAAAATGAGTTTGATACCCCTGCACTAGATTTTATATATATATATATATATATATATATATATATATATATACACACACATGTATATGACAATGTAAACAGGGCTGTCAGAGTTGCAATGAGTTAATGTTAGGTGGGTGAATGATTTGATCATCTGACTGTTGATTGCTACGATGGAGCTTTAGGGCCACGCTAGGAAAAAAAAATTAAAAGCCATAATATTACGAGAATAAAGTTGTACAATACTTTTTTATTTATTTTATTTTTTTTACAGCTTTTGTTTATTTATTATTATTTATTTCTACGTGTCGGATCCACAACGCGACCTGTCAATCAATCCAGTAGTGGTGTCAGCAAATGACCTGTCCGAAGCTAAATGCTCCTTACCTGCAGAGAGCAGCGCTGCAGCCCATCAGAAGGCCTACATATGTGCAACGTCACGACAGAATGTAGTTTTGCTGTTAAACAATGTTTAAGGACAAAATTATCAATGCACAGCTTACCTGCGTACAGTAAGGTGGTACGCTCTGAAGGGCTGCAGCAGCTCTCTGCAGGTAAGGAGCATTTAGCTTCAGATTGGTCATTTGCTGACATACCTACTGGATTGACTGACAGGTTGCGTTGTGGATTTGTCTCGTGGAAAAAGTAAAATAAAATAAATGAGAGCTGTAAAAAGAAAAAGTCTTGTTTGACTTTCTTTTTGTAATATTAAGACTTTATTCAACTTTATTCTCGTAAGTTTATGGTTTAAAACAATTTGTTTTCTTAGCGTGGCCCTACAGCTCCGTCGTAGATTGCAGTAATCCACATTATTAGCAGAAATAGAGGGCCCCAAACCAAATTTCGCTTAGGGCCCCATGGCGGCTTGGTCCAGCCCTGTTCAGATCCCTCAGGGTTTGACTCAGACCTCAGTGGATATTTATTCCTTCAGCATGGTTTTGGTTCTGCCTGGAGGTTTTCTCCCTAGTGAAGCCATCCATCCATTATCTTTACCCACTTCTTCCATTTTGGGTCACGGGGGTCGCTGGTGCCCTTGTCCAGCAATCACTGTGTGAGGGGCGGGGTACACCCTGGACATGTCTCCAGTCCATCACAGGGACACATAGAGACAAACGAGACAAACAACCATTCACTCTCTCACTCACACCTAGGGACAATTTAGAGTTACCAATCAGCCTAACATGCATGCTTTTGGTCTGTGGGAGGAAACTGGAGTACCCGGAGAAAACCCACGCATGCACGGAGAGAACATGCAAACCAGAAAGGCACCCGGACCGGGATTTGAACCGGGGACCTGCTCGCTGAGAGGCAGCAGCTCTACCAGTTGTGTCACCGTGCTGCCCCTGGTGAAGCCATGATGAGGCATTCTGAACCAATTAAAGTGGGTTTTAACATGGCAGAGTTTCACTGGCTCCTTTCATTTGATCTTCATTAAGATGTGGAGAAGACTTCATTACAGTCCTACATCAGTTAAAGTTTTTATATTTGTGCTACAGTGTATGATAATTTTAAAATCATTCTTCTGACTCGCAGCCTCGTTGAGGATTTTACTCAACACCTTAGTTGTAAAATTAGGTTGTTAAATGTGTTTAAAACCTTTTCTGATAAAAGTTACAGAATGAACACAGATGTTTAACCATTGGAATCACATGCTGTCGTGTACACAGCATGCACTGATATTTTTGTGTCTTGTTTTTAGAATAATTTTTTGTGCTTTTAGTAAGAGTGTAAAACTTGAAGCCAAATCTGAAATCAAAAGCAGGATGCTCTAAAGAAGCATTTCTCCTTTGAGACAAATTTACCAGCAGAAGTCAATGTATAGCATTCATGTAAATGGTAAATGGACTGTACTTATATAGCGCCTTTCTATCTTATTTCAAAATACTCAAAGCACTTTACAACACAATCTGTGCATCATTTACCCATTCATACAGCACTCTACTAAATCTCTACAAAGATAATTGAACAAATCAATCTGAAGAGACTAATCAGTGCTTTAGATCACATTCATACACTGATGGGACACACATCAGAGGCTATGAGGGGTTCAGTGTCTTGCCCAGGGACACTTCGACATTTGACTGCTGGTGGATTCAAACCCCCAACTCTCGCATTGGAGGACGACTGCTCTAACCACTCAGCCACAGCAAGCAGCAGTTCTCTGCACATCTAAGAAGAAAAACAACATTCATCACGGCAGAGCCAGGGTTTCTGCAGCATCGGTGGCAGTGTTTGCTGACTCAGCTTTACTGTGATGTATGCATATTTTATTTCTTTTAGTCAGGACTACATTTTGTATCTTTGTAACTGGCATAATGCAATTGCAAAGGAGGTGCAACTTTTCCTACGTATGTAAAGCATCAGGTGTGGTGGTAATTTATTTACTAATTAATTTTTGGAAAATATCCTAAGTACTGTATTTTTTGCTTTAGTACCAGTTTTTAGCATAAATTAGCATGCCTGCGACTTATACAGCGAAGCAACATATTTATGTTTTTTCCCCATACTTATAATCCAATTTTTGGCTTAGAACTGACAATTTTATTCGTTCTGACATGGAAAATATTGAACACTACCATGTTCAGTCGCTAGAGGGAGCTCGACCATATGGCAAGCCAAGTGTCTCATTACTAAGTAAAAGTGGCTATTAATGAGACACTTGGCTTGCCATAGTGCCACCTTTGTCTCGCTCTGGAACTCCTTCAGTAAAAGTCAAATCAGCTTCATTTTGCCACGCCACCCAGGAGAAATGCAGCTGATTTGACCTTTAAAGTGCATTTATTAAGGAAAAGTTCAACTGAGACACACCTTGTATATAATTTGGCTCAAACAATTTTTTTAAGTGTTAATCTTGTTATATTCTTGTTAAAGTCCTCCTGTGCATGCTCCCACGGCCACCATTTGGCAACCAATCGATTTTTGGGACAACACCGGCCCACGTTTCCGGGTTGTCAGTGGTGACGCGTAACAAAATCATTCAACCTTTATTTATACAGGTAAATCCCATTGAGCCTCGAGGACTCATTTACAAGAGAGACCTGATTTCAACAAAGAAAGATGACAACAATGGACAACAGCAACAACAATAAGCAGTTATAAAAACTCATACTAGTTTTTTTTTTTTTTTTTTTAAACAAATAGGATGGCAAAAAGGAAAAAGGTAACAAAACAAAAAAAAAAACAAAAAAAAAAAACAGCTAGATTCCAAGACAAATGTATAAAACTAAAAACAGGAACATGTCTGCATTGGTCCCTGCCAGGAGTCCAACAGATTCTTAAAGCCACTTAGAGGTCAAGGTCGAGAGCTTCAAATCTTTTTGTAAGATATTCCCGGAAACAGGAGCGGAGTAGGAGAAGGCCCTTTTGCCTAGTTCAGTCCTCACTGAGGGAACACTGCAGGTAATAATGTCCTGAGATCGCACGCTGTAGCTGCACTCACGCAGAGACATGTAGGAGGAGATGTATGAAGGCAGCAGACCAAGAAGTGATTTAAAGATGAAAATGTACCAGTGAGAGAGTCTGCGTGAAGTTAATGATGTCCAGTTAACCAGTGAATACAGGGTGCAGTGGTGGGTACGATAATCACAGCCAGTTATGAATCTTAGTGCACCATGATAGACAGCATCCAACATCTGCAGGGTTCTTGTAGGAGCGTTCATGTAAATAATATCACCAAAATCAATTGAGGGAAGGAAAGTCACAGATACAAGGCGTTTTCTAGCATTCAGGGTTAGACAGGATCTGTTTCTGAAAAAGAAACCCAGTTTAACTTTCAGTTTCTTTACCAAGTTTTCCACATGGAGCTTAAAAGAAAGATGTGAGTCGACCAAGATACCCAAATATTTATAGGAATCAACAAACTCAATGGGGACACCATTTGAGGATAAAATCGGAGGAAGAACTGCTGGGACCAACTTCCTATTTGAAAAAAGCATCCCTTTGGTTTTTTCGGCATTTAGGACAAGTTTGAGGTGAAACAAATCAGTCTGGATGTAGTTAAATGCAGATTTCAGAAGCTGGAAAGCCTTAGCAACTGTTTTAGCTCGACAATAAACAACTGTGTCGTCAGCATAGAAATGTATGGATGCATTAGGGATGTTTTTACCTACATTATGTATGTAGATTGTAAAGAGGGTGGGTCCTAAGTCTGAGCCTTGTGGTACACCATTATTGAATGTTAAATAACTGGAGGAAGTACCATTATGTTGAACACATTGCCTCCGGTCTGAAAGATAGTTAGAGAACCAACCAATGGTGTGATCTGAGAAACCGATTTCTGATTGTTTATGACACAAGATGTTATGATCCACAGTGTCAAAAGCTTTAGACAGGTCTAAGAAAAGTGCAGCACAATAATCCTTAGCATCCAGTGCTTCAACAACGTCATTAAGAACCTTCAGTGAAGCAGTGGTTGTGCTGTGTTGTTTCCTGAAACCAGATTGATGTGGAGGTAAGATGTTAAATGAGTCCAGGTAATTTTTGATTTGAGAGTTTATCAGTTTTTCTAGAACCTTGGCTAAAATGCAGAGTTTAGAGATTGGTCGATAGTTGTTCAGTGAGGTGGGGTCACCTCCCTTCAGCAAAGGAAGAACAAAGGCTGTTTTCCAAGTGTCTGGGATGGAGTTTTGTCTTATGGAGAGATTGAAGATGTGGGTCATAGGGACTGTGATGATATGAGCAGCCAGCCTTAAGAAATAAGGTGGAAGTTCATCTGAACCTGCAGATTTTTTAGGATCAAGATCTTTTAACAGTTTATTGACCTCACTGACTGAGAATGGAGAAAAAGAGAAGCTGTGATTAACTGAGGATTGACTTGTAGGAGGGATTTGATTTGTAGAAGTTTGGTTATTAAGTGAAGTGGCTGATCTTCCATTAGTAACTGTGTCAAATAAAGAACCAGAAGAACCAGAACCAAAAAAAAAGAAAAAGAAAAAGAAAAAGTGACGCATTAGCGGTGACACATGATAGATATGACTTATACGGTGAAGCAACATATTTATGTTTTTTTCCACTTTGACATACAGTATTTGGACTGATGCAACTTATACGGTGGTGCAACGTGTACGGCGGCAAGTACGGTAGTTTGGAAGAGCTTGCCAAGGTAAAGCTGCATTGTTTCATGATCTATCCATCCATCCATCCATCCATCCATCCATCCATCCATCCATCCATCCATTATCTTTACCCGCTTCTTCCATTTTGGGTCACGGGGGTCGCCGGTGCCCATGTCCAGCAATCACTGTGCGAGGGGCGGGGTACACCCTGGACAGGTCTCCAGTCCATCACAGGGACACATAGAGACAAACGAGACAAACAACCATTCACTCTCTCACTCACACCTAGGGACAATTTAGAGTTACCAATCAGCCTAACATGCATGTTTTTGGTCTGTGGGAGGAAATCGGAGTACCCGGCGAAAACCCACACATGCACGGAGAGAACATGCAAACTCCATCAAGGAAGGCCCCTGGACTGGGGTTTGAACCAAGGACCTGCTCACTGAGAGGCAGCAGCTCTACCAAATTTGACTTTTATCATCAAAACCCTAAAGAGTGTAAACTAAAACACAAATTAATGTTTTCTCTCTTATAACTGTGGAGATTTTGAAAGTGCAAGGAGGCATGGCTAAACACACAATTTTTTTTAAATTTTCACTTTTTTTTTCACTTTTTTATTTCTATCTATTGTATCCCTGTGTTTCCTTCACCAGCATGTCCATTCAGGTCTGCTCCGATCATCACTCTCTCCTCCCTGTTAATACTCTCTATCACTTCATCCAGATCCGTCCAACATTTATCTTTCTCCTCTAAAGTATGTCACATCCAGTCTGTGGAACATAACCACTAACATTTAGCATCTGACCTTCTACTTCTACCTTCAGAAACATCACACTATCTGACACTCTCTTCACCTCTACTACATTCTTTGCCAACTCCTCCTTCAGGACCACCCCTACTCCATTTCTCTTTCTATCCACACCATGGTAAAACAGTTTCAACCCTGCTCCAATGCTGTGAGCCTTGCTGACCTTCCACTTGGTCTCATGGACACATAAAACATCTACCTTCCTTCTCTGCATCATGTCAGCCAACTCTCTACCTTCCTTCTCTGCATCATGTCAGCCTGCTCTCTACTTTTGCCTGTCATGGTCCCCACACCCTCAGTTCTTGACTTTCCTCTTCTCCCTCTGTCTCCTGACACGTTTCCCTCCTCGTGGTCTTTGACTAACAGTAGCACAATTTCTACCAGCACCCTGTTTGTCAACAGCACCGATGGCGGTCGTTGTTAACCCGGGCTTCACCTAACCCGGTATGGTTTCGCTTCGGTGAACTTTAAACATTATAGTTTTGACAAAAGTGTTTTATGTCGGATGGCTTTCCTGACACAACCCTCACCATTTACCTGGGCTTTGGACCGGCACAAGAGTTACACTGGCTTGTGCTCCCTAATGGCTGGCTTTACATAATATTATATAGTATATACGATAATGTTATATTATTATTTTAAATTACAACACATTGTTTGTGTGACATTAGGCTTGAAAGCTAAAATCAAAACCAGTAATTGTTTTACTTGCACCGACACCCCTCTTCTCTCTAACAAAGAAGTGATGCAGCATTTTAACCCGGAGTTGAAACATCCATTAGGCTGTGAGCTGCTCCAATCATTTCTTCACTCTTATGCTGGCCTGTTGCCTAGATATGGTGAGCAACCAGAGGGGTGACAATTTGTCATTGACCAGCTTTGATTGATTGTGGATGCCAAGCACAGTGCACTGCTGGTATCTGAAACTAATTGAATGTAATGTCAGAGAGATGGGACAGCGTGATGACAAATGGGCAGCCTTGTGTGATTGTTTACAACCAATTGGGAGACATTTGGCTCCTTTTTTCAACCAGACCCTCGCCAAAACATTCAGATCACTATCTATGGCAAATGTGCTGCTTTGCTGTCAACTAGTCAATTGTAGAAGCACATGTTAACAATTTTCTTTTTAGAATTTCAAGTTAACCTGAAAGGATCAGCATGAGGAGCAGGGTCTGGTTCTTTGTGATAGTGAACATCATCTTGTGAGGCTGCTCCACTCAAAGATAGGACCGTCTTCTAGGCTGTTCATGCAAACCAGGCAGCTGCAAAGGAGAGATGGTGGGGATTTACTTTTGCCAAGGACTGTGTTTGCCCAGTCATGCAGCACTGACAAGCATTGGGACTCAGGGGTTTAGACTGGGGGGAAGGGGAGGCGTGCGGGTCAGGGGTTGGAGGTGGGACAGGAGCTTTGAGGCTGGGGGTGGGGAAGGTGTTGCACCACTAGGATGCTGGTTGGCCCTCCAGAGCCATCTGGTCATCACCCTCTTCCTGTGCCTTGAGGGAGGGTGAAGGACAGGTGGCAGAGATGGAGCGACTGACTGGACTTCTGCTTCAGGGCGGTGTCGCTGGGTCGGCCCCGTCAAACTCGGACCCCGTACATTCCAAATGTCCACTCAGTTCGGTCAGAAAATATTATTCCCTTTAATCTGTATTCAGGATCAGTTGCAGAGTGTTATAAATTTTGATGGTAATTTTGTGCCCTCACAGAATAAATGGTGCATGTTAGAAAGTCTTTGAGAACCATTTTCATGTGTTAAGGTGCTTCCATACAATAATAATTACCATATTTTCATGTGTATAAGACGCACCTTTTTGCATAAATTCACAAGTCCTGCAACTTATACACCGAAGCGACTAATACACGTTTTTCCCATATTTATAATTCAAGTTTTGGCTGAGATATGACGATTTCATTCATTTTGACATGGAAAATATTGAACATTACCATTTTCAGCCACTAGAGGGCCCTCGGGTAACAAGCCAAGTGTCTCATTAATAGGTAAAAGTGTTTTTTAATGAGACACTTGGCTTGCCACATCAAGCCACCTTCGTCTCGCTCCAGAGCTCCTGGAGCAAACGTCAAATCAGCTGCATTTCGCCGCACCACCCAGGAGAAATGCAGCTGGTTTGACCATTAAAGTGCATTTATTACAGAAAAGTTCAACTGAGACACACCTTTACTATAAAGTAGAGCAAACAAATAATTGTTTTTAGATGTTTATCTTGTTGAATTTTGAAGAAATGCACAGCGAGTCCTCCCTCTGCGCGCTCCTGCAGCTGCAAATCGATTTTTGAAATGCAGCTGATTTGATCATTAAAGTGCATTTATTAAGGAAAAGTTCAACTGAGACACACTTTTGATATAATTTTGATCAAACAAATAATTGTTTTTAAGTGTTAATCTTGTTAAGTTCTTGTTAAAGTCCTCTCATGCACGCCATTTGGCAGCCAATTAATTTTTGGCACAACACCGACCCACGTTTCCAGGTTGTCAGCGGTGACGCATAATAGATGCAATTTATATGATGAAGAGACGCATTTATATTTTTTCCCACTTTATTAGACATTTTTGGACTGATGCGACTTATACGCCAGAGCGACTTGTACGGCGGAATATACAATAGTTAGTGTCATCATAGCCTAACGTCCAAAACAAGACATGGAGACGATAACTAAAACCTCAGCTTTAATCTAAATAAACTGCTTAAAATGCAAGTTTGATCACAAGATGGCACATTTTCCAGTTTTTGTAAATTTGCACGAAAAAATAAATAATGCATTTATTTCCTTACCTTTTACGTTTCTAAAAAGTTTTTTTTTAATTATTATAAGCTTGTATATAATTTTTCAAGTCTGTGTTTTGTCCTCACACATTCTGAGCTCAGTTTTTGTGTCTTGTGTGAATCTGTGTGGTCAAACACTCGCCGTTGTCAGTAACACAACCAGCAGGGTGTGTGATAGTCGAGTAGTTCTGACTTTCACAGCATTGTAATCCATGTCGGGGGGGTCACTTGGCAGGATGTGCAACAGTCTGGTTCAGGGGAGGTGGTCAGCTGATGAACAGGTGCTCCAGCTCTCTCCTGTGGTGATGGGATTTCCTCTGAGGTTTGGTACCTCTCAACAAATTACACGTTTTTAAAAATCTTTTATCGTTTCATCAGCTTGCGGTGAATGGAGGGCAGCTTCTGTAAACTAAAGACTTATTGACCTTTGCTCTTCATCAATAAATTAGGTAAAATGACATGCCATTTGTGAAATGTGGGGATAATTGATTCTGGAAGAGTTTGTCATCCATCTGATAAAACTGCTTCAGGCATTAACAAAAAAGGTTGAATCATGTCATCTGGACTTCGTTTTTTTTGTTAAAAAGAAATGTTTCGCCCCTCAAGAAATTGTTTTTTGAAACCATTAGTGAAAAGGCCAGACTTCAGGGGTATCTGAGGCAGGCTTGAAACACAAGAGTCAGGGTGGCTTCTGGGTAATACCAGATGGCTAGGCCTCAGACTGACGAAGCCTCTTTGATGAGGGGCGAAACGTTTCTTTTTAACAAAAAAAACGAAGTCCAGATGACATGATTCAACCTTTTTTGTTGTTATATACCTGGATGACTGAGAAAACAAACTTTGTGCTTCAGACATTGTTACTATATCTTAACGTAGAAATGTTTGTTCTTGCCTGTGCATTGAATGCATTTGATCGAACGATAATAATACTGAACTATTGACAATAACATTGCACCAAGCCACATCTGTGACGATAATGTGTTTAATACTGCTGCACTGTGTGGCTGTATCATGCATGTCACTGCTAGGCCTGTCGCAATAAACAATAAATCAATTATCAACCTCATTTTCATTTATCAGCTTTATCATTTCTTCGTGTCTCTCTCTTTCTACTGAAGACACTGGATGACAAAAAGCTCAACTCCGGTGCTCTTCACTGACCCCTCGCTTTCTCTTTAAAATCCATGTTAATTGTCCAAAATTGCGTTTTTGGATTGTTAAAGGCAGCTAAGCTCAGAAACTAAGCTACGAGCTAAGCTAACAAGCCGACCTTGGGAAAAAACCTCCGTCTTGTCGAAGCTCCAAAATTCACAGTCGAAACCCGTGCCTTCATCTAAAAAGTTGTTTTTCTCTGCAAAAAGAAGCTGAGAACATGTTTACTGATTTTTTTTATTAAAAGCTTTGTGTGAAAAATGCTGTGCTAAAGAGCTCAAACCACACTGAGCGTCCGCCATTTTGAGAACTGACGAGAGGCAGCCCATGTCACGTCAAGGGGCCTCCCTCCCATTTTTCTTAAAGAGACATGCTGCTTGCTCCTTCACTATCCATCCTTCTGTTCAAACAGTCTTATACTGCCATCCAGTGGTCAAAAAAAGGTACTACTCTCAAAACAAATTAAACATTTCTTCTTAAATTTGACAACAATTACTAATTATTGTCAAATTTCAAACAATATTATAATTTATCGCAATAATTTCTGAGACAATTAATTGCAATTAATCGACAATTAATTAATCATAATTCATCTCAGTGTTACTCACTACCTGTGCAGTAACCTGTCACACAACCTGTGTAGTTTATGTTAGTTATGTGCTATATATATCATGTGAATTTAAGCTTATGTTACTACCTTAAAATACTTATTTATACAAATTCATGATACTTTCACCATTATATTCTACCATGTTGGTGTTTACTATATTTCTTTTTGTCCTTGTAAATATTATATTTCTTTTTCACTTTTTGGTACTTTATTTTGTGCTCTTATTGCATACTTTAGTATTTCTTGTTTTTTTTTGTTTTTAGTGATTACAATTGGTTCTTCTCATCCTGAATGTTACATTGCACTTGTTAACCTGCAAATGACAAATAACATAACATAATATGTGCATTTTTTTACATCAGGCTTGTAAAAATATAAAGTTTTCTGTGCAGCATTGGTTTTACAAGCTGGGAAAAGGAGTCTGTGAAAGCCCAGAGCCTTTTTCTGTCATTAGTTTGTGTTGTGGTGTGAACACATGATTAACAACGGGCCATCGGACCAGCAACAGTTACTGTGAGCAGCTTATTGTCTGAATGTGGCTCCACTTCAGTCTTTGTTCTGTTATCTTGAGTCTGCAGAGCATGTTTTAAAGAGACTACAGCAGCGTCTCCAGATTGTTTTCTGCAGTCCTTGCTCTCCCATCTTCCTCCGAGAAAACAGTTGGAATTCAATTTTACACACCAGGAGTTTTCCAAGTGATCAAGATAGATAGAGGGGGGAAAGGTGCCATTTGTCAACTGTAGACACAGTTGTGGATGTAGAAGTTCCTCTTGTGTCTTGAGCCAATATATTTGAGCTGAGCACACACCTCAGCCCTCCCTCAAACATCTACCCCTCGGTGTCTTTCTGCCACGTTTAGAGAGGAGTTTGAACAGTCAAGGTTGTGTCTGGAGGCTTCAGCCAGAGCAGGATGAAGGAGAAGAAAGGTGGCTAATGTTCTTTACAGCATTACCATTGTTACAAGAAAGACTTGTGGAAATCAGTGAATACTGGCTGCAGATCTGCAGGCTGTTTATAAAATAAAACACATTTAGCACTTCAAATTCAGCTTTTTCCCAAATGAGAATTCATTTTCAACATTTTCACCACTTTTACATTTTAGATAATGCAAGTACAAGTTGTTTTTAGGCCTGTCACGATAACAACTTTTGCCGGGAGATTAAATGTCTCAGAAATTATTGCGATAAACGATAATATTGTTTGAAAAGTTCAAAATTTGTCAAATTTAAGAAGAAATGTTCAATCAATCAATCAATCAATCAATCAATCAATCAATCAATCAATCAATCAATCAATCAATCAATCAATCAATCAATCAATCAAATTCAACTTTATTGTCCATAACATTCAATGAAATGGAGATTTGTCTTTGACATCTGGCTTTTAAAAACAATAAAAATGTGATTAAAAAACCTTTAAAAACTTTAAAACCAAGCTTTGCTAAATCAATTAAAAACATTCTAATTCATTCATGTGGGTTACTTTGTTTTGCATGTACCTCTTTCGACCACCGGATGGCATTAGCTTAGCTTCTCAGTTTAGCTGCTTTTAATGATCCAAAAACACGATTTTGGACGGTTAAAATGGATTTTAAAAAGAAAAGAGAAAGGGAAGAACACCGGAGTTGAGCCTTTTGTCATCCGGTGTCTTCAGTAGAAAGAGAGAGACACGAAGAAACAATAAAGCTGATAAATGAAAATGAGGTCGATAATTTTCATTTAACGTGCGATTAATTGATTTATTGTTTATTGCGACAGGCCTAATTGTATTTACATTAAAACAAAGAGAAAACTGAAACTTTTGCCCAGCAAATATTAACTGCTGGACTATTTTGTAAATGAAAGTTGTCAATAAATGTTAGTGAGAGCATGAATGTTGTCTCCTTTGTCTCTGTGTGGCCCTAAGATGGACTTGTGACTTGTCCAGGGCGTCCCCATCTCTTGCCTAATTAATATTCAGCAGAGTATAGTGGATAAACAAATGGATGGATGGATTGTCATGAGTCTTGAACTACTGTGTCTCCTTCCTGTCCTCTCTAACGTCAGCCACTCGAGGTAGATGGCTGCTCATCAGGAGCCCACATCATCTGGAGGTTTCTTCCTGTTAAAAGCAGTTTTTTCTTTCCACTGTCGCCATTTGTGCTGTTCCGGATGGGAGACTGCGACAAAGTGAAGATTCAACACAATCTGCTGGCTTCCTTACATAGATGATTTTTACTAGTTATCATTTTATAATGTATGTGTGTGGTTATTGTTACAATGCCCTGAGATAAGTGCTGTTGTCAGTCAGTGCTGTATGAATAAAATGAATTAAATTTCAGCCAACTGCATGCAGCACTAGTGTAGATTTTAACTTCTAGAACATTTTCTAATGATTTATTCATAAAAATATACACTCATTCAGACGTTTAGAATACGTCATTGTTTGACTGGAGGATGCTTCTTACTAATAAATCTGCAGAACATGGAAATCCTGTGAAAACTAAAGTCACAGTTCAGACAACATTTTTGATTGAAGACATCAATCTGTGCTGTCTCCATGCTGCCTCGCCTCATGTACTTTGTTGAGAAACTACTGATGATCATCATGCTGGCTCCAGATCAGCACAGCTGCAGTTGGTTGTCTCCCCCCCCCCCCCCCCCCCCAAAAAATGCATATAAATATATCCAACAAAGTTCAGTCAGGTCCTCTGGACGGTTTCTTTTTGATTGGACATTTCCTCTTTCATCCAAAAGACTTCATCAGTCCGAGGAGCCACAAAAAACTTAGTCTTTAAGTAGCACGCTCACATAGTGGGTCAACCAGTTTGATGGTGCTCAGATGGTTTCTGGAGTCCACCCTCTCCCCCACCAACTTGTCTGAGGCAGCCATGGCCAAAGTGGTTCAAAACATCAAAGTT
>NC_056499.1:45386070-45427019 GCF_014905685.2 Nematolebias whitei | reverse complement strand
TGAGAAACACCTAACCACACTAAATGTTTGATGTGAAAACATGATGCAAACCACGGTGCTGTGCTGTTAGAGACCGATTTATTTAACTTTACAAGTAATAACTATAAATACACATAAACTGAGAATGACCTATTCAGGGAACAAAAAAGATTTTCAAACTGGGTGGCACGGTGGAGCAGTTGGTAGAGCTGCTGCCTCTCAGCGAGCAGGTCCTTGGTTCAAACCCCGGTCCAGGGGCCTTTCTGGGTGGAGTTTGCATGTTCTCTCCGTGCATGCGTGGGTTTTCTCTGGGTACTCTGGTTTCCTCCCACAGACCAAAAACATGCATGTTAGGCTGATTGGTAACTCTAAATTGTCCCTAGGTGTGAGTGAGAGAGTGAATGGTTGTTTGTCTCGTTTGTCTCTATGTGTCCCTGTGATGGACTTGCGACCCGTCCAGGGTGTACCCCGCCCCTCGCACAGTGATTGCTGGACATGGGCACCAGCGACCCCCGTGACCCAAAATGGAATAAACGGGTAAAGATAATGGATGGATGGATGAAGCTACTGATTTTGCAATGAAGTTAAAATGCTTTTATTAACAGATTTAATATATAGTTATTTTAGAGTATTTATGTTAGGATGAGTTTTTTCCAATAGACTTTTTAAAATAAAAATTTCAAGTACCCCCAGGGGTATACCTGCCCCCTTTGAACCAGATAATATAGGAGGGGTTGTGTTGGAACATGTCATTGATGCAGCTTGAACTTTTCTTTATGAGAGCTTTGTATAAAGTTTATCTCCTAAGACCCACAAAATGCTTTGATTAGTTGGTCAATATGAAGATTTTCACAATTTAAATGATTATAGTCTGATTTGAGGAGTTTCTTCTATAAAGGCTGGATACTTTCTTGTAATTAGATGTAAAATATTGTGAGGCACATTGATCAAATCTGGACAAACAAAAAAACAAACTGCTGCAACAAACTTGGAGAAATATAAGCACTGTCACACTTGACAGAAATGCACACACTTATAAGTACATCCATGTATAAATGTGCCTTATTTTGTGTTTATTTCTCAGTAATGTACCCATACATGAATTTTGAGCGTAGTAATATTTGTGGCAGTATAATATTTGTATGAAATGTGGTAAAAACGTGTCCAGAACCAGCAGTTTGTTGTCCCAGGAGAAGCTGGGTGTTGTGTCCCACTGATGCCGCTGCATGCCGTCGCCGTCTCAGCAGCGTTTTGGAGGGCGGTGCAGCAGACATGGACGTCTGCGGTAACTGAGCCATTTAATTCCTTAGAGAGCAGTAAGCTTGGTGCAGGAACAGATGTTTTCAGGGAACTCAGTCTGTAGCAAAGACTCAGTCAGTGTTAATACATGGCAGCTGAGGTGACACTAAGGTCAAGGTTTTGCTGTCCTTATTGAAATAATAAATAACTAAATGGACACTGAATTATAAATGTACCATACAATAATATTTATGTATTTTTTATTGTCATCTGTATATAGCTTCACCTGTTAGAGGCTGTTGTAAAATCACTGTAACAGCTGAGTGAACAAATTGTTTTTTTAGGGTCACTTGTTTGACACAAAGAATGTTAATGAGGTAAAAGTAATCAATGCAGTCAAGTTAGTTTTATCGTCCAGATGTCGAACAGTAAGTGCTGTGACCCCGGATCATGCATGAACAATTCCTGAACGCATGCACCAACAAAACCAGACTGGATAGGCAAGAGGGACGTCAGGGTCCTGTTTAGTTTGGTTGCCTCTGAGAATAATGACGTTTTAATAAAAGCAGTAAATATAGGGCCGTGTCCACACAGCTCCGTTTTGATGTGAAACTGTAGCATTGTGCTGCGTTTCAGCTGATTGTGTACACGACAACATCGGCTGTTTTTTATGATACCAAAGTTTGTTTTAATTCAGGTCTCAGGAGTGGAGACTGTTGCAAATACATTTTTCCTGTGACATTTTCCACATAAATAATAACCTTTTTCATTTTAGATTGTTAATTTCCTCAAAATTGACATTTTTGGAATCTAGTAACGTTAATGTAAGCGTATGTGTTTTGTTATAGGGGTTGTGAGTTTCTGTGCCAAGTTTGGAATGAGCCAATAACTCCGTAGGTCTGGTAACACCCAGATGTCCCAGCTTTTCACCAGCCTTGAACGCAGCATTACATTTGCTGGAGCGGTAAGAACGTCTCAAAAGTCACATTCACAGGCAGCTGATCCGTGCACAGCAGGTGGTTTGTGCACGTGTATTGGATGATTTGTATGCTCAGAATATTCCTACTTGTGCAGACTGAAATGTGTACATTTGAAAAACGTTGTACGCTTGTGTGAATACTTTTGAGACTAGACTTATCTCCATTCCTACCCAACCAGGAGACTCAAAGCTCTTTACAACACAGTCTGCTCTCTCTTTTACCTCCACACATTCATACAACACTCTAGTAAATCATTCTGTAAAGACTAATCAGTGCTTTATCAGAATCAGAATAAGCTTTACTATCATTGCACCGAAGTACAGTGAGATTATGTTCGTACAGTCGTCTGAAAGATGTGTGGAGTGCACGTGTCTGATGCTCCTGAGAGCATATCCCCTTATTCTTTTTAGACAGAAAAGGGGAAAAGGCCATGCGGAAAGGATAGTGGTATTACACAAAGATCTCTTCACATCTTGTCCTTGTCAGGACACAATTTAAGATGTCAAAAAACTCTACCAGCAGCACATTTATAGACACATTACATGTGCATTTGACAACAAGACGGTGAGATTTGTCCATGAAGCACTTCCAGATAGTCCATAGTCCTGATAAGATGTTGGTGTCAGCCAGTACAGCTCTGATAAGCGCGTTCACTGAAGTTCTCAGTGGTGGGGGGGTGGGGGGATTGTGCGGGGGATGTATATAGTAAGGATGGGGCCGATCCGATCCAGTATCGGTATCGGCCTCCGATACCAGCATAATTTACGTATCGGATTTTTCCGATCCACCTGCCGATATTTCCGATCCATGACACATGTTGGCTTCAAACTATGGAATGGATTTCCTGAACGGCAGCGTGTCTCATGAGCCCAGAGTAATAAAACCCACCTCACATTCAGGAAATCCAGTTCATAGTTTGCAGCCAGCTACAACGTGAGGACTGAGTTAGCAGCACTGTGGCTAACAGCTAACCAACTTTTCATCTAAACATGTCCGCTGTGTGGAAGTATTTTACACTAGAAACAAAACCAGACAGCATCGTGCAATGTCTGCAGAGCCATAGCGCCACATTAAACCGCGGTAAAGTTAGTTTTACGTTGGACATTCGAGCTCCGTGGCTTCAGCGGGGCGCTGCTCTTTGCTCAACCCAAAACAAGCAACTCGACCCCGGGCAGCCACGTCCAATCTGCCCCACTCAGTCTGCCCGTCTCTGAGGAGGGACAGACTGAGCGCGGCTGCCCCAAATCAGGCTGCCTGCTTCGGATTGAACAAGTAGAAGACATCGCTCAAACCATGGAGCTCGAATGTTTACAGAGAAGTTGCTAAACTTTATCATAATTAATGACCAACCACTGTCAGTTGTAGAAAATGAAGGATTTCACAGCTTGATACTTGCAGCCAAGATATAGTTTACCTGCAGGAGATATTTATCAGTACAACAGTAGACAATCATAAAAAAACATATGATTTGAAAATTATATAAATAAAAAAAGAAACAAATACAGCTACATTATAAAGTGATATAAAATAGTAAAAACAGGAACATGTCTGTTGGTTTATGTCATGAACTTAGCAGATGTTTGAAGCCATTTAACATTTTATTTAATTTAATTCATTTATTCATTCATTTAAAAGAAACAAAATAATAAAAAAATTATCAAAAAGTAAACATTGAATGAAAAGAGTGCATAAAGAAGAATTTTTTTAATTTTTATATCTGCCCCTTATTAAAAAAAATATAAAATAACTTTAAACAATCACTTAAATTAATCACTTTAATATCCACTTTAAAGCTAGGAATAAAAAGAAACATGTTTTGTGTTAGCAGAATTTTATTCTAACTTTAAAACTTATCCAACATTAATACAACTTACCTCTAGTTGCCTTTTTGGACATGCATGCATATATTTGTACAAATTGTACTTGAGAGGAGATTATATTGATGATGATATCGGAACTGGATCGGTATCAGCCGTTATTCAGATTTAGATATCGGGATTGGATCGGAAGTTTAAAAAAATGGATCGGTGCATCTCTAGTATATAGCAGAGCCTTCTTAGTTTATACACATCCCAGGAGAAATTTGATAAGTTGACCTGCTTCAACGGGGGCATCAGATTCAGATAAACCACAGTTGTTTTTGTGCAGGCAGACTGTTATTTCTCATCAGCTTTGAGTTCTGCTCATACTTTCAATATCCAAAATGGCCAGATCTGTGGGGTTTCCGCTGGTCCGTGCTTATTAGCTCCTTCCAAGGTCGATTGCAACATACTGGTGAGTTCCAGAGCCGCAAGTGGCCTACGGTTCTCAAAAATCGCTTCCATCTTACGGTTGAGCTCATAAATCAGCTGAGTCTGAGAGCTCGAAGCACGAACTGATCCTTCACATAAGGTCAGCAGCTTTGCCATGGCCGAAGCTGCTGCCGCCGTCTTCCTTAATAGCCGATAACATAGGTATCCGACGGTACCAAAAAGCAGAAACCCTGCTAAATGGGTTATAAATAAATTTATAAATCTAATGATCTTCAGCATCCTCCTGAGATAACACAGAGAGGCACAACTTGTCCATGACGTACCCTGCAGCATGCGCCTCAGCGGGGCATTAGGGTTCTCCAGGACCCCGTCGCTTGGTTGAAAACATTTTTTATCAATTGCGCTGAAAGTCCAGCTGACCAAATCCATGAGGGTAATTTACAGTTCAGAAGATGTGTAAGTAGAAGCTCTGATAAACAGGACAGAGAGCAAAAAAGCAGGAGGAGGACGGGAGAGGGAAGAAAAAGCATCTGTCTTGCTCAAGAGCGAGTGAGGAAAAAAAAATCACATTCATGCACTGGTGGACACACATCAGAGACAATGAGGGGTTCAGTGTCCTGCCCAGGGACACTTCAGCATGTGACTGCTGGTGGAATCAAACCCGCAACTCTCTCATTGGAGGATGACTGCTCTAACCACTCAGCCACCCCAAAAGACAAAAATGTATAAAAATCAAATAAATAAAAACAGATAGACTACAACAGTTAAAAGGCTTTAATCTATGGTAAAATGTATTTTAATACACTTGTTTAGGCGTTTCATTTTATAATTTTGAATGTTTACCTAAGATGCTGAAAGGATCTGGACATCTTTGTCTCTATTCTAGCTTCTGTTTTATGAACCAAAAGAAAAGTTAAGAAACTTTAACAAAGCTCTGATCTGTCACAGCAACACAGCTGCCTCAGCAAGAACATCTGGACTCTAATCCAGGTTCCTGAAACATCAATAATTTGAGAGAAATAACTTTAGAGAGTGAAACAGCAGTGGATGCTTTGTGGATTCTCTAAACTCACATCTTGCTGTTTAATGTGCTTTTATGGCTGGCTCAGAATACTTCTGTCACTAAAAGGACATAAAAAAAGAAGAATGGTCAAATATTTATATTGATCCTTTGGGTGGTTGATTGATTTACAATATCAAACATGAAAGGAAACATTTAACCTTAAAATCTGTCTGAAGCTGCAGATTAGTTAATTTGAAGTTGTGAAGAAATCCAAATCATCTTTTTTTAATTCAAAATGTCTAAGATGAAACAGATCAAATCTTGTTTTAAGAAATATTTAAATGATTTAATTTTAATAAGGAGTCATTCATGTGGCTATTACATGCCAACAAATAGACCGAGGTTCCTTTGACGCCACCGTTTTGTTCATTACATCAACCGTCGCGTGTTTTTAAAGATAAGAGCCTCAAAAAGAAGCAGATCGAGATCGCTAGGTTCTGACTATGTTTTATTTTCAAGATATTAGTTGGCGATGTGGAGTTATTCCAACAAGAAAAACGGATTAATCCACGAACAGTTTCTCTTCGGTGTTGCATTATGTTAAATAGAATTGATTGTTTTGATTAACAGATGAATCTGACTGTGATGAAAGCTGATTCAGTCAGCAGCAACTCACTGCAGATGCAGCACAAACCGTCAAAACATCTCATCTTGATTGCTGCTAGTTATTCAGAGTTTGCTCGAGGTGAAATGAGACGAGCCGTTTTGGAGAGGTCAACTAAGGACACAAGGAAAGGAAGAAGCAGGTAAAGATAATGGATGGATGGATGGATGGATGGATGGATGGATGGCTCTAGAGGACAGAGGAAACTGAAGAAGTCTAAATAAAACCCATTTTAAACATACAACCCTCTGGAGAAGATCAGAGTATGAAAAAGTAGCCATCTCTCCTCTTCTTGCTCCCACAATCAGCCAACCATCACCACAAAGCTGTTTCCCTGTTACCATAATTCAGGCCACCTCCCTCCCCCCTCCTCCCCCATAACAACCCCCAAGTATCACTTACACACATAATCAATACAGGCTCTCTGCTGTTATTGATCCTGCTGTGGTGTATACCAGCTGCTGAGCCCAGACTGTAACACCCCCCCGCCTGGAATCAAGGACCCAGAAAAGGACACTTGATCACTCGCACCTGGCTCTCCTCACCCATCGTCACGTATGAGCAATGAAGCTTGGCAGAGAGCACAAACATCAAAGTCAGTTGGTTTATACACGCAAAGGTTAAGTATTTGATAGAAAATATATTTGGTAAATTACTCTTTGTTAAAGTAACTTGTCTTGATGATGCAAAAAAGCAAACCAGTACAGAGACTGGTGGATAAATTTGAGTTAATTATCAAGATGTCAGTCAAAAGTCCAAGTTTCTTCATGCAAGGTGGTTTGTTTGAGCTTTGAGGTCTAAATCAGACTGTCTCTTTAAAAAAAAATTTTTGCAGCAAGACCACAAATAAATTAAAATTACTCATAAAATGAACCTGTAAAATACGGCTTTGTATTTTCACTAATAATTTGAGTAGTTTGCTTTGGAAGTGAAATTCATAGTGGATAGGCAACTAAAACCAGGTGCTCGAGCACATGGTGTTTGTGAAGACAATGATTTTTTTTGTCTCCTTAAAAATAAAACTAGCTTTTCTACAGCACAACTGAAAATAAAAGGCCTCAGGAGAGTTCAGAACAAAACAGATAATGTTGGGAGTTTATGAAGCGCTGGTTCTTCAGCAAAGTGTGAGTAACTCTACGTTTATGTGTCAAAACATGTTAAAAGTTCTGGTAGTTACAAATACTTGACACCATGACTCTCAAAAAGTTGTCTCTTCACACAGAAACTTTAGAAATGGTTCTCAGCGTCCACCTGAGCATCATCTGTATTCAGACCAGTTTGTCAGAACACCTGTGGGCAGGTTCATAAGGACTGAGCTGCGTTTGAACGCTTTTAGGATTTTATGTTTCAACTCTTATCATTTCAGTCAGATTTGACCAGAAACTTTTTTTTTAATATTTCCCTTGTTTTTATCGCACTATAAAACAGGTCTCTCTTGTAAATGAGTCCTCGTGGCTCAATGAGACTAACCTGTATAAATAAAGGTTGAATGAAAAAATAAAACTTATTGATGCAACTTAGTTTTACAATGCTCAATCATAAAATGTTACAGTTTCTAATGCAGTGTGCTAAAACCTCAACCTTTACTCCAACAGTTGACTTAAAGCTTTTGTAATGTTCATAGAGTTATTTCCTGCAGCTTTGCCTGTAATGACAGCGCACTCAAACTGCATCCTGGGAATTAAATTACCTTTAATTTTATCCTCCTCACTTGGACATATTACACTCTGTCAGAGCCAATCAGTGTAACCAAATCAAATCAAATCTGAGGTGTTTGCTGCTGATTGCTTCTTGCAAGTCATTGATTTGGTCATAATTAATTTTTGCAATAGCCAATAGGAGTCACAATCTTCCAGCTGTGACACTAAGGTGACGCAGTATCATACAGGCTTTTTTTTTGATGAACCACAGTTGACACCAGGAGTACTTAAATCCTCATTAAGTCTTGATTTGTAGGAATTATCTGGGTTTTATGTTGAACGTTAATGCTCTTAATATTACATTTCAACCAACTTCCACTATCTAATATGATCTAAGAGAACAGTAAACACATTATTTTCTTCTCTAACAAACCCCTTTCTTCCTTATCTTTCACCATTTTTAGTTCCTATGAGTAATTAATGTGGACATAGATAATCTTTGAAAACTGTTTAAATTGATTGTTCAGAATTTAAGGAAAAATAAAAAAACCTCCAAGCAAACTCTAAAATCTTCTTTTAAGTTTGGCAGAGGTTTAGCTGTTATAAACATGCAAATAACAGACTAACCCACCCTAATTGTAACATCTTAACTGTGTGGAAACACTGAAATATTACAAACCTGGTAAATGACTTGTGTTGATTTTTCCACCTGTAGAATGAGTACGGAAAAAGCAGAATTATTCTTCAGTTAAATCTAATTTCAGCTTTATTTGATTTTTCTTTAAAGTCATGTCAGGTCAAGGTAATGTTGGACCTCACACCCCAATGTTGCAGTGGAGCCATTATTGGATTAAGGTATGAAACTAGTCTAACTAAATAAATATTAAAAAATCTCCTGTGTTATTGCTTCTACCATTCCAGAAGGAAGGTTGTTTGTGGTCACATCTAACCCGTGATTCAAGGATGTCACAGTAGTTCAATCTGACCTGTTAACAGGACTCTGAAGAACAGAAAACTCTGCATTCAGATGCTGCTGGTTCTTATTTTGCTTGTCTTGACATTTTAACCATAATTCCACCAGAAAAAAAATCTTTTTGAAAGGCTGAATGTTTCAAGCAATTAAACTCCCATAGTGATTTGACATTCAGAGGTTTGAATATGTCCGTGTTCATCTGAACAGTGATCACAGTCGGTGGATCTATAAAAAGGGCATGAGGGCACTGATCAATACCCATCAGAGTTCAGCTGATCAAATATTTATTCAGGAGAGAGGTGAAAAGACTTCTGGTCGTCTGTCTCCTGTTGGTTGTTTTCTTTTTCACATCTGTCTGTACAGACATGTTCTGTCAGGATCCTCAGCGCCTGTTGACACAAAAAATGTATTGGTTGGAAAAATGTTGGTGGGTAAGGAGCCAGAGCTCGTGTGTGGTTGATCAGTATCAACTAGATGAAGTTGGGCTCACCTCCATGCACACGTTGGGCTCTGAACCCATTTCCTGGAGAGAGGCTCTGGATGGTTTCCTGGTAGGAGTGCCATCTAGGGATTTCCTTGTTCTACTGGGTGAATTCAATGTCCATGTCGGTAATAACGGAGTCATCTGGAAGGGAGTGATTGGGAACGGCTTCCTGATCTGAACCCGTACGGTGTTTGTTAATTGGACTTCTGTGCTGGTCCTGTTTGAGCCTATTTTTGTTGCTAGTGGGTTAAAGGCGAAGCAGGATGTAGTCTTATGCCTTACTGGGTCCATTCAGACACAATATGAAGCACCTGCTTGCACCAAAAAACATTCCATCACTCAGCCTTCTGTGTGCGTAATTACGCACTGCGTAATTATGCGCACCATGCACAGAAGCGCGCTGCGTAATTACGCGTTTCATGCACAGAAGCGCCCCAGAGAGAAAAAGTTTTCGACGGGGGAAAAAAGGGGAAGGCTGAAAGCAGTCCTGCTGCCGAGAGTGGGAAAGAACAGAGGTTACAATTGTAACCATGTAACAGTGAGCAGAGCAGATCAACAGCTCTCCAATATGAAGTGATTAATAACAAATTAACTGATTAATAATCAAATGAACGGATTGGTAACAGTAGTCATGAACTGATTAGTAACAATAGAAAAACAGCAGTCACAAACTTGTGATTGACAATAAATATCTCACACTGTAATTGCATGCAGTCAGATGTGAGTTTAAAACAAAATTCCATGAAAACAGTAAGATTCATTCTGTTAAAACACTAAGAACAGAATGGGCCATGGAGAAAGCCGAAACATCACGCAGATAAAAGCAGATAAATGAACAAGGCAATGTCCAAGCGGCCGCTGTACAAATGTCCTCCACTGTCATACCACTATGCAAAGCTGTCGAAGATGCAATTCCTCTGGTGGAATGAGCTCTGAGATTCTCTGGAGGCTCCAATCCTGATGCTCTGTAAGCCTCAGAAATGGCCTCACACAGCCAGTGTGAAAGACACTGGGTGGATAACGGGCGACCTGCAGAGACGTCCCTATTATGCACAAACAGACGTTGAGTCTGCCGCAGAGGAGCCATGCATGTTATGTAACATGCCAGCGCACGCACAGGACAGAGGAGATGAAAAGATGTTTCTTCTTCTGATTTGTGAGGGGGGGGATAAAACCCCTCCAATGTTATCATTCTCGATTTAAATGAACTTGTGATGTTTTTGGGCATAAAGGCTGGATTAGGTCTCAGCGCAGCTGAGCTGCCATCAGCCTGAATCTTGAGGCATGACGGGTCAGCGGAGAGCGCAGCTAAATCACTCACTCTCTTTGCTGATGTCAAAGCCAACAGCAGGACAGTTCTAAGTGACAGGAATTTAAGTGACACCTGATCTAAAGGCTCAAAAGTAGCTTTGATCAGAGCTCGCAGAACCATTGTTAGGTCCCACTGTGGAGCTAGTGGGCGTGACACCGGTCTGTGTCTCCGTACACCTTTTAGAAAACGCTTCATCAGCGGATGATTAAAAACTGTTCTGTCACCGAAGCCTTCATGACAGGAGGAAATAGCTGCAGCATAAGTTTTAATTGTGCTGAACGCTAGATTTCTGTCCATCAACTGCTGCAGAAAGGACAGCATGCCACCTAGTGGACATGAGATGGCCTCTACACCTTTCTCTGTGCACCAGTGCTGAAAAGCTGTCCACTTTGATGTGTACAGCGCTGTGGTGGAAGCGGCTCATGAGTCTTGGATTGTGCGCACCACTTCCTGAGAGAGGCCCATCTTCTCTAAGCGGATCCGCTCAGTGGCCAGACCCAAATGTGCAGGCCTATTTCTAGGTGGCTCCCGATTACTCCTCCCGCCTGGAGGAGAACATCGTCCCTCCACGGCAGTTTCCATGGTCAACCCGATAACAGACGTTGCAGGTTTGGGAACCACGGGGCGCTCACGTGCTTGGGGGCTACAAGAATGGCTGACAGTTCTTCCTCCCGGACTCGGTTCAGAAACCATGATATTAGAGGGACTGGAGGAAATGTATAAAGGAGCATTTTTGGCCACGGGCTGTGGGCAAAAGCATCCACTCCTAATGGTGGGTCGTCCCGTGGGCTCAGTGAGAACCATAATTGACAGTGGGCGTTCTCCCGTGTGGCGAACAAATCCACTGCTGCTCTGTCAAACCTGCTCCAAAGTTGAAAAATCAGCTCGGGATGGAGACTCCAGTGCCCGTGGCGCGGACCGCCCTTGGACATTATGTCCGCCCCTCTGTCCAGGATGCTGGGGATGTACACTGCTCTGATGGAGAGCAGGTTTTTGTGTGCCCAACACAACAGCTGTCTCGCAATGCGTACCAGTTGGGCTGAGTGCACGCCCCCCTGCCGGTTCATGTAAGCTGCAGTCACCTTGTTGTCTGTGTGGATTAGAACATGTTGATTCCACAAAAGGGGAGCAAAATGCTGAATCACATTCAAAACTGTGAGACATTCCAAAATGTTTATATGATCTGATGTGTGAGGTGGCCACAGTGCCCCCACCGCTTGAGACAGGCACGTTCCTCCCCAGCCTGACAGGGACGTGTCTGTGAAAACTGAGACGTGTGACAGGTCTGCTGATAGGAACTCCCTCTGGCAGAGTGAGAGGGTTTCCCCAGTGATTCAGGTCGGTTCCCATGGAGAGGGGCACAGAGATTATCTGCCTCTTCTGACGTACCGGATCTATGCGCAGGCGAGCAAACCATCTCTGAAGGCATCTCATCTGGAGTAAGCCCAACAGAACCACAGCGTGGTAGAGACGGCCCTTTCTACTCTGCTGGCTGAACTTCTGAGTGGAGAGACGAGATCTGTTCTGGAGATGACAGAACTGTCTCTATAATCCCTCTGAATGGTTGGGGTTGAGCTGCGTACTGCAGTGTGTAACCTCGGTTCATCCATCTGTCCAGGGAACACACTTGCTGCCACTCTGCATAACGCTCTGAAAGTGGGCATGCGTTTTTGTGTTATGTCAGGTCTTTTACGGACGTTAACCAAGCTAGGGCCTCCACCGCCGTCATATGCTCTGGAGATGCTTTTCGAGTGACCCATGGGGAGGCCTTGTCGAATGGGCTCTGGGAACGCCTCTGTGTTGCGCTCAGGTTGCGGGCTCAAATCAGAGTTGATGTGAGCTGACGCGCACTGAGGAGAGGCGTGAGCGCCTTTAGAAATGCAACGCCGTTTGGGTGGAGATTGCAGTTGCCGTGGGGAAACGTGTTTGTTCCCGCTGCGGTCAGAAAAATCAGAACACAATCTGGGCTGAGAGCTAGGTTTTTGCTGGGCTCGGTCTGCTGTGAAGAATCATTTCTAGCTGCTGTGTCAAGCGAGTATTTTGTGTGATTTCTCCAGCTGCGGTGACTTTTGAAAACATGTTTTGAGGTTACTGGCTCATTTTGTGTGGAGGATGTATGAAGAGGAACCGCTGTGAGATCATTCGATCGGACAGTCAGGCTGGAATAAGAAGAAAATTTATTCTCTGAAAAATGTTTTTGTTTTATTTTAAAACTCATATCATCATTATGCATACACACATCCTCTGCAAGGGTCATTTCTTGTATCTTCTCCCCCGTGAGCCCTGTGACTGGTTGTTCCAGAGCAGCGCCTGTTGGCGGTCTCTGGGGAAATGCTGAGTCGCCGCAATGAGAAGGACTGTGCCTGCAGTCAACCTACTTCACATATGGGGAGCAATATTATAGGCAGAAACATGGGTGTGCTATGGGGTCTCCAGTTTCTCCTATTGTTGCCAACCTGTACATGGAGGAGGTAGAAAAGAGAGCCTTGACGTCCTTTTCAGGGACACCACCAAGTCATTGGTTCAGGTATGTTGACGACACCTGGGTTAAAATTAAATCTCAGGAAGTCCAACATTTTACTGACCACATCAACTCTGTGGATAAATGCATCAAGTTCACACGAGAAGATGAAAAAAATGGCAAGTTGGCTTTCTTGGACTGTGAGGTCTCAGTCTCTGATAGAGGACATTTGCAAACTGAGGTGTACCGCAAACCCACCCACACAGACCAGTATTTGCAGTTTGACTCCCATCACCCTTTGGAGCACAAGTTAGGAGTCATCAGGACTCTGTATCACAGAGCAGACAGCGTCCCCACTAGCTCAGGAGCCAGGCAGAAGGAGAAATCCCACACAAGACAGGCTCTAGAGCAATGTGGATATCCTAACTGGGCCTTCCTAAAAGCAGAGAAGAAACCCAAACAGGACTCCAGTCAGCCAACAGGTGAAAAGGAGGAACCCAGACCCAGACCAGTGGTCATTCCATATGTTGAGGGAGTCTCAGAGAAACTGAGACGTTTATTTTCTAAACATAACGTCCCAGTGGCTTTTAAACCCCAAAATACATTATGGCAAAGACTGGTTCATCCCAAAGATCCAGTCCCCCGGCACAAACAGAGTAATGTTGTGTATGCTGTTCAGTGTCAGGAGGGCTGTGATCAGTCTTACATCGGGGAAACTAAACAGCCACTGGCCAAAAGGATGGCCCAGCACAGAAGATCAACCTCATCAGGCCAGGACTCTGCGGTCTACACTTATCTCCAGGCCAGCGGTCACTCTTTCAGGGATGAAGATGTGCACATCCTGGATAGAGAGGAACGATGGTTTGAGAGAGGAGTAAAGGAGGCCATCTTTGTGAAAAGAAACCGTCCATCATTAAACAGGGGTGGAAGCCTACGTGTTCAATTGTCCCCCTCTTACAATGCTGTGATTGCTAGTATCACTCAGCCCTCTGTGAATAGTACACAGCCATCAGTGTGCTAATGATCCATTGTTATGCTGATGGTCCTTCTTGAGCATGTGATCAGCTGGTTTTGGTTGTCAGCAGCAAAACTGGTTGATCCACTCTGAGAAGGTGCTATTTAAGAGACTGAGCTGAAAACAGCACCTCAGACTGAAGAAGTCTCTCGGACGAGAGACGAAACCTTTCTACATTTTTTGTTATTTTGCTTTGTTTTGGGTTTTTTTGAATGTCCAGAGGACCAGATTGAACTTTTTTAGATTTTTCTACCTGGAATATTGAGCATGCATCAGGATAATGAGAAGGACTGTTCTCTGGCGGGAGGGGCCGGCGACGGAGCAGGGCGGGAGGTCACTGCAACAGCTGTGGAACGTCTCTGCTGCTGTCTCTGGCCACAACGATCTCTCCAGCGGGCAGGGGGGCGGTAGGAGGGTTGCGGCTTCATCGGGTGGCACACAGACTTCGACACCTCCTCCGACTTCTTCGACTTTTCAAACATGGCCTTGAAATTGGCCCCGAACAGCACGTCCGTCGTGATGGGGCCCTCCAGCAGGTCTATCTGCAGTTTCTCCTACAAGGAGGGGGAGTGTTGGAGCCACGTGGACCTCTGGATCATTGTCATGCAGGTTGCGATGTGAGACAGGCAGACTGCAGAGGAGGCGCACAGGTTGAGGATGATGTCAGACGCTTTGCAGAGCGAACTCCTCATCTCCTCAGGCAGGTCTGTGTCCTCCAGCCTTTTGGAGATGCTGTAGGCCAGCAGGGCGACGTTGTTGTTTGCTGCGGCCGCCTGGAAAGCACACTGGTGGGCTCGGTTGGAGAGCGACGTCACCGTCTGGTCGTGTCTCCCTGGAGGGACAGGACGTTGGTCCAATCTGGACACTTTTGCTCTGAGTGCTTCTGCCAGACTTTGCTCCAAAAGGGGTACCAAGGGAAAGTTCCGCTTAGTAAATCCCTCCACTCTGGTGATGGGGGCGAAGGTGGAGACGGGCGCCTTCAGCTTACCAGGTCTGGCTGCAGCCTCGTTCCAGTAGGATGTCACTGCTGGGAAACGAGGCCAGATGGGGTCAGGGCGGCGAACCGGGGTGGAGCCAAATCTTCCCGTTAGATCATCCGATCTGGGCGGGGGAAAGAGAGGGACGGAAAGTCCCTTCGTGTCAGCCGCCTCCTGGATTATGCCGGGCAGCTCCGAGAGGAGGGCACAGACGACTGGAAGCGGTGTGCTTGCTGATGCGGAAAGGCCGGGGGGGGGGGGGGGGGGGGGGCTGTTCCAACACTATGCTCTCTAGGAGGGAATGAGCAGCGGGGCTGCTGCTGACATCGCCTTTTCTGGAGGAATCATCTGATTCGTTCCGTGACTCAACGTCAAAAAGGCGATGGCGTCGTCCAGTGAACAGTCCCCCGTCGCGGAGAGGCACTCCTCGATGTTAGCCTTGAACAAGGCTGCTCGCCTCTGCCTCTCCTCAGAAGGGAGGAGGTCACAGAGATGTAGGAGGAGGCGAGGTCGGCGTGGCGGGGACCCAGGCATTCTTTACAGATGTCATGCCGGTCGAAACTCAGCAGGTAGCCGGTCTTGCAGGATGGGCACAGGCGGATGGTGCTGGTGCTGGACATCATTGCTCTTGTAAAAAACAGTTCTGGTTGCTTGCTGAAGAAAAATTGGAGCCGATTACCCCGTCTCACCATAATTTATACAGACCGGGGGTGAGGCCCACACAGCAGGTGGGCGTGGAATAAAGTTTTCAGTGCTGCGCTGTGCGCGACGGGATAAAACCCACTAGCGACAGCCTTAAATGGCGAAGCCTATAAGAAATAGAACTGATTATTTTGAAATGTTCAATGTCTTATCACAGTGACCTGCTTTAATAAAGTGGATTACAAATGATCTAGTTTTGTCATGCAGTCTTATTTTCATTAACTTCCTTATGTGACACATGACTGCTTTGTGTTTCTTCTGTCTACAAAGCTTTGTCAGGCAGAGAGACACAAGTTAGCAGCTCCTCCTCCAACAAGATCCCGTCCACACTGCTCAAGATAATGTTAATTTTCTGTCTGCTGGGAGTCTCTTCTGTGTGTGGAAGCAGAAATGATTAACCCCCCCCCCCCCCCCCAAGGAAGTCTTGTTGGTTGACATGATTACAGGGCTGAACTTATTTAGATGCATCAACGGTGCGTGTTTATCTGTCTATTTCTGTTTACTCAACTCTTTGCATGAAGTTTAATAATGTTCGAGCTGTTGGGCTCCGAGATAATTCACTGCTCTTTCATTAAGCGTCTCCATTCAGCTGCTTCAGCGGTTGGCAGGAGGTTTCTAAAAGCACTTCTGCATCAAAACGTCCTGACTCCCTGAGCCGTGGTGCTCTGGCACAAGCGTGCACTAGAGAGGGAAGCAGAGCTGGAGCCGTTTGTGGTGGACTGAAGCAGAGGGAAGGTGGAGTTTTTTTTTGTTGGAGAGACCCCCTGTAGCTGCAGCGATAACAGAAATATGAGGCGTTTGTGTCGCAGAGGAATCGCACACCTTGATGCAGTGCTGTGCAGGAGCTGAGAGGAGCACGAGGAAGTGCTCACACTGACATATCAAAGCTGCATGTGCACAGATTTGTGTGGTTTTGAAGTGTGGATGCAGCAGAGTGTGCAGCAGACAGACTGCAGATTGTGTTCAATGGCAGCTGGTGATTTTTTTTTTTTTGTATTTTACTGTACACACAATTCTGGAACATGTTTTTTTGGTAGATAAGGGGAAATCTGGCAGCTTCTCTCTGACTAATTATCTCAAAATGCGTTATTTTCACTGCTTTTACTTTGATTCACCTTCTGCTTTTACTGGAAGCTAATTAATTGCTTTGATTTGTAATCCAGAAACAATTTACGTGCATCAAATGGTAAATGGACTGTACTTATATATCACCTTTCTATTTCATCAAGATACTCAAAGCTCTTTACAGTACAACCTGTGTCCTCATTTACCCATTCATACATCACTCTACTAGAGCTATACAAAGAATAATCAGAGCTTCATCACATTCATACACTGATGGGACACACATCAGAGGCAATGAGGGGTTCAGTGTCTTGCCCTGGGACACTTCAGCATGTGTTGCTGGTGGAATCGAACCCGTAACTCTTACATTGGAGGACGACTGCTCTAACCACTCAGCCACAGCCGCCCTAAAAGCAAAAGTAGTTCACTTGAAACTATATGGAAGTTTTATCATTGTGTTTTTCACAGTAAATTTCCCAGTTTTTTTATTTTCTGTCATGTTTTCTGTCATCCTCTTTGTGTCAGCGTTTTAACTGTACACAGTTTATTTTGAATTCCACCATCTAGCTCTGATTTTTCAACACAACTCAGATTGAAGACACGGCGATGTTCAGTATTTTTGTCCTGATGTCAAGCTGACACGTTTTCTCAAATGTGGGCGATACTGTATGTGTCTCATTACAGTTTGGTTCACGACTCAGAAACAGTTTTTATTTTAGGCTTTCATTGTTTGTGTGTAAAAAAATAAAGAACAAATAAAAACACAATACCGTTTCCCATTCAATTCAGTTTATTTCTATAGCTCCAAGTCACAATAGAAGTCATCTCAGGGCACTGAACAGAAACATTCATAAAAAAGTTACAGTGGTAACAGTTATCTATCAAAGGAAGCCAGCAGACTGCGTTGATGTTGAAATGCTCTCAAGTTACTCTAATGCTCTTACACATGTTCTTAGTGCACATAAACCCTCGTAATTATGGTTTAAATTAGATTATATTAGATGTTTATTGGCTTAAAAAACTATAAATCCTCCTTTGTGCCAGGAAACGTAAAAAGGAGCATCATTCTTTGGGAAGGCGACTTCATGAGCCATTTTTAATAAATACTATATACAAATTAAAACCAGAACCATTACCTGCTGAAACTTACAATTTGTCTCAAATTATTTTTTACTAAACAATTAAAATCCATTTTGATTACCTTAAAGCAAACAATCAGATTGTAACTTATTATTAATGCCATGGAATAACTGCTTAAAGGATTTTTGAAGCACCCTTTCCAGCATTTCAGGACTTTTCAAACAAAATTAAATCTTGCGAGTTTTTAATTAAACTTATTGTGAAATCTGCTGCTTTCAATTCAGTTGAATTCAGTTTATTTCTATAGCACCAAGTCACAACAGAAGTTGTCTCAGAGCGCTGTACAGCAACATTCACACATGATCAATGCCGGTTAGTAAAGTTCTCTTTCTAAGGAAGCAGCAGACGCAGAGTCTTCACTTTGTTGCAGTCTCTCATCCTGAGCAAGCACAGAGGAGACAGTGGAAAGGAAAAACTCTCTTTTAACAGGAAGAAACCTCCAGCAGAATCGGGCTCGAGACAAGCGGCCATCTGCTTCAACCGGCTGGGTTTGAGAGGTCAGGAAGATGCAGGACGGATGCAGAATGGCCGGTCCTCACTAGGAGGAAAGATTAAAAAAATTTAAAAGAAACGTTAAGATAGAAACAATTACAAATACATATTATTCATTAGTAACTATTCATTTGATGAAATTAGGTCAAGTTGTCATCCATTAGTCTAAGCCAGTGGTCCCCAAACTACGGCCCGCGGGCCAGATCCGGCCCCCGTCCATATTTGGTCCGGCCCCCTGAACAATACCAGAGAGCATTTAGATTTTTTTTTCATATATATGTATTTGTATTTGATAATAAAGTTGGACTTTTGCAATAAAATGTTTCTTAGTTATGAACTATTTTCATTATTAAGTAATATAATACTATAATACATAAGTTAGTAACTATTTCATACACGCATATAACGTGACATTCTGTTCCACCCTTCTGTGGTCTGTGCCCCTATCTGGCAACCCCCAGAAAAAAATTCTAAACCCGCCCCTCGCAAAGAGAGAACGGAATAATGGCGAAAAGATTAGGTAAGAGAAAAATTGATTCAGAATGCAGGGCATTTAACCTGCAGTGGACAAACGATTATTATTTTGTTCAATGCAAAGAAAAGGCTGTCTGTCTCATCTGTCAAGAGGCGGTGGCAGTATTCAAAGAATATAATCTGCGGCGACACTATGAATCCCGCCACAAAGACACGTATGCTAGCTTGCAAGGCCAAATGCGAGCAGACAAACTCTCAAAGCTAAAAAGTGGACTGTTAGCTCAGCAGAATACATTTGTACACCAAGCTCAGCTGAACCAGTCATCTGTTCGGGCCAGCTTTCGGGTTGCTCAACTGATAGCAAGCAGCGGTAAACCTTTCACTGATGGAGAGTTTGTCAAGAAATGCATGAACGCTGTTGCGGAGGAGGTGTGTCCTGAGAAGAAAGATGTCTTTAATGCCGCGAGTACAATCACCAGACGCATTGAAGAAATCGGGGGTAATGTATATGCCCAGCTGCAGCAGAAGATGAAAGAATTTGAATTTTTTTCATTAGCACTGGATGAGAGCACGGACGTGCAGGACACCGTGCAACTGCTCATTTTTGTTCGTGGAGTTAGTGCAAACTTTGAGATCTGCGAGGAGCTGGCAGCCCTCCAAAGTCTCAAAGGGACTACGACGGGGGAGGATATTTTCAGCAAAGTGTACCAAACCATGGAAGAGTTGGACCTGGACTGGTCAAAGCTGGCCAGCATCACAACTGACGGGGCTTCTAATATGGTGGGCATGTCTCGGGGTCTAATAGGACGCATGAACCGGGAGATGGAAGAACGAGGTCTCACCGCCCCGCTACAAGTCCACTGCCTAATTCACCAGCAAGCACTGTGCTGCAAAGTGTTGACTTGGGATTCTGTTATCAAGGTTGTGGTGTCATGCATAAACTTCATCAGAGCAAAGGGACTTAAACACAGGCAGTTCCAAGAATTCCTGTCTGAACTGGAATCTGCGCACGGCGATGTGCTGTACTACACAGAGGTCCGATGGTTGAGCCGGGGCAGAGTTTTGAAGCGTTTTTACAAGCTGCTACCTCAAATTAACGCATTTCTTCATTCACAAAACAAAACGGTGCCAGAGTTGATCGACCCAGAATGGAAATGGCACCTCGCATTTTTAACAGACATGACAGAAATGCTGAACAGCTTTAACTTGCAGCTACAAGGCCAGGGGAAAATCATTTGCGAAATGTATTCCCCCATAAAAGCATTTGAGGTGAAACTAGAGCTGCTTTTGGGACACGTGAAAAAGCACAGCTTCATCCATCTCCCTGCTACACAAAACCTCTCTGCAGAGAACCCAGCGGTCCCGTTTCCAGCTGAAAAGTGTGTGGAAGCACTGGAAATGCTGAAGGCGGAGTTCGGTGCGCGATTCCGTGAACTAGATGTTTATGCAAAAGAAATCCGTCTTTTCCAGAACCCCTTTGTTGCCGACATTGACGAAGCCCAGCCTTCTGATCAGTTTGAGTTGGCCGAGTTACAGAACTGTGATGTTCTGAAAGACGCGTTCAAGCCCAGCGGTCTCATTGACTTCTATGCCGCCCTCCCAAACGACACGTACCCTAACATCAGAAAACACGCAAGGAAGATGTCCACACTTTTTGGCAGCACATATATTTGCGAACAAACCTTTTCACGCATGAAACTGCTGAAAACTCCAATGAGATCAAGATTGACAGATGAACACCTGCATCAGTGTTTGAGACTGGCAGTGACTAGAATGGAACCTGAGATTCAACTTCTCACCAGCCAGATACAGGCCCACAGTTCACACTGATGAACATACAAAGGTAAGCTCACTTTTCTGACTTGAATGAGTCATTCTGACTATAAAAAATATAATCATAATAACCCTCTCTGTCAATACCCCAGAGAGGGTTATTTGGTTATTATTTATTTCATAAATAATGTTATTTACTTCCAGAATTTTGTTCTGTGAAGAATCCAGAAAAGGTTATTTGATTGTGCTTTCTGGAAAACAATACATTTTTACGTTTAGGCACTCCTGCAATCGTCACACTTTTTCTGTTACAAACTGACTCTGGCCCTCCACCAGAGAAGGGAAAAGTTATGTGGCCCTCACAGGAAAAAGTTTGGGGACCCCTGGTCTAAGCTATTAGAGCTACGAGATAGCTCAGGAAACCCAAGCTGACCCTAACTATAGGATTTAGCAAAAAGGAAAGTCTTAAGACCAGTTTAAAAACTGGATAATGTGTCAGCCTCACGGACAGAGATTGGAAGTTGGTTCCACAAGAGAGGAGCCTGATAACTGAAAGATCTGCCTCCCATTCTGTTTTTGTAAATTCTAGAAACCACAAGTAAACCTGCAGCCTGAGAGCGAAGTGCTCTGTTAGGAAAATATGGAACAATAAGATCTGTAATATAAGATGGAGCTAGGATGTTGAGAGCTTTGTAGGTTAGAAGTAAGATTTTGAATTCTATTCTGGACTTGACGGAGAGCCAATGGAGAGAAACTAAAACTGGAGAGATAAAAAAAACTGGATTGATAAATCCTATAGTTAGGGTCGGCTTGGGTTTCCTGAGCTGTCCCTTAGTTATGCTGCTATAAGCTTAGACTCCTGGAGGACAAACTGACCACAATTTTCTCTCTGCTACTGTCTTTACTTACTCTGCTCAACCTGTTTTGTATTTGTAATTATTTTTTTCTATCCTTAACATGTGTTTTTTGTCTTTCAGGTACACCTGGACCTATACCTGGACCTACCATTCTGTGTTCGTCTGTCTCTCCTTCCTGTCCTCTCAACCAGCCGGTCAAAGCAGATGGCCGCTTGTCCTGAGCCTGGATCTGTTGGAGGTTTCTTCCTTTTAAAGGGGAGTTTTTCTTTCCACTGTTTCCACTGTGCTTGCTCAGGATGGGAGACTGCATTGAAGCCAAGATTCATCTTGTCTGCTGGATTCCTTAGAGAACTTTACTAATTGGCTTTTATGTTTGTGAATGTTTCTGTAAAGTGCCCTGAGACAACTTTGTTGTGATTTGGTGCTAAATAAATAAACTGAATTGAATTGAATTTTTAGGCACAGATCTGTTCTGAGCATTAGGGCTGAGCAACAGCTCTTATCATTTAAATGTTAAAAAAACTGTTCTGAATTTGTGCGATAGTTGAAGGGATATTTTGTCAAACACAAAATACATTTGTAGAACCTAACTATAGAATGCATTTTTAATCTTTTTCCAAATACATTCAAACCTGCAACAATACTAAAGCCTTAAACATAAATACAACATAACTGAAATAAAATCCACATTTCTTCTTGGTGTGCAAAACGTTTCAAGGCCAGGTTACGTTCTGATTTACCATCAGTCTCGCAGTGGGATAGTTCTGCATCACGCAGTCTGAAAAACGAGTTTTGTTTAGTCGTGAGGGTGTCAGTTCTCCACTGCTCTGAAAATCAGGCTAATCTGATTTTCCACACAGCATGTGCATTTCTTTTAGTAAACTGCAAGAAGAAAAACAACACATTTAACCTTAGGATTATGAATCTAAATAATAATGTTATAAGATAACCTGAGCTGACTCACATAGAAATATATTACATTGTTATAACAATCAAATTAACTTTATTTGCTTTCCTGTACCTGCCAAAAGCTGAACACTTTGCTACATCCAGGATGCTAATGAGTCTCTTTTTGGCATTTGCACTTCTTATTTTTTTTACTAGACTAATCACGGTTGGTATACTTTAACACAGATTTGTTCGCCTGTTTGCAGGCAGGTGGTTTGTAGCTGATTTGGAGTGATGCAGTACTCACAGGTGAGGCGTGTGTGTGCTCCCAGTTTGTGTACGTGTTGTATACTGGAGACTGTGTGTTGGAAAAGCACAAGCACATTCATCACAACATGCTATGGAACGTTGCAGGGGTCAGCTCGCAGTCCAATTCTTCTCTAATGAAGAACACAGCTGAACCAATCAGAGCTGCGTTCCTCTGCGGCAGCCAATCAAGCAGGTGAGCTTCGGCGACATGACAAGCAGAATTGATGAGAGGAGCGAGCCCTGATGAAGGATCGCCATGAGCTGGCTGAGATAACACTGAGCTGGAGCTGAGAAACACTCAGCTCAATGGAAATGCAATAAAGCTTTGAACCATATCTCACAGTTGGCTGATGAGTGATAACATTCCTATAGCAGTGCATGGAAAACAGCCCATTGAAATGCAGTGTGATATGCAGTGCCTCCAGAGCTATACATGCAAAGCCATAAAAATGGGATGATGTGTGAATGCATGTGGTTTGCATTATTACCTTTAGGTACCTGCAACATGTCAGAAAACGAGCAGCAGATACAGTTTATTTAAAGAGGACAGTGGGGATACTGTTCACTGCAGAGGTTTGGAATAAAAATAACAGTGACTTACAGTAAACTTGTTGTGTAATCTGCGAGAACCAATGAAAACCATGATTTTACCGAGGTGTTTTACCAAGAACAAGAATAATAACTTGTTCTGGTGCAGGACATTTCCTTCTTCATGACATACACGAGTGTTGAACGCCTCATAGTGGGAATGTTAATACTTTTCCACATGAACCACGCCCACTATGAATTTCTGACCATTCAGCTGTTTGACCGCACACAAGAAAAAAGTTCTGCCCCGATGCATCAAGAACAAGCTGACGGAACTTTCTAGCAAAGTTTTTTCACAGCCCTGAGAGAACGAACAATATTCTTCAGTGGTCATGTTCAGGGCCTGCCGGTACAGGATCCGGGAACTCTTTTTATTTTGACCGTGTGTGTTCCGATAACTGTTTGTTTGGATCCGGTAACTCTCGGGCTTACTAATAATAAAGTTATGAACAAATATGGCAGCCTTGAATGAATAAAACCTATATTGGATATGTAAACGGAAAATAATTACATTAACACTAATTTTAAACACAACAGTCACAAGCTTCCTAATATCACATCAGAGCTGACACTTCAAGTAAGCATTTCCACTTCTACCCTGAAAAAATCTCCGCCAATAAAAGTCCAAAGTCATCAAGCAATTTTATTACTTAAAAATGAACTTTAGAACTTAAAAATGTAACAAAATTGCAAATCAGTTCAGTAGTCTAAATGGGTCATTTATAAAATTTAGATTATTTATTAAAAATATGACAGAAATGTTTGTGTATTATTCACATTACATATCAAATCAACGGCGCAGATTTGTCAAAATAACAGCGATCAAAATGTCGGAAAGACATCCGTCCGTCCATCCGTCCATCATTTGTATACATATAGTTTCATTCTGACCATGTTATGTAGTGGACTTGTTTCACCACTACACTTTGTGTTCTTAATAGGGGAAAATGGATAATTGTAGTGGTTACCCTGGGAAAAATGATTTGGCCATTGTCTAGATTGAAGGAAGCCATTTCTCAAGAACTTCTCAAGGTTTGTTGACTTTTAAAAACTGTCATAAGTCTATTAAATATTCCATCAAGAACGATGGACCCAATTTACAGGGACTTGTTACTGTAAAGGTGTAACAACATTACAACTGAGACTTAGAAGACTCCTCTCTAATTCCTTAGTTTTATGTCTATAGTTTGTTAAACATCAAAATACAACAACTTACCAATTTCCGGGTCACTATCATGTCTTAATCAAACATACGTTTTGCATATTAATAAATCCATATTAAAATAAGTAGACTGTCCATCAAAAAAATATGTAGATGCTTTTAACTAATCCATTGTCCTTTCTGTTGAAGACAAACGTTCTGACGGTTCAGAACCAGCATTTAGTTTAAAATATTGTTCCTGCTCACTTAATAACACTTCAATCTTCCAGAGTGAGATGCTAAACTTTATGAAAGCCTACTTGTTGTTTTTTTCTTAGTTGGATTTCACGTGCACAGGACAACCTGTTGACTAACTGGTCCTGGGGTTGTTCCAGTCTTTTCTATGGGTCAGTCCAGTGTTCTGTTAGATACTCGGAGAAAGAAAAAACAGCCTTTGCACTCTCGTGTTATCGACTGGAGACCAGAGGCGCTGTCGTTTGCTGATGATGTACGAGATGAGGACAACCGTTTATCAACGAAAAGGAAGATTACTTCTGCGTCCTGAGACACTTCAATCTCTTTCTCTCTATTAATGACTTTGTCACTTTCAGCTCTCCTTAAACACACTGGTGGGTTCTCTAGACAATCCTTACCTATGCTCTCTGGATGTTTGATAAATTCAAAGTCCCTCAAACTTTTAATCTAATTTGTGCACATGTAACAGACATATATGAATATATCACGTTTGATATGGTTGTCTTATTTGACAAAAGGGAATTTACACAATAAACATGCAAACACTTCACTTGTCACCTCTGGTCAAAGGTCAGTGCTCTTGTTGGACAGCAGGACATAATCACATCCTACTTTTTTTAGGATCATTTCTCTTTGATGCCTCTTATCTTTCACAGCATGAAACTCTGTGATCCTTATCACAAACTGTGGGAATCGTAGCCTTTAGCTGCAAATGATACACCTGATGGTGCAATTGCTGGCTAGGAGGCAGCAACAAAACTCAATTTAAACTCCCAGTACCTCCACACTTTTAAACCATTAAGGCTCAAGTTTAATTAAAATTGAAATGAACGCTGTATTTAGATGTTCCTACAGTTTGAGCTGTGGTTTCCTCATAACCTTCAGCATCTTGTTAAGTGTAGTTGTACACAGGCAAGGTCAGTACGGTGACTAGAACATTTCTAAAAAGATCTTTGAAGTGTAATTTCATTCAGCTCAGACCCTAATGTTTTTTTAATTAACCTTTGTTTAATCAGGAAAATCCCATTAAAATAATTGAATAGTTGACGTTTTCTCTCCTTTTCATGGCTTACAGAATTTGTAACACCTCCCAGATTTTCATTCTCATTAGGTCTCCACAGACTGTCATTAAAAAGTACATTTTAGTATTTATCAGATACTGCATGCTACTACTACTCTTTCTACTATTAACAATAATAAACATGATCTAAACCTCATTACACATTGGTATGTGTTTCTACTTTAAGGTTCAAGGTGATTTTATTGTCATTCACATCACATGTGGTACATAAGGTGGAACGAAATTGTGTACTCAAGGTCCCAGTTACGTCCAACAATAGCAAAAATATAAACTATAAAAAAAGAAAACAGTATATAAGGGTCCAAGATATATGATAACAATAACAATATAGTGATGTGAGCAGATGGGTATTAATACAACAGCTTATGGGTAAGAAATCAGCAGCATGGATAATCAGCAGTATGGATAAAGTGTCAAATCTCAGATTAAAGTGGCATTAAAGTGATTATCCTGGTCAGGGATTCATGAGTCTAATAGCCTCAGGGTAGAAGCTGTTCCTCAGTCTAGTGGTTCTACACTTAATGCTCCTCAATCTCCTGCCATGGGGAATGGGGCAAAAAGTGTTTGTGCTGGGTGAGTGTGGTCCTTCATGATGCAGGTGGCCCTCTTCCTGCATTTGGAGGTGTAGATGTCTGTGATGGTGGGGAGACTGACTCAACATCTTCTGTGCAGCCTTCACCACTCTCTGCAAAGCTTTTCTTTCTGCAGCTGTGCAGCCTCCATGCCACACGTTGATGCTGGAGCACAGGATGCTCTCCACTGCACACCTGTAGAAGGAGGTGAGGACTGAGCTTCACAGACCAGCTCGTCTCAGCCGCCTGAGGAAGTAGAGTCTCTGATGATCTTTCTTGATCAGGCTGGTGGTGTTGTTGCTCCAGCTGAGGTTGTCATTCATGTGCACGCCCAAGTACTTGTAGCTGGAGACCACTTCCACTGCAGATCCTCCTATGTTGTGGTGGGGGGTGTAGGTGTGCAATCATCTCCTTCATCTTCTTTACATTGATGTGGAGGTTGTTCTTCCTGCACCAGCTCTCCATGTTCACTCTATGGACTCTGCATAAGGAGCATTATAAAATAAATGTTCTTGTAAATGCACTTTATAACAAAGTCTTAGAAGTCCCTTAATAGTTTTCCAGCTGGCAGACAAACACTTTCTCAATCAGCCGAGACATGAATGATTTTAAATTTATTTAACAAGATGGGATTCTGTCGGTAGCTTATAAAAATGGATAAAATGTCTTTTTGCTACAACATTTCTTTGTGCTGCCATGCAAACATTTCAGACTCATGTTCAGTATTCCAGAAAGGTCTGAGCCAACCATGATTGATGGTTTTGTCCTGCTAGTTCAATTCTTTGGTTCCAATGTTGAGCCGACCACAAGGACTGCTGATGCACATATCTGAGAGGCACCTTTAAACTTAATTCTTCTATTGTTAATATGATTTATTATAACCTGTTACAGTCAGTTGATGAAGCTGAACTGTAATTGCTAGTAATTGTAGTTCAACACAGGAAAATGAGGAAAGCTAACGAGGTCGTAATTTTGGACTTTTTAAAAAAGTCGGAGTCAAAATCACCCCAGTCGTAGTCCTATTATTCCTATTTTAAATCCATAGTGGGATTTTCTCTGGTTGTATGTAGCGCAGAGGGCCACTCCCCATAACTGCTGCTGTCAATCAGCTGAGTATGGTGGCCAGCAGAGGACAAGTCAGCTGTATGAAAATGTTTCCAGAAGCACAAAACTCAGTCCGACATGACTTATCTACCCATCGTTCTTAAGGTATCACAATTATTAAACATTTACAACAAGCTACGAGGGTTAGCATGGCTATGCATCAAATCAACAGCAGGTTTGCTATAACTTGGCTAGCATCAGTCTGTCAGGCCCCAGCTTTATGTTACAAAAAGCAGAATGACAAGAAATAACAATAACTCATTTAATTCAGGGCTATACTATAAATTTATACAGGTTTATTTAGGTCTACATTGTTTTACACCTCATTATAGTTCATTTGTCTGAATCAAACTGAAAACAACTATCAGTATATATATTATCTATTATATCAAAACCATATTACCATTTTATATTTTAAGCATTTTATTTTTGTCTCCTAAAAACAAGTAGATCATATCTTTTTTTATTTTTTTATTTTAGGTTTAAACTTTACAGTCAACCAGTCAAATTGAAGGTCGTCTTGAATTTCATATCGACTCAATCCTACCTCAAAAAAGTTATGTTGTTGGAAGGTTTAGAATAAAAAACACTTTTAAAATCTCTGAATGTATATTTGGTCAAACAAACGAAAAACGTAGGTACTCTGTATTATTATTGGTATTCTGTATGAGAATGGATGAAGAGATGTGTGGAGGGTTTACTGCCAGTGAAACAACGAAACGTGCCTGATGTCACCTGCAGCTCTAAGAGACTAAAATCCTTAAAATCTTTTCTAAATTGAGGAAAAACCTTTTGACGTATATCTTGACTCAGCACCGTCCTCATGATATGTATTACAGTACTCATGATAAAACGTCTATTTGTCTTTTCAGAAGCTTAGTTTCTTTTCTCGTGGTTTGTTTCAGTCTGACAGAATACAACCATCCTGTCTGAATATTAATGAGAATTTTCTAATTTCATATTTCACCACCGCAGCCTGCAGGACCACACCGAGGATGAATGAGTTAATTGATATGTAAATCATGGAGGTGTGTTAAACAGAGTTCAGGAAAGGAGAGGCTTGGATGGTAACACTCCTCTGAGGTTTATCTCTTACTGATCTGAGGGAACAGAAACATCTACATATGTTTGTACTTTAAGTCCATATATGACAGCTCCTGTTGTTAATGTGTTGAAATATGTTATTTTTTTAAATGGAGATGGGTGTAGGTAGTCATGCAGCGGAGGGGGAGCAGTGAAGGTTGGTAACAGAACGCATCGTGTACAACAGTGACGTTGCTGGTCCTCTCTCCTCCTGAGGGTTTTCTTTTAATATCTGGTGGTAAAATGTGTTTATCAGCAGGATCTTTACAGCTCCGACGTGATAAATGAGCTTCATTTATAAAGAGCTTTTATTGTCTTTTCTTCCACTAGGCCTTACATTGGTAGCCATTTTTTACTCATTGGCCTGGCACAATTTTTTATTGCTAAAGAAAAGTGCTTTTTCTATCAAACTGATTCCAGATCAGATAAACACACGGGGTCCAATTAGCTGTTTGTTGCTTGATCAATGACCCAGATCAGAGCGAGATCAAGCCAAGTTCTCAGTTTAGTACCTCCTGAGCTGCAATGATTTTTTTTTATTTTTTTTGTGAGAAAACAAAACCAGAAATTAAAACAGAAAGTTTTTAATCATCTGGATGTGGGCTTTTATTTTCAGTTTCTCTGACAAACTACAAGGAATATCCACTACAGAAAACTCTAACACAGATTCGGTACACAGATAAGGATTTGTGTTCTCAGATTTTCATTTTGTTACACCTGTTATGTATTTTCTTTCTTCTTCAACACCTCTTTGTTCTCATGCAGTAATACGTTTTTTACGTGTCCCTCTGTGGTCCAGCAGATGTTTCCCCTCAGACTGCTTGCTGTGCTACCTTGTGGTAATGAGGGGTTAGGGGAAGCAGCATCCAGCAGTGATTGTTGTTGCAGCGGAGAGTTGTGTAGCTGACTGACAACTGTGTTTTACATGCATCTAGATGCCCTCTCCTCTTTCTTTGAGACTTCTATTTCCTCTAGCTGTTTGCTGTGATTGCATGGTGAATAAATGCTAATGAATGGAAATATTCAGTGATGTGTGCTGCAGTGGATTGTAGGTATCTGACTACTAATACAGCAGCATGTCGGTGTTGGTGCAAGGTGCTGGTGAAAACTGTGCTACCGTTAGTGGAAGACCACGAGGAGGGAAACGTGTCAGAAGACAGAGAGAAGAGGAAAGTCAAGAATGTACTGAGGGTTGTAACTGTAAATGTGGAAACAATGACAGACACAGTACAGTGGCATTGACAAAAAGACAGGAGACAAAACTGGAAGTGGTAGAAATGAAGACGTTGAAGTTCTCCTTAGGAGTGACAAGGATGAATAAGATCAGGAATGAGATCATCAGAGGTACAGCACAGGTTGAACAACTGGGAGATAAAGTTAGAGAGACCAGACTGAGATGGTTTGGACATGTTCAGAGGAGGGACCGTGGTTTGGACATGTCCAGAGGAGGGACCGTGAGAGAGGACATGGATGTAGTTGGAGTGAGGACAGAGTGAGATGGAGGAAGATGACTCGCTGTGGCGACCTCTGAAGAGGGATAAAACTAAAGAAGAAGTGTAGATAGTTAAATGTAACCTATTGAAAACAATGATATCATAGCCCCCATCTAACCATAATTTCATCCCATGGGTGTCGTCTTGTTCTTCTTGCATTTACTTTTCACCTCCAGTGAATGGTATGCACATACTCTGAGCCTTGTTTCTTGTTTTTGGTGTATTTTTGTGGTGGCGATGCAGCGCCACATACTGGCCTGCTTACTTTTGGGTCATTGTTGATATTTCTGCAAAACATTTATGTGTGGTTGAAAACATTTCTACAAATGGTTCCATTTTATAAAGACATTTTTTTGAAACAACAACAACCGGTGTAGGGGCGGGGCAGCCGACTCGGGACCCAAAGGCCCTGGGCTCGATCCCCAGTTATTGCTCATCTCGTGATGTCTCTGAGCAGGACACCCAATCCCAAATTGCTCCCCAGACACTTACATAGCTGCACACTGCTCCACCTGGGTGTATCCCAGGTGCGATGGGTTAAATGCAGAGAGCCGACATCATCTTTGTATGGGAACATGCAATGATGACAACACATAACACTTTATTTATTATTTAACTAAAAATCTCTTTGAAAAAAGTATGCGGTGTGGACAAAGCTGAAGTTTAATGGGAGCACTGCTGCTACTGGGACCTCGACCCAAATAAATATTTGGAAGGATGATATTCAGTGTGGAGGGGTCTGCTGTGGTCAGCTGGAGCGGTTTTCTCCACAACAGCAACTGAGTTTATATTTAACTCATATTGTGTATGAGTGTTTACTGTATGGGCAGTTCTGGCATTTCCCTCCCCATTCATCATTTTGTTGTTGCCTTTCCCAGTGGAATAAATCCCAATCTTCTTCCTTTCGCTTTGGATTTTACCCTCCTCCACCTTTTTGCCACTCCTGTCCCTATTTCCACATTTTTCTGCTAACTCCTTATATCTTTCCCCAACATTTGGTGCTTCTTCTTTTTTTTTTTTTTTGCCAGAGGCCATTTTCGTTTCTAATGGGAATTTTCTTCCCTGGCATTGATTTCCAGTGAGCACCCTCACTGTGAATAAGACACAACAGACCCCTCACCCCACGGTGCTGATATACTCATGCTCTAATAGTGTAGCGCTTTTGAAACATTAACAGAGACTTCCAGGATGTTTTAGCTCATGCTGAGGTCTCCTCAGGCACGCTGGCTGGAGATGATCTGGACACCTGGTATTAAATCAGCCGCGCTCCTGAACCACCGAGGCTGTGTGGTGCTTCACATACACATTCAGACACTGGAATGTGTTGCTTTCAAGGTGTGCAATGATTCCTGTGTCTTCTGTAGTTTCAAATAGAAAAGAAGGGTCGGGATCCTGCATAAGATGCTCTTCGTGTCAGCACTGTGAAGGCGCTGAATTGCAGCAAGAAAACTGGAATCTTCCAAACCATTTAATGCACATTTCAGCCACATTTTTTACATCCACACTAATTAGTATAAATGTGCCCAACTATCCAATTAGTAACTAATGTGTATACAAACTGATGCACGATGGGAGTGTGCCACAAACGAGTGTGATAGAACAGCTATTTACATTAAAGCAGAAGTTCAGCTGCACAGCTAACGCAGAGTTTACTGGCTTTAATGGAGGCTATTAATATTTCTGGCCACACTTTGTCTTAGCAGGAAAACACTGTGGATAAATGTCCTGCTGCGTGCTCAGGACTGTGGATAAAGAAGAGACATATAAATAATAAATACATCCATTTAAAACAAATTTCACTTAACTCAGTTTATTCTGACTCATAACTTTTCTCAATATATGGAGCTTATTTAGGATAATTGTCTGTGTGAATGTTTTGACATAAGAACATCCATCCATCCATCCATCCATCCATCCATCCATCCATTCATCCATCCATCCATCCATCCATCCATCCATCCATCCATCCATCCATGCATCCATCCATCCATCCATCCATCCATCCACCCTATTATCTTTACCCAATTCTTCCTTTTTGGGTCATGGGGGTCACTGGTGTCTATATCCAGCAGTCACTGTGTGAGAGGTGAGGGACACCCATGACATGTCTCCAGTCCATCACAGAGACACATAGAGACAAACAACCATTCACTCTCTCACTCACACCTAGAGACAATTTAGAGTTACCAATCAGCCTAACATGCATGTTTTTGGTCTGTGGGAGGAAACTGGAGTACCTGGAGAAAACCCACGCATGCACGGAGAGAACATGTAAACTACACCCGGAGTGGTCCCTGGCTGCGATTTGATCCAGCAACCTAAAAACATAAAACGGTTGGCCCCTGATTTTATTTTTGCCCTTTGTGACCATGAGCTGGACTCTCCTGAATTAGAAGGTTGTTCAGTTTTAATGAGGATTTAGGTTAAAGTAGGTTGAAGTTTTGTTCTAATGTCTGAAGAGACTCATGAGAAATCTGACAGAAAGACACTGGTCTGTTGAGTTTTTGGTAAAACATCCAGTTGAGCTTGATGATCCTTTATAGCGTAAATTTAATCTTTCAAGTTTTCTTTAAAAAATATTGTTAAAATATTTAAAACAGGAGAAAAAGACACCTTGTTGACTTGGCCATCAACAGAAAACTACTTTTATGTCAGAATTTCATAAGCTCAGTTTGTAAATAGACTTGGCCCTGAGCACGGAGGAACTGCTTTTAAACACAACATTTAGACTCAAAATATATATTTTAATATTCTCTATCAATGTTACACTATGTCTTTCTCAGGCATTTTCCTAACAGTTAAAACAAAAAGTATATTTCAAATGTAAAGAAAGAAAAAAGAAGAAGAATCAATCTGAACATATTTGTTGAAGCACTTTTCTTCTTTTTAAAGTTATTTTTACTTTTATCCATGCAGTAAGAATTACAACTAATATTCATCACTGCTTGTGACTCAATAAGACTAATCTGTATAAATAAAGGTTGAATGTAAAAAAGTAGTAAGAAAGAAAACGTGTATTTTTTCAACAGACAAAAGCTAAATATACTGTATATTTGGGAGGGAAATTTGTGGGGGGGTTTTTTAGTACAAATGAACTATCTGAGCTTCCTGTACTCTCATCTCTGCAATAATCTCTGCAGAAGAACATGTCTGGTCTTCAACATGTTTTTTTTAAATTTGGCACAACTGCAGCTTTAAATCCTGCATGTGAACCTGGTGCAGTGCTGCTGTTCGTCTCTGTAGTGTGTGTGTGGAGATGATGGACACACTGGGCCAAACACCAGCCATTTCCTCCACACCTCAGAGGAAACCTTCCACACTTCTCCTTCATCTTCAGTAATCAGTGACAAAGTGCAGAAGTTGCTCCTTCTGTCAGCCGATAAGCACCGAGCGTCAGGAAATACACCAGAGGGCTCTGAAAACCATCCAGCTGGACCTCGGATACTCACCGGACCAGCTGTGAAAGATCTAAATGCACATTTTCTCCTCCTGCGCTGCTTTTGTTCCCCTCCTTTGTTTATTTTCATCTTTTTGTTGCGTTGTTTTGTCCCCTGGGTCATCGTGGCGATTCAGACACCTGATAGAATATCAACACACTGATTATAGGAACTCGCCGAGCTTCTGTGGAGAGAGGAAAGAAACATCAAGGAGAGACTGAGCCGATGGAAGATGTTGATAATATTTTCAGAGGAAATGACAAAAAGTCCACCAGCGTGTTTGAAAATTGGATTTCATTAGGTCTATCTTTTAAAAGCTGAACTGTTTTCAGATCAAATGATGTCTATTTTTTTTCCTCTGAAGATGACATACAGTATTTATGTTATTTGCATCACAAAAATCTACATTTAACATTTTGCATGACATAAAATGTTGAAGTGATGATGTTAAAATAGAGATTTTGGCCTTTATAGAACTGATAAATCATTTTGTTAGAGTATGTAGCAGCTAGAGGCGATGGGGCCATTAACTAACACAGCAAACAAACATTTACTATAATAAAAATGTATAAAACACGTGGGCTCTTCAGTTCTGGCTTTTGTAACTGGATAAAGATCCTAAACTCATGTCAAAATCCACAGTGAACAGTGGATAAGGTTTTACAGGACTGGGAACATTTTTCTTTGAAGAATTGGAAATAAATAAATAAATAAAGTGTTAATGCAATTCAATTCAATATAACTTTATTTTCCATAACATTCAATGAAATGGAGATTTGTCTTTGACATCTGGCGTATAAAAAAAACAGCACACGGTGTAAATGTCATAAAAACTTTAAAAAGCTTTGCTAACCCAATAAAAACATTCTAAAATACACGATACATTAAACATATGGAAACATCCCAGCACGACCCTGTTAAGTACATTCACCACAGAAGGAACAAATGACGTTTTGTATCCATTTTTCTTTGCTACACGAACCAGCAGTCTTCTGCCAGATGATACCAACCTGAATAACGTGAGCACAAACCATGACAGTGACGCTTTGGTGTGGAAGAAAACAGCACTTTATTGTCCCGACAATGTCCAGGGATTAAAACTACTGTTTCTCTTAACTGTGAGGTAAATGGAACTAAAAAACCCAAATCTGAATACTCCATTGAGTACAACTCATGTATTGACTTGGCGTGTTTGAATTTATTGACCAGACAGTAAAAGTGATCGACTCCGAGCTCTGCCACCGTCTCTGCTGTCATTCCATCAGGATATTGACGGATTGCGGGGGAGACAGCGGATGAGACTAATAAAATATTAAAATGCAGAGACTGGAGTCTGCGTTGGGCTCTAAAACGTAGTGACATGAGCTATTGAACCCAGGCTTTTATTACCGCTGTAGAAAATACACTAAGAGTCCACAGCATTGATTCTGCTTCTTTCTGCTGTTTATTTTATGACCAGTACGATTAGGCACTTAAAGCAGAACCCTGTTCAGGTCCAGCGGTGTCTTCTTTGTAGCAAATCTGCTGCAGAAAGGGTCACATGAGCAGCAAACTGGATCAGCTTCCCTGGAATATCCCATTAGAAAAACAGGGTGTGTGTTGGAGTGAACCAGTGAATGGAGCTGGTTTGGGACTCCAGCCAGCTTGGCATCCTGGAAATCTCATCCTCTATGAATAATAAAACAAGCCTTATAAAAAAAAAGGCAACAAAAGCCTTCGTGGCTTCACTTCACTGACTGCTGCTCCATTATCTATTCATTGCATGACATCTACATGTTGTTGAGCAGAGCAGCACACAACTGCAGCACATCTGGAAACAATCTTTTTTGTTCTGTTTCTCTAAGCTTGAGTGTGTGCGTGCCAAGCGAGGCTCTGCAGGTGCATGCAAGATGTGTGTCTGCTGGTTTAAGACAAGTGAAGCATGAAGGCAGTTGATTCGTATGTTACTAGTCGCTTCTGATTTGTCGTGGTTCAAAACGTATTGATTTAAACTTGGTGTCATCATTCTAATAGATATTTCTAGGGCTGAGAACTACTGGGGACTTAACAATTTGATTATGAAATCACTTTGGGTGAACACTTGAAACTAAATCCTGGGCAGAGTCTCTCAGATCTGGAATAAGCAAAACATTTTGATCAACCGTATTTTTTGCTGTATAAGTCACAGTTTTTTGCATAAATTAGCATGCCTGCGACTTATACAGCGAAGCAACTTATTTATGTTTTTTCCCATATTTATAAACCAATTTTTGGCTGAATTTACCGATGTCATTAATTCTGGCATGGAAAATATTGATCACTACCATTTTCAGCCACTAGAGGGTGCTGGACTAATATGGCAAGCCAAGTGTCTCATTAATAGGTAAAAATGGATATTAATGAGACACTTAGCTTGCCGTATCGAGCCACCTTTATCTCGCTCTGGAAATCCTGGAGCAAACTTCAAATTTGACTGTCAAACTGCATTTATTAAGGAAAAGTTCAACTGAGAAACACCTTTACTATAATTTTGAACAAAAAAAATGCTTTTAGGTGGTTATCTTGTTAAATTTTGAAGAAATGCACAGCAAGTCCTCCCTCTGCGCGCTTCTGCAGCTGCAAATCTATTTTTGAAATGCAGCTGATTTGACCAATGTAGTGCATTTATTAAAGAAAAGTTAGACTGAGACACACCTTTACTATAATTCTGAGCAAACAAATACTTGTTTTTAAGTGTTAATCTTGTTAAATTCTTGTTAAAGTCCTCCCGTGCACGCTCTCATGGCTGTCATTTGGCAGCCATTCGATTTTTGGCAAAACACAGGCCCACGTTTCCGGGTTGTCAGCGGTGACTCATAACAAACGTGATGCATCAGTGGGGATGCATAATAGATGCGACTTATACAGCGAAGCAACGTATTTATGTTTTTTTCCACTTTATTAGACATATTTGGACTGATGCGACTAATAGGACTGATACGACGGTGTGACGTATACGGCGGCAAGTACGGTATGTTGCATCATAAAACAGTTTTCATTCATACAAGATTTTTGGAACTAAATGAGGAGAAAGATTGGGATAAAATGCTGATTACAGTGACAAAAAAAAAAATCTGTGGAAATGGATGTCCATGCATCACATGTTAGTACTATGTTAATATGTTTTTTGTTTTTAGTGTTTCCATGACTTTGGTTATGGTTCGGTTGTAGAGCAGGATTGGCTGTGTTCAAACACCTTTAACATGGAATCTAATGTGGCTTCAGAGTGCAAACCATAGCATATAAACTCTAGTTTCTAAGGGCTAAAAATGGACACAAATCCTTCACAATAAAAGTTCAAATAGACCTCGTATTTCTCGTCGCCTTTTCTGAGTTAGGTGGAAACTGATTTTGCTCTCTGGATGGTTAGCTGTGGCATCAGATGTGTTTTCCTTCATTTTCTTCCAGGTTGAAAGATGGAAACAACTTGGATATACTGTGGTTCTTTTGAACAGCACTTTATCCTTTAACTTCCCATACATACAAAAATATTTTTATTATTATACGCCTGTAGAAGACTGACATTATGGTATATTCTCTGTTTGCAAACTTTCTCTTGTCCCACTCTTACCCATAAATTCTGATCCGCTCAAGATAATTTAACAAACATTCATGCATCATCACTAGACGAAGTGTCACAGACACTTTTCATCACTCAACGCGCCAAGGTCAAGGTCACAAATCAAGGTCCAAGTCAAAACAAGATCTTCGCTTGTCTGGCCATAACTTCTGATCTGGTGAAGTAAATTTAACAAAACTTGGTCCACATTTGTACAAAGATGAAGGTCACAAATCAGTGTCAAAGTTCATACAAGATCTTTGCTTGTCTGGGCCGTTGATTGCCGTATAATAGTTTGTTGATGGCGTGTAATGTGTTGTATGCATGTTATTGTTAAAGACTGGCTTTCAGTGCAGAAGGTGATGTTTCATGACCAGCCATCTCATTGATTTATCTTTGTGTGCACGCCATAAACTGTTCAGATGTCTCATTTTAGACTTCTGCCTTTGCATTCCTTAGCATGATGTCATGACTAGGCCTGTCACGATAACAAATTTTGCTGGGCGATTAATTGTCTCAGAAATTATTGCGATAAACGATAATATTGTTTGACATTTGACAATAATTAGTAATTGTCAAATTTAAGAATAAATGTTGATTAATTTTTATGTGTAGTACCCTTTTTTACCACTGAATGGCAGTATAAGACTGTTGGAACCGAAGGATGGATAGTGAGGGAGGGAGCGAGCAGCGTGTCTCTTTAAGAAAAATGGGAGGGAGGCCCCTTGACGTGACATGGGCTGTCTCTCGTTCCTGTTTTTCGGTTCTCAAAATGACGGACGCTCAGTGTGGTTTGAGCTCTTTATCATAGCATTTGTCACACAAAGCTTTTAATAAAAAAAATCAGTAAACAAGTTTTCAGCTACTTTTTGCAGAGAAAAACAACTTTTTACATGAAGGCACGGGTTTTAAATGTGAATTTTTGAGCTTCAACAAGACGGAGGTTTTTTCCCCGAGGTCGGCCTGTTAGCTTAGCTCGTAGCTTAGCTACTTTTAATGATCCAAAAACGCAATTTTGGATCATTTAAACAGATTTTAAAAAGAAAAGAGAAAGGGAGGGGTCAGTGAAGAACACCAGAGTTGAGCCTTTTGTCGTCCAGTGTCTTCAGTAGAAAGAGAGACACGAAGAAACGATACAGCTGATAAATGAAAATGACAATTTCCATTTATCATGCGATTAATTGATTTATTGTTTATTGTGACAGGCCTAGTCATGACCACTAAATAATAGATTTTAGAAATTTTTAATGAATTCAGATTTGTTCCTAGACTGCTTCCCAGAATCACAAACCTACAAAAGTGTCGGCAGTAAATAAAACGTACATTTACATCTGAGGCCGACCTAACCTTTGAGAGTAAAGATGGAGGAGGCACAGAGAATAAAAGATTGTATTATAAGAGAGGTGAGAAAATTCTCCTCCTTGTCCTTTGCAGAATTTTGATAAGGCAAATACAGAGAGGAGATAAAAATGTCAGAGTGTGAATGTCAGGCCACCTGGGCAGCACATTTAGCGTTAAACAGTGCCGGAAAAATAAAACGATAGTGTTCAGGGTTTATTGTTATGATAACTGATTAGATCATGAAGCCTAACTGTGTGGACACACAAAGAAAGGTAAAAGGTCACAGTCAAGAACTGATGTGCTGGCAGTGATGTGTGCACTGGTCACTCTGTGCTGGACATCGATCCACTGAAAGAGACTGACAGTAAAGTTGCAGTTTCATTGGCATAAAAGTCAGATCAGGATCAGGACTAAAAAAAGTTTGTTGTTTGACAGAACTCACTGTATATGAATGCAACATAAAAAAATAAAACCATAAAACATGGATCCTGACGTAAGCTCAATCATCCTGGTAAATAAATCACAAAAACGTAGTCAGTTCAAATGGACAGATTCTTCTTGGTTGAAACGTTTCGTCTTTCATCCAAAGGACTTCATCAGTTTGAGGCCTGCCACAATCTCAGTCGTATAAATAACACCTTTTAGAAGTGGATCAAACCAGTCGAGTTTTAAAATAATTTAAAACGTGAAAGTTACTCTGATTAGTGATGCTATGCTTATACTGTATATATGTAAAAATCCTGGTTATCCGTGCTTAATTTATGCTTGTACACACTCACAAAGCATTTATGTGGTTTGTTACATTTGTATGGACAATGGAGACAGTCACATTTCTCTCTCACGTGTCTCTTGCTGTTTCTCTTTACCCTTGACAGCCATGTCAGGGTAATAGTTGCTTTTTCTCGCTGACACAGAGACACATTTTCATGTCCAGCTGTGCACTCAGTGGAGATGAAATGTGTGTGTTGGTATCCATTTCTTTGTCGTGATGGACCGTTAAAGCTCTCCTCAGGCCCTTGCAGGGTGTGACCCCTGTTAAAGTCAAACTGTGTTCCTCAGACTTTGTTCTTGTTTTGCACCCTTGATGTGTGTGTGATGGGTGGTGGTGGTGGATCTTATGGAAGGCGTTTCACCCCCTGGTGTCTTTAATAATTTGGAAGCGCGACTCAGTTTGCATCTTATTCTCATTATTTCTATTTTAGTAAAGTTCAACGTTGCAGCTGAGAGGACTCAAAACTCTGACCTTTCTGCAACGGTGCAGAACAGATGTGCTCAGAGAGACTAATTGCATGGAGTGCACTTGCTTTAACTTGCATGTGTCTCACCGGCTGTGATCGCCTGCAGACAGAGCTAACAAGCACACCGAAGCAGAGGAACTCACAGGTCATGCTCGGCTCCTCTTCGTCATAAACAACCTGTATATTCTGTGTCTGCATTCATAAATTTCATTCAGTTTTGCATCCTGAGCTTTAATTTAAGAAGCGGCAGGTTCATGTATGTTTTGTCTTTGTTTTTTGAATGTAAAACAAAAAAAGTAAAACCTTTTAAATATTGCAATAACATTTTCTTAAAATTTCAATAACCTGAGAGATTATTATCATTTTCCTTTTATTTTGCGTCTTTTATACAGCTTTTTTTTTTTTTTTTTCATATTCAATCTTCAGGACAGCAGCTTCTAAAGAAAAGTGTAATTCGGGCCTGAGCACTTCGAAGCAGTAGAAGACCATACAGTATTTGAACGGATTATTATTATTATTTTTATTTTTCTCCATACAGGAGGCTTTTTTTTTCTAAGTTCTAGTGGACTGAACATAATGAAACTTGACAATTATGGTGTAAATATGGGGACGTGCAAAAATCCAGATGTGTGTGTCGCAACGTGGCTAGCTAGCGCCCTCTAAATATCAGCCCCTCTGACAACTTTAACGTGCGTGTATGAAATTTGGTACATAAGTCCATCATTGTAGGACCTACAAAAAGTCTCTTGGCAACATATTTTAAAACTTACATGAAGTCGGCCATTTTGATTGAAATTGCAGGTTTTGGCAACTTTCACGTTACACCAAACTCTTATTTCGTCATTAAATTTTAGCGTCTCGACTTCAAATTTGGGCCAAAGCCTCTTGACAAGATGCTGCGTAAAAATGATCAAATGTTTTAAAAAATCTGAACAGTGTCAGCATGAGATTTTTTTTTTATCTGCCCATTTTGCCGTCCAAAACGATGTAGGTGTAACGTCAAAGAAAATTGACCAAACCCCTCCCCTCCCTTCCCACCGAGGAAGCCTGCGGACCTATCAGAGGGATCTGGCTGAATAAACATTGTGTCATCATTTCAGGACTCTTGGATTCTCTCTGGCGCTGTCCTAGGTCGACCTCGGTACCCCTCGAGAGTGTTTACGGATCGCACCAGAGGAAACTGACTGATTATACCATTTTTATCAGAACTCAGTGCCTCTGGAGTGTCCTTGGACACACTCACCGCTCTTGTCGTCTCCCCTCCCATGCAGAATGTCTGCGTCACTATGTGCTTATGTGCGGGGTGTTTTTTTTTTTTCAATCTCAGGCTCTCTCTCCTCAGCCAAGGAGTGAGAGTTTG